>NC_090936.1:981681826-982296076 GCF_040938575.1 Ambystoma mexicanum
TCTGGCTTTTGAGCTGATACCTTAATTGAAGGCTCAGCTATGTTGGGGCGACAGGTACTTCGTGTTGGGGTGGAGTATAGGGTGGGGGGAGTTGGGAATGTTTAAAGTTTTGTTTGTTATTTCAAGACTGTCATGTGTTCGTAGGTCTTGCGAATCATTATCTCTGGCTGAAGGCGCTCTGTACTATTTTACGGAACACCCCCGCTCTTTTGACACAGGCAGATACCATGTCGCCTTCTTTTACTGATTGCTATACCCTTGACAGTCCCACCATGTGTACTAAGCATCCTCCGCACAGATTAATTGGACACCCATACGACACACTAAATCTCTGAAATTCCTTATTTGGAACGTGAATGGGATGGGGTCGGGAATCAAACGGCGTCTTCTCAGACAATTTTTAAACAGACACTCCCCTGATGTGGCCCTTCTGACAGAAACCCACCTGGCGGGATCAAACTGCCTTTTTACAGAGGACTAACTACCAACTTGCTTTTCAGGCGGGGTATACAATGGGCTCCAGGGGCACCCTCATTCTGATACACAAGCGCATCCCATTTGTCCAGCAAATGGTTGAAAGGGATCGGAGGGGCCGATACGTGTTCGTTATGGGAACGATCTGGGGTCAGACGGTGGCTATTGCCTCAATCTACTCTCCAACTGGGCTGGGACAGGAGTTACTGGACGACCTCACTACCCTTATAGGGAAACACCACCCTGATACACTCGTTCTGGGGGGAGACTTCAATGACACCATGAATGATAACGTGGACTGTTCCCATCTCCGAAATCGCAACCCAAACACTCCCACTAGATTAGCCAATTTTACATCTGCTCTTGGGCTCCGAGATGTATGGAGAGAGTTACATCCGAATGCTAGGGAGTATTCCTTCCACTCCGGCGCTCACGGCTCCATGTCCAGACTGGATTACCTCTTTTTGCCACATACCGACCTCTACAGGGCAATGTCTGCAGCTCTACTCCCCTGGGGTATCTCGGACCACTCACCTCTCTCAGTTGAATTATGTATGCAGGGCCCCCTCCCCCTAGATAGTGGAGACTTAACAACTACTACCTGGGGTTCCCGGAGCTGATAGCTCGCCTAGAGGAGGTGTCTGCCGAATACTTTGAAATTAACGAGGAGTCGGTGGATAACCCTGTGATACTATGGGAGGCATATAAAACAGTGCTCAGGGGTGAGATTCTTTCCTGGACAACACATAGAAGAAACACCCGGCTTCGGGAAATACTAAAAGCTGAAGAGTAAGTGAGTAACTGGGAGACTAAGCATATCTCTGACCCTACGCCCGAGACCCATCGATCCCTCCAGCGTGCCCAAGAATGCCTTCGGAACAGAGCGATGGATGACGCTAAGCAGGCCCATTGGCAGGCTAGAGCGAGGGTGTACGAACTAGGGGACAAGGCAGGTAAACTGCTCGCCTGGCTACAGAGGAGGGACGAAGGACAACGCCATGTCCGGGAAATAGTTACCCCAGAGGGCGACAGCTACCATTCAGACTCTGGGATCGCTGAGGCCTTCGCAGAGTTTTACGCGGACCTGTACCGAGCCCCGACCTCACCACTAAACCCCTCCCTCCTAGATGCGATAACGTTACCGACTCTCTCGGGACAACAGAGAGACCAACTGGACTCTGCCTTATCGGAGGCTGAGATTTCGGAGGCGCTGTCTCAGCTCCAATCAGGGAAGGCCCCGGGCCCAAATGGATTCCCTGTCGAAACTTGGCAAAAGTTAGGAGCAGATAAAATGGCGGCTCCTCTACACAGATTGTTCCTTACTGCCTGGGATCAGGGGACCCTTCCACCAGATCTTTGCAAGGCGACTATCGTAGTCATTCCCAAACCTGGCAAACCTCCACATGAATGTGCCTCCTATAGGCCTATATCACTGATCAACGGGGAGGCTAAGATCCTCGCTAAGTTACTAGCGAACCGTTTACAGTTAGTTGCACCCACCCTGATCCACCCGGACCAATGTGGATTTATGCCGTGCAAATCGACTCGGATGAATCTACGCCGCCTCCATCTAGCGTTGGAGAGATCCCCGATCATAAACGAACCCTTGGCCCTGTTGGCAGTCGATTTTGAAAAGGCGTTTGATTCCATTCGATGGGACTGCCTCTGGGAGGTCATGCGCCGTATGGGATTCGGAGAGGCCTTTCTGGGATGGGTGCAGTTACTTTATACTAATATTAAAGCTGAAGTGAAGGTAAACGGCTGGTCCTCCAGGTCCTTCCCCCTGGGTTGGGGGAACACGACAGGGATGCCCACTGTCCCCTCTTTTATTCGCCCTTGCTATTGAACCACTGGCTCTTTGGCTTCGCCAAAACACCGCCTGGAAAGGATTCAGATGGCCGGAGGGTAACGAGGATCGTACGTCCCTGTACGCAGACGACCTCCTCGTATATCTGGGTGACCCACCAAGATCTTCCCCCATTGTAACACAACTGCTCATCCGCTTTGGGGAACTTAGCGGACTTAGAATCAACTGGGAGAAATCAGTCTTCTTTCCGGTAAAGGGTGGAGACCAAGCAATTCCCCAGGGGTGCCCGTATCGGGTGGAACGACAGGGCTTTCGATACCTGGGAATATGGATATCTGGGGACTTATCAAGTTATATACAACACAATCTCCGACCGATCACGGACCGCTTCATTATTGATGTCCGACACTGGAAACTCCTCCCCCTGACACTTATGGGAAGAGCGGCACTCTTTAAAATGATATCCCTTCCCAGATTCCTTTACGTTCTCCAGAATGCCCCACTTGGAATCCCCGATCTGGAGTTTCACCAGGTGGAGACACTCCTTAGAGATCTGATATGGGGGGAGGCCAACCACGAATTGCGTTAACCACACTTCAGAGATCGATCTGGGAGGGAGGAATAGGAGTCCCCCGTCTACAAACGTACTACTGGGCATCACAACTGGTAGTGGTTAATGATCTTCTCCACGGAAACCGAGACTTGCCCTACATACGTGCTGAGATAGCCACCATGCAGAACACCGACCCGCTGTCCCTCCTTTATCAACCCCTCCCGAGAACCCCCCCACCCACAACCAAAACACACATGATTACGGTGTGGAGACAAGCACACCGATTCATTGGGTGGGGAAACAAAGTTACTACTGCACAACCCCTCTGGCAAAACTACAATCTAGCTGCGACTCAGAAGTTTGAGCCGTGGCCCAAGTGGGTTAAGGCGGGGATTATTAGGGTTGGGAATGTGCTCACGCAGGGTAGATTGACCTCATTTGATGACCTACAATTGCAATTCCAGATTCCACATACGGAACGATACCATTATATACGCCTGGCCCATGCCCTAAGTCCCTACCTAACAGATGATACACAACTGCCAGACTATACCCCTATAGAGTGTAACATTCTCCCGGCGTACATTCCCACCAAATGCACTTCCATCCTCTATAATGCCATGTCCTCCTTTGCCACCCCTGAACTGAACGAGCTGAAGGCGAAATGGGAAGCGGATGTGGGAGAGATAGATCCAGAGGACTGGATACAAGTCCTCATGCACCCCCAAGAAATCGCTATTTCCTCTAGGCTTCGACTTGTGCAGTTGAAAATACTGCACCGGGTTTATTACCCTAGAACGCGCTTATATGGCTGGAATCGGGCCCCAAACCCGAACTGTTTGCGATGCGGGGAGGAGGAGGGAACCTTCATTCATATTTTGTGGGCATGTCCCCGGATACAAACTTTTTGGAACTCATGCTGTAGGGAACTCTCTCGAGTTCTGAACCGAACCCTGCCAAAGGACCCAAAGACTCTGCTTCTAGGTGTGCCTGACGAGTTGGAAGCTAATAAGTCGGAGACATTACTCCTACACACGGCGATGGGACTGATCAAGCGCAACATAGCGCAGAAATGGGGAGCCCCTGACTCCCCAACACTGGACCAATGGAAATTAGATATGGACAGATGCGCTATGATGGAGCATAGGATTTACTCAGCACGGGGCTGTCCCAACAAAGCCTTGAAAATATGGGGCAGATGGGAAGAAGGAGCGACCTGAGAACCCCCTCCCACAGCCTGATGAATGTGTACTGGGTGTTTTGTTTTGTTTTGTATTAGGATATGTATTTGTATTACATACTGCTGCACGTTCTGTGGAAGCCGTTCGACTTCTGATGCTATGGTACTATCTCCATTGATTCTGAATGACCATGACAGTCTTTAAGTTGATTTGTTTGCTTGTTGCTTTATTGTGATTATTTTATTATGTCTAAAACAATAAAATACTTTATAAAAAAAAAAAACAATGGTGGAGACAAAGCAAGGGTCCTGCGTAAGCTGGTCAGCCCACTGGTTGGCCCAGGGACACTTCTGAGAAGGCTTACTTGCAGGTTTTGTTGAAGGTGCCAAGAATAGTTGGTCCCACTATTCTAATGGGTCGAAGCGTCTTTGCAGACCTTGTAGGACGATCAGATGCAGAGGGTCCCACGGGACGACAGCGGGCTCAGGGTGCCAAACCTTCCAGCGGGTCACCAGCGGTTCCTCGACTCAGCTTCGTAGTTTCAGGATACTTGGATCGTATCCTTCGTTCAGCGAGAACTCCAGAGATCGACATGGTATGGGTGTTTTCAGCCTCCTCTTATCCAAAGTTCCCTTTGCGACAAAATGGAGAGGACCCAATGGGAGATCTGCTCACAAATACACACTCCATACGTGGACCAATCATGGACCACGGTGGTCCCAGTCATTCATGGCACTCCAGACTCTCTGGCACCCAGGATGTTTATTGGGGACAGTCACCCCAGCCCACATCCTGGAGGCACACACACAAGGCATGCAGGAGCTCGCAAAAGCTTGGCATTTCACGGGAAACTGCATGTCCAAATAAGGACTGCCACGGGTCAACTCGACCTGGGGAAGGTGAAGGGGCAAGATGGCCAAAGGATAGGACAAAGAACCTTGTGGCATGGCCATTTTGGAGACAGGCCTACTATCTGTGCCAAACGCGGTTAACGCGCTTAACATGGCAGAAAAGGGTTAAAAATAATGCGAAAAGATAGCTGCCACCAGCCCTGTCCATGACACATCTGCACATCTCACAAAAAGTCCATCGGGAGTATCTGGGGCCTTTGGAAAATGACTACAGACCCACATACACTGCACTGGAATTTACATGGTGTACTTGTTACATGTTACAGAAAAGTTGCAACATGGGAAAAGGACTAAGGGAAACTAAGTCTCCCAGTACTGACTGTCTTAAGGGCATGTCAGTTTCCCCATAGAAAGTGAGCGAAAGCCCAGAGGAGTGCAGCTGCAGGCTGTGCTTCTCTGGAAAAGTCAGTCTATGGTGCCTAAACAGCAGCAAAACATTTGGGGGTGTACTCATGGAGGGAAAATTACATACAATTATGAAATCTTTCCTAAAACTCGCCCTCCCAGACTAAGGACAGAGGGAACTAGGGGGAACTAATCCACCCCTGAATGAGTTTCTTTTTCAGGTCGGTTAAACATTCTGGACAACCCATCAGCATTGCTATGTTGGACACCTGGCCTATGCTCAAAGGTGAAGTCAAAGCCTTGCAGACTTGTAGACCACCTAAGCAACTTTGGATTCTCTCTCTTCATGTTCATTAGCCACTTTAAGGGCTTGTGGCCAGTTTGCACAGTGAAGTGGGTCCCATAGATGTAGGGCCTCAGCTTCCTTAGGGCCCACACAACAAGCAGAAACATTCTTTCTCCACTGTGGACCATCTGAGCTCTCTGTCCTTAAGCTGGCGATTAATTAAGCCAATAGGGTGGTCCTTACCCTTCTCATCTACTTGTGATAGTACAGCTCCTATCCCAGTGTCAGGGGCATCTGTCTGCACAATAAAAGGTCTTTGGTAATCAGGGGCCCTGAGGACAGGGGGCTGGCACAAGGAGTCCTTCTCACACTCTTCAGACCAAGTTACCTTCTTGGGTTTCTTTGGAGTTGCGAGAGCAGTCAGAGGGGCTGTAGTCTGCCATGAAATGTCTGTAGTACCCAGTGAGTCCTAAAAAGGTTCTCACTTGGGTCTGAGTAGTGGGGGTAGGCCAGTCTTGTACTGCTTGTACTTTACTGGGTAGAGGCTGTATCCTCCCTCCACCTACTTCATGTGCAAGGTAGACCACTGATCCTTGTCCAATCTGGCACTAACTGGCCTTTATGGTCATGTGGGCCTTCTGAAGAGCCTGTAACCCAATCCTAAGGTGTTTCACATGGTCTTCCCAGGTGGCACTGAAAACTGCTATATCATCTGCATATGCAAGACAGAATTCATCCAACCCATTCAACACATGATTCACAAGCCTCTGGAAAGTGGCAGGTGCATTCTTCAACCCAAAAGGCATTACCCTGAACTGGTAAAGACCCTCTGTTGTTGAGAAAGCTGTTTTCTCCTTGGCATGTTCTGCAAGAAAGAGCTGTTTGCCAATAGCCTGCAGTGAGTCAAATGTGCTGGGTTATTTGGAGGCACCCAAAGTATCCACCAGCTCATCTGTTCTAGGAAAGGGGTGTGCATCGGTCTTGGTGACAGCAGTCAGGGCCTGTAATCCACAAAGAACCTCAACTCAGAACTACCTGCTTTTGGAACCTATACCACTGGGCTGGACCAAGGACTACTAGCGGGTTCAATCACCCCAAGATCCAACATTTTGTTGACCTCTGTCTTAATGTAAGACCTTACTTTGTCTGACATTCTGTATCCCCTACATTTAGTAGGTACACTGTCTCCTGTGTCAATGTCTTGTTGGCACCAAGGTGTCAAACCAGGGGACTGAAACAAGGGGGAAACTGCCTGAGCAAACTTTTCACCTCTGCTTGTTGATCAGAAGTCAGGTGAGGGATCACATGGACACCCTCAATGGAGCTGTCTGAAGGACCGCTTTGGAACAGGTCAGAGAGAGGTTCTGACTTCTCTTCCTCAACATCTGAAGCAAGCAGCAGTGCAGCGATTTCAACTCTTGGGATGAAAGCCTTCAGTCTATTCACATGGAACACTTTTGGAGCCTGTCCAGCCCTTCCTAGGTCCACTAAATAGTTGACCTCACCCAGTGACTCCACCACTGTGTAAGGGCCTGGCCATTTGTCCTGCAAAGCTCTAGGCCTTATAGGATTCATGATCAGGACTTTCTGACCAGGCGTGAAAGTGATGAGGGAGGCTTTCTGGTCATACCAATGTTTCACCAGTGCTTGCCCTGCCTTCAGCTTCTCACTAGCCAGACCCATCAGGAGTACCATCCTACCCATCAGGAGTACCATCCTTTTTCTGAGCCCTAGCACATAGTCCACTACGTTGGTAGTAATAGGGGGAGTGGGCAACGCCCATCCCTCCTTGACTATGGCCAAGGGTCCCCTTACAGGGTGACCAAACAGAAGTTCAAAGGGGCTGAAGCCAACGCCCTCTTGCATACCTCTCTGTAGGCAAAAAGATAAGTAAAGATAGGCTTATCTTTAAGCATGATAACAGAAGATCCCATTTTCTTCTTTGGGGTTCTTCCAGAGCCCCAATAATGCTCTTCAAGGTTCTGTTAAAGCTTTCTACAAGACCATTTATCTGTGGGTGGTATGTGGATGAAAACTTATAGGTGACACCACATTTCTTCCACATGGCCTGCATATACTTTGACATAAAGTTGCTGCCCCTATCACACACAACTTCTTTAGGGAAGCCAAGCCGAGTAAATATGGCAAGCAAAGCTTTTGCAACTGACTTGGCAGTCACAGTCTTCAATGGGATGGCCTCGGGATACCTGGTGGCATGGTCGATCAGCACTAGGATATACCTATTGCCTGAGGATGTTTGGGGATCAAGGGGACCAACTATGTCGATCCCTACCCTCTCAAATGGTAAACCCACCACAGGGAGTGGTACCAACGGAGCTTGGATTGTTGAGCCACTCTTACCAGATAACTGACAGGTGGCACAACTCCTGCAGTGACTTTCTACTTGCATCCCCATCTTGGGTCAATAGAAGTGCATGGATAACCTTTGCTTGGTTCTCTTGATTCCAAGGTGAACAGCAAGGGGCACTTCATGTGCCAGCTGCAGGAGGAAGAGTCTTACAGCGAGGGGAACCACCAACCCCCTATGGTCTCCTTCTGCAGACTCTGTAGGCTCACTATACAGGAGCCCACCTTCCCAATAAATCCTATGCTTCCCAGGACGTTCACCCTCAAACTGGGAGCAGGCCTGTCTCCTTGGGCCTTCCAGAGATGGGCACTGACGTTGGCCTTTACTGAATTCTTCTCTGTCAGGACCACCTTCTACTAACAAGTCTTTTAGTTCAGGATGGTCATTTGGATCAAATACTTCAGGCAACACCTCTAACTCGCCAGGTTCTCGTGTTTGACCAACTACCTCCACCTCAGTGGTAGGTGAGTTAGGGGGAATATTCTCTTTCCCTCTTTTGGATTTTTTGACTCCTTTAGCCTTGGGTTTCCCCTTTGGCTGGGGCATTGCAGTGGTCTTGGCCAGTGCTTCCCATGTTTGAGACCGTTTGCAGGGTCTTTCAGCTGTATCTCCCACAAGACCTAAAGCTCTGAGATAATTTCCCAGCAAGACCTTTCCTGGGACTTCCTCTTGGATGCTCACTGGAATCCTGACTGCTGTACCATTTATAGTAAGATTTACAGGTATCACTGGGAACATGAAAGGTGGGCCATGAGCCAATTTAGTGGGTAACAGAGTAGCTCTGGCAACTTCCTCTGGGTTTACCAAGGTAGAATCCACTACAGTTCGACTACACTCACTATCCCTAAGAGCTGGAGTATCTAGCCCATTGATCAGTACACTGTCCTTAAAGTAGTGCTTGGTATTATCTGGAATCCTAGCATAAGTCTCTGAGACTTTAGGCTCCCAGGAACCCAGGGAAAGTAAAACTATCTCAGAATCTATCCCACCGGGTAAGGAATCTGAGGAGAGGGATGCCCTGTAATCTCTTCTTCCTCATAGGAGGAGATGGCCAGATTAGCAGAGTGGACCCCCAAGGTTTTGACCTTACATCTGGGATCCCCCTTCACATGGTCAGTTGCTCCACAAGCAAAACAAGATCCACTGGGTCTGTTTACATAGGGAGGCTTATTATAACCAGAGTTCTGTTTTGGAGGCTGATCTCCACTACCCTGTGAGTTCTCTTGTGAATTATCCTTATTTTTCTTTTTGTGGCCCTTCTCGGAGGAAGATTTATCAGATTCCCCACCCTCCTTATTTTGGGACTTTTTCCCCTCTCCCTGCTTACCAGGATGAGTCTTGTACTTATGGGACTCTCTATGTGACACCCACAAATCTGCTGCAATGGCTAGCTTCTTAGGATCTATCTCCTTTGAATCTGCCAACTGCTGCTTAAGCTCAAGGGAACAAGATGCAAAAATACGTTCAAGCATGACAAGACATATCATACCTTCAAAGGTGCAGACCTTATAACCTTCAACCCAGCCAGTCAAGTTTTTTAAGGTTTCGGTCACATAAGACACCCAAGTACCACCTTCTTTCTTGTTGTACTCTCCGAATCTCTTTAAGTATTGGGCAGGAGTCTTTCCAAACGTTAGGATGAGAGTTTGCTTCAATATTGCAAAATCTGCTCTATTAGCTTTTGACATTTCCATAATGGCACTGCAGCCAGAATGGGGCAGTCTGCTAAGTAACCAAGTAATTTTATCAGCATTTCAACCTGTTGAACTTCACATGCATACTCAAAAGTATTCAGCCAGTCCATAATGTAATTCTTTTCATCATACACACTGAGCATACCTTTAGGAAACCGAGGATGAGAGGAGAAACCAGACCCATGTGCCAGGACCCTTAGATCCATTGGAAACTGGAAGCTTGGCCAGTTCCAACTGGTGATCCATGTCCTTCTGTTATTCTGCCTGCTCTATCTTCAGCTTGGCCATGGTAAATTCAAGCTCCTTCTGCCTAAACAGCAGTTCTTGCTTCTTGAATTTAAGCATGGCCTCAGCATCAGCACTGGCAGAGGAAACATTGGACATCACATCATCTAAATCCTCATGGGTCCTATTCATAAGTGCAGCGACAGACTTATCAGTTCTGCCAGTGAGAGCAGCCCCACCACCTTCTGCACTTTCCTCAGGAGCTATGGCACTGAGTTGTGACTCTTACCATTCCATGATTCTTTGACTCATTTCCATTTTTGTGCCTTGAGCAGGTAAACCCCTCTCAGCACACATCTTTCTTAATTTTTCAGATTTAGAAGCATTTAAGGTTAACAAGGTACTTGTTTCCATACTGTTAGATAGGTCTATGGGCTTTTTTAGTTATGCTACAACAATTCACTATGCGTCCTGGGTAGAAATAACTCGAAATTCCTTCACTAGTGTGCAACACTGGATACCTTCATTCCCATCCCACCGCTGCCACCAATTTGTTAAGATGGATTTCTGAACTCTGACCTGGTGGGCAGAGGTTCAGAAGGCCAGCCTAGTTTATTGGAACAGGGTAACCTCTGGACAAGCCAGCCCAATCAAGGTAGCTACGGCAGGCAATCAAGACTAAGTCTCAGGAGGGGTGAGGGTGACTGAAAGACCACAATGAGCACACAAAGCAAGGACACTTACAAATTACTCCCAGACAGGTGCTATATCAAAAATATAGACACATTTATTACAAGGCCTTTGTAACTCAGACCATAGCAAAAGAATCACAGCAATAATAAGTAAACCAACACAACACAATCAATACACAATATATACAAGACCATTGGGGTCTAAAGGGTTAAATGCACAAAATATTTCCACAACCTAGATGGGAAAGAAACAGGCAGTGCAGGTAGTCTTTAGACCCCTTCGATATCAGGAACAAACCTAACTAAGAGGCAGTCCAAACCCTAAGAAGAGAGGCGCCTTATGCTCAATAGTACATGTAGTGCAAGCACACGCGGTTGTTCCAATGGGCAAAACAGGGTCTCTTCAGGGGTCTCTAGCAGCTCAGGATGGTGGATGAGGCGATGAAGAATAAGTTCCCACTATTCAGGGAGGACTTCCACTTGAAGGCAGAGGCAGTTCCAGAGTGCGGGATGGAGTAACTAGTTCGCACTAGCAGTGGAAAGGAGAGGGACCCCCAGGGGCCACTTGTGTGTAATAATGGATGGAGGCGCTAGGGGCCACCAGTTAAGGTTAGGGTTACTCACCGGCCCCAGGCACACCCCGGACCAAACTTCGCCAGTCAAGTCCACTTCGGTTGCGGGTTCTACTGCGGCAATATGACGGCTCTGCGGCTTTCAGTTCCGAAGTTACAGTGAGGATTCCCAAACGGGACAGTGGCGATTTCTCCGCTCTGGGTGGATGAATCACCCTAGTTTCACTGCAGCAAGCTTCAGGGGCAAGAGGGTCACAAATGCAGTGCACCTGCAAATGTCGTTGCCGCGGCAGGGCACCACGGTAACCGCGTATGCTCTGGTCCTGGTGCACTCATCTCACTTCAGACCTGGCAATGCCAAGTGTACGAAAATCGGTGTGAGGGTGCCAGGGACACAGAGCTAGCAGTATACCAAGTTTCAAGGGCCTCTTCAAAACGACGGCGGAGACAGAGCACGGGTCCTGCATAAGCTGGTCAGCCCACTGGTTGGCCCAGGGACACTTCCAAGAAGGCTTAATTGCAGGTTTTGTTGAAGGTGCCGAGCATATTTGGTCCCACTGTTCTAATGGGTCGAAGCATCTTCGGATACCTTCTAGGACGATCAGATGCAGAGGGGTCCCACAGGACGACAGCAAGCTCATGGTGCCAAACCTTCCAATGGGTCACCCGCGGTTCCTCGACTCAGCTTCGTAGTTTTAGGATACTTGTATCCTATCCTTCGTTCAGTGAGAACTCCAGAGATCAACATGGTATGGGTGTTTTCAGCCTCCTCTTATCCAAAGTCCCCTTTGCGCCAAAACGACAAGGACCCAATGGGAGATATGCTCACATACAGGCATACCATACGTGGACCAATCATGGACCACGGTGGTCCGAGGCATTCACAACACACCAGACTCTCTGGCACCCAGGATGTGTATTGGAACCAGACAGTCCAGCCCATCCTGGAAGCACACACACAAGGCATGCAGAAGCCTGAGAAAGCTTGGCGTTTCGCGGGAGAATGCATGCCCAAATAAAGACTGACCCAGGTTGGCTCGATCTGGGGAAGGTTAAGGGGCAAGATGTCCATAGGACAGGACAAAGAACATCGTGACATGACCATTGTGGAGGCAGGCCACCTATTTGTGCCAAACGTGGTAAATGCGGTTTACCTGGCAGGAAAGGGTTACAATTACATGAAAAGATAAACTGCCACAAGCCCTGTTCAAGGCATATCTGCACTTCTCCTTAAAAAATCCTTCGAGGGTATCTAGGGCCTTTTGAAAGGACTACAAGACCCAAGTGCATTGTACTGTAAGGTACATTGTGCACTTGCAACATATTTCAGAAATGTTGCAACATTGACAAGGACTAAGGGAAACAAAGTCTCCCAATAGTGACTGTCTTTAAGGGGTTGTCAGTTTCCCCAGAATAAAGTGAGAGAAAAGCCCAGGGGAGTGCAGCTGAAGGCTGTGCTCCACTGGCAAAGTCAGACTATGGTGTGTAACAGCAGCAAAAAGTTGGGGGGCGGTGTACACAACTGGAGGGAAAACTTCACATAAACTAGGAATTTTTCCTAACACTCGCACCTCCCAAACCAAGCACAGAGGGAATGTATCCATCCCTGGATGAGTCTCATGTTCAGGTCGGTTAAACATTCTGGACAACCCATCAGCATTGCTATGCTGGACACCTGGCTTATGCTCAATAGTGAAGTCAAAGCCTTGAAGGCTTATGGACCACCTGAGCAATTTTGGATTCTCTCCCTTCATGTTCATGAGCCACTTTGAAGGCTTATGGTCGGTTTGCACAGTGAGGTGGGTCCCATAGAGCAAGGGCCTCAGCTTCCTTAGGGCACACACAACACAGAAACATTCTTTCTCTACTGTGGACCATCTGAGCTCTCTGTCCTTAAGCTGATGACTAATGAAGCCAATAGGGTGTTCCTTACCCTTCTCATCTACTTGTGATAGTACAGCTCCTATCCCTGTGTCAGAGGCATCTGTCTGCACAATAAAAGGTATTTGGTAATCAGGGGCCCTGAGAACAGGGGACTGGCACAAGGAGTTTTTTAAGCCATTGAAGGCCTTCCCACACTCTTCACACCAAGTTACCTTCTTGGGTTTCTTTGGAGTTGTGAGAGCAGTCAGAGGGGCAGCTATGGTGCCATAGTCTGCCATGAAATTTCTGTAGTACCCAGTGAGTCTGTTAGGGTAATTCCGGGGCTGGCAGAGCCACACCTGGGGTATGCAGACCTCCGGGTCACGGCAAGCCCTAACTCCTTCCCATGTCCCAAAGAAGTCGAGGTGCACACAAGGAGAAAGCGTTTCTGTAGTTTATTAGCACAAACCACAGGGATCATCTACATGGAGTACTCCAGGCAAAAATCTCACATTCTCCAGCTCGCAGGCCGGTTCTGTAGGCAATTGACGTTGCTAGTGGCATCACTCAGTGAGTTCCGTCCCCGAACCTAACGCCACACAGGATTGGCTCCCTGAGTGGTGCGTCCAGTATGGGGACATATAGTGCACAATATTAGTGGAGGCCGCTGGGTCAAGTGGTGCGCTTGGATCGTCCCTAAAAATTGCTACTCTGAAAGTGATACATTAGCCGTCCCGGTCATTGGCTAGTGATTCCTGCCACCTGTCCCTGGCCCCCAGTGTGGTGATTGGCTAGGCCGCGGGCCCACAAGCCTGGGACAAACTTTGTTCCCAACCCACGAGACACCTGGTCATGGATAATGTGTATCAACAAGGTGTGATTATTTGACAGTGAGTATCAATGGTGTGTGTATACTACTGCCATGAGAGCATTCCATTCCCAGCGTATATCGTTGCTGATATGCTGCGATTTGTTGCAAGCTCGATCTTAGGCGTGAAGCTGCTTGTTCTTTCCCAGCCTGCAGGTCTTGGCAATTCGTCAGCTTGGCCGAGTCACGTGGGAGGCCACCCTTTGTGAGGCTGAATTACTTCGATTTATTTTGTATTGTGCATGGACGAGTCCCTGCTGCGTTGGTATCACCCTGGCTTGGTGAATGTGGAATGTCATTTGCAACATCGTAACCTTGGCTGCAGTTGCGTCTGCCATGGCGATTCTGCTTGCACAGCATCTCGCTGCTTGGGGTTTCTGTGAGATGATCCTAACTTGCTGGATTTTCCTGAGGCCTACTCTGGCTCTGAATAGGTGTTCTGCATAATATCCATAGGTCAGAATGAGACATGGTCGGTCAGGTCCTTCGAGTGCTCCTGTACTTCCATAGGGTTAATAGCAAGTAGTATCTGCAAGCATGTGCACAATCTCTTCTGGCATCTTGCGCTCCTGCAGTGCTGTAGCGGCCTAAGTGACAAAATAATAAACATGCAGACAGTATGTATGTGTTACCGCCCTCCATCTTATAGAACTGTACGCATGTATTCTTCGTGTAGGTTGGTGTGTGAATGTCCCGAATGTGCAGAGTGAATGTGTGCTTCCTGTCTAACGTATCTATGTCGTTGTGACGTCTCTAATGACTTGCAGCATGGCTTTGTGGTGTTGTTAGTCGATTCTGTCCATGGAGTCGTCTCCAGCTCGGTCTTGTCTATCCTTGCACACCTTGGGATATGGTTGGCACCATTGCAAGGTTGTATGGTCGGCTGGTTGAGTATCTTTCATGGTGCATGCCAATGGTGGGAGCAGTGGGGACCGATGCAAACTCTTATGGTCGGTGGTCGTTTTGCCGTGGATACTTCTTCTGGTTGGGGGTTCCATCAGGAGGGAAGGTATGTTTGGGTTTTCCTTCTTCAGTGGCCCCTCTGGGCGACTTGTCGACCACAAAATTATTATTACTCTTGTCCTCTCTCAGGCACCACACATTTGTGATCCCGGCTAGGTGTCCGTAGTGGTTGACAGAATCTTCGAATGACCAATACATGAGTTTACAGTAACCCCATTTCCCAACATATATTTTTGGATTCCTTGGGTTCTCTAATTTCATTGAGGGTGGATACATGTCTGACTCCATTAGCTGTTGATGCAGCCTCTCTTGTTCTCTATGTATCATGTCCGTCTGATGTTCATCATCCACAGGCATGAGCAGTTTCATTCCGATCATCTCCTCTGCTGTCGTCTTAGATTTTGCCATGCATGCTTTTACCCCAAATAGTGAGGCCATCCCCAGGATCAGACCACCTGCCAATATTTTTAGGCCATCCAATAGCCAAGCCGGCATCCAGGACCAGAGGTACGAAAACCAGCTTCTATCTTTTTTTGTGTCTTCTTCCATTTTAGCGTGCATCTTTGCTAATTGTGATACTGCTTCTGGTAACGTCCCGTTATCTTTGTCGTTTGCCGGCATGAACGTGCAACAGGAACTTCCAATCTTGGCGCAGACTTCTCCTTCCATTGCTGTGGGGAGGTCCAAGACGTATCTATTTTGTAGTGCCACCAGTCGTATTGCTCGGAGCTCTTCCTTTATTGCATTGAACCTGTCACTGTTGAGTTTATAGTCATCATTAGTTCCCATCTGGTAACTTGAAGTCATTTGGCGTTGGCATATGTTTGAAATCTTGGATGTATCAGTGCTCAGAAAAACATGGCAGTTCTGCTGAAGAGCCTGTGTGAATGGTGGTACTTTGCCGAGAAGTAGTTTCCTTATCGTTTTACTCTTCTTAGTTTTCCATTATTGGCAGTGATGTTGTAAGACGCTCTGCTAGTGATATCGATCTCTTCTTTCTGCTGCTTCCTTCATCCATTTTCAGAAAATCATCTATTTTAATGTGTTTCTTTGGTACTACCAGTGAAGGTAAATTGATGTGTGCTAGGGAGCATATTCCTCCCCAATTTGGTGGTAACTTGTCGTATGCTTTTGAACCACAGGCCCAATAGTGGTTCATGAGCACTGCCGTACCTGTCCCCATCTCAGCAAGTGTCTCGGTTCTTTTGCACCCCTCATTGGTCCCCACTTCAATGTCCCCGTCGTGTTAGTAGCACAAGGCTGGTGTTGTTAAGGGAATTATTGTCAGTGGTCCATCTTCTTTATCCAACCAGGTCATTAGGATTGTGCTTCTGGCCCATTCTTTAAGGCACTTGTCATTTTCTTCCTGAACTTTGTTTACAGCAGCTTATGCCAAAGTCAATGGTTTGCTCCCCACTACTGCATCCACCCATCCATGTTTGGTGTATACTTTACCATATATCAATATTTGTGGTTGTTCCCAGCATCCCGGTTCTCCGCCTGTCTCTTTTGCGTTCCACTTGCAGAGTAACTAGTCCAATGTTACTTCTCTTGTCTCGTCCTTCTCTGGCCCGTCAGTTATGTATCATAGCGCTTCAGTATGTTGCCAGTAATTGTCGAACATAGGTAGTGTTTTTATGAAATTATCTTCGTAAGGGTATGTTGCCTTGGATCTCCATCTGAGTATTGCTGTTTTCCCTTGGAACCTTCCTCTTGTCTGGAACAGTGCGAGGTACAGGAGGCACTGTAATCGCTGGTACTTCTGTTGCTACGAAGGTCCTGGAGGTACTCATGGCATATGGGATCAATGAGCAGACATAGCAGCTGTCCCTTGTTGTGTCCTTACCTATTTTCGACATGTGTTTACACCACATGTTGTTTGTTATGTGTGCTGTGCCAGTGAGGTATGTGCCTACTCTATTAACATCAGTACCAACACTGTGATTACCTCTCCTTACCTTTTCAGCAGTGTTGTCTGTACCACCTGACACAGTGATCCTTGCCGCTTGGGTAGGGGTTATATTAGTATTGGGTGTTGCGGAAACATGCAAAGCCATGTAAAGCTGCCAGAGGGCAGCAGTTAGAAGTCCAGGCGTCAAGATAAACCACAATGTTGTCAAAACAAGTTTTATTATTACAGCCATTATATGAGTACTTAAAATGCCGTCCAGCAGTTGATGAGACGATAGAGTACCCTGCCTGAAAATCGCAATAAGAAGTGTTATTGGGTTAGTATTTATAAGTATTTTAAGCCCCGTGAAATAAGTAATCATTCAATGCCCAGACAAATATCTCCTCCCAGATCTTATGTAGGGACCTATTTCTAAGTGTGGGCATGATGTGGTGAAGTTGTGGGTATGTTTGCTGTATGTATGCGAGAAATGCGTAGTAATAGATCCGCGGTGGCTGTGGTCTGGAATGTAGGTGCCTCCATATCGCATGGATGTGTTAATGAGACAATGCTTCAGGGTAGTCTGTAGAAGGTAACATCTAAATCAAATATCACAGTCTATTTCTAGCATTTATCCAATAACAGTTATCAGAGGCAGAGCCCTGCATGTGCGAATAAGAAGAATGTTAAGACAGTGTTTACATAGTAGAATGATAATTAGGAACTCATGTTTCATTGGGTAAATTGGCCAGAGTCTAATATATTTTGCCGGCCAGGAGCTACTGTTCACGGGGATAATTAATGTCCAGGGAAAGGATAAGGGTATTCTTTTCAATCGTCAATTTGCACCAGTGTTACAGTGGGAAATGCTGCTGCTTGGGAGCGTCTGACCATCAGATGACCAGTACCTTCTTGGTCACTCGTGTTGGGAGATATATCTAGTTCAAGGCATAAATTAGTTTTCAAAAATTGATTAGCAGATTTTGCTAATTAAAATTTATTTGAATAGCAAATTAACTTATTTGATTAGCAATTTTGTACTAATATTAATGTCACCAGAATTAGTTGTACCCCAAGATATAGAATTTGCAAGATTGCAGAAATGATTTCTATGTACCTCTGAAGTTTAACATCAGTGCAATGTCTGTAAAATGTAAAGGTTCGCTGCCTGAATGGCCAAACAAACAAAGCTCTAAAAACAATTTTCAGTTCAAGGATGTGTGTCTGGGTCATGCAGTCAGCGTTGCAGCACAGTGCTGTGTCCTTCATATTGTTAACAAGACATCAATTAAAGACTCAATAGTGTGTGCATGTGCAATTTTTATTTTATGATATCAAGTTGTATATATAACCCTAGTTTCTTCCTGTGGTAGTACTGGTCCAACCATTATATACATGGAACTGTGTGGGTGAAAGCAGGGTCACACATTTTTTGTTGGGTGTATTTGCCTTTTTTAAAGGGAGTAAAAGGGGCTGATACACCCCTTATCTGTAGGGCTGAGGCCACTGACATTGTCTATGGAGAAAATTCAAATTTCTGTTCTTGCCAGCACTTGGTGGGTCAAATGATTTGCCTAGGATCACATGCTTTAGTTAAGCAGTGAAGCCAGAAATGGTCCTTCATATTGCAATTTAACTTACCTGCCACAAACCTCCAAGGTCTAATTAGTACACATTTGTTTTGGGTTAAACAAGAGCCACAATGACCTAGTTTATTTGCAAAGTACACCCAAAGAAACCTCCTTGGAGTACTTGCACCACCCACACCGAACACTACACATCTCAGAATGCAAAACCATGTTTGATCTCATGGATGAACTCCGCTTTAAAAAGAACTAGCTAGCTTTGAGTCACTTTCTGTGCAAATGTGGTGTTTAAGGTATCTAACTTACACATTTGGGACCCTTGACAGCTTTAATGCTAAATGGTCTCCCTTTATTTTTAGAATAAAAAGTTGGGCTAGACTTTGCTTACCTCTCATGCCTGTTGTTATCAAGTCACAGTGGGAAGGTCCTCTCTGCCTAATCTTCCTCTACACTGCAGACCAATTCCTACAAGATAAGCAAAAAGCAACTCATTACCTACCCACAACAATGCACACTCACTCTGGGGGTGTCTCGAGAATCGACATGGCCCCTCAGCACCCGCTATGGAGTGAACATTATATTTCTCCCACCCAAACAAATGCCAGCGCAGCCCCTTGCTAACACCTAGTCCATCAATCAGGGACAGATTTGGGGCCTTTCGCCTTTACAAACAAGAGGCCTCGAGCCTCTGGGGGCAGGGTGTCCAGCAACTGCCCCCATGTTTCCAGTCCGCAAAGCACAGCAAAATATATATGCGCTTTGCAGTGCTCACATTAAGGTTATGGCCAGTGTAAAGCTTTCTACTGGCTCTGGCTGCCTGTCTCGTGATCAGTTAGGCAGCTAGCCTCCATGCACCACTGCAGGCTGCGCGGAGTGGCCTATAGCGCAATAGGCCCATGGCTTAACCAAAAATGCAAAATGCTTGTGTGGGCCCATTTTTTGGGTCAAAGTGGGCCACCTTTTTTGTCAATGTGGGCCGGTTTGATAAGTTACTGGACTAAATTATGTGACTAATTGTTTTGACCAGTGTTGCTGAATATTCTTGTACAATTTGCATCAGATTTGATCAAAAATGTCCCCCTTGGGTTATTCAAACAGCTTCACAGGAATTAATTCCCATTGGTTTGCAACTTTGGAGCACTTTTCATTGGTGCCCGAGACAACTGTATGCCTCAGTCCGACCCTGCCCCACTGTTTCCACCATCAGCAGTGGGGGGTCCGGGGAGCACACATCTTCACCCAGGACTGATGCTGCTTACACTGGGTGTTGGGTGTAGAGTGGCACACTTGCCAACCCTACAGATTTAGGCAGTAGGCTACTGCTTTTTAAGCAGCCCTACCAGACTACAGATTTCAGTGACAGATTCTACTGCTTTTTACAGTGGCAAGTAATTAATGTGACTCGAAGGCAAGCTCTAGGATAAAGCATGCAACACATTAGTCTGTCTGTACAGTGGACTGGTAGGTGATTATTTCGATTGGGCTCAAACCAATCCACTGACCTCACCTGACAGCTACTTGACTCTGTCCTGCACTCTTGCCAGGACAACCCTTAAGTAACCACCAGTGAAGTCAAGTGGCAGAGTGTAACACCATCACACAGCATCTGCATCTCAGACCAAGGGGGGTATCAGTCACCATGTCATTCAGTGTTCAACTTGCAATAAATATGTAACTGCCTGGGCTGCTGCTACAGAGCAGTAGCAAACGTCGCCTACCAGCTCTGTGTAATTTATGCCTTCTGTAAAGTTAGGTCATTGAATTTGGTGCGAAGATACCATTCAGAATTATACATTTTTAACATTTGAACATCTTTCCATATTGTGCTGTTTGATGGGTTGTGTATTAGGCAAACATTACACCTAAGGCTCACTTGTGGCACAGATTTCTTGTTTTATTCTCGACTGCTTTATCCATTTCACAACAGCACAGCGTGTAAAGCTCACTAATGTGCAAAGTCATCTCTCAGCGCCAAGTCCTCCAATATTGGCGAGCCCTTCACCTATGCCTGTGCAAGTGTCACAAAATCTCAGTCTCCGCCAGCAGGAGACTTGGGCTGGAGAAAACATGATCATGTCTGACCAGTGGCCTTAAATGGAAGTTATAGAGCAGGGGTCTGCAACCTTTGGCTCTCAAGATGTTTTGGACTGCAACACCCATCGATCCTAACTTGCATTATCAATGCAGAGTGATCATTGGAATTGTAGTCCGAAACATGTGGTTAGCCCCAGGTTGCAGATCCCTGCTATAGAGGTTGCACCCCGTGTAGAATACTAGGCCCTGCTGGCTTGCCTAGTAGGCATGTGCTTAATTTTCCCCTTCATCTTGGTGGCCCCTTCTGGTGCATGCTCGGTGCCTGTGCATGTAAAGCCAGTGAAGAGAGCTGGTGTGTACTCCGAACTGGTGGCCAACTAGCAGTTGCTGCCATTGCCATTTTATAAACATAATGATGTACAAATTGGCATTACAATGCTGTTATCTGGGGAAACTTACTCTAGTCTGGGCTTTCTGTGCCTAGCTTGCCACTGTTGAAAGTGGCATGACCATGTCTCATTAATTGCATTACTTTGGAAATGACGTTGCCGTATGGCATTGGCATGATGGTACTCGGATAAAAAGAGCTGAACTTTGGCATGCTTCAGTGGTGCCAACAATGTATGTTTTGTATTATCCTGTGATGTCATTGTTATGGGAATTATTATTTTTGAAACTTCAAAAATGATAATCCTACATTGGTCACAGAATGTTGGCAAGTATGGAATGGCTGAGAATAATATTTCGCCCGCCCGAAAGGGTGTGAGAAATATTATTGCCAGCCACTGTTTAACACCCAGCACCCGCTGTAATAACACAGCCTGCTGCTCGTAGGCAGCAGGCTTCGTTATTACAGCGGGTGCTGGGTGTTAAACAGTGGCTGGCAATAATATTTCTCCCACCCGTTCGGGCTGGAGAAATATTATTCTCAGCCACTTGCTAACACCAGCACCTGCAGTAATAACGCAGCCTGCTGCTCGTAGAAGACCTTTTGAAAGGCCTTCTACAAGCAGCAGGCTGCGTTATTATGGCAGGTGCTGGGTGTTAAAGAGTGGATTACGGCGGGTGCTGGGTGTTAGAGAGTGGCTGCCAGCCACTGTCTAGCACCCACTGTAATAACGCAGCCTGCTGCTCGTAGAAGGCCTCTTCTACAAGCAGCAGGCTGCATTATTACGTCGGGTGCTGGGTGTTAGACAGTGGCTGAGAATAATATTTCTCCCACCCAAACGGGCGGGAAAAATATTATTGCCAGCCACTGTCTAACACTCAGCACCCGACATAATAATGTAGCCTGCTGCTCGTAGAAGAGGCCTTCTACGAGCAGCAGGCTGCGTTATTACGTAGGGTGCTGGGTGTTAGACAGTGGCTTAGAATTATATTTCTCCCGCCCGAATGGGTGGGAGAAATATTATTGTCAGCAATTTACACCCAGGCCCAGCAGCACCGAAAAGATTTGCCTCAAAAGGGCCCCGCTCCCCCACCCAAACCTCCCCTAGCACCTCTCCACCTTACCTCTTTGTCAGAAGCCAGAGTGTGAGAGGAGGGCTGAGATCCTCCTCTCACGACGTAATGACGCCGCATCCGGGCTGGGCTAATAACATTGATACAATGTTTTTAGCCCAGCCTGGGTGCTTCTGCCTCGTCTGCAGTGCACGCTGTGCAGAGAGGCAGACTTAACGCATCATTTTTTTTTTATTAGCCAATCTTTTTTTTATTAGCTGTAGCTGTGGAAATCTTCTCGCAGTTAGTGTGACATGATTGTGTAAATACACAGCAAAACAGCAGTATTGTATCGCAAATTGCTTATTTTATGCCTTGTAGTTCCCTATCTATTGAGTTGGGGGTGGTATTGGGTGGTTGCACGATGTTCGTTGCTACATCGTTTATCCTGTTGATCTCTGTAGTGTCGCATCGGGGCGAGGCTGGTGCATTGTAGGGCTTTATATCATGGGAATGGTGCCAAACGTGTTTACCTGCTAATGTCACGGCCCTATCTGTAACTTCCTCAACTCTATGGGGTCTTGTGAATCGTGGGGCGTTCCAACACCTCATAAAATTTCGGATGAGGACTGTGTCCCCTACTTTCACTGGGGGTTCTTTAGTTGCTTCAGGGAAGTTGTCATTCTTTTCTGCACCATCTTCTTGCCTCCCCCTTGTACGTTGTATCTGTCGAGAGATAAAGGATGCGCTAGAAATAAGTGAAGTCACGTAGGTATACATTTCATCCCCAAGAACATTTGCAATTGATTCACAGTCCGTCATAGCCCGTGTGTGTGGAGCCAAAGGAAGATGCATGCGTCATCCAGTTACCACCTCGTGGGGCGTCAAATTGTGGTCAGACCCGGGCTTGTGCCTGAGTTCAAATAGGGCCAGGGGTAGGCAATGGAGCCAATTTTTTTTTGTACTTTGCTGTGTCTTTGCTATGCTTTCTTTCAGGAGACCATTGAGGCGTTCACAGATGCCGTTAGCTTGTGGGTGATATGCACATACAAACTTGTGCTTGATCCCTAGCAGGGCAGTTATGTTCTAAAACAGTTCATTTGGAAAGTGAGGTCCGTTGTCAGACCGCAGGACCTCACAAACGCCCCATCTTGGGAATACTTCCCATACCAGGAATTTTTCTGCTCTAAGGGTGTCGGCGTGGGAGCATGGTCCCGCCTCTACCCACCTTGAAAAGGGGCAGACTATCACAATCATGTATCGTTAGCCTTGACATACATTG
This sequence comes from Ambystoma mexicanum, assembly GCF_040938575.1. NCBI lineage: Eukaryota > Metazoa > Chordata > Amphibia > Caudata > Ambystomatidae > Ambystoma > Ambystoma mexicanum. Next base: position 981,704,862 of record NC_090936.1, read on the forward strand.
ATCATGCCCACATAGTCAATATGGAGGTGTAAGAATGGTCCTTCTGGTCTGCGGATTGTTCCTTGTATTACTCTTAGTGTGTGTCCAGCAGTGAACTTCTGGCACATCTAGCAAATGCTGATAAAGTTTATGACCTGTGCATTCAGGTCGGGGCAGAACCATGATTCTCCAATGTGTTCTGCAATGACCTCCTTCCCAGTGTGTGTGGGATAATATAATTGTGCCAGTGCTATTTTCAATAGTGCTAGTGGCATGACTACTTTTCCAGTGTTATTTTGTCACCATAGGGTGTCAGTGGGAGACATTGAACATCCTGATTTGACCCATAAATCTTTCTCATTCATTGGTGCTGCTGCCTGTAGTTCCATAATCTGGGTCTCTGATAGGTGGTTCTATCCTTCCTTCATCAGCATCTGTGTCACCCCCCTCTCTTTTTGTTTTTCTTTGATGTCCCACATTTCCCCAAAATATGAGGCATGTTTTGCATGGCAGTCTGCTGCCTCGTTCCCTTTCGATATTGGATCGTCTCCATTGGTCTGTGACTGGCACTTTATCAATGCAAGTTCCATTGGGTATGTTATATCCTCTATTAACTCTCCCAACAGGAAGGCATGCTGTACAGGTGTCCCATCCACTCTTCTGAACCCCAATCTTAACCATCTTGCTAAGCCGCAGTGCACTGTTGATGTCACATAGGCACTGTCGGAGTATATTGTAACCCTTTTTTCTTCACATTCTCTGAGGGCAATATCAGAGTCACTAGTTCGGCTGCCTGTGCTGAATATTGGAGGGTAGTCAAACACTTCTTACTACCTCGCTCGTCCAATCCTCTCTTAACCTAAGCACTGCCGCGCCTGTTCTCCTGATCCCATCGCCCTGATCAATTGTTGAAGAACCATCAATAAATCGCACCTCTCCACCCTCAAGTGCATCTTCCTCTACCTTCTGTGTTGCTGTGTATACTTCAATAGCATTGGTACAATCATGGGCATACTCCCCTTTTTTGTATTCTTCTGCTAAGAAGTGGGCTGGGTTTACATTTTTGCACATGACTATTTTTATTTCAGGTCGTGATAGTAGTATCTCATATCCTGTTGCCCTCTGTGTTGTTAGTGTGCTTTTTGGTTTGTGCAGGATCGCGAAGAGGGCATGTTCCACGTACAGTGTGGTGGAGCATCTCATAGTTATGGATAATGCCTTTTCTACAGCAAAGGCTGCAGCAGTCAAATGCTGTTCGCAAGGGAAGTGTCCTGTCATTACTGGATCCAATTGTCCACTGTAGTATGCAATTGGTTTGTGGCCCATACTAGTTTTAGCATGAGAACGGCCTTCATGACCACCCCATCCAAGTGTGAGAATATAAAGAATTCTTTTTTGTATTCTGGTGTCCCTAAAACCGGGGCTGTAGAGATTGCCTCCTTCAGTTCATGGAAGGCATCTGTCATTTCCCTCGTCCACCCCAGCTCAGTCCGTCTTCTTTGTGCTTCCTTAAGGGCGGTAATAGAGGACACATGTAGGTGATGTAGTCAAAAACCCATGCCCTACAATAGTTACAGAGGCTGAGGAATTGCTGCAGTTGCCGTACAGTTTTTGGTTGAGGTGTGTCAGGTTTTGCCTGTGCTCTCTTTGGTGCTATGTGCCTGCAATTTTGAGATATCAGCTGACCTATGTATAGTACCTCCTTCTGACAATATTGTAATTTTGCCTTGTCTACCTTGTTCCCTTTTTCTGCTAAGACAGTGAGCATGTGCACTGTGTCCTTCCGGCACTCTTCCTCTGTGGTGCTACAAATGAAGATGTCATCTACGTACTGCAGGATCGTGCTCTCTGTTTGGATATTTCCTAAATCCATTTGGATTACTCTGTTAAAGATGGATGGTGATTCACAATATCGTTGGGGCAATCTAGTGTGTTTCCATTTTTGATTGCGGACGTGAAACTTGTCAAATCCTGTGTGTCTGGGTGCAAGGGTATTGAGAAAAAAGCAGTCTTGAGGTCGATAACAGTGAACCGTTCCGCCTCAGCTGGGATGCCATAGAGTATCGTGGCAGGGTTAGCCGCTGTGGGGTATTCTGCCTCTACGATGTGGTTGAGGGGTCATAAATCCTGGATAAAACACCACGATCCCCCATATGCCTTGCAGACGGGGTACACAGCAGTGTTACATGGGGATTCTGATGGTACTAGGATACCTCTGTCCATGAGGGCGCTGATTGTCTCATAAATGCCTTCATCTGCTTCTTTTGTCAGAGGGTATTGTTTGACTCTGGGTAAAATCGCCCCCTTCTTCAGCTTAATGTTCACTCCCCCTATGCTTTTTATGCATCCTACATCATAGAGGCTTGTTGTGCATAGTGTGTTGGGTACCCTCGCTAGATCTTCCAGGCAGAAAGGAGGTGGTGCTGGGAGGGGCGCTTCTAGTGCCATTGCTATTTTTGAAGCCACCTCTCTTTATGTTATGCGTAACCAGAAATATACACTCATTCCCATCATCATCTCGCTTTTCCCTTTCTCTTGTGAGAATAGCTCCTCATCTGACACCTGAGTTAATTGACACCCTTCTGATAGTGCTATTACCGCCCTCCATGCTTACCCTCGTCATCTAGGGCGTGCATTGCAACCCAGTCTTCTCTGGCCACGATTCACTCTATATCAATTGATATGAATGCTCCCTCTTTTTCATCTGCTGGTGTCTCCGGCCTGAAGAGGTACTCACCTGGCCTTCTCCAAATCTTCCCAGCTATTCCTGGTAGCCAGGCAAGTGCCATGTCGGTCCCGTATTGGAACATTTTGGGATCGACCGGCTCCCCCCTCTGTACACTTTTCCCACAATATGCCTGTAGTATGTGTCTGGCTGTGAGCATGTGAATGCCTGGTGTGGAGCACACTATGCCTTTGTCTGTAAAGGATATTGTCATATTCAGTCTGCTCATTATGTCGCGGCCCAGTATGTTTAGAGGTGCTTCTTTAGAGTAGAGTAAAGGCAAAGATAAGTCATGATCTCCTATTGATAAGGAGATGTTATCAGTAAAGTGAACCACTTCTCGAGCCCCAGAAAATCCTTCAGTGTTCCTGGAATCAGCTGACAATGTATACTATCCCTCCCGTATGCATGACCTAGTGGCTCCAGTGTCAACAAGAAAGGAAAAAGTTTTGTCACCTATCGCCACCTTTATGCGAGGTTCCTCCTCAAGGTTAGTTTTATCCCATGGCTCCCTCGTCTCGAGGCGCCAAAGTTCTTAAATTTCTTGGATATAGCTAATGGGGTCCTCATCATCACGCATCTTACGTGACGTAATTGCACCTATGTCTGATGTGTCGGATATTGTGTCTGCAGTGCCTGCCAAATAGCAAGTCTACAGTTTGCAAATGGGGATTCATCATGTGCTGTGTTCTGGGTAGTTACTCCTGGGAACCCTGCCCTTTTCCAAATGTCATCCTGCGTCACCCAGTGTGGAGGCCAGCAAGCCCTTGACATCACCCGCCGCTAGCGTGTGTCCTGCTGTCAACTTCTACATTTCATATATCTATTTCCCCACTCCCCCACTCAAGGTGTAACGCTCACCTGATTCCCACAGAGGCGCAGGTCTGGCTTCGAGTGCTGATGCTTCTTCAATGGTGAAGCACAGGACTCTGCAGATGGACAGGGAGGGCCCTCTACTCTGGCTTACATGACTATTTTTATTTCAGGTCATAATAGTAGTATCTCATATCCTGTTGCCCTCTGTGTTGTTAGTGTGCTTTTTGGTTTGTGCAGGATCGCGAAGAGGGCATGTTCCACGTACAGTGTGGTGGAGCATCTCATAGTTATGGATAATGCCTTTTCTACAGCAAAGGCTGCAGCAGTCAAATGCTGTTCGCAAGGGAAGTGTCCTGTCATTACTGGATCCAATTGTCCACTGTAGTATGCAATTGGTTTGTGGCCCATACTAGTTTTAGCATGAGAACGGCCTTCATGACCACCCCATCCAAGTGCGAGAATATAAAGAATTCTTTTTTGTATTCTGGTGTCCCTAAAACCGGGGCTGTAGAGATTGCCTCCTTCAGTTCATGGAAGGCATCTGTCATTTCCCTCGTCCACCCCATCTCAGTCCGTCTTCTTTGTGCTTCCTTAAGGGCGGTAAGTAGAGGACACATGTAGGTGATGTAGTCAAAAACCCATGCCCTACAATAGTTACAGAGGCTGAGGAATTGCTGCAGTTGCCGTACAGTTTTTGGTTGAGGTGTGTCAGGTTTTGCCTGTGCTCTCTTTGGTGCCATGTGCCTGCAATTTTGAGATATCAGCTGACCTATGTATAGTACCTCCTTCTGACAATATTGTAATTTTGCCTTGTCTACCTTGTTCCCTTTTTCTGCTCAGACAGTGAGCATGTGCACTGTGTCCTTCCGCCACTCTTCCTCTGTGGTGCTACAAATGAAGATGTCATCTACGTACTGCAGGATCGTGCTCTCTGTTTGGATATTTCCTAAATCCATTTGGATTACTCTGTTAAAGATGGATGGTGATTCACAATATCGTTGGGGCAATCTAGTGTGTTTCCATTTTTGATTGCGGACGTGAAACTTGTCAAATCCTGTGTGTCTGGGTGCAAGGGTATTGAGAAAAAAGCAGTCTTGAGGTCGATAACAGTGAACCGTTCCGCCTCAGCTGGGATGCCATAGAGTATCGTGGCAGGGTTAGCCGCTGTGGGGTATTCTGCCTCTACGATGTGGTTGAGGGGTCATAAATCCTGGATAAAACACCACGATCCCCGATTTGCCTTGCAGACGGGGTACAAAGCAGTGTTACATGGGGATTCTGATGGTACTAGGATACCTCTGTCCATGAGGGCGCTGATTGTCTCATAAATGCCTTCATCTGCTTCTTTTGTCAGAGGGTATTGTTTGACTCTGGGTAAAATCGCCCCCTTCTTCAGCTTAATGTTCACTTCCCCTATGCTTTTTATGCATCCTACATCATAGAGGCTTGTTGTGCATAGTGTGTTGGGTACCCTCGCTAGATCTTCCAGGCAGAAAGGAGGTGGTGCTGGGAGGGGCGCTTCTAGTGCCATTGCTATTTTTGGAGCCACCTCTCTTTATGTTATGCGTAACCAGAAATATACACTCATTCCCATCATCATCTCGCTTTTCCCTTTGTCTTGTGAGAATAGCTCCTCATCTGACACCTGAGTTATTTGACACCCTTCTGATAGTGCTATTACCGCCCTCCATGCTTACCCTCGTCATCTAGGGCGTGCATTGCAACCCAGTATTCTCTGGCCACGATTTACTCTATATCAATTGATATGAATGCTCCCTCTTTTTCATCTGCTGGTGTCTCCGGCCTGAAGAGGTACTCACCTGGCCTTCTCCAAATCTTCCCAGCTATTCCTGGTAGCCAGGCAAGTGCCATGTCGGTCCCGTATTGGAACATTTTGGGATCGACCGGCTCCCCCCTCTGTACACTTTTCCCACAATATGCCTGTAGTATGTGTCTGGCTGTGAGCATGTGAATGCCTGGTGTGGAGCACACTATGCCTTTGTCTGTAAAGGATATTGTCATATTCAGTCTGCTCATTATGTCGCGGCCCAGTATGTTTAGAGGTGCTTCTTTAGAGTAGAGTAAAGGCAAAGATAAGTCATGATCTCCTATTGATAAGGAGATGTTATCAGTAAAGTGAACCACTTCTCGAGCCCCAGAAAATCCTTGAGTGTTCATGGAATCAGCTGACAATGTATACTATCCCTCCCGTATGCATGACCTAGTGGCTCCAGTGTCAACAAGAAAGGAAAACGTTTTGTCACCTATCGCCACCTTTATGCGAGGTTCCTCCTCAAGGTTAGTTTTATCCCATGGCTCCCTCGTCTCGAGGCGCCAAAGTTCTTGAATTTCTTGGATATAGCTAATGGGGTCCTCATCATCACGCATCTTACGTGACGTAATTGCACCTATGTCTGATGTGTCGGATATTGTGTCCGCAGTGCCTGCCAAACAGCAAGTCTACAGTTTGCAAATGGGGATTCGTCATTTGCTGTGTTCTGGGTAGTTACTCCTGGGAACCCTGCCCTTTTCCAAATGTCATCCTGCGTCACCCAGTGTGGAGACCAGCAAGCCCTTGACATCACCCTCCGCCAGCCTGTGTCCTGCTGTCAACTTCTACATTTCATATATCTATTTCCCCACTCCCCCACTCAAGGTGTAACGCTCACCTGATTCCCACAGAGGCGCAGGTCTGGCTTCGAGTGCTGATGCTTCTTCAATGGTGAAGCGCAGGACTCTGCAGATGGACAGGAAGGGGCCTCTACTCTGGCTTACATGACAATTTTTATTTCAGGTTGTGATAGTAGTATCTCATATCCTGTTGCCCTCTGTGTTGTTAGTGTGCTTTTTGGTTTGTGCAGGATCGCGAAGAGGGCATGTTCCACGTACAGTGTGGTGGAGCATCTCATAGTTATGGATAATGCCTTTTCTACAGCAAAGGCTGCAGCAGTCAAATGCTGTTCGCAGGGGAAGTGTCCTGTCATTACTGGATCCAATTGTCCACTGTAGTATGCAATTGGTTTGTGGCCCATACTAGTTTTAGCATGAGAACGGCCTTCATGACCACCCCATCCAAGTGTGAGAATATAAAGAATTCTTTTTTGTATTCTGGTGTCCCTAAAACCGGGGCTATAGAGATTGCCTCCTTCAGTTCATGGAAGGCATCTGTCATTTCCCTCGTCCACCCCAGCTCAGTCCGTCTTCTTTGTGCTTCCTTAAGGGCGGTAAGTAGAGGACACATGTAGGTGATGTAGTCAAAAACCCATGCCCTACAATAGTTACAGAGGCTGAGGAATTGCTGCAGTTGCCGTACAGTTTTTGGTTGAGGTGTGTCAGGTTTTGCCTGTGCTCTCTTTGGTGCTATGTGCCGGCAATTTTGAGATATCAGCTGACCTATGTATAGTACCTCCTTCTGACAATATTGTAATTTTGCCTTGTCTACCTTTTTCCCTTTTTCTGCTAAAACAGTGAGCATGTGCACTGTGTCCTTCCGGCACTCTTCCTCTGTGGTGCTACAAATGAAGATGTCATCTACGTACTGCAGGATCGTGCTCTCTGTTTGGATATTTCCTAAATCCATTTGGATTACTCTGTTAAAGATGGATGGTGATTCACAATATCGTTGGGGCAATCTAGTGTGTTTCCATTTTTGATTGCGGACGTGAAACTTGTCAAATCCTGTGTGTCTGGGTGCAAGGGTATTGAGAAAAAAGCAGTCTTGAGGTCGATAACAGTGAACCGTTCCGCCTCAGCTGGGATGCCATAGAGTATCGTGGCAGGGTTAGCCGCGGTGGGGTATTCTGCCTCTACGATGTGGTTGAGGGGTCATAAATCCTGGATAAAACACCACGATCCCCCATTTGCCTTGCAGATGGGGTACACAGCAGTGTTACATGGGGATTCTGATGGTACTAGGATACCTCTGTCCATGAGGGCGCTGATTGTCTCATAAATGCCTTCATCTGCTTCTTTTGTCAGAGGGTATTGTTTGACTTTGGGTAAAATCGCCCCCTTCTTCAGCTTAATGTTCACTCCCCCTATGCTTTTTATGCATCCTACATCATAGAGGCTTGTTGTGCATAGTGTGTTGGGTACCCTCGCTAGATCTTCCAGGCAGAAAGGAGGTGGTGCTGGGAGGGGCGCTTCTAGTGCCATTGCTATTTTTGGAGCCACCTCTCTTTATGTTATGCGTAACCAGAAATATACACTCATTCCCATCATCATCTCGCTTTTCCCTTTGTCTTGTGAGAATAGCTCCTCATCTGACACCTGAGTTAATTGACACCCTTCTGATAGTGCTATTACCGCCCTCCATGCTTACCCTCGTCATCTAGGGCGTGCATTGCAACCCAGTATTCTCTGGCCGCGATTCACTCTATATCAATTGATATGAATGCTCCCTCTTTTTCATCTGCTGGTGTCTCCGGCCTGAAGAGGTACTCACCTGGCCTTCTCCAAATCTTCCCAGCTATTCCTGGTAGCCAGGCAAGTGCCATGTCGGTCCCGTATTGGAACATTTTGGGATCGACCGGCTCCCCCCTCTGTACACTTTTCCCACAATATGCCTGTAGTATGTGTCTGGCTGTGAGCATGTGAATGCCTGGTGTGGAGCACACTATGCCTTTGTCTGTAAAGGATATTGTCATATTCAGTCTGCTCATTATGTCGCGGCCCAGTATGTTTAGAGGTGCTTCTTTAGAGTAGAGTAAAGGCAAAGATAAGTCATGATCTCCTATTGATAAGGAGATGTTATCAGTAAAGTGAACCACTTCTCGAGCCCCAGAAAATCCTTGAGTGTTCATGGAATCAGCTGACAATGTATACTATCCCTCCCGTATGCATGACCTAGTGGCTCCAGTGTCAACAAGAAAGGAAAAAGTTTTGTCACCTATCGCCACCTTTATGCGAGGTTCCTCCTCAAGGTTAGTTTTATCCCATGGCTCCCTCGTCTCGAGGCGCCAAAGTTCTTGAATTTCTTGGATATAGCTAATGGGGTCCTCATCATCACGCATCTTACGTGACGTAATTGCACCTATGTCTGATGTGTCGGATATTGTGTCCGCAGTGCCTGCCAAACAGCAAGTCTACAGTTTGCAAATGGGGATTCGTCATTTGCTGTGTTCTGGGTAGTTACTCCTGGGAACCCTGCCCTTTTCCAAATGTCATCCTGCGTCACCCAGTGTGGAGACCAGCAAGCCCTTGACATCACCCTCCGCCAGCCTGTGTCCTGCTGTCAACTTCTACATTTCATATATCTATTTCCCCACTCCCCCACTCAAGGTGTAACGCTCACCTGATTCCCACAGAGGCGCAGGTCTGGCTTCGAGTGCTGATGCTTCTTCAATGGTGAAGCGCAGGACTCTGCAGATGGACAGGAAGGGGCCTCTACTCTGGCTTACATGACAATTTTTATTTCAGGTTGTGATAGTAGTATCTCATATCCTGTTGCCCTCTGTGTTGTTAGTGTGCTTTTTGGTTTGTGCAGGATCGCGAAGAGGGCATGTTCCACGTACAGTGTGGTGGAGCATCTCATAGTTATGGATAATGCCTTTTCTACAGCAAAGGCTGCAGCAGTCAAATGCTGTTCGCAAGGGAAGTGTCCTGTCATTACTGGATCCAATTGTCCACTGTAGTATGCAATTGGTTTGTGGCCCATACTAGTTTTAGCATGAGAACGGCCTTCATGACCACCCCATCCAAGTGTGAGAATATAAAGAATTCTTTTTTGTATTCTGGTGTCCCTAAAACCGGGGCTGTAGAGATTGCCTCCTTCAGTTCATGGAAGGCATCTGCCATTTCCCTCGTCCACCCCAGCTCAGTCCGTCTTCTTTGTGCTTCCTTAAGGGCGGTAAGTAGAGGACACATGTATGTGATGTAGTCAAAAACCCATGCCCTACAATAGTTACAGAGGCTGAGGAATTGCTGCAGTTGCCGTACAGTTTTTGGTTGAGGTGTGTCAGGTTTTGCCTGTGCTCTCTTTGGTGCTATGTGCCTGCAATTTTGAGATATCAGCTGACCTATGTATAGTACCTCCTTCTGACAATATTTTAATTTTGCCTTGTCTACCTTGTTCCCTTTTTCTGCTAAGACAGTGAGCATGTGCACTGTGTCCTTCCGGCACTCTTCCTATGTGGTGCTACAAATGAAGATGTCATCTACGTACTGCATGATCGTGCTCTCTGTTTGGATATTTCCTAAATCCATTTGGATTACTCTGTTAAAGATGGATGGTGATTCACAATATCGTTGGGGCAATCTAGTGTGTTTCCATTTATGATTGCGGACGTGAAACTTGTCAAATCCTGTGTGTCTGGGTGCAAGGGTATTGAGAAAAAAGCAGTCTTGAGGTCGATAACAGTGAACCCTTCCGCCTCAGCTGGGATGCCATAGAGTATCGTGGCAGGGTTAGCCGCTGTGGGGTATTCTGCCTCTACGATGTGGTTGAGGGGTCATAAATCCTGGATAAAACACCACGATCCCCCATTTGCCTTGCAGACGGGGTACACAGCAGTGTTACATAGGGATTCTGATGGTACTAGGATACCTCTGTCCATGAGGGCGCTGATTGTCTCATAAATGCCTTCATCTGCTTCTTTTGTCAGAGGGTATTGTTTGATTCTGGGTAAAATCGCCCCCTTCTTCAGCTTAATGTTCACTCCCCCTATGCTTTTTATGCATCCTACATCATAGAGGCTTGTTGTGCATAGTGTGTTGGGTACCCTCGCTAGATCTTCCAGGCAGAAAGGAGGTGGTGCTGGGAGGGCGCTTCTAGAGCCATTGCTATTTTTGGTGCCACCTCTCTTTATGTTATGCATAACCAGAAATATACACTCATTCCCATCATCATCTCGCTTTTCCCTTTCTCTTGTGAGAATAGCTCCTCATCTGACACCTGAGTTAATTGACACCCTTCTGATAGTGCTATTACCGCCCTCCATGCTTACCCTCGTCATCTAGGGCGTGCATTGCAACCCAGTCTTCTCTGGCCACGATTCACTCTATATCAATTGATATGAATGCTCCCTCTTTTTCATCTGCTGGTGTCTCCGGCCTGAAGAGGTACTCACCTGGCCTTCTCCAAATCTTCCCAGCTATTCCTGGTAGCCAGGCAAGTGCCATGTCGGTCCCGTATTGGAACATTTTGGGATCGACCGGCTCCCCCCTCTGTACACTTTTCCCACAATATGCCTGTAGTATGTGTCTGGCTGTGAGCATGTGAATGCCTGGTGTGGAGCACACTATGCCTTTGTCTGTAAAGGATATTGTCATAGTCAGTCTGCTCATTATGTCGCGGCCCAGTATGTTTAGAGGTGCTTCTTTAGAGAAGAGTAAAGGCAAAGATAAGTCATGATCTCCTATTGATAAGGAGATGTTATCAGTAAAGTGAACCACTTTTAGAGCCCCAGAAAATCCTTGAGTGTTCATGGAATCGGCTGACAGTGTATACTATCCCTCCCGTATGCATGACCTAGTGGCTCCAGTGTCAACAAGAAAGGAAAAAGTTTTGGCACGTATCACCACCTTTATGCGAGGTTCCTCCTCAAGGTTAGTTTTATCCCATGGCTCCCTCGTCTCGAGGCGCCAAAGTTCTTGAATTTCTTGGATATAGCTAATGGGGTCCTCATCATCACGCATCTTACGTGACGTAATTGCACCTATGTCTGATGTGTCGGATATTGTGTCCGCAGTGCCTGCCAAACAGCAAGTCTACAGTTTGCAAATGGGGATTCGTCATTTGCTGTGTTCTGGGTAGTTACTCCTGGGAACCCTGCCCTTTTCCAAATGTCATCCTGCGTCACCCAGTGTGGAGACCAGCAAGCCCTTGATATCACCCTCCGCCAGCCTGTGTCCTGCTGTCACCTTCTACATTTCATATATCTATTTCCCCACTCCCCCACTCAAGGTGTAACGCTCACCTGATTCCCACAGAGGCGCAGGTCTGGCTTCGAGTGCTGATGCTTCTTCAATGGTGAAGCGCAGGACTCTGCAGATGGACAGGAAGGGCCCACTACTCTGGCTTACATGACTATTTTTATTTCAGGTCGTGATAGTAGTATCTCATATCCTGTTGCCCTCTGTGTTGTTAGTGTGCTTTTTGGTTTGTGCAGGATCGCGACGAGGGCATGTTCCACGTACAGTGTGGTGGAGCATCTCATAGTTATGGATAATGCCTTTTCTACAGCAAAGGCTGCAGCAGTCAAATGCTGTTCGCAAGGGAAGTGTCCTGTCATTACTGGATCCAATTGTCCACTGTAGTATGCAATTGGTTTGTGGCCCATACTAGTTTTAGCATGAGAACGGCCTTCATGACCACCCCATCCAAGTGTGAGAATATAAAGAATTCTTTTTTGTATTCTGGTGTCCCTTAAACCGGGGCTGTAGAGATTGCCTCCTTCAGTTCATGGAAGGCATCTGTCATTTCCCTCGTCCACCCCAGCTCAGTCCGTCTTCTTTGTGCTTCCTTAAGGGCGGTAAGTAGAGGACACATGTAGGTGATGTAGTCAAAAACCCATGCCCTACAATAGTTACAGAGGCTGAGGAATTGCTGCAGTTGCCATACAGTTTTTGGTTGAGGTGTGTCAGGTTTTGCCTGTGCTCTCTTTGGTGCTATGTGCCTGCAATTTTGAGATATCAGCTGACCTATGTATAGTACCTCCTTCTGACAATATTGTAATTTTGTCTTGTCTACCTTGTTCCCTTTTTCTGCTAAGACAGTGAGCATGTGCACTGTGTCCTTCCGGCACTCTTCCTCTGTGGTGCTACAAATGAAGATGTCATCTACGTACTGCAGGATCGTGCTCTCTGTTTGGATATTTCCTAAATCCATTTGGATTACTCTGTTAAAGATGGATGGTGATTCACAATATCGTTGGGGCAATCTAGTGTGTTTCCATTTTTGATTGCGGACGTGAAACTTGTCAAATCCTGTGTGTCTGGGTGCAAGGGTATTGAGAAAAAAGCAGTCTTGAGGTCGATAATAGTGAACCGTTCCGCCTCAGCTGGGATGCCATAGAGTATCGTGGCAGGGTTAGCCGCTGTGGGGTATTCTGCCTCTACGATGTGGTTGAGGGGTCATAAATCCTGGATAAAACACCACGATCCCCCATTTGCCTTGCAGACGGGGTACACAGCAGTGCTACATGGGGATCCTGATGGTACTAGGATACCTCTGTCCATGAGGGCGCTGATTGTCTCATAAATGCCTTCATCTGCTTCTTTTGTCAGAGGGTATTGTTTGACTCTGGGTAAAATCGCCCCCTTCTTCAGCTTAATGTTCACTCCCCCTATGCTTTTTATGCATCCTACATCATAGAGGCTTGTTGTGCATAGTGTGTTGGGTACCCTCGCTAGATCTTCCAGGCAGAAAGGAGGTGGTGCTGGGAGGGGCGCTTCTAGTGCCATTGCTATTTTTGGAGCCACCTCTCTTTATGTTATGCGTAACCAGAAATATACACTCATTCCCATCATCATCTCGCTTTTCCCTTTCTCTTGTGAGAATAGCTCCTCATCTGACACCTGAGTTAATTGACACCCTTCTGATAGTGCTATTACCGCCCTCCATGCTTACCTCGTCATCTAGGGCGTGCATTGCAACCCAGTCTTCTCTGGCCACGATTCACTCTATATCAATTGATATGAATGCTCCCTCTTTTTCATCTGCTGGTGTCTCCGGCCTGAAGAGGTACTCACCTGGCCTTCTCCAAATCTTCCCAGCTATTCCTGGTAGCCAGGCAAGTGCCATGTCGGTCCCGTATTGGAACATTTTGGGATCGACTGGCTCCCCCCTCTGTACACTTTTCCCACAATATGCCTGTAGTATGTGTCTGGCTGTGAGCATGTGAATGCCTGGTGTGGAGCACACTATGCCTTTGTCTGTAAAGGATATTGTCATATTCAGTCTGCTCATTATGTCGCGGCCCAGTATGTTTAGAGGTGCTTCTTTAGAGTAGAGTAAAGGCAAAGATAAGTCATGATCTCCTATTGATAAGGAGATGTTATCAGTAAAGTGAACCACTTCTCGAGCCCCAGAAAATCCTTGAGTGTTCATGGAATCAGCTGACAATGTATACTATCCCTCCCGTATGCATGACCTAGTGGCTCCAGTGTCAACAAGAAAGGAAAAAGTTTTGGCACCTATCACCACCTTTATGCGAGGTTCCTCCTCAAGGTTAGTTTTATCCCATGGCTCCCTCATCTCGAGGCGCCAAAGTTCTTGAATTTCTTGGATATAGCTAAGGGGGTCCTCATCATCACGCATCTTACGTGACGTAATTGCACCTATGTCTGATGTGTCGGAGATTGTGTCCGCAGTGCCTGCCAAACAGCAAGTCTACAGTTTGCAAATGGGGATTCGTCATTTGCTGTGTTCTGGGTAGTTACTCCTGGGAACCCTGCCCTTTTCCAAATGTCATCCTGCGTCACCCAGTGTGGAGACCAGCAAGCCCTTGACATCACCCTCCGCCAGCCTGTGTCCTGCTGTCAACTTCTACATTTCATATATCTATTTCCCCACTCCCCCACTCAAGGTGTAACGCTCACCTGATTCCCACAGAGGCGCAGGTCTGGCTTCGAGTGCTGATGCTTCTTCAATGGTGAAGCGCAGGACTCTGCAGATGGACAGGAAGGGGCCTCTACTCTGGCTTACATGACAATTTTTATTTCAGGTTGTGATAGTAGTATCTCATATCCTGTTGCCCTCTGTGTTGTTAGTGTGCTTTTTGGTTTGTGCAGGATCGCGAAGAGGGCATGTTCCACGTACAGTGTGGTGGAGCATCTCATAGTTATGGATAATGCCTTTTCTACAGCAAAGGCTGCAGCAGTCAAATGCTGTTCGCAAGGGAAGTGTCCTGTCATTACTGGATCCAATTGTCCACTGTAGTATGCAATTGGTTTGTGGCCCATACTAGTTTTAGCATGAGAACGGCCTTCATGGCCACCCCATCCAAGTGTGAGAATATAAAGAATTCTTTTTTGTATTCTGGTGTCCCTAAAACCGGGGCTGTAGAGATTGCCTCCTTCAGTTCACGGAAGGCATCTGTCATTTCCCTCGTCCACCCCAGCTCAGTCCGTCTTCTTTGTGCTTCCTTAAGGGCGGTAAGTAGAGGACACATGTAGGTGATGTAGTCAAAAACCCATGCCCTACAATAGTTACAGAGGCTGAGGAATTGCTGCAGTTGCCGTACAGTTTTTGGTTGAGGTGTGTCAGGTTTTGCCTGTGCTCTCTTTGGTGCTATGTGCCGGCAATTTTGAGATATCAGCTGACCTATGTATAGTACCTCCTTCTGACAATATTGTAATTTTGCCTTGTCTACCTTGTTCCCTTTTTCTGCTAAGACAGTGAGCATGTGCACTGTGTCCTTCCGGCACTCTTCCTCTGTGGTGCTACAAATGAAGATGTTATCTACGTACTGCAGGATCGTGCTCTCTGTTTGGATATTTCCTAAATCCATTTGGATTACTCTGTTAAAGATGGATGGTGATTCACAATATCGTTGGGGCAATCTAGTGTGTTTCCATTTTTGATTGCGGACGTGAAACTTGTCAAATCCTGTGTGTCTGGGTGCAAGGGTATTGAGAAAAAAGCAGTCTTGAGGTCGATAACAGTGAACCGTTCCGCCTCAGCTGGGATGCCATAGAGTATCGTGGCAGGGTTAGCCGCTGTGGGGTATTCTGCCTCTACGATGTGGTTGAGGGGTCATAAATCCTGGATAAAACACCACGATCCCCCATTTGCCTTGCAGACGGGGTACACAGCAGTGTTACATGGGGTTTCTGATGGTACTAGGATACCTCTGTCCATGAGGGCGCTGATTGTCTCATAAATGCCTTCATCTGCTTCTTTTGTCAGAGGGTATTGTTTGACTTTGGGTAAAATCGCCCCCTTCTTCAGCTTAATGTTCACTCCCCCTATGCTTTTTATGCATCCTACATCATAGAGGCTTGTTGTGCATAGTGTGTTGGGTACCCTCGCTAGATCTTCCAGGCAGAAAGGAGGTGGTGCTGGGAGGGGCGCTTCTAGTGCCATTGCTATTTTTGGAGCCACCTCTCTTTATGTTATGCGTAACCAGAAATATACACTCATTCCCATCATCATCTCGCTTTTCCCTTTCTCTTGTGAGAATAGCTCCTCATCTGACACCTGAGTTAATTGACACCCTTCTGATAGTGCTATTACCGCCCTCCATGCTTACCTCGTCATCTAGGGCGTGCATTGCAACCCAGTCTTCTCTGGCCACGATTCACTCTATATCAATTGATATGAATGCTCCCTCTTTTTCATCTGCTGGTGTCTCCGGCCTGAAGAGGTACTCACCTGGCCTTCTCCAAATCTTCCCAGCTATTCCTGGTAGCCAGGCAAGTGCCATGTCGGTCCCGTATTGGAACATTTTGGGATCGACTGGCTCCCCCCTCTGTACACTTTTCCCACAATATGCCTGTAGTATGTGTCTGGCTGTGAGCATGTGAATGCCTGGTGTGGAGCACACTATGCCTTTGTCTGTAAAGGATATTGTCATATTCAGTCTGCTCATTATGTCGCGGCCCAGTATGTTTAGAGGTGCTTCTTTAGAGTAGAGTAAAGGCAAAGATAAGTCATGATCTCCTATTGATAAGGAGATGTTATCAGTAAAGTGAACCACTTCTCGAGCCCCAGAAAATCCTTGAGTGTTCATGGAATCAGCTGACAATGTATACTATCCCTCCCGTATGCATGACCTAGTGGCTCCAGTGTCAACAAGAAAGGAAAATGTTTTGGCACCTATCACCACCTTTATGCGAGGTTCCTCCTCAAGGTTAGTTTTATCCCATGGCTCCCTCGTCTCGAGGCGCCAAAGTTCTTGAATTTCTTGGATATAGCTAAGGGGGTCCTCATCATCACGCATCTTACGTGACGTAATTGCACCTATGTCTGATGTGTCGGAGATTGTGTCCGCAGTGCCTGCCAAACAGCAAGTCTACAGTTTGCAAATGGGGATTCGTCATTTGCTGTGTTCTGGGTAGTTACTCCTGGGAACCCTGCCCTTTTCCAAATGTCATCCTGCGTCACCCAGTGTGGAGACCAGCAAGCCCTTGACATCACCCTCCGCCAGCCTGTGTCCTGCTGTCAACTTCTACATTTCATATATCTATTTCCCCACTCCCCCACTCAAGGTGTAACGCTCACCTGATTCCCACAGAGGCGCAGGTCTGGCTTCGAGTGCTGATGCTTCTTCAATGGTGAAGCGCAGGACTCTGCAGATGGACAGGAAGGGGCCTCTACTCTGGCTTACATGACAATTTTTATTTCAGGTTGTGATAGTAGTATCTCATATCCTGTTGCCCTCTGTGTTGTTAGTGTGCTTTTTGGTTTGTGCAGGATCGCGAAGAGGGCATGTTCCACGTACAGTGTGGTGGAGCATCTCATAGTTATGGATAATGCCTTTTCTACAGCAAAGGCTGCAGCAGTCAAATGCTGTTCGCAAGGGAAGTGTCCTGTCATTACTGGATCCAATTGTCCACTGTAGTATGCAATTGGTTTGTGGCCCATACTAGTTTTAGCATGAGAACGGCCTTCATGGCCACCCCATCCAAGTGTGAGAATATAAAGAATTCTTTTTTGTATTCTGGTGTCCCTAAAACCGGGGCTGTAGAGATTGCCTCCTTCAGTTCACGGAAGGCATCTGTCATTTCCCTCGTCCACCCCAGCTCAGTCCGTCTTCTTTGTGCTTCCTTAAGGGCGGTAAGTAGAGGACACATGTAGGTGATGTAATCAAAAACCCATGCCCTACAATAGTTACAGAGGCTGAGGAATTGCTGCAGTTGCCGTACAGTTTTTGGTTGAGGTGTGTCAGGTTTTGCCTGTGCTCTCTTTGGTGCTATGTGCCGGCAATTTTGAGATATCAGCTGACCTATGTATAGTACCTCCTTCTGACAATATTGTAATTTTGCCTTGTCTACCTTGTTCCCTTTTTCTGCTAAGACAGTGAGCATGTGCACTGTGTCCTTCCGGCACTCTTCCTCTGTGGTGCTACAAATGAAGATGTTATCTACGTACTGCAGGATCGTGCTCTCTGTTTGGATATTTCCTAAATCCATTTGGATTACTCTGTTAAAGATGGATGGTGATTCACAATATCGTTGGGGCAATCTAGTGTGTTTCCATTTTTGATTGCGGACGTGAAACTTGTCAAATCCTGTGTGTCTGGGTGCAAGGGTATTGAGAAAAAAGCAGTCTTGAGGTCGATAACAGTGAACCGTTCCGCCTCAGCTGGGATGCCATAGAGTATCGTGGCAGGGTTAGCCGCTGTGGGGTATTCTGCCTCTACGATGTGGTTGAGGGGTCATAAATCCTGGATAAAACACCACGATCCCCCATTTGCCTTGCAGACGGGGTACACAGCAGTGTTACATGGGGTTTCTGATGGTACTAGGATACCTCTGTCCATGAGGGCGCTGATTGTCTCATAAATGCCTTCATCTGCTTCTTTTGTCAGAGGGTATTGTTTGACTTTGGGTAAAATCGCCCCCTTCTTCAGCTTAATGTTCACTCCCCCTATGCTTTTTATGCATCCTACATCATAGAGGCTTGTTGTGCATAGTGTGTTGGGTACCCTCGCTAGATCTTCCAGGCAGAAAGGAGGTGGTGCTGGGAGGGGCGCTTCTAGTGCCATTGCTATTTTTGGAGCCACCTCTCTTTATGTTATGCGTAACCAGAAATATACACTCATTCCCATCATCATCTCGCTTTTCCCTTTCTCTTGTGAGAATAGCTCCTCATCTGACACCTGAGTTAATTGACACCCTTCTGATAGTGCTATTACCGCCCTCCATGCTTACCTCGTCATCTAGGGCGTGCATTGCAACCCAGTCTTCTCTGGCCACGATTCACTCTATATCAATTGATATGAATGCTCCCTCTTTTTCATCTGCTGGTGTCTCCGGCCTGAAGAGGTACTCACCTGGCCTTCTCCAAATCTTCCCAGCTATTCCTGGTAGCCAGGCAAGTGCCATGTCGGTCCCGTATTGGAACATTTTGGGATCGACCGGCTCCCCCCTCTGTACACTTTTCCCACAATATGCCTGTAGTATGTGTCTGGCTGTGAGCATGTGAATGCCTGGTGTGGAGCACACTATGCCTTTGTCTGTAAAGGATATTGTCATATTCAGTCTGCTCATTATGTCGCGGCCCAGTATGTTTAGAGGTGCTTCTTTAGAGTAGAGTAAAGGCAAAGATAAGTCATGATCTCCTATTGATAAGGAGATGTTATCAGTAAAGTGAACCACTTCTCGAGCCCCAGAAAATCCTTGAGTGTTCATGGAATCAGCTGACAATGTATACTATCCCTCCCGTATGCATGACCTAGTGGCTCCAGTGTCAACAAGAAAGGAAAAAGTTTTGTCACCTATCGTCACCTTTATGCGAGGTTCCTCCTCAAGGTTAGTTTTATCCCATGGCTCCCTCGTCTCGAGGCGCCAAAGTTCTTGAATTTCTTGGATATAGCTAATGGGGTCCTCATCATCACGCATCTTACGTGACGTAATTGCACCTATGTCTGATGTGTCGGATATTGTGTCCGCAGTGCCTGCCAAACAGCAAGTCTACAGTTTGCAAATGGGGATTCGTCATTTGCTGTGTTCTGGGTAGTTACTCCTGGGAACCCTGCCCTTTTCCAAATGTCATCCTGCGTCACCCAGTGTGGAGACCAGCAAGCCCTTGACATCACCATCCGCAAGCCTGTGTCCTGCTGTCAACTTCTACATTTCATATATCTATTTCCCCACTCCAACCACTCAAGGTGTAACGCTCACCTGATTCCCACAGAGGCGCAGGTCTGGCTTCGAGTGCTGATGCTTCTTCAATGGTGAAGCGCAGGACTCTGCAGATGGACAGGAAGGCCCCTCTACTCTGGCTTACATGACTATTTTTATTTCAGGTCGTGATAGTAGTATCTCATATCCTGTTGCCCTCTGTGTTGTTAGTGTGCTTTTTGGTTTGTGCAGGATCGCGAAGAGGGCATGTTCCACGTACAGTGTGGTGGAGCATCTCATAGTTATGGATAATGCCTTTTCTACAGCAAAGGCTGCAGCAGTCAAATGCTGTTCGCAAGGGAAGTGTCCTGTCATTACTGGATCCAAGTGTCCACTGTAGTATGCAATTGGTTTGTGGCCCATACTAGTTTTAGCATGAGAACGGCCTTCATGACCACCCCATCCAAGTGTGAGAATATAAAGAATTCTTTTTTGTATTCTGGTGTCCCTAAAACCGGGGCTGTAGAGATTGCCTCCTTCAGTTCATGGAAGGCATCTGCCATTTCCCTCGTCCACCCCAGCTCAGTCCGTCTTCTTTGTGCTTCCTTAAGGGCGGTAAGTAGAGGACACATGTATGTGATGTAGTCAAAAACCCATGCCCTACAATAGTTACAGAGGCTGAGGAATTGCTGCAGTTGCCGTACAGTTTTTGGTTGAGGTGTGTCAGGTTTTGCCTGTGCTCTCTTTGGTGCTATGTGCCTGCAATTTTGAGATATCAGCTGACCTATGTATAGTACCTCCTTCTGACAATATTGTAATTTTGCCTTGTCTACCTTGTTCCCTTTTTCTGCTAAGACAGTGAGCATGTGCACTGTGTCCTTCCGGCACTCTTCCTATGTGGTGCTACAAATGAAGATGTCATCTACGTACTGCAGGATCGTGCTCTCTGTTTGGATATTTCCTAAATCCATTTGGATTACTCTGTTAAAGATGGATGGTGATTCACAATATCGTTGGGGCAATCTAGTGTGTTTCCATTTTTGATTGCGGACGTGAAACTTGTCAAATCCTGTGTGTCTGGGTGCAAGGGTATTGAGAAAAAAGCAGTCTTGAGGTCGATAACAGTGAACCGTTCCGCCTCAGCTGGGATGCCATAGAGTATCGTGGCAGGGTTAGCCGCTGTGGGGTATTCTGCCTCTACGATGTGGTTGAGGGGTCATAAATCCTGGATAAAACACCACGATCCCCCATTTGCCTTGCAGACGGGGTACACAGCAGTGTTACATGGGGATTCTGATGGTACTAGGATACCTCTGTCCATGAGGGCGCTGATTGTCTCATAAATGCCTTCATCTGCTTCTTTTGTCAGAGGGTATTGTTTGATTCTGGGTAAAATCGCCCCCTTCTTCAGCTTAATGTTCACTCCCCCTATGCTTTTTATGCATCCTACATCATAGAGGCTTGTTGTGCATAGTGTGTTGGGTACCCTCGCTAGATCTTCTAGGCAGAAAGGAGGTGGTGCTGGGAGGGCGCTTCTAGAGCCATTGCTATTTTTGGAGCCACCTCTCTTTATGTTATGCATAACCAGAAATATACACTCATTCCCATCATCATCTCGCTTTTCCCTTTCTCTTGTGAGAATAGCTCCTCATCTGACACCTGAGTTAATTGACACCCTTCTGATAGTGCTATTACCGCCCTCCATGCTTACCCTCGTCATCTAGGGCGTGCATTGCAACCCAGTCTTCTCTGGCCACGATTCACTCTATATCAATTGATATGAATGCTCCCTCTTTTTCATCTGCTGGTGTCTCCGGCCTGAAGAGGTACTCACCTGGCCTTCTCCAAATCTTCCCAGCTATTCCTGGTAGCCAGGCAAGTGCCATGTCGGTCCCGTATTGGAACATTTTGGGATCGACCGGCTCCCCCCTCTGTACACTTTTCCCACAATATGCCTGTAGTATGTGTCTGGCTGTGAGCATGTGAATGCCTGGTGTGGAGCACACTATGCCTTTGTCTGTAAAGGATATTGTCATAGTCAGTCTGCTCATTATGTCGCGGCCCAGTATGTTTAGAGGTGCTTCTTTAGAGAAGAGTAAAGGCAAAGATAAGTCATGATCTCCTATTGATAAGGAGATGTTATCAGTAAAGTGAACCACTTTTAGAGCCCCAGAAAATCCTTGAGTGTTCATGGAATCGGCTGACAATGTATACTATCCCTCCCGTATGCATGACCTAGTGGCTCCAGTGTCAACAAGAAAGGAAAAAGTTTTGGCACCTATCACCACCTTTATGCGAGGTTCCTCCTCAAGGTTAGTTTTATCCCATGGCTCCCTCGTCTCGAGGCGCCAAAGTTCTTGAATTTCTTGGATATAGCTAATGGGGTCCTCATCATCACGCATCTTACGTGACGTAATTGCACCTATGTCTGATGTGTCGGATATTGTGTCCGCAGTGCCTGCCAAACAGCAAGTCTACAGTTTGCAAATGGGGATTCGTCATTTGCTGTGTTCTGGGTAGTTACTCCTGGGAACCCTGCCCTTTTCCAAATGTCATCCTGCGTCACCCAGTGTGGAGACCAGCAAGCCCTTGACATCACCCTCCGCCAGCCTGTGTCCTGCTGTCACCTTCTACATTTCATATATCTATTTCCCCACTCCCCCACTCAAGGTGTAACGCTCACCTGATTCCCACAGAGGCGCAGGTCTGGCTTTGAGTGCTGATGCTTCTTCAATGGTGAAGCGCAGGACTCTGCAGATGGACAGGAAGGGCCCACTACTCTGGCTTACATGACTATTTTTATTTCAGGTCGTGATAGTAGTATCTCATATCCTGTTGCCCTCTGTGTTGTTAGTGTGCTTTTTGGTTTGTGCAGGATCGCGAAGAGGGCATGTTCCACGTACAGTGTGGTGGAGCATCTCATAGTTATGGATAATGCCTTTTCTACAGCAAAGGCTGCAGCAGTCAAATGCTGTTCGCAAGGGAAGTGTCCTGTCATTACTGGATCCAATTGTCCACTGTAGTATGCAATTGGTTTGTGGCCCATACTAGTTTTAGCATGAGAACGGCCTTCATGACCACCCCATCCAAGTGTGAGAATATAAAGAATTCTTTTTTGTATTCTGGTGTCCCTTAAACCGGGGCTGTAGAGATTGCCTCCTTCAGTTCATGGAAGGCATCTGTCATTTCCCTCGTCCACCCCAGCTGAGTCCGTCTTCTTTGTGCTTCCTTAAGGGCGGTAAGTAGAGGACACATGTAGGTGATGTAGTCAAAAACCCATGCCCTACAATAGTTACAGAGGCTGAGGAATTGCTGCAGTTGCCATCCAGTTTTTGGTTGAGGTGTGTCAGGTTTTGCCTGTGCTCTCTTTGGTGCTATGTGCCTGCAATTTTGAGATATCAGCTGACCTATGTATAGTACCTCCTTCTGACAATATTGTAATTTTGCCTTGTCTACCTTGTTCCCTTTTTCTGCTAAGACAGTGAGCATGTGCACTGTGTCCTTCCGGCACTCTTCCTCTGTGGTGCTACAAATGAAGATGTCATCTACGTACTGCAGGATCGTGCTCTCTGTTTGGATATTTCCTAAATCCATTTGGATTACTCTGTTAAAGATGGATGGTGATTCACAATATCGTTGGGGCAATCTAGTGTGTTTCCATTTTTGATTGCGGACGTGAAACTTGTCAAATCCTGTGTGTCTGGGTGCAAGGGTATTGAGAAAAAAGCAGTCTTGAGGTCGATAATAGTGAACCGTTCCGCCTCAGCTGGGATGCCATAGAGTATCGTGGCAGGGTTAGCCGCTGTGGGGTATTCTGCCTCTACGATGTGGTTGAGGGGTCATAAATCCTGGATAAAACACCACGATCCCCCATTTGCCTTGCAGACGGGGTACACAGCAGTGCTACATGGGGATTCTGATGGTACTAGGATACCTCTGTCCATGAGGGCGCTGATTGTCTCATAAATGCCTTCATCTGCTTCTTTTGTCAGAGGGTATTGTTTGACTCTGGGTAAAATCGCCCCCTTCTTCAGCTTAATGTTCACTCCCCCTATGCTTTTTATGCATCCTACATCATAGAGGCTTGTTGTGCATAGTGTGTTGGGTACCCTCGCTAGATCTTCCAGGCAGAAAGGAGGTGGTGCTGGGAGGGGCGCTTCTAGTGCCATTGCTATTTTTGGAGCCACCTCTCTTTATGTTATGCGTAACCAGAAATATACACTCATTCCCATCATCATCTCGCTTTTCCCTTTCTCTTGTGAGAATAGCTCCTCATCTGACACCTGAGTTAATTGACACCCTTCTGATAGTGCTATTACCGCCCTCCATGCTTACCTCGTCATCTAGGGCGTGCATTGCAACCCAGTCTTCTCTGGCCACGATTCACTCTATATCAATTGATATGAATGCTCCCTCTTTTTCATCTGCTGGTGTCTCCGGCCTGAAGAGGTACTCACCTGGCCTTCTCCAAATCTTCCCAGCTATTCCTGGTAGCCAGGCAAGTGCCATGTCGGTCCCGTATTGGAACATTTTGGGATCAACCGGCTCCCCCCTCTGTACACTTTTCCCACAATATGCCTGTAGTATGTGTCTGGCTGTGAGCATGTGAATGCCTGGTGTGGAGTACACTATGCCTTTGTCTGTAAAGGATATTGTCATATTCAGTCTGCTCATTATGTCGCGGCCCAGTATGTTTAGAGGTGCTTCTTTAGAGTAGAGTAAAGGCAAAGATAAGTCATGATCTCCTATTGATAAGGAGATGTTATCAGTAAAGTGAACCACTTCTCGAGCCCCAGAAAATCCTTGAGTGTTCATGGAATCAGCTGACAATGTATACTATCCCTCCCGTATGCATGACCTAGTGGCTCCAGTGTCAACAAGAAAGGAAAAAGTTTTGTCACCTATCGCCACCTTTATGCGAGGTTCCTCCTCAAGGTTAGTTTTATCCCATGGCTCCCTCGTCTCGAGGCGCCAAAGTTCTTGAATTTCTTGGATATAGCTAATGGGGTCCTCATCATCACGCATCTTACGTGACGTAATTGCACCTATGTCTGATGTGTCGGATATTGTGTCCGCAGTGCCTGCCAAACAGCAAGTCTACAGTTTGCAAATGGGGATTCGTCATTTGCTGTGTTCTGGGTAGTTACTCCTGGGAACCCTGCCCTTTTCCAAATGTCATCCTGCGTCACCCAGTGTGGAGACCAGCAAGCCCTTGACATCACCCTCCGCCAGCCTGTGTCCTGCTGTCAACTTCTACATTTCATATATCTATTTCCCCACTCCCCCACTCAAGGTGTAACGCTCACCTGATTCCCACAGAGGCGCAGTTCTGGCTTCGAGTGCTGATGCTTCTTCAATGGTGAAGCGCAGGACTCTGCAGATGGACAGGAAGGGCCCTCTACTCTGGCTTACATGACTATTTTTATTTCAGGTCGTGATAGTAGTATCTCATATCCTGTTGCCCTCTGTGTTGTTAGTGTGCTTTTTGGTTTGTGCAGGATCGCGAAGAGGGCATGTTCTACGTACAGTGTGGTGGAGCATCTCATAGTTATGGATAATGCCTTTTCTACAGCAAAGGCTGCAGCAGTCAAATGCTGTTCGCAAGGGAAGTGTCCTGTCATTACTGGATCCAATTGTCCACTGTAGTATGCAATTGGTTTGTGGCCCATACTAGTTTTAGCATGAGAACGGCCTTCATGACCACCCCATCCAAGTGTGAGAATATAAAGAATTCTTTTTTGTATTCTGGTGTCCCTAAAACCGGGGCTGTAGAGATTGCCTCCTTCAGTTCATGGAAGGCATCTTTCATTTCCCTCGTCCACCCCAGCTCAGTCCGTCTTCTTTGTGCTTCCTTAAGGGCGGTAAGTAGAGGACACATGTAGGTGATGTAGTCAAAAACTCATGCCCTACAATAGTTACAGAGGCTGAGGAATTGCTGCAGTTGCCGTACAGTTTTTGGATGAGGTGTGTCAGGTTTTGCCTGTGCTCTCTTTGGTGCTATGTGCCTGCAATTTTGAGATATCAGCTGACCTATGTATAGTACCTCCTTCTGACAATATTGTAATTTTGCCTTGTCTACCTTGTTCCCTTTTTCTGCTAAGACAGTGAGCATGTGCACTGTGTCCTTCCGGCACTCTTCCTCTGTGGTGCTACAAATGAAGATGTCATCTACGTACTGCAGGATCGTGCTCTCTGTTTGGATATTTCCTAAATCCATTTGGATTACTCTGTTAAAGATGGATGGTGATTCACAATATCGTTGAAGCAATCTAGTGTGCTTCCATTTTTGATTGCGGACGTGAAACTTGTCAAATCCTGTGTGTCTGGGTGCAAGGGTATTGAGAAAAAAGCAGTCTTGAGGTCGATAACAGTGAACCGTTCCGCCTCAGCTGGGATGCCATAGAGTATCGTGGCAGGGTTAGCCGCTGTGGGGTATTCTGCCTCTACGATGTGGTTGAGGGGTCATAAATCCTGGATAAAACACCACGATCCCCCATTTGCCTTGCAGACGGGGTACACAGTAGTGTTACATGGGGATTCTGATGGTACTAGGATACCTCTGTCCATGAGGGCGCTGATTGTCTCATAAATGCCTTCATCTGCTTCTTTTGTCAGAGGGTATTGTTTGACTCTGGGTAAAATTGCCCCCTTCTTCAGCTTAATGTTCACTCCCCCTATGCTTTTTATGCATCCTACATCATAGAGGTTTGTTGTGCATAGTGTGTTGGGTACCCTTGCTAGATCTTCCAGGCAGAAAAGAGGTGGTACTGGGAGGGGCGCTTCTAGTGCCATTGCTACTTTTGGAGCCACCTCTCTTTATGTTATGCGTAACCAGAAATATACACTCATTCCCATCATCATCTCGCTTTTCCCTTTCTCTTGTGAGAATAGCTCCTCATCTGACACCTGAGTTAATTGACACCCTTCTGATAGTGCTATTACCGCCCTCCATGCTTACCCTCGTCATCTAGGGCGTGCATTGCAACCCAGTCTTCTCTGGCCATGATTCACTCTATATCAATTGATATGAATGCTCCCTCTTTTTCATCTGCTGGTGTCTCCGGCCTGAAGAGGTACTCACCTGGCCTTCTCCAAATCTTCCCAGCTATTCCTGGTAGCCAGGCAAGTGCCATGTCGGTCCCGTATTGGAACATTTTGGGATCGACCGGCACCCCCCTCTGTACACTTTTCCCACAATATGCCTGTAGTATGTGTCTGGCTGTGAGCATGTGAATGCCTGGTGTGGAGCACACTATGCCTTTGTCTGTAAAGGATATTGTCATATTCAGTCTGCTCATTATGTCACGGCCCAGTATGTTTAGAGGTGCTTCTTTAGAGTAGAGTAAAGGCAAAGATAAGTCATGATCTCCTATTGATAAGGAGATGTTATCAGTAAAGTGAACCACTTCTCGAGCCCCAGAAAATCCTTGAGTGTTCATGGAATCAGCTGACAATGTATACTATCCCTCCCGTATGCATGACCTAGTGGCTCCAGTGTCAACAAGAAAGGAAAACGTTTTGTCACCTATCGCCACCTTTATGCGAGGTTCCTCCTCAAGGTTAGTTTTATCCCATGGCTCCCTCGTCTCGAGGCGCCAAAGTTCTTGAATTTCTTGGATATAGCTAATGGGGTCCTCATCATCACGCATCTTACGTGACGTAATTGCACCTATGTCTGATGTGTCGGATATTGTGTCCGCAGTGCCTGCCAAACAGCAAGTTTACAGTTTGCAAATGGGGATTCGTCATTTGCTGTGTTCTGGGTAGTTACTCCTGGGAACCCTGCCCTTTTCCAAATGTCATCCTGCGTCACCCAGTGTGGAGACCAGCAAGCCCTTGACATCACCCTCCGCCAGCCTGTGTCCTGCTGTCAACTTCTACATTTCATATATCTATTTCCCCACTCTCCCACTCAAGGTGTAACGCTCACCTGATTCCCACAGAGGCGCAGGTCTGGCTTCGAGTGCTGACGCTTCTTCAATGGTGAAGCGCAGGACTCTGCAGATGGACAGGAAGGGCCCTCTACTCTGGCTTACATGACTATTTTTATTTCAGGTCGTGATAGTAGTATCTCATATCCTGTTGCCCTCTGTGTTGTTAGTGTGCTTTTTGGTTTGTGCAGGATCGCGAAGAGGGCATGTTCCACATACAGTGTGGTGGAGCATCTCATAGTTATGGATAATGCCTTTTCTACAGCAAAGGCTGCAGCAGTCAAATGCTGTTCGCAAGGGAAGTGTCCTGTCATTACTGGATCCAATTGTCCACTGTAGTATGCAATTGGTTTGTGGCCCATACTAGTTTTAGCATGAGAACGGCCTTCATGACCACCCCATCCAAGTGTGAGAATATAAAGAATTCTTTTTTGTATTCTGGTGTCCCTAAAACCGGGGCTGTAGAGATTGCCTCCTTCAGTTCATGGAAGGCATCTGCCATTTCCCTCGTCCACCCCAGCTCAGTCCGTCTTCTTTGTGCTTCCTTAAGGGCGGTAAGTAGAGGACACATGTAGGTGATGTAGTCAAAAACCCATGCCCTACAATAGTTACAGAGGCTGAGGAATTGCTGCAGTTGCCGTACAGTTTTTGGTTGAGGTGTGTCAGGTTTTGCCTGTGCTCTCTTTGGTGCTATGTGCCTGCAATTTTGAGATATCAGCTGACCTATGTATAGTACCTCCTTCTGACAATATTGTAATTTTGCCTTGTCTACCTTGTTCCCTTTTTCTGCTAAGACAGTGAGCATGTGCACTGTGTCCTTCCGGCACTCTTCCTATGTGGTGCTACAAATGAAGATGTCATCTACGTACTGCAGGATCGTGCTCTCTGTTTGGATATTTCCTAAATCCATTTGGATTACTCTGTTAAAGATGGATGGTGATTCACAATATCGTTGGGGCAATCTAGTGTGTTTCCATTTTTGATTGCGGACGTGAAACTTGTCAAATCCTGTGTGTCTGGGTGCAAGGGTATTGAGAAAAAAGCAGTCTTGAGGTCGATAACAGTGAACCGTTCCGCCTCAGCTGGGATGCCATAGAGTATCGTGGCAGGGTTAGCCGCTGTGGGGTATTCTGCCTCTACGATGTGGTTGAGGGGTCATAAATCCTGGATAAAACACCACGATCCCCCATTTGCCTTGCAGACGGGGTACACAGCAGTGTTACATGGGGATTCTGATGGTACTAGGATACCTCTGTCCATGAGGGCGCTGATTGTCTCATAAATGCCTTCATCTGCTTCTTTTGTCAGAGGGTATTGTTTGAT
The DNA here is from genome assembly GCF_040938575.1 of Ambystoma mexicanum. Taxonomy (NCBI): domain Eukaryota; kingdom Metazoa; phylum Chordata; class Amphibia; order Caudata; family Ambystomatidae; genus Ambystoma; species Ambystoma mexicanum. Next base: position 981,733,362 of record NC_090936.1, read on the forward strand.
TCTGGGTAAAATCACCCCCTTCTTCAGCTTAATGTTCACTCCCCCTATGCTTTTTATGCATCCTACATCATAGAGGCTTGTTGTGCATAGTGTGTTGGGTACCCTCGCTAGATCTTCCAGGCAGAAAGGAGGTGGTGCTGGGAGGGCGCTTCTAGAGCCATTGCTATTTTTGAAGCCACCTCTCTTTATATTATGCATAACCAGAAATATACACTCATTCCCATCATCATCTCGCTTTTCCCTTTCTCTTGTGAGAATAGCTCCTCATCTGACACCTGAGTTAATTGACACCCTTCTGATAGTGCTATTACCGCCCTCCATGCTTACCCTCGTCATCTAGGGCGTGCATTGCAACCCAGTCTTCTCTGGCCACGATTCACTCTATATCAATTGATATGAATGCTCCCTCTTTTTCATCTGCTGGTGTCTCCGGCCTGAAGAGGTACTCACCTGGCCTTCTCCAAATCTTCCCAGCTATTCCTGGTAGCCAGGCAAGTGCCATGTCGGTCCCGTATTGGAACATTTTGGGATCGACCGGCTCCCCCCTCTGTACACTTTTCCCACAATATGCCTGTAGTATGTGTCTGGCTGTGAGCATGTGAATGCCTGGTGTGGAGCACACTATGCCTTTGTCTGTAAAGGATATTGTCATAGTCAGTCTGCTCATTATGTCGCGGCCCAGTATGTTTAGAGGTGCTTCTTTAGAGAAGAGTAAAGGCAAAGATAAGTCATGATCTCCTATTGATAAGGAGATGTTATCAGTAAAGTGAACCACTTTTAGAGCCCCAGAAAATCCTTGAGTGTTCATGGAATCAGCTGACAATGTATACTATCCCTCCCGTATGCATGACCTAGTGGCTCCAGTGTCAACAAGAAAGGAAAAAGTTTTGGCACCTATCACCACCTTTATGCGAGGTTCCTCCTCAAGGTTAGTTTTATCCCATGGCTCCCTCGTCTCGAGGCGCCAAAGTTCTTGAATTTCTTGGATATAGCTAATGGGGTCCTCATCATCACGCATCTTACGTAACGTAATTGCACCTATGTCTGATGTGTCGGATATTGTGTCCGCAGTGCCTGCCAAACAGCAAGTCTACAGTTTGCAAATGGGGATTCGTCATTTGCTGTGTTCTGGGTAGTTACTCCTGGGAACCCTGCCCTTTTCCAAATGTCATCCTGCGTCACCCAGTGTGGAGACCAGCAAGCCCTTGACATCACCCTCCGCCAGCCTGTGTCCTGCTGTCACCTTCTCCATTTCATATATCTATTTCCCCACTCCCCCACTCAAGGTGTAACGCTCACCTGATTCCCACAGAGGCGCAGGTCTGGCTTCGAGTGCTGATGCTTCTTCAATGGTGAAGCGCAGGACTCTGCAGATGGACAGGAAGGGCCCTCTACTCTGGCTTACATGACTATTTTTATTTCAGGTCGTGATAGTAGTATCTCATATCCTGTTGCCCTCTGTGTTGTTAGTGTGCTTTTTGGTTTGTGCAGGATCGCGAAGAGGGCATGTTCCACGTACAGTGTGGTGGAGCATCTCATAGTTATGGATAATGCCTTTTCTACAGCAAAGGCTGCAGCAGTCAAATGCTGTTCGCAAGGGAAGTGTCCTGTCATTACTGGATCCAATTGTCCACTGTAGTATGCAATTGGTTTGTGGCCCATACTAGTTTTAGCATGAGAACGGCCTTCATGACCACCCCATCCAAGTGTGAGAATATAAAGAATTCTTTTTTGTATTCTGGTGTCCCTAAAACCGGGGCTGTAGAGATTGCCTCCTTCAGTTCATGGAAGGCATCTGCCATTTCCCTCGTCCACCCCAGCTCAGTCCGTCTTCTTTGTGCTTCCTTAAGGGCGGTAAGTAGAGGACACATGTAGGTGATGTAGTCAAAAACCCATGCCCTACAATAGTTACAGAGGCTGAGGAATTGCTGCAGTTGCCATACAGTTTTTGGTTGAGGTGTGTCAGGTTTTGCCTGTGCTCTCTTTGGTGCTATGTGCCTGCAATTTTGAGATATCAGCTGACCTATGTATAGTACCTCCTTCTGACAATATTGTAATTTTGCCTTGTCTACCTTGTTCCCTTTTTCTGCTAAGACAGTGAGCATGTGCACTGTGTCCTTCCGGCACTCTTCCTATGTGGTGCTACAAATGAAGATGTCATCTACGTACTGCAGGATCGTGCTCTCTGTTTGGATATTTCCTAAATCCATTTGGATTACTCTGTTAAAGATGGATGGTGATTCACAATATTGTTGGGGCAATCTAGTGTGTTTCCATTTTTGATTGCGGACGTGAAACTTGTCAAATCCTGTGTGTCTGGGTGCAAGGGTATTGAGAAAAAAGCAGTCTTGAGGTCGATAACAGTGAACCGTTCCGCCTCAGCTGGGATGCCATAGAGTATCGTGGCAGGGTTAGCCGCTGTGGGGTATTCTGCCTCTACGATGTGGTTGAGGGGTCATAAATCCTGGATAAAACACCACGATCCCCCATTTGCCTTGCAGACGGGGTACACAGCAGTGTTACATGGGGATTCTGATGGTACTAGGATACCTCTGTCCATGAGGGCGCTGATTGTCTCATAAATGCCTTCATCTGCTTCTTTTGTCAGAGGGTATTGTTTGATTCTGGGTAAAATCACCCCCTTCTTCAGCTTAATGTTCACTCCCCCTATGCTTTTTATGCATCCTACATCATAGAGGCTTGTTGTGCATAGTGTGTTGGGTACCCTCGCTAGATCTTCCAGGCAGAAAGGAGGTGGTGCTGGGAGGGCGCTTCTAGAGCCATTGCTATTTTTGGAGCCACCTCTCTTTATGTTATGCATAACCAGAAATATACACTCATTCCCATCATCATCTCGCTTTTCCCTTTCTCTTGTGAGAATAGCTCCTCATCTGACACCTGAGTTAATTGACACCCTTCTGATAGTGCTATTACCGCCCTCCATGCTTACCCTCGTCATCTAGGGCGTGCATTGCAACCCAGTCTTCTCTGGCCACGATTCACTCTATATCAATTGATATGAATGCTCCCTCTTTTTCATCTGCTGGTGTCTCCGGCCTGAAGAGGTACTCACCTGGCCTTCTCCAAATCTTCCCAGCTATTCCTGGTAGCCAGGCAAGTGCCATGTCGGTCCCGTATTGGAACATTTTGGGATCGACCGGCTCCCCCCTCTGTACACTTTTCCCACAATATGCCTGTAGTATGTGTCTGGCTGTGAGCATGTGAATGCCTGGTGTGGAGCACACTATGCCTTTGTCTGTAAAGGATATTGTCATAGTCAGTCTGCTCATTATGTCGCGGCCCAGTATGTTTAGAGGTGCTTCTTTAGAGAAGAGTAAAGGCAAAGATAAGTCATGATCTCCTATTGATAAGGAGATGTTATCAGTAAAGTGAACCACTTTTAGAGCCCCAGAAAATCCTTGAGTGTTCATGGAATCAGCTGACAATGTATACTATCCCTCCCGTATGCATGACCAGTGGCTCCAGTGTCAACAAGAAAGGAAAAAGTTTTGGCACCTATCACCACCTTTATGCGACGTTCCTCCTCAAGGTTAGTTTTATCCCATGGCTCCCTCGTCTCGAGGCGCCAAAGTTCTTGAATTTCTTGGATATAGCTAATGGGGTCCTCATCATCACGCATCTTACGTGACGTAATTGCACCTATGTCTGATGTGTCGGATATTGTGTCCGCAGTGCCTGCCAAACAGCAAGTCTACAGTTTGCAAATGGGGATTCGTCATTTGCTGTGTTCTGGGTAGTTACTCCTGGGAACCCTGCCCTTTTCCAAATGTCATCCTGCGTCACCCAGTGTGGAGACCAGCAAGCCCTTGACATCACCCTCCGCCAGCCTGTGTCCTGCTGTCACCTTCTACATTTCATATATCTATTTCCCCACTCCCCCACTCAAGGTGTAACGCTCACCTGATTCCCACAGAGGCGCAGGTCTGGCTTCGAGTGCTGATGCTTCTTCAATGGTGAAGCGCAGGACTCTGCAGATGGACAGGAAGGGCCCTCTACTCTGGCTTACATGACTATTTTTATTTCAGGTCGTGATAGTAGTATCTCATATCCTGTTGCCCTCTGTGTTGTTAGTGTGCTTTTTGGTTTGTGCAGGATCGCGAAAGGGCATGTTCCACGTACAGTGTGGTGGAGCATCTCATAGTTATGGATAATGCCTTTTCTACAGCAAAGGCTGCAGCAGTCAAATGCTGCTCGCAAGGGAAGTGTCCTGTCATTACTGGATCCAATTGTCCACTGTAGTATGCAATTGGTTTGTGGCCCATACTAGTTTTAGCATGAGAACGGCCTTCATGACCACCCCATCCAAGTGTGAGAATATAAAGAATTCTTTTTTGTATTCTGGTGTCCCTAAAACCGGGGCTGTAGAGATTGCCTCCTTCAGTTCATGGAAGGCATCTGCCATTTCCCTCGTCCACCCCAGCTCAGTCCGTCTTCTTTGTGCTTCCTTAAGGGCGGTAAGTAGAGGACACATGTATGTGATGTAGTCAAAAACCCATGCCCTACAATAGTTACAGAGGCTGAGGAATTGCTACAGTTGCCATACAGTTTTTGGTTGAGGTGTGTCAGGTTTTGCCTGTGCTCTCTTTGGTGCTATGTGCCTGCAATTTTGAGATATCAGCTGACCTATGTATAGTACCTACTTCTGACAATATTGTAATTTTGCCTTGTCTACCTTGTTCCCTTTTTCTGCTAAGACAGTGAGCATGTGCACTGTGTCCTTCCGGCACTCTTCCTCTGTGGTGCTACAAATGAAGATGTCATCTACGTACTGCAGGATCGTGCTCTCTGTTTGGATATTTCCTAAATCCATTTGGATTACTCTGTTAAAGATGGATGGTGATTCACAATATCGTTGGGGCAATCTAGTGTGTTTCCATTTTTGATTGCGGACGTGAAACTTGTCAAATCCTGTGTGTCTGGGTGCAAGGGTATTGAGAAAAAAGCAGTCTTGAGGTCGATAATAGTGAACCGTTCCGCCTCAGCTGGGATGCCATAGAGTATCGTGGCAGGGTTAGCCGCTGTGGGGTATTCTGCCTCTACAATGTGGTTGAGGGGTCATAAATCCTGGATAAAACACCACGATCCCCCATTTGCCTTGCAGACGGGGTACACAGCAGTGCTACATGGGGATTCTGATGGTACTAGGATACCTCTGTCCATGAGGGCGCTGATTGTCTCATAAATGCCTTCATCTGCTTCTTTTGTCAGAGGGTATTGTTTGACTCTGGGTAAAATCGCCCCCTTCTTCAGCTTAATGTTCATTCCCCCTATGCTTTTTATGCATCCTACATCATAGAGGCTTGTTGTGCATAGTGTGTTGGGTACCCTCGCTAGATCTTCCAGGCAGAAAGGAGGTGGTGCTGGGAGGGGCGCTTCTAGTGCCATTGCTATTTTTGGAGCCACCTCTCTTTATGTTATGCGTAACCAGAAATATACACTCATTCCCATCATCATCTCGCTTTTCCCTTTCTCTTGTGAGAATAGCTCCTCATCTGACACCTGAGTTAATTGACACCCTTCTGATAGTGCTATTACCGCCCTCCATGCTTACCCTCGTCATCTAGGGCGTGCATTGCAACCCAGTCTTCTCTGGCCACGATTCACTCTATATCAATTGATATGAATGCTCCCTCTTTTTCATCTGCTGGTGTCTCCGGCCTGAAGAGGTACTCACCTGGCCTTCTCCAAATCTTCCCAGCTATTCCTGGTAGCCAGGCAAGTGCCATGTCGGTCCCGTATTGGAACATTTTGGGATCGACCGGCACCCCCCTCTGTACACTTTTCCCACAATATGCCTGTAGTATGTGTCTGGCTGTGAGCATGTGAATGCCTGGTGTGGAGCACACTATGCCTTTGTCTGTAAAGGATATTGTCATATTCAGTCTGCTCATTATGTCACGGCCCAGTATGTTTAGAGGTGCTTCTTTAGAGTAGAGTAAAGGCAAAGATAAGTCATGATCTCCTATTGATAAGGAGATGTTATCAGTAAAGTGAACCACTTCTCGAGCCCCAGAAAATCCTTGAGTGTTCATGGAATCAGCTGACAATGTATACTATCCCTCCCGTATGCATGACCTAGTGGCTCCAGTGTCAACAAGAAAGGAAAACGTTTTGTCACCTATCGCCACCTTTATGCGAGGTTCCTCCTCAAGGTTAGTTTTATCCCATGGCTCCCTCGTCTCGAGGCGCCAAAGTTCTTGAATTTCTTGGATATAGCTAATGGGGTCCTCATCATCACGCATCTTACGTGACGTAATTGCACCTATGTCTGATGTGTCGGATATTGTGTCCGCAGTGCCTGCCAAACAGCAAGTCTACAGTTTGCAAATGGGGATTCGTCATTTGCTGTGTTCTGGGTAGTTACTCCTGGGAACCCTGCCCTTTTCCAAATGTCATCCTGCGTCACCCAGTGTGGAGACCAGCAAGCCCTTGACATCACCCTCCGCCAGCCTGTGTCCTGCTGTCAACTTCTACATTTCATATATCTATTTCCCCACTCCCCCACTCAAGGTGTAACGCTCACCTGATTCCCACAGAGGCGCAGGTCTGGCTTCGAGTGCTGATGCTTCTTCAATGGTGAAGCGCAGGACTCTGCAGATGGACAGGAAGGGCCCTCTACTCTGGCTTACATGACTATTTTTATTTCAGGTCGTGATAGTAGTATCTCATATCCTGTTGCCCTCTGTGTTGTTAGTGTGCTTTTTGGTTTGTGCAGGATCGCGAAGAGGGCATGTTCCACGTACAGTGTGGTGGAGCATCTCATAGTTATGGATAATGCCTTTTCTACAGCAAAGGCTGCAGCAGTCAAATGCTGTTCGCAAGGGAAGTGTCCTGTCATTACTGGATCCAATTGTCCACTGTAGTATGCAATTGGTTTGTGGCCCATACTAGTTTTAGCATGAGAACGGCCTTCATGACCACCCCATCCAAGTGTGAGAATATAAAGAATTCTTTTTTGTATTCTGGTGTCCCTAAAACCGGGGCTGTAGAGATTGCCTCCTTCAGTTCATGGAAGGCATCTGCCATTTCCCTCGTCCAACCCAGCTCAGTCCGTCTTCTTTGTGCTTCCTTAAGGGCGGTAAGTAGAGGACACATGTATGTGATGTAGTCAAAAACCCATGCCCTACAATAGTTACAGAGGCTGAGGAATTGCTGCAGTTGCCGTACAGTTTTTGGTTGAGGTGTGTCAGGTTTTGCCTGTGCTCTCTTTGGTGCTATGTGCCTGCAATTTTGAGATATCAGCTGACCTATGTATAGTACCTCCTTCTGACAATATTGTAATTTTGCCTTGTCTACCTTGTTCCCTTTTTCTGCTAAGACAGTGAGCATGTGCACTGTGTCCTTCCGGCACTCTTCCTATGTGGTGCTACAAATGAAGATGTCATCTACGTACTGCAGGATCGTGCTCTCTGTTTGGATATTTCCTAAATCCATTTGGATTACTCTGTTAAAGATGGATGGTGATTCACAATATCGTTGGGGCAATCTAGTGTGTTTCCATTTTTGATTGCGGACGTGAAACTTGTCAAATCCTGTGTGTCTGGGTGCAAGGGTATTGAGAAAAAAGCAGTCTTGAGGTCGATAACAGTGAACCGTTCCGCCTCAGCTGGGATGCCATAGAGTATCGTGGCAGGGTTAGCCGCTGTGGGGTATTCTGCCTCTACGATGTGGTTGAGGGGTTATAAATCCTGGATAAAACACCACGATCCCCCATTTGCCTTGCAGACGGGGTACACAGCAGTGTTACATGGGGATTCTGATGGTACTAGGATACCTCTGTCCATGAGGGCGCTGATTGTCTCATAAATGCCTTCATCTGCTTCTTTTGTCAGAGGGTATTGTTTGATTCTGGGCAAAATCACCCCCTTCTTCAGCTTAATGTTCACTCCCCCTATGCTTTTTATGCATCCTACATCATAGAGGCTTGTTGTGCATAGTGTGTTGGGTACCCTCGCTAGATCTTCCAGGCAGAAAGGAGGTGGTGCTGGGAGGGCGCTTCTAGAGCCATTGCTATTTTTGGAGCCACCTCTCTTTATGTTATGCATAACCAGAAATATACACTCATTCCCATCATCATCTCGCTTTTCCCTTTCTCTTGTGAGAATAGCTCCCCATCTGACACCTGAGTTAATTGACACCCTTCTGATAGTGCTATTACCGCCCTCCATGCTTACCCTCGTCATCTAGGGCGTGCATTGCAACCCAGTCTTCTCTGGCCACGATTCACTCTATATCAATTGATATGAATGCTCCCTCTTTTTCATCTGCTGGTGTTTCCGGCCTGAAGAGGTACTCACCTGGCCTTCTCCAAATCTTCCCAGCTATTCCTGGTAGCCAGGCAAGTGCCATGTCGGTCCCGTATTGGAACATTTTGGGATCGACCGGCTCCCCCCTCTGTACACTTTTCCCACAATATGCCTGTAGTATGTGTCTGGCTGTGAGCATGTGAATGCCTGGTGTGGAGCACACTATGCCTTTGTCTGTAAAGGATATTGTCATAGTCAGTCTGCTCATTATGTCGCGGCCCAGTATGTTTAGAGGTGCTTCTTTAGAGAAGAGTAAAGGCAAAGATAAGTCATGATCTCCTATTGATAAGGAGATGTTATCAGTAAAGTGAACCACTTTTAGAGCCCCAGAAAATCCTTGAGTGTTCATGGAATCAGCTGACAATGTATACTATCCCTCCCGTATGCATGACCTAGTGGCTCCAGTGTCAACAAGAAAGGAAAAAGTTTTGGCACCTATCACCACCTTTATGCGAGGTTCCTCCTCAAGGTTAGTTTTATCCCATGGCTCCCTCGTCTCGAGGCGCCAAAGTTCTTGAATTTCTTGGATATAGCTAATGGGGTCCTCATCATCACGCATCTTACGTGACGTAATTGCACCTATGTCTGATGTGTCGGATATTGTGTCCGCAGTGCCTGCCAAACAGCAAGTCTACAGTTTGCAAATGGGGATTCGTCATTTGCTGTGTTCTGGGTAGTTACTCCTGGGAACCCTGCCCTTTTCCAAATGTCATCCTGCGTCACCCAGTGTGGAGACCAGCAAGCCCTTGACATCACCCTCCGCCAGCCTGTGTCCTGCTGTCACCTTCTACATTTCATATATCTATTTCCCCACTCCCCCACTCAAGGTGTAACGCTCACCTGATTCCCACAGAGGCGCAGGTCTGGCTTCGAGTGCTGATGCTTCTTCAATGGTGAAGCGCAGGACTCTGCAGATGGACAGGAAGGGCCCTCTACTCTGGCTTACATGACTATTTTTATTTCAGGTCGTGATAATAGTATCTCATATCCTGTTGCCCCCTGTGTTGTTAGTGTGCTTTTTGGTTTGTGCAGGATCGCGAAGAGGGCATGTTCCACGTACAGTGTGGTGGAGCATCTCATAGTTATGGATAATGCCTTTTCTACAGCAAAGGCTGCAGCAGTCAAATGCTGTTCGCAAGGGAAGTGTCCTGTCATTACTGGATCCAATTGTCCACTGTAGTATGCAATTGGTTTGTGGCCCATACTAGTTTTAGCATGAGAACGGCCTTCATGACCACCCCATCCAAGTGTGAGAATATAAAGAATTATTTTTTGTATTCTGGTGTCCCTAAAACCGGGGCTGTAGAGATTGCCTCCTTCAGTTCATGGAAGGCATCTGCCATTTCCCTCGTCCACCCCAGCTCAGTCCGTCTTCTTTGTGCTTCCTTAAGGGCGGTAAGTAGAGGACACATGTAGGTGATGTAGTCAAAAACCCATGCCCTACAATATTTACAGAGGCTGAGGAATTGCTACAGTTGCCATACAGTTTTTGGTTGAGGTGTGTCAGGTTTTGCCTGTGCTCTCTTTGGTGCTATGTGCCTGCAATTTTGAGATATCAGCTGACCGATGTATAGTACCTCCTTCTGACAATATTGTAATTTTGCCTTGTCTACCTTGTTCCCTTTTTCTGCTAAGACAGTGAGCATGTGCACTGTGTCCTTCCGGCACTCTTCCTCTGTGGTGCTACAAATGAAGATGTCATCTACGTACTGCAGGATCGTGCTCTCTGTTTGGATATTTCCTAAATCCATTTGGATTACTCTGTTAAAGATGGATGGTGATTCACAATATCGTTGGGGCAATCTAGTGTGTTTCCATTTTTGATTGCGGACGTGAAACTTGTCAAATCCTGTGTGTCTGGGTGCAAGGGTATTGAGAAAAAAGCAGTCTTGAGGTCGATAACAGTGAACCGTTCCGCCTCAGCTGGGATGCCATAGAGTATCGTGGCAGGGTTAGCCGCTGTGGGGTATTCTGCCTCTACGATGTGGTTGAGGGGTTATAAATCCTGGATAAAACACCACGATCCCCCATTTGCCTTGCAGACGGGGTACACAGCAGTGTTACATGGGGATTCTGATGGTACTAGGATACCTCTGTCCATGAGGGCGCTGATTGTCTCATAAATGCCTTCATCTGCTTCTTTTGTCAGAGGGTATTGTTTGATTCTGGGTAAAATCACCCCCTTCTTCAGCTTAATGTTCACTCCCCCTATGCTTTTTATGCATCCTACATCATAGAGGCTTGTTGTGCATAGTGTGTTGGGTACCCTCGCTAGATCTTCCAGGCAGAAAGGAGGTGGTGCTGGGAGGGGCGCTTCTAGTGCCATTGCTATTTTTGGAGCCACCTCTCTTTATGTTATGCGTAACCAGAAATATACACTCATTCCCATCATCATCTCGCTTTTCCCTTTCTCTTGTGAGAATAGCTCCTCATCTGACACCTGAGTTAATTGACACCCTTCTGATAGTGCTATTACCGCCCTCCATGCTTACCCTCGTCATCTAGGGCGTGCATTGCAACCCAGTCTTCTCTGGCCACGATTCACTCTATATCAATTGATATGAATGCTCCCTCTTTTTCATCTGCTGGTGTCTCCGGCCTGAAGAGGTACTCACCTGGCCTTCTCCAAATCTTCCCAGCTATTCCTGGTAGCCAGGCAAGTGCCATGTCGGTCCCGTATTGGAACATTTTGGGATCGACTGGCTCCCCCCTCTGTACACTTTTCCCACAATATGCCTGTAGTATGTGTCTGGCTGTGAGCATGTGAATGCCTGGTGTGGAGCACACTATGCCTTTGTCTGTAAAGGATATTGTCATATTCAGTCTGCTCATTATGTCGCGGCGCAGTATGTTTAGAGGTGCTTCTTTAGAGTAGAGTAAAGGCAAAGATAAGTCATGATCTCCTATTGATAAGGAGATGTTATCAGTAAAGTGAACCACTTCTCGAGCCCCAGAAAATCCTTGAGTGTTCATGGAATCAGCTGACAATGTATACTATCCCTCCCGTATGCATGACCTAGTGGCTCCAGTGTCAACAAGAAAGGAAAAAGTTTTGTCACCTATCGCCACCTTTATGCGAGGTTCCTCCTCAAGGTTAGTTTTATCCCATGGCTCCCTCGTCTCGAGGCGCCAAAGTTCTTGAATTTCTTGGATATAGCTAATGGGGTCCTCATCATCACGCATCTTACGTGACGTAATTGCACCTATGTCTGATGTGTCGGATATTGTGTCCGCAGTGCCTGCCAAACAGCAAGTCTACAGTTTGCAAATGGGGATTCGTCATGTGCTGTGATCTGGGTAGTTACTCCTGGGAAGCCTGCCCTTTTCCAAATGTCATCCTGCATCACCCAGTGTGGAGATCACAGCAAGCCCTTGACATCACCCGCCGCCAGCCTGTGTCCTGCTGTCAACTTCTACATTTCATATATCTATTTCCCCACTCCCCCACTCAAGGTGTAACGCTCACCTGATTCCCACAGAGGCGCAGGTCTGGCTTCGAGTGCTGATGCTTCTTCAATGGTGAAGCGCAGGACTCTGCAGATGGACAGGAAGGGCCCTCTACTCTGGCTTACATGACTATTTTTATTTCAGGTCGTGATAGTAGTATCTCATATCCTGTTGCCCTCTGTGTTGTTAGTGTGCTTTTTGGTTTGTGCAGGATCGCGAAGAAGGCATGTTCCACGTACAGTGTGGTGGAGCATCTCATAGTTATGGATAATGCCTTTTCTACAGCAAAGGCTGCAGCAGTCAAATGCTGTTCGCAAGGGAAGTGTCCTGTCATTACTGGATCCAATTGTCCACTGCAATTGGTTTGTGGCCCATACTAGTTTTAGCATGAGAACGGCCTTCATGACCACCCCATCCAAGTGTGAGAATATAAAGAATTCTTTTTTGTATTCTGGTGTCCCTAAAACCGGGGCTGTAGAGATTGCCTCCTTCAGTTCATGGAAGGCATCTGCCATTTCCCTCGTCCACCCCAGCTCAGTCCGTCTTCTTTGTGCTTCCTTAAGGGCGGTAAGTAGAGGACACATGTATGTGATGTAGTCAAAAACCCATGCCCTACAATAGTTACAGAGGCTGAGGAATTGCTGCAGTTGCCGTACAGTTTTTGGTTGAGGTGTGTCAGGTTTTGCCTGTGCTCTCTTTGGTGCTATGTGCCTGCAATTTTGAGATATCAGCTGACCTATGTATAGTACCTCCTTCTGACAATATTGTAATTTTGCCTTGTCTACCTTGTTCCCTTTTTCTGCTAAGACAGTGAGCATGTGCACTGTGTCCTTCCGGCACTCTTCCTATGTGGTGCTACAAATGAAGATGTCATCTACGTACTGCAGGATCGTGCTCTCTGTTTGGATATTTCCTAAATCCATTTGGATTACTCTGTTAAAGATGGATGGTGATTCACAATATCGTTGGGGCAATCTAGTGTGTTTGCATTTTTGATTGCGGACGTGAAACTTGTCAAATCCTGTGTGTCTGGGTGCAAGGGTATTGAGAAAAAAGCAGTCTTGAGGTCGATAACAGTGAACCGTTCCGCCTCAGCTGGGATGCCATAGAGTATCGTGGCAGGGTTAGCCGCTGTGGGGTATTCTGCCTCTACGATGTGGTTGAGGGGTCATAAATCCTGGATAAAACACCACGATCCCCCATTTGCCTTGCAGACGGGGTACACAGCAGTGTTACATGGGGATTCTGATGGTACTAGGATACCTCTGTCCATGAGGGCGCTGATTGTCTCATAAATGCCTTCATCTGCTTCTTTTGTCAGAGGGTATTGTTTGATTCTGGGTAAAATCACCCCCTTCTTCAGCTTAATGTTCACTCCCCCTATGCTTTTTATGCATCCTACATCATAGAGGCTTGTTGTGCATAGTGTGTTGGGTACCCTCGCTAGATCTTCCAGGCAGAAAGGAGGTGGTGCTGGGAGGGGCGCTTCTAGTGCCATTGCTATTTTTGGAGCCACCTCTCTTTATGTTATGCGTAACCAGAAATATACACTCATTCCCATCATCATCTCGCTTTTCCCTTTCTCTTGTGAGAATAGCTCCTCATCTGACACCTGAGTTAATTGACACCCTTCTGATAGTGCTATTACCGCCCTCCATGCTTACCCTCGTCATCTAGGGCGTGCATTGCAAACCAGTCTTCTCTGGCCACGATTCACTCTATATCAATTGATATGAATGCTCCCTCTTTTTCATCTGCTGGTGTCTCCGGCCTGAAGAGGTACTCACCTGGCCTTCTCCAAATCTTCCCAGCTATTCCTGGTAGCCAGGCAAGTGCCATGTCGGTCCCGTATTGGAACATTTTGGGATCGACTGGCTCCCCCCTCTGTACACTTTTCCCACAATATGCCTGTAGTATGTGTCTGGCTGTGAGCATGTGAATGCCTGGTGTGGAGCACACTATGCCTTTGTCTGTAAAGGATATTGTCATATTCAGTCTGCTCATTATGTCGCGGCGCAGTATGTTTAGAGGTGCTTCTTTAGAGTAGAGTAAAGGCAAAGATAAGTCATGATCTCCTATTGATAAGGAGATGTTATCAGTAAAGTGAACCACTTCTCGAGCCCCAGAAAATCCTTGAGTGTTCATGGAATCAGCTGACAATGTATACTATCCCTCCCGTATGCATGACCTAGTGGCTCCAGTGTCAACAAGAAAGGAAAAAGTTTTGTCACCTATCGCCACCTTTATGCGAGGTTCCTCCTCAAGGTTAGTTTTATCCCATGGCTCCCTCGTCTCGAGGCGCCAAAGTTCTTGAATTTCTTGGATATAGCTAATGGGGTCCTCATCATCACGCATCTTACGTGACGTAATTGCACCTATGTCTGATGTGTCGGATATTGTGTCCGCAGTGCCTGCCAAACAGCAAGTCTACAGTTTGCAAATGGGGATTCGTCATGTGCTGTGATCTGGGTAGTTACTCCTGGGAAGCCTGCCCTTTTCCAAATGTCATCCTGCATCACCCAGTGTGGAGATCACAGCAAGCCCTTGACATCACCCGCCGCCAGCCTGTGTCCTGCTGTCAACTTCTACATTTCATATATCTATTTCCCCACTCCCCCACTCAAGGTGTAACGCTCACCTGATTCCCACAGTGGCGCAGGTCTGGCTTCGAGTGCTGATGCTTCTTCAATGGTGAAGCGCAGGACTCTGCAGATGGACAGGAAGGGCCCTCTACTCTGGCTTACATGACTATTTTTATTTCAGGTCGTGATAGTAGTATCTCATATCCTGTTGCCCTCTGTGTTGTTAGTGTGCTTTTTGGTTTGTGCAGGATCGCGAAGAAGGCATGTTCCACGTACAGTGTGGTGGAGCATCTCATAGTTATGGATAATGCCTTTTCTACAGCAAAGGCTGCAGCAGTCAAATGCTGTTCGCAAGGGAAGTGGCCTGTCATTACTGGATCCAATTGTCCACTGCAATTGGTTTGTGGCCCATACTAGTTTTAGCATGAGAACGGCCTTCATGACCACCCCATCCAAGTGTGAGAATATAAAGAATTCTTTTTTGTATTCTGGTGTCCCTAAAACCGGGGCTGTAGAGATTGCCTCCTTCAGTTCATGGAAGGCATCTGCCATTTCCCTCGTCCACCCCAGCTCAGTCCGTCTTCTTTGTGCTTCCTTAAGGGCGGTAAGTAGAGGACACATGTATGTGATGTAGTCAAAAACCCATGCCCTACAATAGTTACAGAGGCTGAGGAATTGCTGCAGTTGCCGTACAGTTTTTGGTTGAGGTGTGTCAGGTTTTGCCTGTGCTCTCTTTGGTGCTATGTGCCTGCAATTTTGAGATATCAGCTGACCTATGTATAGTACCTCCTTCTGACAATATTGTAATTTTGCCTTGTCTACCTTGTTCCCTTTTTCTGCTAAGACAGTGAGCATGTGCACTGTGTCCTTCCGGCACTCTTCCTATGTGGTGCTACAAATGAAGATGTCATCTACGTACTGCAGGATCGTGCTCTCTGTTTGGATATTTCCTAAATCCATTTGGATTACTCTGTTAAAGATGGATGGTGATTCACAATATCGTTGGGGCAATCTAGTGTGTTTCCATTTTTGATTGCGGACGTGAAACTTGTCAAATCCTGTGTGTCTGGGTGCAAGGGTATTGAGAAAAAAGCAGTCTTGAGGTCGATAACAGTGAACCGTTCCGCCTCAGCTGGGATGCCATAGAGTATCGTGGCAGGGTTAGCCGCTGTGGGGTATTCTGCCTCTACGATGTGGTTGAGGGGTCATAAATCCTGGATAAAACACCACGATCCCCCATTTGCCTTGCAGACGGGGTACACAGCAGTGTTACATGGGGATTCTGATGGTACTAGGATACCTCTGTCCATGAGGGCGCTGATTGTCTCATAAATGCCTTCATCTGCTTCTTTTGTCAGAGGGTATTGTTTGATTCTGGGTAAAATCACCCCATTCTTCAGCTTAATGTTCACTCCCCCTATGCTTTTTATGCATCCTACATCATAGAGGCTTGTTGTGCATAGTGTGTTGGGTACCCTCGCTAGATCTTCCAGGCAGAAAGGAGGTGGTGCTGGGAGGGGCGCTTCTAGTGCCATTGCTATTTTTGGAGCCACCTCTCTTTAGGTTATGCGTAATCAGAAATATACACTCATTCCCATCATTATCTCGCTTTTCCCTTTCTCTTGTGAGAATATCTCCTCATCTGACACCTGAGTTAATCGACACCCTTCTGATAGTGCTATTACCGCCCTCCATGCTTACCCTTGTCATCTAGGGCGTGCATTGCAACCCAGTCTTCTCTGGCCACGATTCACTCTATATCAATTGATATGAATGCTCCCTCTTTTTCATCTGCTGGTGTCTCCGGCCTGAAGAGGTACTCACCTGGCCTTCTCCAAATCTTCCCAGCTATTCCTGGTAGCCAGGCAAGTGCCATGTCGGTCCCGTATTGGAACATTTTGGGATCGACCGGCTCCCCCCTCTGTACACTTTTCCCACAATATGCCTGTAGTATGTGTCTGGCTGTGAGCATGTGAATGCCTGGTGTGGAGCACACTATGCCTTTGTCTGTAAAGGATATTGTCATATTCAGTCTGCTCATTATGTCGCGGCCCAGTATGTTTAGAGGTGCTTCTTTAGAGTAGAGTAAAGGCAAAGATAAGTCATGATCTCCTATTGATAAGGAGATGTTATCAGTAAAGTGAACCACTTCTCGAGCCCCAGAAAATCCTTGAGTGTTCATGGAATCAGCTGACAATGTATACTATCCCTCCCGTATGCATGACCTAGTGGCTCCAGTGTCAACAAGAAAGGAAAAAGTTTTGTCACCTATCGCCACCTTTATGCGAGGTTCCTCCTCAAGGTTAGTTTTATCCCATGGCTCCCTCGTCTCGAGGCGCCAAAGTTCTTGAATTTGTTGGATATAGCTAATGGGGTCCTCATCATCACGCATGTTACGTGACGTAATTGCACCTATGTCTGATGTGTCGGATATTGTGTCCGCAGTGCCTGCCAAACAGCAAGTCTACAGTTTGCAAATGGGGATTCGTCATGTGCTGTGTTCTGGGTAGTTACTCATGGGAACCCTGCCCTTTACCAAATGTCATCGTGCGTCACCCAGTGTGGAGACCAGCAAGCCCTTGACATCACCCGCCGCCAGCCTGTGTCCTGCTGTCAACTTCTACATTTCATATATCTATTTCCCCACTCCCCCACTCAAGGTGTAACGCTCACCTGATTCCCACAGAGGCGCAGGTCTGGCTTCGAGTGCTGATGCTTCTTCAATGGTGAAGCGCACAACTCTGCAGATGGACAGGAAGGGCCCTCTACTCTGGCTTACATGACTATTTTTATTTCAGGTCGTGATAGTAGTATCTCATATCCTGTTGCCCTCTGTGTTGTTAGTGTGCTTTTTGGTTTGTGCAGGATCGCGAAGAGGGCATGTTCCATGTACAGTGTGGTGGAGCATCTCATAGTTATGGATAATGCCTTTTCTACAGCAAAGGCTGCAGCAGTCAAATGCTGTTCGCAAGGGAAGTGTCCTGTCATTACTGGATCCAATTGTCCACTGTAGTATGCAATTGGTTTGTGGCCCATACTAGTTTTAGCATGAGAACGGCCTTCATGACCACCCCATCCAAGTGTGAGAATATAAAGAATTCTTTTTTGTATTCTGGTGTCCCTAAAACCGGGGCTGTAGAGATTGCCTCCTTCAGTTCATGGAAGGCATCTGCCATTTCCCTCGTCCACCCCAGCTCAGTCCGTCTTCTTTGTGCTTCCTTAAGGGCGGTAAGTAGAGGACACATGTATGTGATGTAGTCAAAAACCCATGCCCTACAATAGTTACAGAGGCTGAGGAATTGCTGCAGTTGCCGTACAGTTTTTGGTTGAGGTGTGTCAGGTTTTGCCTGTGCTCTCTTTGGTGCTATGTGCCTGCAATTTTGAGATATCAGCTGACCTATGTATAGTACCTCCTTCTGACAATATTGTAATTTTGCCTTGTCTACCTTGTTCCCTTTTTCTGCTAAGACAGTGAGCATGTGCACTGTGTCCTTCCGGCACTCTTCCTATGTGGTGCTACAAATGAAGATGTCATCTACGTACTGCAGGATCGTGCTCTCTGTTTGGATATTTCCTAAATCCATTTGGATTACTCTGTTAAAGATGGATGGTGATTCACAATATCGTTGGGGCAATCTAGTGTGTTTCCATTTTTGATTGCGGACGTGAAACTTGTCAAATCCTGTGTGTCTGGGTGCAAGGGTATTGAGAAAAAAGCAGTCTTGAGGTCGATAACAGTGAACCGTTCCGCCTCAGCTGGGATGCCATAGAGTATCGTGGCAGGGTTAGCCGCTGTGGGGTATTCTGCCTCTACGATGTGGTTGAGGGGTCATAAATCCTGGATAAAACACCACGATCCCCCATTTGCCTTGCAGACGGGGTACACAGCAGTGTTACATGGGGATTCTGATGGTACTAGGATACCTCTGTCCATGAGGGCGCTGATTGTCTCATAAATGCCTTCATCTGCTTCTTTTGTCAGAGGGTATTGTTTGATTCTGGGTAAAATCACCCCCTTCTTCAGCTTAATGTTCACTCCCCCTATGCTTTTTATGCATCCTACATCATAGAGGCTTGTTGTGCATAGTGTGTTGGGTACCCTCGCTAGATCTTCCAGGCAGAAAGGAGGTGGTGCTGGGAGGGCGCTTCTAGAGCCATTGCTATTTTTGGAGCCACCTCTCTTTATGTTATGCATAACCAGAAATATACACTCATTCCCATCATCATCTCGCTTTTCCCTTTCTCTTGTGAGAATAGCTCCTCATCTGACACCTGAGTTAATTGACACCCTTCTGATAGTGCTATTACCGCCCTCCATGCTTACCCTCGTCATCTAGGGCGTGCATTGCAACCCAGTCTTCTCTGGCCACGATTCACTCTATATCAATTGATATGAATGCTCCCTCTTTTTCATCTGCTGGTGTCTCCGGCCTGAAGAGGTACTCACCTGGCCTTCTCCAAATCTTCCCAGCTATTCCTGGTAGCCAGGCAAGTGCCATGTCGGTCCCGTATTGGAACATTTTGGGATCGACCGGCTCCCCCCTCTGTACACTTTTCCCACAATATGCCTGTAGTATGTGTCTGGCTGTGAGCATGTGAATGCCTGGTGTGGAGCACACTATGCCTTTGTCTGTAAAGGATATTGTCATAGTCAGTCTGCTCATCATGTCGCGGCCCAGTATGTTTAGAGGTGCTTCTTTAGAGAAGAGTAAAGGCAAAGATAAGTCATGATCTCCTATTGATAAGGAGATGTTATCAGTGAAGTGAACCACTTTTAGAGCCCCAGAAAATCCTTGAGTGTTCATGGAATCAGCTGACAATGTATACTATCCCTCCCGTATGCATGACCTAGTGGCTCCAGTGTCAACAAGAAAGGAAAAAGTTTTGGCACCTATCACCACCTTTATGCGAGGTTCCTGCTCAAGGTTAGTTTTATCCCATGGCTCCCTCGTCTCGAGGCGCCAAAGTTCTTGAATTTCTTGGATATAGCTAATGGGGTCCTCATCATCACGCATCTTACGTGACGTAATTGCACCTATGTCTGATGTGTCGGATATTGTGTCCGCAGTGCCTGCCAAACAGCAAGTCTACAGTTTGCAAATGGGGATTCGTCATTTGCTGTGTTCTGGGTAGTTACTCCTGGGAACCCTGCCCTTTTCCAAATGTCATCCTGCGTCACCCAGTGTGGAGACCAGCAAGCCCTTGACATCACCCTCCGCCAGCCTGTGTCCTGCTGTCACTTTCTACATTTCATATATCTATTTCCCCACTCCCCCACTCAAGGTGTAACGCTCACCTGATTCCCACAGAGGCGCAGGTCTGGCTTCGAGTGCTGATGCTTCTTCAATGGTGAAGCGCAGGACTCTGCAGATGGACAGGAAGGGCCCTCTACTCTGGCTTACATGACTATTTTTATTTCAGGTCGTGATAGTAGTATCTCATATCCTGTTGCCCTCTGTGTTGTTAGTGTGCTTTTTGGTTTGTGCAGGATCGCGAAGAGGGCATGTTCCACGTACAGTGTGGTGGAGCATCTCATAGTTATGGATAATGCCTTTTCTACAGCAAAGGCTGCAGCAGTCAAATGCTGTTCGCAAGGGAAGTGTCCTGTCATTACTGGATCCAATTGTCCACTGTAGTATGCAATTGGTTTGTGGCCCATACTAGTTTTAGCATGAGAACGGCCTTCATGACCACCCCATCCAAGTGTGAGAATATAAAGAATTCTTTTTTGTATTCTGGTGTCCCTTAAACCGGGGCTGTAGAGATTGCCTCCTTCAGTTCATGGAAGGCATCTGTCATTTCCCTCGTCCACCCCAGCTCAGTCCGTCTTCTTTGTACTTCCTTAAGGGCGGTAAGTAGAGGACACATGTAGGTGATGTAGTCAAAAACCCATGCCCTACAATAGTTACAGAGGCTGAGGAATTGCTGCAGTTGCCATACAGTTTTTGGTTGAGGTGTGTCAGGTTTTGCCTGTGCTCTCTTTGGTGCTATGTGCCTGCAATTTTGAGATATCAGCTGACCTATGTATAGTACCTCCTTCTGACAATATTGTAATTTTGCCTTGTCTACCTTGTTCCCTTTTTCTGCTAAGACAGTGAGCATGTGCACTGTGTCCTTCCGGCACTCTTCCTCTGTGGTGCTACAAATGAAGATGTCATCTACGTACTACAGGATCGTGCTCTCTGTTTGGATATTTCCTAAATCCATTTGGATTACTCTGTTAAAGATGGATGGTGATTCACAATATCGTTGGGGCAATCTAGTGTGTTTCCATTTTTGATTGCGGACGTGAAACTTGTCAAATCCTGTGTGTCTGGGTGCAAGGGTATTGAGAAAAAAGCAGTCTTGAGGTTGATAACAGTGAACCGTTCCGCCTCAGCTGGGATGCCATAGAGTATCGTGGCAGGGTTAGCCGCTGTGGGGTATTCTGCCTCTACGATGTGGTTGAGGGGTCATAAATCCTGGATAAAACACCACGATCCCCCATTTGCCTTGCAGACGGGGTGCACAGCAGTGTTACATGGGGATTCTGATGGTACTAGGATACCTCTGTCCATGAGGGCGCTGATTGTCTCATAAATGCCTTCATCTGCTTCTTTTGTCAGAGGGTATTGTTTGACTCTGGGTAAAATCGCCCCATTCTTCAGCTTAATGTTCACTCCCCCTATGCTTTTTATGCATCCTACATCATAGAGGCTTGTTGTGCATAGTGTGTTGGGTACCCTTGCTAGATCTTCCAGGCAGAAAGGAGGTGGTGCTGGGAGGGGCGCTTCTAGTGCCATTGCTATTTTTGGAGCCACCTCTCTTTATGTTATGCGTAATCAGAAATATACACTCATTCCCATCATTATCTCGCTTTTCCCTTTCTCTTGTGAGAATATCTCCTCATCTGACACCTGAGTTAATCGACACCCTTCTGATAGTGCTATTACCGCCCTCCATGCTTACCCTCGTCATCTAGGGCGTGCATTGCAACCCAGTCTTCTCTGGCCACGATTCACTCTATATCAATTGATATGAATGCTCCCTCTTTTTCATCTGCTGGTGTCTCCGGCCTGAAGAGGTACTCACCTGGCCTTCTCCAAATCTTCCCAGCTATTCCTGGTAGCCAGGCAAGTACCATGTCGGTCCCGTATTGGAACATTTTGGGATCGACCGGCTCCCCCCTCTGTACACTTTTCCCACAATATGCCTGTAGTATGTGTCTGGCTGTGAGCATGTGAATGCCTGGTGTGGAGCACACTATGCCTTTGTCTGTAAAGGATATTGTCATATTCAGTCTGCTCATTATGTCGCGGCCCAGTATGTTTAGAGGTGCTTCTTTAGAGTAGAGTAAAGGCAAAGATAAGTCATGATCTCCTATTGATAAGGAGATGTTATCAGTAAAGTGAACCACTTCTCGAGCCCCAGAAAATCCTTGAGTGTTCATGGAATCAGCTGACAATGTATACTATCCCTCCCGTATGCATGAAATAGTGGCTCCAGTGTCAACAAGAAAGGAAAAAGTTTTGTCACCTATCGCCACCTTTATGTGAGGTTCCTCCTCAAGGTTAGTTTTATCCCATGGCTCCCTCGTCTCGAGGCGCCAAAGTTCTTGAATTTGTTGGATATAGCTAATGGGGTCCTCATCATCACGCATGTTACGTGACGTAATTGCACCTATGTCTGATGTGTCGGATATTGTGTCCGCAGTGCCTGCCAAACAGCAAGTTTACAGTTTGCAAATGGGGATTCGTCATGTGCTGTGTTCTGGGTAGTTACTCCTGGGAACCCTGCCCTTTACCAAATGTCATCCTGCGTCACCCAGTGTAGAGACCAGCAAGCCCTTGACATCACCCGCCGCCAGCCTGTGTCCTGCTGTCAACTTCTACATTTCATATATCTATTTCCCCACTCCCCCACTCAAGGTGTAACGCTCACCTGATTCCCACAGAGGCGCAGGTCTGGCTTCGAGTGCTGATGCTTCTTCAATGGTGAAGCGCACGACTCTGCAGATGGACAGGAAGGGCCCTCTACTCTGGCTTACATGACTATTTTTATTTCAGGTTGTGATAGTAGTATCTCATATCCTGTTGCCCTCTGTGTTGTTAGTGTGCTTTTTGGTTTGTGCAGGATCGCGAAGAGGGCATGTTCCACGTACAGTGTGGTGGAGCATCTCATAGTTATGGATAATGCCATTTCTACAGCAAAGGCTGCAGCAGTCAAATGCTGTTCGCAAGGGAAGTGTCCTGTCATTAGTGGATCCAATTGTCCACTGTAGTATGCAATTGGTTTGTGGCCCATACTAGTTTTAGCATGAGAACGGCCTTCATGACCACCCCATCCAAGTGTGAGAATATAAAGAATTCTTTTTTGTATTCTGGTGTCCCTTAAACCGGGGCTGTAGAGATTGCCTCCTTCAGTTCATGGAAGGCATCTGTCATTTCCCTCGTCCACCCCAGCTCAGTCCGTCTTCTTTGTGCTTCCTTAAGGGCGGTAAGTAGAGGACACATGTAGGTGATGTAGTCAAAAACCCATGCCCTACAATAGTTACAGAGGCTGAGGAATTGCTGCAGTTGCCATACAGTTTTTGGTTGAGGTGTGTCAGGTTTTGCCTGTGCTCTCTTTGGTGCTATGTGCCTGCAATTTTGAGATATCAGCTGACCTATGTATAGTACCTCCTTCTGACAATATTGTAATTTTGCCTTGTCTACCTTGTTCCCTTTTTCTGCTAAGACAGTGAGCATGTGCACTGTGTCCTTCCGGCACTCTTGCTCTGTGGTGCTACAAATGAAGATGTCATCTACGTACTGCAGGATCGTGCTCTCTGTTTGGATATTTCCTAAATCCATTTGGATTACTCTGTTAAAGATGGATGGTGATTCACAATATTGTTGGGGCAATCTAGTGTGTTTTCATTTTTGATTGCGGACGTGAAACTTGTCAAATCCTGTGTGTCTGGGTGCAAGGGTATTGAGAAAAAAGCAGTCTTGAGGTCGATAACAGTGAACCGTTCCGCCTCAGCTGGGATGCCATAGAGTATCGTGGCAGGGTTAGCCGCTGTGGGGTATTCTGCCTCTACGATGTGGTTGAGGGGTCATAAATCCTGGATAAAACACCACGATCCCCCATTTGCCTTGCAGACGGGGTGCACAGCAGTGTTACATGGGGATTCTGATGGTACTAGGATACCTCTGTCCATGAGGGCGCTGATTGTCTCATAAATGCCTTCATCTGCTTCTTTTGTCAGAGGGTATTGTTTGACTCTGGGTAAAATCGCCCCCTTCTTCAGCTTAATGTTCACTCCCCCTATGCTTTTTATGCATCCTACATCATAGAGGCTTGTTGTGCATAATGTGTTGGGTACCCTCGCTAGATCTTCCAGGCAGAAAGGAGGTGGTGCTGGGAGGGGCGCTTCTAGTGCCATTGCTATTTTTGGAGCCACCTCTCTTTATGTTATGCGTAACCAGAAATATACACTCATTCCCATCATCATCTCGCTTTTCCCTTTCTCTTGTGAGAATAGCTCCTCATCTGACACCTGAGTTAATTGACACCCTTCTGATAGTGCTATTACCGCCCTCCATGCTTACCCTCGTCATCTAGGGCGTGCATTGCAACCCAGTCTTCTCTGGCCACGATTCACTCTATATCAATTGATATGAATGCTCCCTCTTTTTCATCTGCTGGTGTCTCCGGCCTGAAGAGGTACTCACCTGGCCTTCTCCAAATCTTCCCAGCTATTCCTGGTAGCCAGGCAAGTGCCATGTCGGTCCCGTATTGGAACATTTTGGGATCGACTGGCTCGCCCCTCCTTACACTTTTCCCACAATATGCCTGTAGTATGTGTCTGGCTGTGAGCATGTGAATGCCTGGTGTGGAGCACACTATGCCTTTGTCTGTAAAGGATATTGTCATATTCAGTCTGCTCATTATGTCGCGGCCCAGTATGTTTAGAGGTGCTTCTTTAGAGTAGAGTAAAGGCAAAGATAAGTCATGATCTCCTATTGATAAGGAGATGTTATCAGTAAAGTGAACCACTTCTCGAGCCCCAGAAAATCCTTGAGTGTTCATGGAATCAGCTGACAATGTATACTATCCCTCCCGTATGCATGACCTAGTGGCTCCAGTGTCAACAAGAAAGGAAAAAGTTTTGTCACCTATCGCCACCTTTATGCGAGGTTCCTCCTCAAGGTTAGTTTTATCCCATGGCTCCCTCGTCTCGAGGTGCCAAAGTTCTTGAATTTCTTGGATATAGCTAATGGGGTCCTCATCATCACGCATCTTACGTGACGTAATTGCACCTATGTCTGATGTGTCGGATATTGTGTCCGCAGTGCCTGCCAAACAGCAAGTCTACAGTTTGCAAATGGGGATTCGTCATGTGCTGTGTTCTGGGTAGTTACTCCTGGGAAGCCTGCCCTTTTCCAAATGTCATCCTGCGTCACCCAGTGTAGAGACCAGCAAGCCCTTGACATCACCCGCCGCCAGCCTGTGTCCTGCTGTCAACTTCTACATTTCATATATCTATTTCCCCACTCCCCCACTCAAGGTGTAACGCTCACCTGATTCCCACAGAGGCGCAGGTCTGGCTTCGAGTGCTGATGCTTCTTCAATGGTGAAGCGCAGGACTCTGCAGATGGACAGGAAGGGCCCTCTACTCTGGCTTACATGACTATTTTTATTTCAGGTCGTGATAGTAGTATCTCATATCCTGTTGCCCTCTGTGTTGTTAGTGTGCTTTTTGGTTTGTGCAGGATCGCGAAGAGGGCATGTTCCACGTACAGTGTGGTGGAGCATCTCATAGTTATGGATAATGCCTTTTCTACAGCAAAGGCTGCAGCAGTCAAATGCTGTTCGCAAGGGAAGTGCCCTGTCATTACTGGATCCAATTGTCCACTGTAGTATGCAATTGGTTTGTGGCCCATACTAGTTTTAGCATGAGAACAGCCTTCATGACCACCCCATCCAAGTGTGAGAATATAAAGAATTCTTTTTTGTATTCTGGTGTCCCTAAAACCGGGGCTGTAGAGATTGCCTCCTTCAGTTCATGGAAGGCATCTGTCATTTCCCTCGTCCACCCCAGCTCAGTCCGTCTTCTTTGTGCTTCCTTAAGGGCGGTAAGTAGAGGACACATGTAGGTGATGTAGTCAAAAACCCATGCCCTACAATAGTTACAGAGGCTGAGGAATTGCTGCAGTTGCCGTACAGTTTTTGGTTGAGGTGTGTCAGGTTTTGCCTGTGCTCTCTTTGGTGCTATGTGCCTGCAATTTTGAGATATCAGCTGACCTATGTATAGTACCTCCTTCTGACAATATTGTAATTTTGCCTTGTCTACCTTGTTCCCTTTTTCTGCTAAGACAGTGAGCATGTGCACTGTGTCCTTCCGGCACTCTTCCTCTGTGGTGCTACAAATGAAGATGTTATCTACGTACTGCAGGATCGTGCTCTCTGTTTGGATATTTCCTAAATCCATTTGGATTACTCTGTTAAAGATGGATGGTGATTCACAATATCGTTGGGGCAATCTAGTGTGTTTCCATTTTTGATTGCGGACGTGAAACTTGTCAAATCCTGTGTGTCTGGGTGCAAGGGTATTGAGAAAAAAGCAGTCTTGAGGTCGATAATAGTGAACCGTTCCGCCTCAGCTGGGATGCCATAGAGTATCGTGGCAGGGTTAGCCGCTGTGGGGTATTCTGCCTCTACAATGTGGTTGAGGGGTCATAAATCCTGGATAAAACACCACGATCCCCCATTTGCCTTGCAGACGGGGTACACAGCAGTGCTACATGGGGATTCTGATGGTACTAGGATACCTCTGTCCATGAGGGCGCTGATTGTCTCATAAATGCCTTCATCTGCTTCTTTTGTCAGAGGGTATTGTTTGACTCTGGGTAAAATCGCCCCCTTCTTCAGCTTAATGTTCACTCCCCCTATGCTTTTTATGCATCCTACATCATAGAGGCTTGTTGTGCATAGTGTGTTGGGTACCCTCGCTAGATCTTCCAGGCAGAAAGGAGGTGGTGCTGGGAGGGGCGCTTCTAGTGCCATGGCTATTTTTGGAGCCACCTCTCTTTATGTTATGCGTAACCAGAAATATACACTCATTCCCATCATCATCTCGCTTTTCCCTTTCTCTTGTGAGAATAGCTCCTCATCTGACACCTGAGTTAATTGACACCCTTCTGATAGTTCTATTACCGCCCTCCATGCTTACCCTCGTCATCTAGGGCGTGCATTGCAACCCAGTCTTCTCTGGCCACGATTCACTCTATATCAATTGATATGAATGCTCCCTCTTTTTCATCTGCTGGTGTCTCCGGCCTGAAGAGGTACTCACCTGGCCTTCTTCAAATCTTCCCAGCTATTCCTGGTAGCCAGGCAAGTGCCATGTCGGTCCCGTATTGGAACATTTTGGGATCGACTGGCTCCCCCCTCTGTACACTTTTCCCACAATATGCCTGTAGTATGTGTCTGGCTGTGAGCATGTGAATGCCTGGTGTGGAGCACACTATGCCTTTGTCTGTAAAGGATATTGTCATATTCAGTCTGCTCATTATGTCGCGGCCCAGTATGTTTAGAGGTGCTTCTTTAGAGTAGAGTAAAGGCAAAGATAAGTCATGATCTCCTATTGATAAGGAGATGTTATCAGTAAAGTGAACCACTTCTCGAGCCCCAGAAAATCCTTGAGTGTTCATGGAATCAGCTGACAATGTATACTATCCCTCCCGTATGCATGACCTAGTGGCTCCAGTGTCAACAAGAAAGGAAAAAGTTTTGTCACCTATCGCCACCTTTATGCGAGGTTCCTCCTCAAGGTTAGTTTTATCCCATGGCTCCCTCGTCACGAGGCGCCAAAGTTCTTGAATTTCTTGGATATAGCTAATGGGGTCCTCATCATCACGCATCTTACGTGACGTAATTGCACCTATGTCTGATGTGTCGGATATTGTGTCCGCAGTGCCTGCCAAACAGCAAGTCTACAGTTTGCAAATGGGGATTCGTCATGTGCTGTGTTCTGGGTAGTTACTCCTGGGAAGCCTGCCCTTTTCCAAATGTCATCCTGCATCACCCAGTGTGGAGACCAGCAAGCCCTTGACATCACCCGCCGCCAGCCTGTGTCCTGCTGTCAACTTCTACATTTCATATATCTATTTCCCCACTCCCCCACTCAAGGTGTAACGCTCACCTGATTCCCACAGAGGCGCAGGTCTGGCTTCGAGTGCTGATGCTTCTTCAATGGTGAAGCGCAGGACTCTGCAGATGGACAGGAAGGGCCCTCTACTCTGGCTTACATGACTATTTTTATTTCAGGTCGTGATAGTAGTATCTCATATCCTGTTGCCCTCTGTGTTGTTAGTGTGCTTTTTGGTTTGTGCAGGATCGCGAAGAAGGCATGTTCCACGTACAGTGTGGTGGAGCATCTCATAGTTATGGATAATGCCTTTTCTACAGCAAAGGCTGCAGCAGTCAAATGCTGTTCGCAAGGGAAGTGTCCTGTCATTAGTGGATCCAATTGTCCACTGTAGTATGCAATTGGTTTGTGGCCCATACTAGTTTTAGCATGAGAACGGCCTTCATGACCACCCCATCCAAGTGTGAGAATATAAAGAATTCTTTTTTGTATTCTGGTGTCCCTTAAACCGGGGCTGTAGAGATTGCCTCCTTCAGTTCATGGAAGGCATCTGTCATTTCCCTCGTCCACCCCAGCTCAGTCCGTCTTCTTTGTGCTTCCTTAAGGGCGGTAAGTAGAGGACACATGTAGGTGATGTAGTCAAAAACCCATGCCCTACAATAGTTACAGAGGCTGAGGAATTGCTGCAGTTGTTACAGTTTTTGGTTGAGGTGTGTCAGGTTTTGCCTGTGCTCTCTTTGGTGCTATGTGCCTGCAATTTTGAGATATCAGCTGACCTATGTATAGTACCTCCTTCTGACAATATTGTAATTTTGCCTTGTCTACCTTGTTCCCTTTTTCTGCTAAGACAGTGAGCATGTGCACTGTGTCCTTCCGGCACTCTTGCTCTGTGGTGCTACAAATGAAGATGTCATCTACGTACTGCAGGATCGTGCTCTCTGTTTGGATATTTCCTAAATCCATTTGGATTACTCTGTTAAAGATGGATGGTGATTCACAATATCGTTGGGGCAATCTAGTGTGTTTCCATTTTTGATTGCGGACGTGAAACTTGTCAAATCCTGTGTGTCTGGGTGCAAGGGTATTGAGAAAAAAGCAGTCTTGAGGTTGATAACAGTGAACCGTTCCGCCTCAGCTGGGATGCCATAGAGTATCATGGCAGGGTTAGCCGCTGTGGGGTATTCTGCCTCTACGATGTGGTTGAGGGGTCATAAATCCTGGATAAAACACCATGATCCCCCATTTGCCTTGCAGACGGGGTACACAGCAGTGTTACATGGGGATTCTGATGGTACTAGGATACCTCTGTCCATGAGGGCGCTGATTGTCTCATAAATGCCTTCATCTGCTTCTTTTGTCAGAGGGTATTGTTTGACTCTGGGTAAAATCGCCCCATTCTTCAGCTTAATGTTCACTCCCCCTATGCTTTTTATGCATCCTACATCATAGAGGCTTGTTGTGCATAGTGTGTTGGGTACCCTCGCTAGATCTTCCAGGCAGAAAGGAGGTGGTGCTGGGAGGGGCGCTTCTAGTGCCATTGCTATTTTTGGAGCCACCTCTCTTTATGTTATGCGTAATCAGAAATATACACTCATTCCCATCATTATCTCGCTTTTCCCTTTCTCTTGTGAGAATATCTCCTCATCTGACACCTGAGTTAATCGACACCCTTCTGATAGTGCTATTACCGCCCTCCATGCTTACCCTCGTCATCTAGGGCGTGCATTGCAACCCAGTCTTCTCTGGCCACGATTCACTCTATATCAATTGATATGAATGCTCCCTCTTTTTCATCTGCTGGTGTCTCCGGCCTGAAGAGGTACTCACCTGGCCTTCTCCAAATCTTCCCAGCTATTCCTGGTAGCCAGGCAAGTGCCATGTCGGTCCCGTATTGGAACATTTTGGGATCGACTGGCTCCCCCCTCCTTACACTTTTCCCACAATATGCCTGTAGTATGTGTCTGGCTGTGAGCATGTGAATGCCTGGTGTGGAGCACACTATGCCTTTGTCTGTAAAGGATATTGTCATATTCAGTCTGCTCATTATGTCGCGGCCCAGTATGTTTAGAGGTGCTTCTTTAGAGTAGAGTAAAGGCAAAGATAAGTCATGATCTCCTATTGATAAGGAGATGTTATCAGTAAAGTGAACCACTTCTCGAGCCCCAGAAAATCCTTGAGTGTTCATGGAATCAGCTGACAATGTATACTATCCCTCCCGTATGCATGACCTAGTGGCTCCAGTGTCAACAAGAAAGGAAAAAGTTTTGTCACCTATCGCCACCTTTATGCGAGGTTCCTCCTCAAGGTTAGTTTTATCCCATGGCTCCCTCGTCTCGAGGCGCCAAAGTTCTTGAATTTCTTGGATATAGCTAATGGGGTCCTCATCATCACGCATCTTACGTGACGTAATTGCACCTATGTCTGATGTGTCGGATATTGTGTCCGCAGTGCCTGCCAAACAGCAAGTCTACAGTTTGCAAATGGGGATTCGTCATGTGCTGTGTTCTGGGTAGTTACTCCTGGGAAGCCTGCCCTTTTCCAAATGTCATCCTGCGTCACCCAGTGTAGAGACCAGCAAGCCCTTGACATCACCCGCCGCCAGCCTGTGTCCTGCTGTCAACTTCTACATTTCATATATCTATTTCCCCACTCCCCCACTCAAGGTGTAACGCTCACCTGATTCCCACAGAGGCGCAGGTCTGGCTTCGAGTGCTGATGCTTCTTCAATGGTGAAGCGCAGGACTCTGCAGATGGACAGGAAGGGCCCTCTACACTGGCTTACATGACTATTTTTATTTCAGGTCGTGATAGTAGTATCTCATATCCTGTTGCCCTCTGTGTTGTTAGTGTGCTTTTTGGTTTGTGCAGGATCGCGAAGAGGGCATGTTCCACGTACAGTGTGGTGGAGCATCTCATAGTTATGGATAATGCCTTTTCTACAGCAAAGGCTGCAGCAGTCAAATGCTGTTCGCAAGGGAAGTGTCCTGTCATTACTGGATCCAATTGTCCACTGTAGTATGCAATTGGTTTGTGGCCCATACTAGTTTTAGCATGAGAACAGCCTT
Source organism: Ambystoma mexicanum (assembly GCF_040938575.1). Classification (NCBI taxonomy): domain Eukaryota; kingdom Metazoa; phylum Chordata; class Amphibia; order Caudata; family Ambystomatidae; genus Ambystoma; species Ambystoma mexicanum. The sequence goes on from NC_090936.1 coordinate 981,763,897, forward strand.
CATGACCACCCCATCCAAGTGTGAGAATATAAAGAATTCTTTTTTGTATTCTGGTGTCCCTAAAACCGGGGCTGTAGAGATTGCCTCCTTCAGTTCATGGAAGGCATCTGTCATTTCCCTCGTCCACCCCAGCTCAGTCCGTCTTCTTTGTGCTTCCTTAAGGGCGGTAAGTAGAGGACACATGTAGGTGATGTAGTCAAAAACCCATGCCCTACAATAGTTACAGAGGCTGAGGAATTGCTGCAGTTGCCGTACAGTTTTTGGTTGAGGTGTGTCAGGTTTTGCCTGTGCTCTCTTTGGTGCTATGTGCCTGCAATTTTGAGATATCAGCTGACCTATGTATAGTACCTCCTTCTGACAATATTGTAATTTTGCCTTGTCTACCTTGTTCCCTTTTTCTGCTAAGACAGTGAGCATGTGCACTGTGTCCTTCCGGCACTCTTGCTCTGTGGTGCTACAAATGAAGATGTCATCTACGTACTGCAGGATCGTGCTCTCTGTTTGGATATTTCCTAAATCCATTTGGATTACGCTGTTAAAGATGGATGGTGATTCACAATATCGTTGGGGCAATCTAGTGTGTTTCCATTTTTGATTGCGGACGTGAAACTTGTCAAATCCTGTGTGTCTGGGTGCAAGGGTATTGAGAAAAAAGCAGTCTTGAGGTTGATAACAGTGAACCGTTCCGCCTCAGCTGGGATGCCATAGAGTATCGTGGCAGGGTTAGCCGCTGTGGGGTATTCTGCCTCTACGATGTGGTTGAGGGGTCATAAATCCTGGATAAAACACCACAATCCCCCATTTGCCTTGCAGACGGGGTACACAGCAGTGTTACATGGGGATTCTGATGGTACTAGGATACCTCTGTCCATGAGGGCGCTGATTGTCTCATAAATGCCTTCATCTGCTTCTTTTGTCAGAGGGTATTGTTTGACTCTGGGTAAAATCGCCCCATTCTTCAGCTTAATGTTCACTCCCCCTATGCTTTTTATGCATCCTACATCATAGAGGCTTGTTGTGCATAGTGTGTTGGGTACCCTCGCTAGATCTTCCAGGCAGAAAGGAGGTGGTGCTGGGAGGGACGCTTCTAGTGCCATTGCTATTTTTGGAGCCACCTCTCTTTATGTTATGCGTAATCAGAAATATACACTCATTCTCATCATTATCTCGCTTTTCCCTTTCTCTTGTGAGAATATCTCCTCATCTGACACCTGAGTTAATTGACACCCTTCTGATAGTGCTATTACCGCCCTCCATGCTTACCCTCGTCATCTAGGGCGTGCATTGCAACCCAGTCTTCTCTGGCCACGATTCACTCTATATCAATTGATATGAATGCTCCCTCTTTTTCATCTGCTGGTGTCTCCGGCCTGAAGAGGTACTCACCTGGCCTTCTCCAAATCTTCCCAGCTATTCCTGGTAGCCAGGCAAGTGCCATGTCGGTCCCGTATTGGAACATTTTGGGATCGACCGGCTCCCCCCTCTGTACACTTTTCCCACAATATGCCTGTAGTATGTGTCTGGCTGTGAGCATGTGAATGCCTGGTGTGGAGCACACTATGCCTTTGTCTGTAAAGGATATTGTCATATTCAGTCTGCTCATTATGTCGCGGCCCAGTATGTTTAGAGGTGCTTCTTTAGAGTAGAGTAAAGGCAAAGAAAAGTCATGATCTCCTATTGATAAGGAGATGTTATCAGTAAAGTGAACCACTTCTCGAGCCCCAGAAAATCCTTGAGTGTTCATGGAATCAGCTGACAATGTATACTATCCCTCCCGTATGCATGACCTAGTGGCTCCAGTGTCAACAAGAAAGGAAAAAGTTTTGTCACCTATCGCCACCTTTATGCGAGGTTCCTCCTCAAGGTTAGTTTTATCCCATGGCTCCCTCGTCTCGAGGCGCCAAAGTTCTTGAATTTGTTGGATATAGCTAATGGGGTCCTCATCATCACGCATGTTACGTGACGTAATTGCACCTATGTCTGATGTGTCGGATATTGTGTCCGCAGTGCCTGCCAAACAGCAAGTCTACAGTTTGCAAATGGGGATTCGTCATGTGCTGTGTTCTGGGTAGTTACTCCTGGGAACCCTGTCCTTTACCAAATGTCATCCTGCGTCACCCAGTGTGGAGACCAGCAAGCCCTTGACATCACCCGCCGCCAGCCTGTGTCCTGCTGTCAACTTCTACATTTCATATATCTATTTCCCCACTCCCCCACTCAAGGTGTAACGCTCACCTGATTCCCACAGAGGCGCAGGTCTGGCTTCGAGTGCTGATGCTTCTTCAATGGTGAAGCGCACGACTCTGCAGATGGACAGGAAGGGCCCTCTACTCTGGCTTACATGACTATTTTTATTTCAGGTCGTGATAGTAGTATCTCATATCCTGTTGCCCTCTGTGTTGTTAGTGTGCTTTTTGGTTTGTGCAGGATCGCGAAGAGGGCATGTTCCACGTACAGTGTGGTGGAGCATCTCATAGTTATGGACAATGCCTTTTCTACAGCAAAGGCTGCAGCAGTCAAATGCTGTTCGCAAGGGAAGTGTCCTGTCATTACTGGATCCAATTGTCCACTGTAGTATGCAATTGGTTTGTGGCCCATACTAGTTTTAGCATGAGAACGGCCTTCATGACCACCCCATCCAAGTGTGAGAATATAAAGAATTCTTTTTTGTATTCTGGTGTCCCTAAAACCGGGGCTGTAGAGATTGCCTCCTTCAGTTCATGGAAGGCATCTGTCATTTCCCTCGTCCACCCCAGCTCAGTCCGTCTTCTTTGTGCTTCCTTAAGGGCGGTAAGTAGAGGACACATGTAGGTGATGTAGTCAAAAACCCATGCCCTACAATAGTTACAGAGGCTGAGGAATTGCTGCAGTTGCCGTACAGTTTTTGGTTGAGGTGTGTCAGGTTTTGCCTGTGCTCTCTTTGGTGCTATGTGCCTGCAATTTTGAGATATCAGCTGACCTATGTATAGTACCTCCTTCTGACAATATTGTAATTTTGCCTTGTCTACCTTGTTCCCTTTTTCTGCTAAGACAGTGAGCATGTGCACTGTGTCCTTCCGGCACTCTTCCTCTGTGGTGCTACAAATGAAGATGTCATCTACGTACTGCAGGATCGTGCTCTCTGTTTGGATATTTCCTAAATCCATTTGGATTACTCTGTTAAAGATGGATGGTGATTCACAATATCGTTGGGGCAATCTAGTGTGTTTCCATTTTTGATTGCGGACGTGAAACTTGTCAAATCCTGTGTGTCTGGGTGCAAGGGTATTGAGAAAAAAGCAGTCTTGAGGTCGATAACAGTGCACCGTTCCGCCTCAGCTGGGATGCCATAGAGTATCGTGGCAGGGTTAGCCGCTGTGGGGTATTCTGCCTCTACGATGTGGTTGAGGGGTCATAAATCCTGGATAAAACACCACGATCCCCCATTTGCCTTGCAGACGGGGTACACAGCAGTGTTACATGGGGATTCTGATGGTACTAGGATACCTCTGTCCATCAGGGCGCTGATTGTCTCATAAATGCCTTCATCTGCTTCTTTTGTCAGAGAGTATTGTTTGACTCTGGGTAAAATCGCCCCCTTCTTCAGCTTAATGTTCACTCCCCCTATGCTTTTTATGCATCCTACATCATAGAGGCTTGTTGCGCATAGTGTGTTGGGTACCCTCGCTAGATCTTCCAGGCAGAAAGGAGGTGGTGCTGGGAGGGGCGCTTCTAGTGCCATTGCTATTTTTGGAGCCACCTCTCTTTATGTTATGCGTAACCAGAAATATACACTCATTCCCATCATCATCTCGCTTTTCCCTTTCTCTTGTGAGAATAGCTCCTCATCTGACACCTGAATTAATTGACACCCTTCTGATAGTGCTATTACCGCCCTCCATGCTTACCCTCGTCATCTAGGGCGTGCATTGCAACCCAGTCTTCTCTGGCCACGATTCACTCTATATCAATTGATAGGAATGCTCCCTCTTTTTCATCTGCTGGTGTCTCCGGCCTGAAGAAGTACTCACCTGGCCTTCTCCAAATCTTCCCAGCTATTCCTGGTAGCCAGGCAAGTGCCATGTTGGTCCCGTATTGGAACATTTTGGGATCGACTGGCTCCCCCCTCTGTACACTTTTCCCACAATATGCATGTAGTATGTGTCTGGCTGTGAGCATGTGAATGCCTGGTGTGGAGCACACTATGCCTTTGTCTGTAAAGGATATTGTCATATTCAGTCTGCTCATTATGTCGCGGCCCAGTATGTTTAGAGGTGCTTCTTTAGAGTAGAGTAAAGGCAAAGATAAGTCATGATCTCCTATTGATAAGGAGATGTTATCAGTAAAGTGAACCACTTCTCGAGCCCCAGAAAATCCTTGAGTGTTCATGGAATCAGCTGACAATGTATACTATCCCTCCCGTATGCATGACCTAGTGGCTCCAGTGTCAACAAGAAAGGAAAAAGTTTTGTCACCTATCGCCACCTTTATGCGAGGTTCCTCCTCAAGGTTAGTTTTATCCCATGGCTCCCTCGTCTCGAGGCGCCAAAGTTCTTGAATTTCTTGGATATAGCTAATGGGGTCCTCATCATCACGCATCTTATGTGACGTAATTGCACCTATGTCTGATGTGTCGGATATTGTGTCCGCAGTGCCAGCCAAACAGCAAGTCTACAGTTTGCAAATGGGGATTCGTCATGTGCTGTGTTCTGGGTAGTTACTCCTGGGAACCCTGCCCTTTTCCAAATGTCATCCTGCGTCACCCAGTGTGGAGACCAGCAAGCCCTTGACATCACCCGCCGCCAGCTGTGTCCTGCTGTCAACTTCTACATTTCATATATCTATTTCCCCACTCCCCTACTCAAGGTGTAACGCTCACCTGATTCCCACGGAGGCGCAGGTCTGGCTTCGAGTGCTGATGCTTCTTCAATGGTGAAGCGCAGGACTCTGCAGATGGACAGGAAGGGCCCTCTACTCTGGCTTCTCCGGCTCGCAGGAATATTCCCCTGTGCGTGAAAAGGGAGTATTACCTACTGACTGAATTATGCTCAAGCCTCCCACTCTCTTCCAACCCTTTACGATACCCTTCCACGATTCCCTGTGAAGTCTCACTTTAGGGTCTGAATGGACGAGCTCTCCATCCTGCTTCTGACGCAGGGGCGCGTTGAACCCAGTTACTTCACTGGATTGAGGTTGGATGGGAGTTCAGGTAAGCTTGATTATACTGGTAAGGCGCTGTAAAAGTTCTGTTGCAAGTACAAAAGTTCAAGCTTTAAATAATAATGTTCATTGTCTTTTTTCAGGTGATGAATGAAGATTCCTTTGGAGACTTCTTGCAACAAAGCGCTGATGTTGATGTCTTTTCCCCATAGGGGCCGGGGTTCGGAATGCCGGAGATATGGCGCCGACCCGAAGTGAAACGTGCAGTTCCACTAAAGATCTGGTAAACCCTAGATGAGCGCTCAGGTAATGTTTTTGCATTCGCTCATCTAATGTCTTTGTCTTTTTTCCCCATAGGGGCCGGGGTCCTGCTTGGAAGCAGCAAGACCCGAAATGAAATGGGAATGACCCAACAGGTAAGTCTTAGAAGGAAACTGAGCTTTTCCTATTCCCTTCCTTCTCTCACCTCTTATTCTTGTCTTTTTCTCTAGGCTCTGGGAAGTGGCTGTGTATCCGGATGATCGCTGCTGAAGATGGAGGAACCCAGGAAAGGTGAGTGAAATGCAGCGCTGCAGCGATCGTAACGAAATGCTTTTAAAAATGATGTCTTCCCTTTCAGGATCGTCGGTGATGTCTCAGTGGTGCAGATTAGCTGGTAGGTCTCTTGTCTCCCTTTGCAGGTGACCCAGGATGCAGACAGGTGTGGCTGAAGTCCAGATGCAGGAGCTGACACGGTGAGCGTCCAGCTGCGAGGAGCAGAACAACGCGAAGCGTGAGTTGCTGATCGGGTGTGGTTTAAATAGCCTTGGAAGAAGTTCCAAGTGTGTATCCTTCCTCCGATCAGGTATGTATCCTTCCCCGACCACACCCGGGTGGAAAGTAGTCCCACAGGTAAAGTAGTTCCCATTCAGGCCTCAAGAGGGCCTGGATGTGGCAGCATGGTCTACATCAGGTAAGTGCACATTAAAACACTTGAACACATGTCTAGCTTTATGAGGTCCAACATGAGCCTGGCGCCTAAGGCGCCAGGACTGAGTCCAAAGGGCCCCAGCTTGGGCCCGCTGGCACTCCCCTGGGGGAAATGATGCCTGCCTCTGGGGTTGCTGGGTCGGACCTGGCTCCTTGGAGGTAGGCATCATGACACAAGGACGGTAACCTGCTCTTTATGTTTTCCTTGTCTGTGTGTTTCCACGATACGTACTGTGGTCTTGTCCCTCCCCTTTCTAAAAGGGGCATCTGTGAATTTGCGGCCCTCTCTTCAGGTCTGCGCCCGTATTGTTGCACTTGGATAGGGCCCCTCTCATCCTCTGCGTTTGCCCTAATGTCTGGCATGTCTGTAGTGTGTGATCATGGTGTGTCGTCCCGTATCCCAGTGGGTCCACCCCACCTGCACGAGTGTCCCCTATTGTTTATTATTGCTGCCCCATCTCTCCTGCGCCCTGGGAGATCCCGCAGTCTATTAGTATAGGGTGTTTGTGGGGCAACTCCTGCCGTCGTGTCCTGGGTTATGTGGAGCGCAGGAGTCCTCCCCCCTTCTTTTGCCTCCTGTAAACTCATCATCCATGTCTGGTGGTCTTGGAACATGTGCCACAGTTCAAATATCTCCATACAGTTAGTTAATTTCTTCCCCTTGTATGTGTTATGTAAGTATGTCAGTAGTGACTGCAGCACGTCTTTGAAGAAACTGCCATTAGGCGGCCATAGTACTGTTACCTTTCCATCCGTACCTTTTGTCCACTGCACACTGTATTTCACTATCCTGTCCTTATAGAGGGGCAATGTTTTACAGAGATGCTGGATGGGGGTCACTAGTGTTCGGGTCCCACCATACGATGTCCCCCCATCCCCTGTCATACATCCTAGTTCGTTTCGTATGTTACCTGACCTCGAATCGAGGATTCCGACTCTCCACTGTCAGGACAACGATAAGCTGTTGTGTGTTATACAGTTACATTTTATTTTATTAATATCTATGGACCTCTGTGCCCCCACATCTTGCGTGGCATACTCTTGTACCGCCCCGCCTCCAACAGGGTTGCTGCTATCCGGCACACCCCCTCGATCGTGCGCAGGCACCTTCCGCGCACTGCCACTCCTCCACCTGCCTCACAGTCTCAGCAATGCGCTGCTGCCCTTGTACCCGCTAATTACACAGTGTCCTATGCAATGGCCTATGGGTGACATCACCAAGTTACCAGTTCATAAAATAAAACAACCTGTGCGCACATGAGGCAATGCCCCCATCAATTCAATTCCACATTGATAACCCACAATTCCCACAGTTGTCTTCCACCTCCCCCAGAGTGGAGTATACAACATCAATTCGTTTTTGTGATTAAACTGCACCCGTCGCGTCGCCTGACGTGTGATACGTTTCTCACCAGGGAAACTTTACAAGTTGACCACCTTCCATAATCTAAGATAGCTCCAGCTAACATTTACGGGAATACAACATCTATTCACCGAACTAGAACATTCATCTCATAGGAAAACCACACCCCTATACGTATAATCACTGCCCAGACCTGTCAGCATGCCAACCCCTGCTTTATTCGGGCACTCATTGCCCCGCAACCGGAACGCTTACTAAACATGGGAAAGGGACTACCTCCACTCCAATCCCTAGACCTGCACATGTTCCGAGCACTACCTCTTTACCAACAATTATGACAATGCCACCTTGCCTTGTTCTTGTTTACACATCCCCCCACCCACAGAATATTTGGTTGCTTGTTGTGTGGACCACACTTACTTTAGTTCCGCGTCTGCCGGTGCCGCTCGGCCGCTCGGCCGCTGACTCTCCACCCTCGGCTCGTCTCGCCTCCTTTGGACTGCGTTGGACAACCCACCAACCGTGGGCGGGATGATTTTGAAGTCGGCTCCCGACAACCAATCTTCGGGTGCCAATACAGTTCTCTCACAATTCTTGCGATGGTTCTTGCAGTCCTCCGAGGTCCGGCTGCACAGGGGGCAGCAACTGGCCGGGCTGATTTCACAAACTATCTTGGTGGGACATCCAACTTGTCAGGGTAATTCCAGAGCTGGCAGAGCCACACCTGGGGTCCGCGGACCTCCGGGTCACTGAAGGCCCTAACTCCTTCCCCTGTCCCAAAGAAGTCAAGGTCCACACAAGGAGCAAGCGTTTCTCTAGTTTATTAGTACAAACCACAGGGATCATCTACATGGAGTACTCCAGGCAAAAATCTCACATTCTCTGGCTCGCAGGCCGGTTTTGTAGGCAAGTGACGTCGCTAGTGGCGTCACTCAGTGAGTTCCGTCCCCGAACCTAACGCCCCACAGGATTGGCTCCGTGAGTGGTAGGTCCAGTATGGGGACATGTAGTGCACAATATTAGTGGAGGCTGCTGGGTCAGGTCGTCCCTAAAAATTGTAACTCTGGAAGTGATACATTAGCTCACCCGGTGATTGGCTAGTGATTCCCGACACCTGCCACTAGCCCCCAGTGTGGTGATTAGCCAGGCCGCGAGCCCCCAAGCCTGGGACAAACTTTGTTCCCAACCCGCGAGACACCTGGTCATGGATAATGTGTATCAACAAGGTGTGATTATGTGACAGTGAGTATCAATGGTGTGTGAATACTGCTGCCATGAGAGCGTTCCATTGCCAGTGTAAATTGTTGCTGATATGTTGCGATTTGTTGCAAGCTCGATCTTAGGCATGAAGCTGCTTGTGCTTTCCCAGCCTGCAGGTCTTGGCAATTCGTCAGCTTGGCCGAGTCGCGTGTGAGGCCACCGTGTGTGAGGCTGAATTACTTCGATTTTTTTGTATTGTGCATGGACAAGTCCCTGCTGGGCTGATATCACCTTGGCTTAGTGAATGTGTAATGTTGTCTGCAACATCGTGGCCTTAGCTGCCATTGTGTCTGCCATGGCGATTCTGCTTGCACAGCATGTCGCTGCTTGGGGGTTCTGTGAGATGATCCTGGCTTGCTGGATTTTCCAGAGGCCTACTCTGGCTCTGAATAGGTGTTCTGTATAATGTCCATAGGTTAGAATGAGACATGGTCGGTCAGGTCCCTCGAGTGCTCCTGTTCTTCCATAAGGTTAATATAAAGTAGCATCTGCCAGCATGTGCACAATCTCTTCTGGCATCTTGCGTTTCTTTGGTGTGGCAGCGGCCTAAGTGACAAAATAATAAACGGGCAGACAGTATGTATGTGTTACCGTCCTCCATCTCATAGAACTGTATGCATCTATTCTTCGTGTAGGTTGGTGTGTGAATGTCCCGAATGTGCGGAGTGCATGTGTGGTTCCTGTCTAACATATCCATGTCATCGTGACGTCTCTAATGACTTGCAGCATGGCTTTTGTGGTGTTGTCAGTCGATTCTGTCCATGTAGTCGTCTCCAGCTCGGTCTTGTCTCTCCTCGCTCACTTTGGGTAGGATTCGTACCACCGCAGGGTTGTATGGTCGGCTGGCCGGGTATCTTTCGTGGTGCATTCCAATGGAGGGAGCAGTGGGGACCAAATGCAAACTCGTACGGTTGGTGGTCGTTCTGCCGTGGATACTTCTTCCGTTGGGGGTTCCATTGGGAGGGAAGGTATGTTCAATTGGCTCTATTTAGTGGGGGTAGGCCAGTCTTGTACTGCTTGTACTTTACTGGGTAGAGGCTGTATCCTCCCTCCACCTACTTCATGCACAAGGTAGACCACTGAACCTTTTCCAATCTGGCACTTACTGGCCTTTATGGTCAAGTGGGCCTTGTGAAGAGCCTGCAAAACAATCCTAAGGTATTTCACATGATCCTCCCAGGTGGCACTGAAAACTGTTATATCATCCAGATATGCTCGACACAATTCATCCAAACCATTAAGGACATGATTCACAAGCCTCTGAAAAGTGGCAGGTGCATTCTTCAACCCAAAAGGCATTACCCTGAACTGGTAAAGACCCTCTGGTGATGAGAAAGCTGTCTTCTCTTTGGCATGCTCTGCAGGGCTATTTGCCAATAACCTGCAGTGAGGTCAAATGTGCTGAGGTATTTGGAAGCACTCAAAGTATCCACCACCACATCTGTTCTAGGCAAGGAGTGTACACCTGTCTTGGTGACAGCATTCAGATTCCTGTATTCTACACAGAACCTCAGCTCAGAGGTACCTGCCTTTGGAATCAAAACCACTGGGTTGGACCAAGGAATACTAGAGGGCTCAATCACCTGAAGTTCAAACATTTTGTTGACCTGTGTCTGTATCCCCTACTTTTGGTAGGCACACTATCTCCTATGTCAAAGTCATGTTTGCACGAAGGTGTCAAACCAGGAGTTTGTGAGAACAAGGGGGAAAATTGCCTCAGCAAACTTTTTACCTCCTCTTGTTGATCAGAAGTCAGGTGAGGGGCCACTTTGACACCCTCAATGGAGCTATCCGAAGGACTTCCCTGGAACAGGTCCGGAAGAGGTTCTGACTCCTCCTCCTGAACATCTGAAGCCAGCAGCAGTGCAGCTATTTCAACTCTTTGGATGAAATGCTTCAGTCTATTCACACGGAACACTTTTGGAACCTGTCCAGCGCTTCTAAAGGCCACTAAATAGTTGACCTCAATCAGTGACTCCACCACTGACCATTTGTCCTGTAAAACTCTAGGCCTTATGGGATTGATGATCAGGACTTTCTGACCTGGTGTGAAATTGATGAGGGCAGCCTTCTGGTCATACCAACGTTTCACCAGAGCTTTCCCTGCCTTCAGTTTCTCACTAGCCAGACCCATCAGGAGTACCATCCTCTTTCTGAGCCCTAGCACATAGTCTACTACATTGGTAGTGATAGGGGTAGTGGGCATCTCCCATCCCTCCTTGACTATTGCTAACGTTCCTCTCACAGGGTGACCAAACAGAAGCTCGAAAGGGCTGAAGCCAACACCCTCCTGAGGTACTTCTCTATAGGCAACATTAAGCATTGGAACAGAAGACCCAATTTTCTTCTTTGGGGTTCTTCCAATGCCCCAATCATGTCCTTTAAGGTTCTGTTAAACCTTTCTTCAAGACCATTGGTTTGTGGGTGTTATGTGGATGAAAACTTATAGATGACACCACATTCCTTCCACATGGCCTGCATATACTTTACATAATACTGCTGCCCCTATCAGAAACAACTTCTTTAGGGAAGCCAACCCTAGTAAATATGCCAGGTAAAACTTTTGCAACTGACTTGGCAGTCACAGTCTTCAATGGGATGGCATCAGGATACCTGGTAGCATGGTCGGCCAGTACCAGGATAAACCTATTGCCTGAGAATGTTTTGGGTCAAGGGGACCAACAATATCAATCTCTACCCTCTCAAATGATACCCCCACAACTGGGAGTGGTACCAATAGAGCTTGGATTGTTGTGCCACTTTTACCAGATAACTGGCATGTGGCAGAACTCCTGCAGTGACATTCTACTTGCACCCCCGTTTTGAGCCAGTAGAAATGCATGTATAACCTTTGCTTGGTTCTCTTGATACCTTTAGCCTTGGGTTTCCAATTTGGCTTGGGCTTGGCATTGGACTTGTTCAACCCAGCCAGTCAAGTTCATTAAAGAATCAGTCATATATGACATCCAAGTACTTCCTTCTTTCTTCTTGTACTCTCTAAACCTCTTCAAGTATTGGGCAGGAGTCTTCCCAAACTTTAAGATGAGAGTTGGCTTTAAAATGACAAAATCTACTCTTTCAGCTTTTGACATTTCCATAATAGCACTGCAGCCAGAATGGGGTAGTCTGCATTTACAACCTCTTGAACCTCACATGCATACTTAAATGCATTCAGCCAGTCCATAATGTAATTCATCTCATCATACACACTGACCAGATCTTTAGGAAATCTTGGATGAGAGGAGGACCCAGACCCATGTCCAGATCCCTTGCATCCATTGGAAACTTGACTTGGCTAGTTCGAACTGGTGATCCCTGTCCTTCTGTTTTTCTGCCTGCTCCACTTTCAGCTTAGCCTTGTAAAATTCAAGCTCCTTCTGCTTAAACAGCAGCTCTTGTTTCTTGAATTCCAGCATGGCCTCAGCATCAGAGCTTGCAGAGGAAACATTGGACATTGCATCCTCCCTGTCATAATGGGCACCATGGATGAGGGCAGCGACAGAACTGTCAGTTCTGCCAATGGAAGAAGCTCTACCTCCTTCTACACTCTCATCAGAGGTTATGGCCTCAAGTTGCAACTCTTGCCATTCCATGATTCTCTGAATCATTTTACTGTTGTACCTTGAGCAAGTAAACCTCTCTCAGTACACATCTTTTTCAATGTTTCTGATCTAGAAGCATTTCTGGTAATAAAGGTACTTGTTTCCATTATTTTAGATAGGTCTATGGCCTTTACAGTTATCACTACTAAGTCACTATGTGTCCTGGGTAGGGGCAATCTGAAATGCCTTCACTAGTGTGCAACACTGGATACCTACAGTCCTATCCCACCGCTGTACACCAATTTGATAAGATGGATTTCTGAACTCTGACCTGGTGGGCAGAGGTTCAGAAGGCCAGCCTAGTTTCTTGGAACAGGGTAACCTTCTGGACAAGCCGAACCAATCAAGGTAGCATTGATGGCGGTCAAGACTAGGTCTCAGGAGGGGTGAGGGTGACTGAAAGACCTCAATGATCATACAGAGTAAAGGACACTTACCAATTACTCCCAGTCAGGTGTATGTATATTAAAAATACAAATACATTTATTCAAGGCCTTTGAAGATCAACACACAGTAAAAATCGCAGTAACACTTCTAAACCAACACAATCCTACTAAAATACATATATACAAGACCAAGGGGCATAAAGGGTTAATGCCTGAAATGGGTCCACAACCTAGAAAGGGAAGGAAGCAGGTAGTGCAAAGAGTCTTTGGGCAATTCTGCAGTATTCGTAATCCTAACTGAAAGGTAGTTCAGTCCCTACAATGAGAGGAGCCTATTGCGCAAATGTACTTGCAATGCTGTTGCACGCGGTAGTGCAGATGGGCGAAATCGAAATAGGGTCTTTTGTAGGGTCTGTAGCAGCTCAGGAAGGCAGGTGAGGTAATACAGAATAGGTTCCCACTATTCGAGGAGGGCCTCCCCAACAGGGCAGAGCAGGTTCCAAGAGTTGGGAATAGTTCGATAGCTTGGGCTATCTGTGAAAAGGAGAGGGGCCCTCAGGGGCCACTTGTGCGTAAAAAGGGTTGGATGCACTAAGGGCCACCGGTAAGAGTTACTAGCACTCACCAACCCCTGGTGCACTCCAGACAAAACTGCGGCAGTCAAGTCCAATTCGGTTGCAGGTTCAAATGCGTGCTGCGGGTCTGCGGATTTCAGCAACAAAGTTACAGCCTTGATTCCCAAGCGAGACAGTGGTGATTTCTTCGCTCCTGGTGGATGTATCAGCCCAGTTTCACTGTAGCAGGCTTCAGGGGCAAGAGGCGCACAGCAGCAGCACACCTGCAAAGTTCATCACCGCGACTGGGCGACACGGTAACCGCATTCACTCTGGATCAGGCTCTCTCTCTTTACTCCAGACCTGGGAATGCCAAGTGTACGAGATTCAGTGTGGGAGTGCTGTGACCACAGAGCTAGCGATGTACCAAGTTTCAAGGGTCTCTTCAAAACGACGGCGGTATCAGGGCAAAGGTCCTGTGCAAGCTGGTCAGCCCACTGGTTGGCCCAGGGACACTTCTGAGAAGGCTTACTTGCAGGGTTTGATGAAGATGCTGAGTATAGTTAGTCCCACTATTGCAATGGGTTGAAGCATCTTCGCAGACCTTCTAGTTCAATCAGATGCAGAGGGGTCCAGCAGGACAACAGCGGGCTCAGGGTGCCAAACCTTCCAGCGGGTCACAAGTGATTCCTCGACTTGCCATCTTAGTTTCAGAATACTTGGATCCTTTCCTTCGTTCAGTGAGAACTCCAGAGATCAACATTGTATGGGTGTTTGGAGCCTTCTCTTATCCAGAATCTCCTTTGCGCCAAAACGAAGAGGACCCAATGGGAGATCTGCTCACATACAGGCATACCATATGTGGACCAATCATGGACCACAGTGGTCCCAGGCATTCACAGCACACCAGACTCTCTGGCACCCAGAATTTGTATTGGAACCAGGCAGTCCAGCCCACATCCTGGAAGCACACACACAAGGCATGCAGAAGCCTGCAAAAACTCGGCGTTTTGCGGGAGAATGCATGCCCAAATAAGGACTGGCCCGGGTCGGCTTGACCTGGTGATGGGGCAAGGTGGCCAAAGGACAGGACAAAGAACCTCGTGGCATGGCCATTTTGGAGCCAGGTCACCTATTCATGCCAACCGCGGTAAACACGGTTTACCTGGCAGGAAAGGGTTAAAATTACATGAAAAGATAAGCTGCCACCAGCCCTATCCAAGGCACATCTGCACTTCCCCTAAAAATGCTTCGAGAGTATCTAATGCCTTTTGAAATGACTACAAGACCCAAGTGCACTGTACTGTAAGGTACCTTGTGCACTTGCAACATGTTGCAGAAATATTGCAACATTGACATGGACTAAGGGAAACAAAGTCTCCCAGTACTGACTGTCTTTAAGGGCATGTTAGTTTCCCCAGAATAACGTGAGTGACAATCCCAGGGGAGTGTAGCTGAAGGCTGTGCTCCACTGGCAAAGTCAGACTATGGTATTTAACAGCAGCAAAAAGTTGGGGGCTACATAACTGGAGGGAAAACTTCACATAAAATGGGAATCTTTCCTAACAATAATGTGGTGAGTTGCCTTGAGGTCCCTGGTAAGGAGGTCATCACAATGTGTTCGGAGGGTGACTTTCCATACTGGGGGTGCGTCAAAGCCTGTTTGTATTTGGCTATTTCCTTCTCCAATCTATCAGATTTGTTTTTCTCAGCCCCTATCTCTTGGTGATATATAGAGGCCTGAGCTTTCAACTCGAGTACCAGGGCTTGAGTAGCTTCTAGTACTTTGTTTTGTGCCACCACTTGGTCACTGAGTCCCTTGTTCGCCTCAAAAAGGTACTAATTTCCCTTCTGTGAGGCTTATATCGTTTGGGCATATTCAGACCTCTTCTTTTGCAGGAGACTAATCTCCTCCCTTTGTGTGCTTTTGGTTGTGTCGCCTGCTATATGTCAAACTCTGCTTGCCTCACATGTCCCATACATTTTACATTTTCTATCCTCATGTCAGTCAGTTCCTGAGAAGATAAGTCACTTTTCTCCATGCCGGTCCTTAACTGATACACTTCCTGACACAGGGCACTTTTCTCCTGACACAATTTGCTATTCTCTTCCCTGAGGTGCTCTCTCTGTTGTTTCAGAGTGTTCAGATTTTGGCATATCTGATCGAGTTCCACCTGGGAATTAACATCCCTAACGATCAGCTGGCTATTCTCATCTTTCAGTTGTTTAATCTGCGTTTGAAATGCAAAAATGTCCTCTGGCACACTCTATTGTGCACAACCTGCTCACTTAATTTTTGTTGATTTATGATCAAGTTTTGAACACCTTATTGATACTCCTCTTTCAGTGCAGAAAATGGAGCCTCACGCTCTAAATTTGCTTGCCACTGTGTCACTAATCATCCTTTAGCTGCTGAAAGAGGTTTTCTAATTTTAACTCTGAATTTTGGCTCTGTTGCATTTTTCCTCTATTTGTTTCAATTCTCTCTGTGCTTGATCCAAAAGCTCTGACTGTTTTGTAAAGAGACTCACTATCCTGGTATCTTTCTTCCATGATCATCAAATGGAAGTACATATATGCTGTGTGCTGTGCCATTTTAATTTGCTCATCTCTGCTGGTCCGTGTCTTATAAAAGTCTGTCAGGGCCTGATGTAACAGCCCATTATCCTGCCACATATCAACATTTGCAGAGGTAACCTCCTGCATCATTCTAGCCTGGCACATTTCATGCTCCTGTTCTACCCATTCACCTTTAATAAACAATTTGGATAGAAGGTGCTTCCTGGCCATATTGATTTCTACGGTGCTGATTCTGGAATGTGTTCTGCATCTAATATGCTCTCTATGCAAAGGCAAAATCTCAACCCTGTTCCTGCTTAGTTTGTACTCACAATGACACTCAATGAACACTTTTACCCACACACCGCCCTGAAACCCAGGGTACAGGTCTGGGTGGCGCCTTCACAATGCAACACAACTTTCCATCCACTGAAATGCAGTTACACCTAAATGAATAGTCGGCTGCAACTGCACTGTCACAAGTAGAACTCTCTACCAATCTCGGCACAAGCCCCCAGTTATGTCGTATTCTTTTACTATGCCGTCACACTCAACTCAGTGAGTTCCCCCCCCCCCAATGAATGTGGTGCACAATAAAGCACTATTAGTTTTGTTAAGGTTCAGTTTGGTAAGGCCTCCAACCCGTCTCGCACCCAACCCCAACAAGTACCCGGTGCCACAATGGACTAAGGACCAGGCGGGCATGTAGTCAGAACATATATATTTATCAATTTATTTAAAACAAATTTGACAAACACAGACACAAGCTGTCATGATCCCTGCTTCCAAGGGGTCAGGGCTTGCCCCACGACCTTGGAAGCAGGCCCATGACTCTGATCCCAGGAACCAGCCAGTCCCCATAGGGACCCTCTGGACCTTGTCCTGGCGCCAGTGGCGCCAGGCTCATGATGGTGACTGGTCCCGGCACAGAAGCGCCGGGCTCATATTGGATAAGAGTGCTTGGTGGACCTACCTGTAGCAGACCATGCTGCTTACTTACCAGCTAACTGGTCTCCTGATCCTTCTCTGCCTGGAACTACTTTTTCTGTCTGGGTGGAGCAGGAGCCACTCCCTGGAAGCAGAACACAGGAACTCTTTTAGAAATCTGGAACTCTTTTCTTACCTGGGTGGGGCCGTGGAAGGAGACGTCTAAGCACTACAGAAGGCTATTTAAACCACACCCGATTGGTTTCACGTGCTTTGCGTTATTCTGCATCTGCAGCAGGACGCTCACCGTGTCAGCTCCAGGAAACCTCCAGCTCCAGATCCTGTGAACACGAAATAACCTGCTGGAATCCAATCTTCAGTCTTCTTCAGTCTTCTGCAGCTCCTGCAAAACAAAGGCACAGGTTAGGCTAAAGTAAAGGCAGTGAATCTACTTACCTAATCCAACGGCAGCATCCAAGGCGCCTTTTTCTGCCTTTCTCTTCCGGCATCCGACATCTGCAAAGAGAGAGAACATCGGTCAGTAATATTCGACTACAAGTTCTGCTTACCTGTGTTACGCCCGTTCCAACTCAGCTCGCGCTGCATTCCGGCACCTGTAAGGCAAGATACATCGGTTAGTAGCGCTTAGTTACAAGACTGCTTACCTGTGTTATGCTCGCTTTCAATCTGTTTGCGCTGCACCTCAGCACCTGCAAAGACAAAGAGACATTACGGAGCATTCTCCAGCGCTAGTGCAGTCTTTCTACTTACGTGCCATTAGAAGGATAATCTTCATCGTCACAGCATCTGAAAAGGGAAAGACATAGACTTTACAGACTTAGGACTTTTGAAAGAGAAGAGAACAAGGCAAAAGGAACTTTAATACTTACAAGGCACGCTCGTGCATTAACGGCGTCTTCGCTCTCAGCAAATCCTCTGCTATCAAGAGGCAGAGCTCGCATCCAGTGAAGCAACTGGATCCAGCGCCCCTGCATAAGACGCAGGATGGAGAGCCTGGCATTTACCTATATAAGGTAAGCGCAATATCACCCCAGTTCCACGGGGAAAGAAAGGGCGAGAGGGGCTAGGAACTTTCCGAACCTTCCAAACACTAATACCTTGGTTTACCCTTGCAGACACCTCACCCTTCAGCTTAAACTGTCGGTGGGAAGGGGGCCCAGTCCGGGAGCAAAACGAACCCTGCGCCTAACACTGAAGACAGTATCCTCGCCAGATCAAGACCTGCGCCTCCGGGGGAACCAGGTGAGCGTTACACAAACACAGAGATAATACTGATATATGCAGTCACAATGTCATTTCAAATCACCCACCAATACAGAAAAATAACAATTCAAAACACACAATGATTGCTGAATTGGTCATAAGCAGATTAACAAGGGGGTTCCTGGGAGTCCCTCTGCCAGACATTAGTCCTGGTTACGAGAGACTTACCCAGAGTCTTTAGCTCACTATCTTTCACAGAGAAGAAATATCCCAAACATATCAGTCTTTGTCCTGCCCTGGGGCAGTCCAGCATCTCCTTGTCCTATTAGCACACAGGTGCGAGGTGGGTAGAGAAATCTTATTTCGAAATGCTAAGCAATTCTCCTCTGAACAAGAGTGCCAACAGAAACCCCAGACACGTGTTTCGGTCTGGTTGGACCTCATCAGTAGGGTGGATCTGTGCCTCTCTAAGAATAGTGAGCAAGGGGTCCACGTCTGGATTCCCCTAGTAACTTAGGGTGAGACCCAAAGTTACTTAAATATGCAGATTAACAAGGGGGGTAACCAGGACTAATGTCTGGCAGAGAGACTCCCAGGACCCCCCTTGTCAATTTGAATTGGTCATAATACTTGTCTCCCAGAAACTCCCACCCTCCAAACATCAATTAGAATGGACCCCTCTGAACTGAAGGCCAGTGGCAGAGAGTCGAAACACAATGGGAAAATCGTTTTTGGGATTCTAATCACAGATGCAATATGAGGAAAAGAAAAGCAATGGGCAAATTAACTTTTTGCCACACCTAAATAGAACAGGCAGGGCTTTTTGTTTTGGTCAGAGCACAATGGGAACAAGGAGGCAATTTCGATCTGCACACTGCATAAGCAAAAGCACAACTAGGCATCACACTTTGGATTTAAAATGAAGGGGATCAATGGGGAATTTCGTTTTGCACTCTGCAGACTCACATGGAAACAGGGTTTTGGGATTCATTCTTTTGTCAAATCTTTATGTCTATACCGGCTCAAAACACACTGGGAAGAGCTTGTTGGTTTTGAATGCCAACAAGACGCATCCTGTGACTTCTATAGGGGAATTAATTGATTTACTTTAATTAACTATGCTAAGGATCTACACAAACAAACAGGATATTTTTCTATGCGGAAATAACTAGAACAATACTTGAAAAAATGCAGGGCCTACGCAATCTATGGCTTTGGGGATAGTTTTACTTACAGGAGAGCCCTTGGAATGGGCATCATGGAACAAAAGGGTACAGCTGAGACAGCAAGGGTGTCGGTCAAGGGTTGTCTCCTTTGAATCCTCCAAGGGGTCCCAGTCAGCTTCTATGTCTCCTGGTTCCTGTCGTCACTGCAAGATTTAGGCCTTGCTGCTGGGATGTTTCTCGCAAGAGTACAGCAGCAGTTTGCCTTCCAGAATAAGTCAAAAAGCCCAGTTCTGATGCAAACTGGTTTACTTATAGGGCATATGACATCACTAACTTGTCATGATTCCCGCAAAAGGGATAGGTTGATTTTCTCTACCCACCTCGCACCTGTGTGCTAATAGGACAAGGAGATGGGGGAGTGATTTTAGGACAGCTGTTGGAGGAGAAAGCTTCATCATCCTAATTTGACACTGAGCTCGGCATGTTTAAAACTCCAAAAAATCTATCAACATGGCAAGTACCCTAAATTTTCAAATCTTTACATGTATGAGTATATTTTTAAGAAGTACATTTTAAGGCAAATCAGATGATGCTAATCCGAATTTGGCATGCCCTTTCTATGCGGAGATATGGCTTCGCTTCATTTACCCAGGAGCCGTATCAGTGAAAAATATGCCACTTCGTAATTTTCACGTTCATTATTTCCTTCACCCTCACACCAACTTTCAAATCTCATGGAATCAAGGGAAGGCCCAAATAAAATGTTCATTAATAACGTTAGTTATGTTTATCACACAAAAATAGTTTTAGCGTGGTTCAAAGGGGAATACTGTCACCTTTAGTAAATGTCTGGAATGACAGTTGTTGCATCTACTCTGCCATTTTTGTGCAATAATATGTGTTTTTCCATTCACTTAAACTGCAGTTCCAATTTCATTTTTCCTTAAGGATGTGACAGCCAGGCCTGGCTCATGTTAATGTCTGCCTCCCCCTTCAAGGCTTAATAGCAACCCTAATGGACATTTTATGGGAATTGTGACCTAGCGGACACTTCTGCTGAAAGAACAGGCATGGCCTTATCACTCCCCATCGTGGTTTACATCGAAGCAGTGCATTTCTTTCTATATTTATAAGTAATGACAGTGATTGATGGTGACAACCAGACCCCTAATCCCCAGGACAGCAGGGGAAAGGTCTTGGGGGTTACATTTCATCTTTGGAGAAATGACCGGCTCATGTGATCCTGATGCAAAGGCTTTTCAACCCACACGCCATGCATTTCTCATGGAATTTTATGCAGCACCTGGGCCTAATATCCAGGTGGCATGTACTTTAATCTCACAGTTGCAAAATATATGTATATCACTTCTGGATTGTCCATATGTATAGGCCAGTTATATGAGAAACCCATGTTCAAAATCTGAATGTCTAGTCAGCACTTCTCTCTGCATACTGTAATTTGGATGAGGAAAAAAGAAAAGGAAATTCTTTTATTTCTTGCAAATACGAGAAGCTTGGTTTCCATTTCGATGACTGGAGCACAATCTGGTATTACATTGAAGATAATGTGCGCACTGCTGTCTCTTTAAGTAAAAGTGCAGCTCTCTGTGGATTGAGTAAAACCGCATTGCCAGCCACATGTCTTTCTTTTCCTTGCTGAAATGCAATGCGCATATCTTCGCACTTTTGATTCCAGCCCACTTTCTTTCCTTGGTCATTTAGGCCTGTTTTTTTTTGGTTCAATATACCTCATGTCTGACATCAACATTTCTGTGCTGGCCTTATAGTTCAATGGGCATTTATAAATCACTCTGGCCTCTTTATTCCTGGCATTCCAGGGCTATATTTCACCCCACAGAGTGTTTGGCAGTTTCGATTTGGATCTGGTTGGTGATAGGATCCGGTGTAGGTGTTCAGATTGGTGGTATGACTGGTGTGTTTGGTTTGACTGTACAAGGTTGCAGGTGTCTTAATTTGTATGGCATTTGATTATGTGTGGGTTGCGAGCGTGCCTTGCGAATATGCTCGGGTGTGGCAGACCTCAGACCCCCTGTGGCAGGTGGGTTAAGAGGAGAATACGCTGTGATGGTTCTGAGTGTGGTATGGTGTGGAATGTGCTCGAAGGTGGCAGCTTCAAGATCTGGGAGTGGCAGTACAGGATAAATGAGGGTGTGTTTATGTGTTGTATTAAAGAGAAGGTAGCTCCACATGAGAGATGCGCTGCTATAGTAGAAATTTAAGTAAGAGCAATGTAATCATGTATGGTCAGAACAGTATTACAATTACAGAAACTGGAGAACAAGGCAATTGGTATTGAAAATAATATATTATATCCTTGTATGATGTATTAAATCTAGTCTGCCGTCACGTGTTTCGACCCACACCGGGTCTTTCTCAAGGCAAGACGTGAGTATTATGTCGCTGGCAAATGAACAAAACCTTCAAATGGCTGAGTAAGGATGATTTTCCATAATCGCCAATGCGTGATTATTCCTGGTATATTATCCAAATGAAAAACCGATGATGGCTGGGGTTGACTGGCAGAATGAGAATATTATGTGTATCTGAGTCACACCCACATTGGAAAGCCTATATCCTGGAGTCAATTCCCAAAATCAATTAGAGCTTCGATTCGTGTACGCGTTGTTCTCATTCAGCCAGTCAACCCCAGCCATCATCGGTTTTTCAACTTGCCTGGAGCAAATTGACCCAGTTTTATTAGCCACAATCTCCGACAAAGTGTGATATTTGGTGGGGAAAAAACACAATGTTCACTTTGTCTGGGGTTCTGGGTAATAAATTCTGGCCCGCTTCGTGCAAGTGAGACCTCTGTGCATTCCCAAGGGTGTCATCTTTTGGGAAATGCATGGGGTTCCCTGTTTTCCTTGCTGGCTTCGACACCCTAGGCCCAAATCGGTAGGTTGCCCACACGAACAAAATGTCCTGTGCGAAAGGCTTGGGGTTACCAGTGGGTTACCCTTTTCCTTTTGCGCCCCGGTAGGTGCACCCGCACATGTGAGGTACCGTTTGCGTCGGGACACCTGTGGGAACTCGGGAAGGTATGACATCTGTTGTTGGTGACGTGTTTCGGTGAGTGGACAGAGGGAAATGTCTCTGAAATTGGCTGGAAATAAAGACAATTCTCAGACATTTCGCTCTGGCCACCCACCGAACCACACCGCCAACAACACATGTCTTATTGGTGTAAATGTGTCTGAGGAAGGTGATAACAACACAGTAGTGTGAGTGAGTTTGAGGGGTGCGTGTGCTGAAATGTTCTACTCCAACCAATGCATAATTGCCAACCCTACCAATTTAGGCGGTAGGATACTGCTTTTTAAGCAGTCCTACTGCCTACCGATTTAGTGGCAACAAACACCGATTTTTGAAAGAAAAAAAATATATAGATTTTTTTGCCCTGGATTTAGCAGCCTGTGCAGCCATGGTTGCAGGGTGCGCAAGTACACAGAATCCGAGGAACGTTCTTCAGTGGGGATGTGTCCAAGCTGCTGCTTTTATAATTGTGTGTTCTCACTAGCAGCAGTTAGACCAGTGCGCCAGTGCAACCTCCCGAGACTGTCAGAGGCCCCCGTCAGATCCGCTCCAGCACTTCTGGATATCAACAGCCACATGGTTCACCGTACCTCAGCTCCCCGGTACCAGTCATCTACATGCTGGGGTGAGCCGCTGAAGCAATGGCGAGCCACTCCTCCGAATGAGTTCTGGCAGGTGTGAGCTTGTGCCAGGAGCCGGGAGGAAACTGCACATTTCAGCCCCGCCCTGCGCAAGTCTTGCCACTTCCACCCACCTGCAAGTGCAATATGCTATTTCTTCAGCGTAGCTGCACAAAGCAGCGCCCCTCTCACCGGCACATGCTACATACTTGCCAACCCTACCGATTTAGGCGGTAGGATACTGCTTTTTAAGCAGTCCTACCGCCTACCGATTTAGTGGCAACAAATACTGATTTTTTCAATATTTTTGAAACTTTAAGATTCCTACAGATTTTTGGTCACAGAATGATGGCATGTATGCCAATGTTTCAGCACGTGAGTTCACTCCATTGAGCAGAACATGTTTGCAGCAGAAGGTTGTCTATGGGGTAGAAGGCCTCTGTGGAGGGTAAAAACAAGCACAAGGCGGGTAGGCAACTTCCAGGAGGAGGTAATTTGAAAGGCATGAGGTCCTAATCCAAGAATCCTGCAAGCCCCTCCTAAAAATGCAGGTCAGAATGTCTCGGAGCTCCACGAAATCTCCGTTTTTATGTCTCAGTATATCCGATTTTGAGACATAATGACTGAAATCATAACTATTGGACAAAATACGGTGTAAATTGCGTAAAGTGCCCGGCCTCCAGAACGAGGCTAGTACTGGCTCCTTTCCCAAGTTTCACCCCTCGGCGCAGCACAGGCTCCAGCGCGCCCGGGACACGTGATTCCCTGCGTGTATAAACGACAGAGAGAGATGCTGCGAGGCGACAGGTGGACTCTTAGGAATCCGCCGCGCTCGCGTAAAGACGGTCCTGGAAGCTGCCTCGAGTGATGTGTCCATAGAAACTTGCGCCGACTTAAAGACTCTGCGTGGTATTGTACCTCTTCTTCCTTCCCCTATAGAGCGCTGTACTGTAGCCGTAACAAGGTTATACGTCTCTCTTTCTCTCTACAACACTCTGTACCAACCTCTGCTCAGGTCTTCTTATCCTCTTCCATCACCCCTCCTCCTTTCCTCTCTCTCCTATCTTTCCGCGTACGTTATCGTTTAGGTCCAGAACGGTCTACCCCACGCCCCTTTCTCTCCTGGGCTCTCTGTATCCCCCTCACGACATTCTTGGCAGTAATTCCTAAAACCTCGCAGGCTTCCCGAGTGTTCTTTGCATCTTGTAAACATTGACACTCAACCTGCTGCGAGGCCATCATACTAACAAGGGCTTGTCAATTACTTGAACACATCGCTCTGTTATCAGAGGGCACATTTCCCTATGCATGAATGCGGGGATTAGGACTGGCAGGGTGGCTACGCCTGGAAGCCCACACGCAGCTTACTAAGACTTAGGGTTTATTTATTTTAATTTTATTTTATTTATTGCATTAGTACATTCATTAGAGGGGCCAATCGGGCACAATTACAGTAAGGTTCAAAGCAGTAGAACACAATAGTATATATACAGCTGTAGTGAATCTGGGGACTTTACAAGCAGTCAGAGCGGAAATTGTACATAAGTAGATCTATTTACAACAGTCGACAGAGAAGCACAGGTGTAGTCCAATATTCAGGTAGCCTAGTAGTGCTCGCTATTGGAATTGGTTGAACAGCAGGTTTTTAATGATTTATTGAAACCTGTGAATGTTTCCTAATTTTTGATGAGGAGGTGAAGTGTGTTCCAATGTTTGGGGGCTAGATCTTGGAAGCTACTGCTGCCTGCTCTCCTATTTTTGTACCGGGGGATTTCTAGGAGTGCGCAGTTCTTGGAACTTAGGGATCTGGCATATTCTTTTTTGGCTACTGCATGGTTCAGATAAATGGGTCCATTTTTGTTGAGGCATTTAAAGGTAATGCAGAGGGTTTTGAAGATGACTCTGGCTTTGATGGGCAGTCAGTGGTGGTCTCTTCTGATCTTAGAGATATGGTCGGATTTTCTTATTCCGAGGGCGGCTCGTAGGGCTTTATTTTGTATTAACTGTAGTTTATTAAGGTTAGAGCTGGAAGTACCAAGTAATAGAACATTACCATAGTCAAGACTTGATAAAATCAATGCCCTGGCCAAAGTGATGCAGTTTGTGGGGGTCAGGATTTGGCGGCTTAGAGCAATTAGTTTGGCGGTATAGGAGGTGGAGGATGAAAGGGCATTTTATGTGTTTGGTCATGGTGAGGTTCGCATCTAGATACACACCTAGAGTTATTATGTTTCAGTACTGGAATCATAGTTCCATCAATATTTATGGAGGCGTATTCAGGATGAAGTGCAGCTATTTTAGAGTGGGGTCCCACGATGAGCACCTCTGTCTTCTCATCGTTAAGGCAAAGGCTGTTTAGGGCCATCCAGTTCTGTATGATGGCATAGATTTTATTGATGGTCTGAGTGTCTTGGGAGTAGTTCCCTGTAAGTGGGATGAGGATCTGGGTGTCATCTGCAAAGTTGGTGTAGATGACACCCATATCGTCTAGCACTGAAAGGAGGAGCTTAGTGTACGCGTTATAGAGTGTCGGGGAGAGGCAGGAGCCTTGAGGGAGACCAATGGGGATTGATTCAGAGCTCGTTCTCATTATAGCGTGGAAAGCCGACATTCTCCCTTCAGTTTCCAACACCATCATTCTGAGATGGGTGGACATATTGGAGGGGAAATGTTGTGCTTTCCAGCAGCAAAAGCTGCTAAAATCACACATTGTGGGGCAACTAAGTCCTCGAGTGGCATTGCAAGCACTTCCCAAAATACTGCCAGTTTTCTAATTTAAGACCGTTTTCATAACCGTTAATTAAACTAGAAAAGTGGTGCTGCGGTCTGAGAAATGCCATGTTTAAAATGGGGAAAAGTTTGCTCTGTTGTTTAAGGGCACAACGTTAATGAATGCCTCATTAGGCTTGTGCAGTAAGGGTGTTGTGGCTTTTGGAATACAGTCCCTGCCAGACACTAACCATGTAGTGGTTTTCAGGAATGTTGCTATGCTGGCTTCCCGCGACTGGTGGACTTGTTTTATTTCCGCCACTCTTGGGTCAGCTCTGAATCCCAACATCATTCTAATGCGTCTTTTGGCAGCAAAACCTTCTTTTTAGCACATACTTTCTTTTTATCTATCCTCATCTCTCTTCTGCCTTCGGCATGGTCAACCATGCCATCCTGTTCAACCGGCTCCGTGATAACCTGGGTATCACTGATCAGGCTCTGGCCTGGTTGACTTCTTTCCTCTCGGACTGACTCTCCCAGGTCCAACTTGGTCCTTCCTCTCCTCTATCTCTCTCTCCACCTGTGGTGTTCCCCAGGAGTCTAACCTTTCTCCCTGGTTGGTCAACCAATACCTGGTACGTCTCGCACCCCTCATTGCTGCTCTTGGCCCCAACATCCAGTGCTATGCGGATTACACCCAGCTCACTTTCAGGCTCCCCTCTGCCAACTCCTCTCCTTCTCTCATCCCGGAATTGTCTGTCTGCTATCCAGGAGTGGTGCACCGCCAATGATCTCTGCCTGAATGCGAGCAAGAAGGAGATCATCCTCATCGGCACACCTGCACCCCTCTTTCCAAAATCACTAAATCCAGGTTGTTGACAACCGACACCCTCGTAGGGGGCTCTGCATTTACTTGCAACAACGACTAGGACATCATCCTCTCTGAGCTCAAACATTTTAGGATGCATGGTTGGAGAGGTTGTAGTTATCCCTTGAGGATCAGAGACCTTTGGGGGGACTGAGGGGTCCAACCCAAGCTGCTAATAAGACTTGGGATTCCCACCAGCAATCTCCTGTAAACAAGAAACACTAATACCGTATTCACCAACTCCTTTTTATAAACTATACTGTTTCTATTAAGGATTCCCTCATAATCTTTTTGTCGACCACTTCCCCTTCTAAAAAGTCACAAAACGTATTTTGCTGGCGGGCAGACGTCTTGGCTTCTCGGTCCAATTTATTTTGTAGTGTAGTGATAGCAGCTTCTACGTATATAATTTTCGAGTGGACCATGGGCAATAGAGTTGCCTGGTCCTTAACATTTAATTTATTGATTCATATAATTTAAAAAAAGGAGATCAGGAAATCGTCAAGGCTGACATAACATTACATTGGGTTTGGAATGCTTCGTATAACTGGGCTCCAGGGAATTGATGTGCGGTGAAAAAGCAGAGTCAGTAAGGGACGAAGAAGATGAAGAGGGAGTTTGTGTATCACCCATCGGGTGTATTTTGTACGCTATTAGAATCACTCAATTGAATAGTCAGCTGAGAAGTATAAGGACATGGGTTTAATTTTAGGGGGGGACAAGGGTGTTTGTCCCCCCCAACTTTCATGGCACACCATTTTGTCCCCATTCATTTGGCTGGGGCAACTTTTCTTCAGATGTCATGTCCCCCCAACTTTTTCAGCAAAGTTACTCCACGGTATAGGATGGGCAACTGCTCGACCCTCAGGCTTCTTTTGGCATCTGAGACGCTCCTTAATATTAGCAATGTCTCTAATTAGGCATGCTGCCGAGTTTGCGGCCCCTCATTGCCCGATGAAGAAAGGGCAAGGGGCACTTCTGTCTGTAGTTTCCCTCTTGGTTTTCAAAAACGTGTGGGTGCTTTATACAAATCGCACCTAGGGGATTGGAAGACCCTGAGCTGACCAGTGGCGAAGGCCCCACTCTAATACCAACAGCCCCCATCTCTGGTGTCTCTGGTTAAGTTGCTATCACCATCTCATTTAAAGATGAAGGCTTACTTTCTAACATGTCTGTGTCAGTCGGATCATGTATATTGTTCGTTTCAGGCAATGTTTTGAAATTGTCACAATCCTTAAACGCTACCTCAAACAATTTTGTTAGAGCATTTGACACCATTGGGTAGTGTAGCCATGAAGGGTGCCGGGGAGACCTTAACAGCGACCTCTTTCAACCCACATTCAACAACCACCTCAGAATCTTGTTCATGTCTAGGCACCTTTCTGACTCTACAACACTCAGTGGCAGTGGGGGGGGGGCACATTTTCTTATGTTAAAATCATGTTAGACGACGGCAATGGTGAAGCGCCAAACGTGCACAGAGCCCAACCTTGTGTAATCGTAATTGACATCTTGTGCGTGGAGGACCACAGGTTCCATAAATTATCCTAAAGTCGATATGAAGCAATACCTATTTTTAAGCAGTCTGACCCCCACAAAAAATAAAAAATAATTAAAATCTTTCGATCATTTTCTGTCAGACTTACCTGCCACTAGCCTGCAGCTTGACAGAAGCTCGACTGAACTCCACAGCCAAACTCATGCGCCGGCGCTACGGGCCGGGGACTTCCTTTATGCAAAGTTCCAGTATCTTAAAGGCACTGTAGCAAATGTGGCAGGCACACAATAAAAAATTAAGTAGGTCCGCTCTCCAAGTCTCCTGAAGCACAACTGAACTCCGCATGCCGAATTCGCGCACATGTGAGTTAATTTGCTGGTTTCAAGGGAAAACTGTATGTGACTTTCTAAACCAACCCAATCTTAATCCCTTAGAGCTTCTGGTAAATATACAATAATATCTACTTTAATCATCAGTTTTTACATGCTCATTCTAAACTGTGGTAAAATACAAATGACAAGAAATAAAATAGAATCTTATTTTAACATTGTCCTATGAAAATATTTAAACATTGATAGTTAAAGTGAAGAGTGCTTTTTGTGTTTTTGTGCAAATAAATATGTTTTATGGGAAATGGTGCTAACCTCTTATGCGTAGGAGGCCTTATTTTGGTAGAACTAGCAGTATGGTGTAGGCATGTGGAGAAACCGCATGCAAGTGAGATAGTGACTTTTATGCTTGGCTGGTATCTTGCAACATTACATTTTCCCTCCCATAAGTTATGAGAAGTGAGAAGTAAAAAGAAGGAACACAGAGAAATCAAAGGCTTGGATGAAAAAAGTTATTGCAATTGGATCACCCATAAAGATACCCAAAGTAGTCTTTCTCATCAAAACATGGATTCAATGCACACTGGTCAATCTATGTATAACGTTGTAATATTTGTTGTGATATTGTTTTTGGAAATGTACAATTTAAGAAGCCTGAGTATTGAGACATATCTTACACGTTGGTCATCTTTGCAGCTATAATGGATCCTCTGGGGAGAACCTTTGCATCTTTGCCTACTGATTTCTAAGGTCTCCTGACCCATAGCCCCTTTCAACTCTTTCTTCCTCCGCCTTTGCTAGCTATTTCACATCTAAAGTTGCCAATCTTCGTTCTGCTTTTGCTTCTTCTCCCACTCATCTTTCCTCTTCTTCCAGTTTACCTTCATGCTCTTTATCCTCATTCTCTCCTCTTACTGATTCTGATACTTCTGTCCTTCTTACCCGTGCTCATCCAACAGTGTCTCGTTCTGATCCTCTTCCCTCTTCTCTTATTCCACAAGTCTATCCTCTTTCTAACTCATGTTTCCCTGCTACCTTTAAGCATGCTCTTATTCTCCCGATTCTAAAAAGAATGAGTCTTGACCCTTCCACTCCTGCTGTTTTTCACCCAATTGTATTTCTTCCCTTTCTCTCTAAAATTCTTCAGCGGGCTGCATATGCCCAGGTTGCTAGTTTCCTAAATCTTAATTCGCTTCTACCACCTCTCCAATCTGGATTCCATCCTTCTCATTTTAGTGAGACTGCTCTTTTGCATGTCTCTAACTCTCTTCTATCTGCTGGTCATTCTAAGCTCTCCTCTATAATTATTCTTCTCAATCTATCTGCGGCATTCGATACTGTTGATCACACTCTTATTATTTCCTCCCTTTTCTTCTTTGGGTATTACTGGGTCTGTCCTTGAATGGTTCTGCTCCTATCTTTCGCAGCGGTCCTATTCTGTAACTTGGGCAGGACAAACATCTTCCTCACTTCCTCTTCTCTACGCTGTCCCTCAAAGCTCTGTACTTGGTCCTCTCCTTTTCTCTCACTACACTGCCCCACTTTTGTTTAATCTTTCCTTTCATCTCTTCGCAAATGATACACACATCTCTCTCTCTCTCTGTTTGTTCCTTTGACTCTATTTTGCACTCCACTATCTCAGCTTGCCTTTCTGCTGTCCAAAACTGTATGTCTTCTCATTTTCTACACCTCAATCCTTCTAAGACGGAGACTCTGTTTTTTCCGGCTTCAACTATTCCATCTACTCTTCCTCCTCCGTCTCTCTTTTTTCCTCATTCCTCTCTGCTCTTTTCCTCTTCTGCACACAATTCGAGGGTTATCTTTGATCCCTTTCTTGCCTTTAAATTGCATTACTCTTCTATTGCTCGCTCCTGTCGCTATTCCATTTTTAAAATCATTCGATCAAATATTTGTAACATGCACACCAAAGGCATTGTGGCCCTATATATAGATAAAGAAATAAAGGTGACATTTCAAGCAAACAAATGGGCTTTTAGTCTGCATTTAAACAACTCAAAATCTTCAATGCGCTGCAGCGTAATTGGCAGGGTGCTCCAAAGTTTCGGCCCAGCGATGGAGAATGCTCTGCCTCCTACTCGTTATCTATGATAACTCAGTATCTTCAATAGCACTGCATCAGCAGATTGGAGCACATGCCCTGGGCGATAACATTGAATTTTATTCTGAATGGCTAGGCAGTCCATCCCACTAATCGCCCGATGGTTAATGCACAGGGCCTTGAACTGGTTTTGTGCAGAGACGGGCAGGCAGTGTAGTGCCCGCCGTCCTGCCGTGACACGATTTTCAATGGGAATACCCTTGACCAGGCGGACGGCCGCATCCTGCAAGACCTGCAAATGGTGAATTGAGTATGCCGGTTGGGAAAGAAAAATTGCATTGCCGAAGTTGATGCTGCCATTAAGCAGGCTGCTACCATCTGAGCATGGAGATCCTCTGGGATGAAAGGAAGGACCTTCCTAAACTGCTTCAATTTAAGGAAGCCTGTGCAACAAATAGTGTTGATCTGGGTTTCCATAGCCAGTGGCGATGATATTTTTACCCCCTGATTCCAGACCATCCCCACCGCGATCGGGAGAGGGCCCAGGGACAGCGGGCAGAACTCAGAGGTCCAGACGTCTGAAGTAACGAAGAGGGCGACTATCAAAATTTCGGTCTTCTTGGCGTTAAGTTTCAGCCAGTTGGAGTCCATCCAGCCCCTGGTGGCTTCAAGGCAGGTCCTCAGCTGGACAGTGGTCCTGCCTGGTCCAGATCCTTCCTAAACATAATTTGGCAATCATCTGCATAGGAAAAGACCTGGAACCCAAAAGAATGAATAAGCATGGCCAGGGGCTGGATTCATACATTAAAAAGCAACAGGGACAGGGACAAGCCCTGCAGAACCCCACACCTCACAGCTAGAGGGGTAACCTAGAGGTGCAAGAGGGACCATTTGAGTACAGTAGGTCAAAAAAGCATGGAACCATTCCAGAACCGGCCCGCCATTGCCCGTGCACTGCAGCCTAGATATGAGAAGCCCATGATCAATGGTATCAAAGGTGGCTGACAGGTCCAATAAAGCGAGACCTGCCGTACCGCCCTTATCCTTGAACACAGTGAGATCATCTAGTACCAAGACTAAGACCGATTCGGTCCCCATCAGGGGGCGGAAACCCATATTACATGGATCTAAAATGTAATGTCCCTCCAGAAACGATCTTAACTGGGGGGTAACAACCGCTTCCATAACTTTCATTAAGAACGTAAGTGAAGAGTTTGGTCGGTAATTGGAGAAAACTGACACGTCCAATTAAGTTTTTTTTAAAATAGCAGAATCATTAAAGCCTTCTTTAAAATAGTTGGAATCTGTCCAAAGGCAAGCGAGGAATTAGCAGCTTCTGCAATTGCCTCACAAAGGCTCATAGGAGCAGTTTTTAAAAGATACAAAGGAATGTAGTCAAGAGGCGATGCAGACTCCAGACATGCCACAACTCGACCACTGTCAGAACTGTTGGTGGGTCCAAAAGAAATCAAGCATCAGTGTTATTGAGTGATAGTTTATCAGGGAAGACCAAGATAGAGTTACCTCCCTGGCACTTGGAAATACCAGCCCTAATGCTCTCAACTTTGTCTATAAAAAAAGTTACAAATTATTGCACAATACCTGCGTCCCTAGGGCTATGGGGATCTTACCTGGATTTGAAAGTTCTTTCACTATTTGAGAAAGGTTTTTGGGTGTATTTACTGCTGATTGAATGGAGTCTGTAAAAAAAAAGATAGATAGATATTAGTAGGATGATTGGCCTGTTAGGGGTTCCCAAGAGATTAAACCCCAAGGGAACCACATAATGATCGGACCATGTCAGCTGATGGCAGGGAAAAACATATAATAGTCGTGTGGGTGCAAGTATAAGGTCCAGTGTGTGCCCTTTCACGTGGTTAGGACCTACCACCAACTGCTTCAATAGCAGACTATCCATGCCTGATAAAAAGGAGGTGACAACAGAATTAGATCCAGCCTCGTCCCAAAGGTTGAAATCCCCTAAAACACATAGGTGTTTGTAGCGAAGGACCAATTCCAAAATACTGTTGAAAAAGGATTTTTCAAATGTCGGCAGACTAAAATAAGGGGGATGATAAACAACAAGAAAGTGACATACAGATGCAGCATTAACTATAATCCTAACCAGCATGCACTCCATCTCTACATCTACTGACACAGGCAGTATCAGACACGTAAGGCAATCCTAATATATCAAGACCACCTCTCTGCCAGGATGCGTCGAGTCCCTATCGACATGAAGAATGACGTATCCATTAGGAAGAGCCTGCACTAAGTCAGGGTCTGACGATGGAGAAAGCCACATCTCAGTTATAAATATGAAATCTGGGTCTACATTCATCGTGCTCGCCCCATCTCTCATTTCATGTTACTAAACTTCTGTTCTGCCTGGTCTTTTCTCGTATAGACTACTGCTCTTTTCTTTGTTGCCTTCCTGCCTCACATCTTCTTCCTCCCCTATCTGTTTATAATTCTTCAGTTAGGCTTGTCTTCTCTTTACCTTTTTGCTCCTCTATCACATTTTTTTACTGTCTATTTCACTGCTTCCCTTTGAATCACATCTCTCTGCCTTTTTCTTTCTATTATCTTTAAATGTACTCACAGCTTGGCTCCTCCTTATCTTTCTTCGCTAGTTTCGTACTATTCTCCCACTCAGACTCAATCACAAAATCCGCTTCTTCTCACTATCCTCAAACCCCCCGTTTTTTCTTCTTGTTTCCGATCTTTTGCCCTCCTAGCCCCTAAACACTGGAATTCTCTCCCTCTCTCTATCCGCTCTTCTTCATCTCTTTGTATTTTTCAATCTAACATGAAAGCATATCTTCTCCCCCTTCATTCTACTTATTGACTTTCTGTTTAATTCTCCCTCCTTCTGTTTTTAGTAGATTTTTGCATTATCATGTAAATTGTACAGTCTTTTAATATTTGTTAATAGCGCTTTTGGCAAAAGGTGCTTTACAAATTCAATAAATGAAATGAATATTTAACTCTTCTTGCTAGCCTGCAACCTACGTAGGAGCTCTCTGGCCAAAGAGTAAAGCATCACTCTGTATGTTGTGTGCAGTATCTATATCCCAAAGCCTGGTCTTGAAGAAGGAAATTGGACATTAGAATTAAGGCCGAGGGAGATGTGTATTGGGGCTGTGCGATCTGTAAAATGGTGTCAGTGTATGTTCCCTATTTTTACCATTGACCCAAATCTTTAGCTATTGGGAAGTAAGTTCATTTGATAATTAAATTCTTTTCATCAATTGCTCTTGGCTATTTTAACCATGTTGTATTGACCACCATTTAACTGGTAAGCATGTAGATTAGTTGCTTAAATACTAGCGTCTGTGCTATAAAACTGACTAGGTATTGCACATAGATATCTGTGTAGGAGGCTTCTATGGAGGCTTCTATGTTATATCTGAGTTTGGGCAAACCAATCTTTTTTAAGCCTGCGACTCGAATAACCCATCCGATTCCGCTTCAGTGTGTTTCTAACATGGCTAAATACAAAAGCTTGATGAGAGCTCTAGTGTGGGCCAGTCCAGGATCATGTGGCTGCTGTGAAACATGCTTCTCAACACCTGGAAGAGGACGTGCATTCTAAGTTCCATATGAGCTGTCTGATACAATATGCTGGAGTGAATGTCCCTCCTCTCATTTCCTGCCCTTTAAACAGCTCTTTCTTGTGGTTGTTAATGATATATCCAATTTGTAATTTTCTGACCTGTCAACTGGGATCATTAAAGCTTGCTATATAGAATGTTTAAAGGTAAACCTTTCAAGATGGGTGTATAAAATATATGAAAGTTAATTTTGATTTACTGATAGTTTTAACATCACCATGCCTGTGTTCTCTCCCTCTCTGCTAGGTTGTCGAATCATCACTGCAGGAGTAAACGTCCTTAACGGGGGAAAAGTTGTAATTCAGTTGACCCTACTACAAGCACAGTAACTGTGTGGGACTGGTAGCACACACTGTAGTGCTGGGAGTCCTCCCATCCATTCCATTTACTTCCTCCCTTCCAGGAAGAGACTGCAAGTCCAAATATCAGAATTCGCTCTTGATGGTGGTAACATTCCTATGCACATTAGAGTGATGAAGATGCCACATATACCTACCTGGTTAGAGATGTCCCTTCACCTCCTCCTGTGTCTGCTTGTGCTTTGCACGGCTGCTAAACCCCCAAATATTGTGTTGATTTATGCTGATGATATGGGCTTTGGAGACATTGGATGCTATGGCCACCCTTCCTCTCTTACCCCAAACCTGGACAAGCTGGCAGCGGAAGGACTGAGGTTCACTGATTTCTACAGCAGCTGCGCTCTATGTACTCCTTCCAGGTATGTGCATGGTCCCCCATCCCAAATCCCTCTGTCAAACCTTCCCACCCCACATCCAACCCTTTTACTTCACCAAGAGCTTCTTGTCAAATGATCAGGCTTGACATAGGAGGGTATGTTACTGAATCCAGTCTCACAGCCATTGTCTCCCAATTTCCACCTATGGTTAACAAAAGTAACAGTTTTTTGTCAGAATGGCATCTTCACATTAAAGAAATTTCATTCTACTGACTGGAGCAGGGGTGGCTAATAATTCCCATCTCGCATATGCCCCTCTTACCTCACACATCACTTGGGTCCTGCCACTAAGGTTTGAATTTGGATTTCTTTTTATTTATTAAGCGCTTTCATCAAAGCGCTGGACACAATAGAGTGACAGTACAATATGTGAAACAAGAAAAAAGAATGACAAAAGTCGAGACGAGCAAAAGACAGGTTCGAGGAACATTAGAATGTCGAACAGGAGGAGTGATCAAGGGTCAGGAGTAGGGCTGAAGGATTTGAGACAAGTACGGCAGAGATGGAGAATGGGAGACGATCTGATGTCAAGAGGGAGAGAGTTCCATTGTTAAGTGACCAGGAGAGAGAGCGGAAGTGAGATGGAGCACAGGGTGAGTTCAGGGCATACTGGAGGAACTGCGATTCTAATTGAAAGGGACGTGATGGAGCGTAGAAGGAAATTAAAGAGAGGCTAGCCCATGAGCGCTCTTGAATACAATGCAAAATAAGTGAAAGAGAAACCAACATTTGAAAGATAGCCTGGAGAGATGGAGTGATAGAGGTGCGAGGAGAAAGGCTGCAAATAGTGTAGAGAGCAGCGTTGAAAATAGAGCAGAGGAGGGCGAGTCGATAAGCAGGAAGAACAATAAGAAGAGAAGAGCCATAGCTGAGGCGGGAGTCGGGTTTTCAATTTGTTAGTTAAGTGCCATGCAGAACCAGGGACGAAGAGAAAGGTCTCCTTCCTCTGACTGACCCGCCAAATGCTAACCCCTACCACAAAAGGTACCCGATCATCAATTGCTGTACTTTCACACATGATTTCACTGTTTGGCTAGGATGACTGATCTTTATGTGTTGTTCCCTGCCTGTTTGATCATTATTCTCCCACTTATTGAAGTGACTGGGCATACTCTCTCTCTCTTCCATAGGGCTGGCTTACTGACTGGCCGGTACCAGACCCGTTCCGGAATGTATCCGTATGTCCTTTTACCTGAATCCCGGGGAGGCCTTCCACACAGTGAGATCACCATTTCAGAGATTCTGGGAGGCCAAGGTTATGCAATTGCCATGGTGGGCAAGTGGCACCTTGGTTATGGTGCCAATGGAACCTTTCTGCCTACTCACTACGGATTCCAACACTTTCTCGGGGTACCGTATGCTCATAGTCAGGTGAGGAGGAGACTGACACTGCTTTTGCTAGTAATTTGGCCATCCATGTATGCTGCACATGGCTAGCAAGGCCATCTAAATTAAGCTAGGTATCTTTACCCAGACGCGTTGTCTCACTAACCCTATTCAGAATCAAACTGTGCAGTCTGCGGGTGTACGCTCTACGCTCTGCGCAGAGGATGCAGGCAAACTGTCAATCTGAATGATGATCAACTTGAATGCTTAGTTGTTAGGATGATTTCTTAGCCCTGTGCTCATTTTGTGAGGATATACACTCATCTAGGCCAATAGGGATGTGTGTTTCCCTGCAAGCTTTCACATGCTCAGCTATTGGTAGCTGTGGTCGAGTGGCCCAGGTAATCTGAAAGGAGAGAAATGCTGCTCAGACGAGAAAGTGTAGCACGATATGAATTAAAGTAACCGATGGTTCACATAGAAGTTATGAAAACCTTTGCTCTAGTTGTAGGAAAAGGTTTGCGGTAGATATAAGGTTAATATGGAAGTATTTAGCATACTCACCAGTTATATTATTTGCAAGGCTGGAGTGGTTGACTTGTGGGCACCCTCTTTTTCATGCTCTTAAACATTTTGCCCACTCTGGCCCTTTACCTGTCAATGATCATTTTACTGGTAAGTTGACTAATTACAATGAACACACTTGCAAAATATATCTCAGAAACCCAGCTTGAGGCTAAGACCCTATGGTATTCTCTAGTGCTTTGAATTGGCATGGTCATCAGATGACTTCCTGTACAGGGTTGAGGCACACCTTGGAACATCAGCGGTGAAAGCCACATTTCTGTGGTCCCTCTGTGGCAGGCACAACCCTTGAAACATTGGTCTCTGCAAGGCGTGCAATGCCACTGCATCATCCTCAGTTTTTGCAAGGCACTTTAATTTCCTGGTGCTCTTGTATAAGATCTGAAATGTTTGCCTTTGCTTCCTGATTTGTTAAGAGGCAGGAGTACCACACTCTGTTTTCAACTGCGGCCTTTTTAATGGCAACTAGTAGTACATTTCCACACGTGTATTCATCTCTGATCGAACCTTCAGTCTAATAGTTTTGTGCTTTGATAGTTTGGAGGCTTTGATCTGAGTTACGTCTCACCCAGGATATTTAAAGATGGGCCATTTGTGGTCTCTTGGTTGGCTTGGTAGGTTATATTTTACAACTTTCCACTATATTCTTACTCCTTATTAGCCATCTCTAGAAGATTTCAAGTCCAACATCCCCTGCCCTCCTTTTCCCTCCCCCACACTCTCGAATATCATTGAAGAACTTTTGGTTGGTAATATATGTTCTCAGGTGCAGCTATTGCAACCTCTCCTTAATCTAATTGCCATATGTATTTCTGGTTTGTTACTTTGCCACTTATGGTGGTATTAATATTGAAGATGTAGTTTCCACCTTCCTGTCTTCGTTTTCTATCCGAGATCATGCGTCTAGCACAATGCTGCCTTTCTAAATATGTCATAAGCAAGGATTGCCTAAATTCCACCCACATTTTCAACCAGTATTCCCACAGGTTCACTCTACTCGTTAAAAAGTGATGGGTGAGGTTTTCCTTTGGACCGCTAGTCCTGTCCTGCTTTAATCCACAGAATTGAAAACTAATGGCATCTATAGCAGCTTTTACACTAGACCTATTTCAGCATTTTATGGAAGATGTTTTAAGGACACCTCTAAGGATATTCTTTAGTCAGTTGATTTAGTCTAAATAGCTCCCCAGTCGGAAATCTTGCATTTCCTCAAGAATATGGCTTTCATGGCCTGCCAGGAGCTAAGGCAGGCCCGAGCAAAGAGATTGTCTCAGCTCAGGCTGTGGGCAGTTAAAGGCCATGACCGCCCTACTAGCAGGCCATGAAAGGCATTCGCACCCCGGGTTTGCCCAGTGTTCATATGGCTTTCATAATTTCTCATCGCGAGATCTGCGCGGCTAGCGCAGCCGATCTCTCGATGAAAAAAAAAAGATGGCGACCATATGGAAAAGGGACTAAGTCCCTTTTCCATGTCTATGGTGGCCAGACGTGAGGAGCTCTGGGAGCGGAGTGCAATGCTCCTGTCCCAGAGTTAAGTGGAGGGGGTGAGGAGGCAACAGGGAGAGAGAGACTCCCTATTGCCTCCCCACAATGAAAAAAAGGAAAAAACAAGCACCGCCGGGAAAGAAACTCAGGTGGCTAAGACAGTGGGTGCGGATTGTGTATTCTCGCCTGCTGTTCCAGCCGCCTAATTGGCTGAGCGCCCTTCTCCGGTTGTGAATAGCAATTTAATATGCACATACCCACTCTTTTAAATGCTACCACTGTGGTGGCCTACTGAACGCAAATGTTGCATACGTTTTAATCAGCCCTGGTGTTATCTGGATTCCCGCTATATTGTGCACACCCTGATCTGTATATTTTATTGTGAAAATGATATTGTTTATTTGATGACTTGTTAAATTCTTGCTACCAATGTTTTGCTCTGACCTGTCCTGTGCTAGATTGTACCCAAACTAGGTTTCATAATAAAAATTAATAATAATAAAAAAGTGAGAGGAGCGGCAGCCTGGTCTCGAAAGGGTGCTTTTGCAAATTCAGGATCAATCCATCCGGCAGATATTTTTTCCAAATGTCCAAAAAGTAGGTACAAGGAATTAGTTATAACTCGCTTCTGTCGGCAGACTTGCTTTCTGATTCGGTGTCTGCGGATGTCTCTGGACCAATTGGAGAGCAGTGTGATAACCATGGGCATCGTACAAGGGTGCTGGTTAGTCAACCAAGAAATGTGATGTGCTTAAAATATTTTGAAACTGACGCCATGGTGGATTCATGAACTGCAACCGTATGCCATGATTATTGTAAAAATAAAAATAAAATAAAATACACTAGTACACTTGACTTACAATGGAGACAACTTCTGGGGAAGTGAGAATGGGGTGGTATAGGGCTAGAAAATTAGTGATGTCGGGGGTGTTGGTTTGAGCAGTCTAGGGTGGGGATTGAGTTATGGTTGCATAGCTTACCATAACTGCAGAATATCACTGGTTTTTCTATTTTGTACTGCAACCATAACGTCACTAAAAAAGAATACTCTGCATTTTCCAAAGGTTGTTATTAGAGTAATGTAACCATATTGTCACTTTGATATAGTTGGTTCCATCAAGAGAGGGTGTTTTTGAATGATTGCTGAGGCATCCTCCATGCCTGTCCTGAAGGATTAGTTGCAGGTGAGGAAGATGGTATGTGCTAAGTGTTGTTGGACTTGATAAAGTTTGTGGGACAAGGGTAGATGTCTCCCACGAGACCTTCAATCCCTTATCAAGCAAGTAGATGCCGTTGGGAAAGATGGGGTTGGAGGCTAAAGTAATCTTCTCTGACTGTGGGGAAATGAAGTGACCTTTCTCTAGTGAAATTGTGCTGAATATTGGTCAAAGCATGGGACAACCTGGTGCCAAGGTCTGTGAGGATGTGAAGTCGATATTTGAAGTGTTGCATTCAATTCTTTGAAGAATTTAAATACTTATTTCTATGATGATGTGGAAGCTCCCTGTGAGGGATTG
The DNA here is from genome assembly GCF_040938575.1 of Ambystoma mexicanum. NCBI lineage: Eukaryota > Metazoa > Chordata > Amphibia > Caudata > Ambystomatidae > Ambystoma > Ambystoma mexicanum. The sequence continues at coordinate 981,803,446 of NC_090936.1, forward strand.
CCTCTACTTGCATTCTAGGTTTTGTAAGATTCTTCGCAGGGGTTTGGGCTTGCCATCACACCAATTGTCATTTTCTTTTGGGATTTAGGTATTTCTAGACAGCTGGTGCTAGTATGTCTCATGATTGGGTGATTGGAGTGTCCGCTAGGGTATTTGGATTTTGACAAGTATCAGAAATATCTGCAGAGGAAAGGGTTTGTTGGAAAGCTAGCTTTATTGTCTTCAGGGGTCTGAAGGAGGTAATGGTAGGTTGTAAGGGAACTTGTATTATCTTATTGGGAGCGTACCACTTTTTGAGGATCAGTTGGTGATCTCTTCCTGCAACTATTATATAAGATGCTATTTCTAGAGGGTTAGTTGACAGGATGACATCAAGTTAATGCCTTTTCTTTAGCGGTTCCCTTAAACCAGGAGGAGAAGATCAGATTATTAATAGTGCTCTTGAACTGTTTAGCCTGTTTTTGGAAGAGAAGTCAAGACAGGTATGTGCCTCCTTGAATCTGAAAATGTTTAGATTCAGCCAAACTGAGGCCTGATCAAATCTGGGAGAAGGCCACTCTGCACATTATAGATGTTATGGTAATAACACATGTGCAGGTTAATGCTTGAAGAGATTCATTTTGTGTAATAGCGACAATGGAAACATTCTGTATGGGTAGAGAAGAGGTATACAACCTCCAGATTGGCTTGATTGGGGATAAGTGGTCTTGTAGTTGTGGGTTAAGAGTAGTGGTAAAGGTACCCATGAAGCATGTTTCAGGAATGGCTAGTAGTTTGGTTTGGGAGTCTCCATTAAGAAGTGAATATTGACTGAGTTTTTCATAACTGACCTGTCATTAAAGGTGCCCAGGAAGGAGTTGGGCTCTTTCTGAGCCTTGGTAGCGTTCTTGGTTTTAGGGGTTTGTGTTAGGCTGGTTAATAGGCTGGTTATGAGGGTTGTGTGTGGGATGGCACCCATGTGTTTCTTTATTTTTCTTGTCTCAAAAACGAAATAAACTAAGATAAACGGATTGCTGGTCCCTCCAAGATGGATGGGCCCTTTGAAAGGGCAGGGTACTGTTGGTTTGATTTGAGGTCCCTGCCTCTGCACCTTGCAATAGTTTGGTTTTTGGGCCTCAGTGTCAGAGTGGAAGACAGGTGTTTGCATGGGGGATGGAAGATTTTGGATCATTTTGATGAGGATAGTTAGGGGACCGTTAAACCTGACTGGCTGACATGTATGCCTTTAAACATAAAAACTATTGTTGTACATTTTTATTATGGAAACAGGATGGGTATGTGTTTTCCCCGTCTGTACCTGCCATTAATAGGTGTTTGTTCTTGTGTGAAAATATGGTTATCAGGGCGATGGTCCATTTTTTTCCATGTGCTGAGTATCTGTCCAATTCTTTAGCAGTGGGAGCCCAGCAGCCCAGTGCAACTGGTGTTTTGGTTCTCTTGTACAACTTATTTTTTAATTGATTTTTTGCTGCTTTTTGTGTTAGTACTAGTAGGCGTATGCATGATAAAACCATGAGAAGGCATACACTTTAAAAACAATTATAAATAGTAATGGCCATCAATGTTGTGATAAACAGGCCTAGATAGAATTTGTAAGACTACATGCTCAGTGTTAACAAGCACATTCAAGTACTTGGGTGAAAAGGACTGGTGTAACGTGAACATGAATGCTGCATGCGCCCCAATGGCCAGAATTCACCAGCAGCCAATGGCTTTTTCGAAATATTTACAGTTCTTAAATTGTCTGAAAAATGTTAGATATTCGTAATCCCAAATCAATACAATTCAATTAGGGAAAATACCTGCCGTCTGCAGGGCTTTCAAAGCCCAGCATGTTGTATTTGTACACAATTCATCTGTCTGTGGATTACCCAATAGCGGGCTCCCAGTGGCTGCAAGTATCAAATACAAGACCCTCTGCATCACCCACAAGGCTTTTTGGGTACTGGGACCCCGCTACATCCAATTTTCCCTCCCTAAATACCTCCCTACTTTCCCTCCCTAAACACCTCCATACTAGAGTTCTTCGGTCCTCTAGCTCCAACTCTCTGCTCTCTGCAGATCAGACGTTGCTCCAATCAGAGAGTGGGGGGTAGATCTCTTTCTTTGTCAGGGTCCTCCCTCTGGAATGGCCTTCCTGCCCACCTCAGACTTGAGCCGGATCACCTTAAGTTCCGGAAACTTCTCAAGATTCACAATTTCTCCTCCTCCTTCCCTCTCCACCTCCCTTGATAATGACCCCTTAGTGCTTCGACTGGCGCCTGGTCTCATATGTGCCCTACAGGGGCCAGGCCATCCTCCAGTCGTCACCTGTACCACCTGCTTCCCCTGGCACTTCCCCTCCCTGGCTCCCCTCAGCACTTGCCCCTTAGCTCTTGCACTTCCCCTGGAGTCCCATCCATCCTGCACTTCTCCCCTACCGCATTTCCTCTTTCTAGGCTTACGCCATGTCCTTCCACCCCTCCCCAACCTTCCCCCTTCACTTATTGTCTCTGCACCTGCACGGTCCGAATGTCACAAGGCCTAGTAGTACTATTTATTGCTGTTTCTCCATTATCCCCCCCAAACCACCACCTTTTTTGTCTTGTGGCGCCTTGAAACACTTGTGTATAGGTGCCATACAAATGTCCAATAAATAAATGCATTGAGTTGTAAATTCCTTAGAAATCCTATATAAGCTAAGGCCCAGAGGAAGGGTGCACATGTGGGTTTGGTAAATTTATATAAGAAGTCATGTTATGTGTATGTTTGAGTGTCATCTTCTGCTTTTATGGGACCAGCCTCAATTATGTTCTGAAGTCAAGTCATTGAGTTTTTTCACGTCACCCCCGTAAACTTGCATTGCTTCTACTAGACAGATCACCTGATCATCTTCCGGGTGTTGCAGCAAAGTGGGGCTGGTCTCTGGCAGATGCAAGACGGATAGCATTCAGGCATTGGAAAGGGAAAGACTCAGGCATATTAAAGGAATTCACAGACTTGATGACCTCAGAAGATGCTCATGAACATGTTCTCACAAAAGACAAAGGTTTAGAGAGTAAGCTATATGGACTTTGGGTGAGATTCTTGGTAGTCACAAAATCTATATTGAATACTTGTCTTTAATATTTTGTACCAAAGTACTGTGGACAAAAAACATGTTCTTTGTTTTGGGTATCATAGTAGTTCATCCCTGCCAGTTTTCACTATCCCCACATGGCAGGTGACCTGTCAAACACGCTCTCTATCATCGTCCAGCCACTGTGCACATCTTCACGTTTCCAAGGACTCCCCTGTCTTAAAATGCCACAAAAGTTGCCTTATCCACTGGTCTGCCCAGCCATACCCTTTGATATTGTCTTTGTTTTCTTCATCATCCAGCCCTTCCACACATCTGAACTCTCACCCCCTTTAAAGAGTAGCTCCTTCCCACTACCCAGCCACGGTCCCAGCCATGCCACTGCAACAGTAAATGGGGCATCACCATTGCTTGGTAGTATCATTACCAGATTATCTTTGTGGGCTAATTTATTTTTGTGTTTTTGTTGTTTCTTCAGGGTCCTTGCCAGAATCTGACCTGTTTCCCACCTAATACCACGTGTTTTGGAGGTTGTGAACAAGATCAGGTGCTCCTCCCGGTGCTGTGGAATGAGCAGATCATCCAGCAGCCGGTTGACTTCACCCAACTCGAGCAAATGTACAATGACTTTGCACAATCTTTCATTGCTGATGCTGTAAAGAGCAAAAAGCCCTTCTTCCTCTACCTTGCCTCCCATGTAAGTCAAAAGCTTGATTAAAGCTTCCAGAAATGGACTTAACTGTGTGCAGTTGCCCTTTGGACCTTTGTCTCTGAAAGTCTGATAATGACTAGAAAGAATTGGTGAAATGTCAGACTGAACTGGCATGCACCTAACTCTGCCTGTTCATACTGGCCTTTTCAGAGATGGGCCCTATTTTCTGGTTGGCTTATCCTGTTTTATAAGCACTTGATGCTCTGACAGGTCTACTCGATGCAAGTGTGCCAATTCTGGGCCAGTATAGCTCTCTACCCCATCTTTCTACCACTTTACACTTTTTGAGATGCAATCTTGGCATATTACATAACTGGGCTTGGAGATTGTCTTCCTGCCTGTAGGTGTGATACATGGCAATATAATGGACTAGGATGCCTCAGTCATACTGTCAGATTAATATTGATGGCTCAAACCTTGAATAGACGCTTCACAAGCAGTCCTATATTCCTAACCTTCCCCTTTTCAATGATGTCAGTTGTGTGATTTGTCTGCGCATCGTGATAAAGGGTTAATTTTTGTTCAGGTGCATTTTAAAGTGTAAACAACAGGGGCTGGGGGGGACCCCCCCCCAAAAAAGGGGGACTCCCCCAAAAAAAAGAAAAAAGAAAAAAATGCATTAGATGGACATTTTTTAGATGGAAACATTTCGATGGAATGGCATTAGAAGCAATGGTTTTAGATTAAATGACCATACACCCTCCATATCAAGCCCCGCTCTTCTGTTGGTCTTCTCCCGCCTCGCTGACCCTTCCATCTACCAACCTCTGGCTCTTGTCTTTGGACTGCAAGCTAGCTCTCCATTTCACTCTTCACTTGAAACTTTGGTTTCTGCCTCTCTGCTCCCTTCCTTTCGGCCACACGTCGCTCCTTCGTTCTTTTGTTCCCCCACCCACTTTTCTGTCTATGCTTTGTTAATCTCTCTTTTTCTTTCTTCCCCTCCCTTTCGGTGTCTACCTCTCCACTCACTCCTCCTCTGTCTTGCCTCATTTTTCTCTCATCACCCTTTATTAATTCTTTCTTCCTCCATAGCCTATCTCTTGTTCCATCTCCTTTTTTCTAATTTTCTATACTCCCCTTTTAATTCTCTTCCCCTCAGAGCATTACCTCAGTTCCTTTGTAGAGATTTATTTATCCCTTTGTCCCCCGACAGCCACTCGGCACAATTGTTTTTTCATGCGTTGATCACATTAAGTGTGTTGTTAATTAGCACCTCGCTTTTCTAAATTTGCTGCTGTGACTCACCTTCTGCATTTACCTTCTCACCCCAGCACACTCAATACCCTCAGTATGCGGGTGAACAATATGCTGGAAAGTCTCTCCGAGGACCCTATGGAGATGCCTTGATGGAGTTTGATGGCTCAGTGGGCAAGCTGATACATGCTCTACAGCAGCTGCGCGTGGAGAACAACACCCTTGTGTTCTTTACATCTGACAACGGGTGAGTTGGAGCAAGATAGAACCTTGCTTGGCTGCTACTGTGGCCCTGACAAGACACTGCTTTTTTTGTTTTTTTGTTTTTTTGTAGATTTTTTTCCTGCCTCCCTAGACAAACCTTTTCTGTTTTCCCTAACGTTATAATCTTTTTTATAATCCTATTGTGTCAACTACTTTGAATAGCTCCCATAAATCATACACCCATCCGTTTCCCTAGGGTACACAGTTTGTGTCAGCATAACCACTCAACAGATTTGAAGACTGGTAACATACATGGGAGTTACTTACACAGCTAGTGGCTATCCTTAGAGACGTCTTTGTGGGAGGGCAATACGGGAACTTGCCCCAGGGCCCCCACCTTGGAGGGGGCCCCCACAAGGCTGCCTGATCTAAAGTAAGATTCCATTGTTCACCATACTTGAATAGCACATGCCATGAGATTTTATGGCATGTGCTGCGGCGCTAAACCTATTGTCTGTCTGCTTTGACAAGTACATTCTGCCTCGATCAATTAATCATGAAATGCTTTCTATGTTCACTGTGGAATACAAAGTTTGTGTGTTTCATACGGCACAACTTCTGTAGCATTCTTTCCTTCTTGTGGGAATTATGTTGTTCATGTTCAATAGCCAAAGTTGAAATCCATATTGATAAATTGAGTGCCACAATGGTTCAGACGTTAACTCAGTGTGTTAAGCACGCATTGCAGAGATGTGTGTTCATATGAAAGATTAGAAGAGCACATTCCAGCAAGTCTGGCTGACCCTTTCCTATTTCTGAAGTTTATAAACCTACCTGCATATGTACTTGGTTTTGCAACGTAAGAAGTGCTATTATCAGCAATGCTTCTGCACCAGATAGTGGTTGCTATAAAAACTAACGTGTCATTTGTATTGTAATGGTCTAGAAACTGGTTTGTTCAGATGGGGCGTTCTAAAACCTAGGCAACCCCTCCAAAGATAAGCATAAACTATTAGCCCAAAAGGTGAAACAAAGAATATGGGACCAAAGTGTTCATGCTTGTATCCAGGCTTTGCCAGCAGATGATACAGTCATCCTGGTCAGATCATATATCTCTTGCATTACTGTGCTGTCTTCTGTGAGGTTTGCCTTCTTGCATGCTGGTGGTATCGTTTAGCTCATTACTTGATCTTTCTTCTAGTGCAGGCCATTTGAGTGGAAGGGGTGGTAGACAGGAAATAGCAGACCAGATGTTGTAGGCATTGGGCAAGCATATTTTAAGGTCTGTTCGTTTGACACAAACAACTTTTTGCTTTTTTGCTTTTTCTATAAAAGTCAAAGGTTTTTCTGTACGTTTATGAATGACAATTTCACAAGCCATTGTTTTGGAAGTATTTAAAGCTTACAAGTACAAAAGACATACCAAAATAAAATCTGTTATATAACATCGATTGGTATGCTGGTACTTACTTACTTCCCTTGTTGAAGGAGAGAATGTAGCTAGAATTAGTCAAATTTTTGCGTAACACCCTTCTGTGATATTTTGGTTTTAAAATTGTCAGGTTTGGAAATGTTATTTATATACTTTCTAACTCAGTTTTATAAAATTAGATTGTTTTAGTACATGGTAAGAGCTGGAAAAGAAAGTGTTCAAATGCAGAAATTGCAGAGTTGGCACAAATCCCAGCTTCACCACTGTAAAGTAATATGCGATCCTGGGCATCTCATTTAATCTTGCATTGCCTAACCTCTCAGTGTTGCCAGTCCCTAAACCTTTCAAAATTGTCAGCCCCTCAGTGTGATTTCCTTCTCAGGGTATGATCTTCATAAAAGCCTCCATCACGGTTTCACTGGCTACAGGGTTGCTTCCACTATAACAGTGACCATTGATATGCTGCACACCACAGGCACTTGTTCCCCTGATCTCTAATGGCAACGCTATTTGAAAACCATGTCCCATTTCTAATCTCCGTCTGTCTGGATAGAGGCACCTTCCTGGTAGCTTCTAATCTGCCTCCACTATCCATGCTATGGTATGTGTAGCTTTCTCCATCCTTACAATTGGTCTATTCTATCCATGCTTGAGCACTTTTGCATTCTCTGAGTCAGCTAATGTGTGCTATCTGCCTATTCTGGGTTACATGTACCTTTTACATACAGTCCTGCATTAATAGTACAATAGTACAGGCTGCATACCTTCCTGGATGATATTGATAAAAAAATATCCTGTTTCTATACTAGAAGAGAATTAACCTCTTCCTAGATTGCTAATGTTGGCCTTCAAATGCTACTTGTTTATCAATCTGATCAGAGCAAGAATGAAGAGGGTAAGGGGATTTAAAGGGAATAAACATGCTTATTTTGAATGCTGCGAGGCAGCATGTGTACCTATGGGTTTTGCTCACGGTGAGGGGGGGAGGGTGTGCCACCAGACATACTTTATCACTTAATTCCTTTGGTTTGATTGAGGGGCCCCCAAAGATGTCCATGCCCAGGGCCTCGAAAAAGCTTAAGATGGCCCTGGCTATCCTGAGAGCCTGGTGTGTGGAAGGTCTCGAGGACCAGAATGGAGATGATTCTTTCTTATGTCTTCAGATGTATGGCTGGATTAATAGTGCCACGATGGGTGAGAGGTGTAAATGAAATCTGCATTCACATTCCAGCAACACTTCTTCAGTCAGGAACACCAGGCAACTCCTCCACGTCCCCCTGATTGCTCTCTGCCATACTGCCACCCTTTCACTCTGATACCGCCTTGAAGAGGGTTTGAACCATGTTGATAAAAGAATAGGTGAGGTCTTAGGGGACCAGGTTACAGGAAGGACAACTATAAAGCAACAGTCACACAATATGGTGAGCACAGCAAAATTTGAGTAACATTGTGCAGCGATCTTATTTATATATTTCTGTGCCTATTTTTGTTTACATGAAGGATACTGTCAGCGAAGTTACGCATGACTTGAGGTACCTTTGTAGGTCAAGCAGTACAGTCAACCGGCAAGTAAAGCAGACTGTCCTAGCAGCACTGAGAACAAAGGTCTAAGATCCTATCAATGCAGCAGAGCACTCCGGACACACAGTAAAAACTGCTGCTTAACCCGGCTCCCTAACAGGCTCACCTTTTCAGGGTTTTCCACCACAATTCCTGTTTTCTGGCACAAGCCCATGGAGACCCCTAGTATCCAAGCAAGTGGCTAGAATAACTCTCAGAAATCATTTACAAGCCCTCAGTCCTGGAAACTGGTGATTAAAGTACTAATTTTTAAAAAGGCGACCACCGCTGAGCCAGCATACTGTAGACCTATTCCACTGCTGGATGCAGCAGGTAAACCTGTTGGGTGTAATGTACAACAGACTTCTGATTTGGACTTTGTATGTCCTACCTCCTGTCGGGAATCCAATTCGGTTTCAAAAAGGGTATAGGAGCACAAGAGCAGATTTTGAATTTAATATTAAGGATCTCTAAGTACAATGCTGCATGTGGGTCACTGACATACGCAGCACTTATGGACCCCCTCAAGTGTTTTTGACTGTGTGAAAGGGAATTTATTGCGGGCTCTAGTACACAGCCATAACTTTCCAAGGTCTTTGTTGAAAGTTTTATACTCATATTTAAAAGTCCAGATCCACATTTTCCCTTCAGGAGAATTCCCTAGATGGGAGTAATGCACGTACTTGCCCCTTTACTCTTTAATGTTTATATCAACAATTTGGACGAGAATGAATTTAAAAATAGTATAGATGCCCCTACACTGGGTAGTCATCCATGTCCTGTACTGTTAGACGCAAATAAAGCAGGCTGTAGAGATATCGCGAGAGCCGCAACTCTCGCGAGATCTCGGCTGCGGCCACTAGGGCCGCCCCCGCGCGCTCGGCGCGCATTACGGGAGCAGCAGAGGACGCGGGAAGACGTGCCCTCCCAGCTCCTCCGAGAATTAGGCCTTAGGCCTAACAGAAGACAATACAGCCTCCCAGCTGCAACCCCTACTTTAGAGGCAAGCTGCCCAAGTGGATTTACCACCTATACATCTATATATGATGATTGATTTCGTATGCTGAATAAAGGACATCACTGTCACTAAGACGCCTCCTGTCATCCTTACAACTATTATACAACATAAATTGGCGACGAGGATCACCACTACAACCCACGTGAACCATGCAAGGCGCAGCACCACCTCCGCCCTTCCTACAAACTCCAGGTAAACTTGCCATCCCGTGGCCGCAATGGCAACCCTTATTTACGACATACGTAGAGGCTGTGGGCGGTGCAGGATTCTCGGCGGCACGGCACAGGGCAATGTTACTTAACACCCTAGGGGTAGAAGGACAGAGGGTGTTTGAAAGTCTCACCCCGGGCCCGGTGGTTGGTGACAACGATGACGTCTTCAAGGAAGCGGTAAGAAGAATCGTAAAAAGGTTTGCCAGTAAAGAGAACACGGTTCTGCACAGAATACATTTCTATAGCCGCAGACAAGAAGCCTCGGAACATGTTGACGACTACGTTACAAAGCTGCAGGAATTGGCAGCGCTGTGCAACTTTGGCAACAATGCCGAGAGTCTCATCTGCAACATGCTGGTAGTTCACACCAACAGCAGCAAAGTGCAAGATAAATTCATTATGGAGAAGGAACTGCTGCTAGAGAAAGCAATGGAGATTGCCAGAGCAGTCGAAGAAACAGCTGGGAGACGAAAAGAACTCACGGGAAGCCATAGTTCCACTGAAATACAAGCAGTGGCGTTTCGCCCGAAGAAAGAGAGACAAGTATCGAACACGAAAGAAGAAAAATGGATCGCGAAAGAACCACTGAAATGCCACAGGTGTACAAGCACGAAACATTTGGCGTTTGACAGGGAGTGCCCAGCCAGAGATAAAGAGTGCTCTATCTGCAAACGTATTGGCCATTTCTCGATTGTGTGTCGGTGGAGAAACAAGAAAGTCACAAATGTCAACATGGGTCGCAACACGGAAAGAGAGTCGTCCTCCGAAGATGAAGGGAGACCCACAGTCATCATGGTGAACAGCACACGGGCCAGGAGAGAAAAACCCCATTGCATAATCAAAATCGACGGGATGGAAACAAAATTCATGGCAGACTCAGGTTCTGACCTCACCATAATACCCCTACGCACATACAAAGAAATGTTGGGGACGGAAAAGGTTCGAGTGCTCACCACCCTGCACAAACCCACGGTTTTTGGAGGGGCGTCAGTTGACCTACTGGGCTATATCAATGGGAAGGTGGAGTTTAAAGGAAGAGAAACCACCACCAGAGTATATTTCAGCCAAGAGGGTCCAGCAGTATTAGGATGGGACGACCAAGATAAATTGAAAATCAAACTGGATCCCAGCACAGAAGATAAAGTACTCTCTGTCTGCGGGAGGAGCGTACCAATAGTCAAAAGTGATTATCCTAAACTCTTCTCGGAGGAGCCGGGGCATATCAAAGGCTTCGTCCACAAAATAATGCTTAAAAGGAATGCGGTCCCAGTCAAACATCGCGTGAGACCAGTACCAGCAACCGCGAGAGACACACTCAGGAGTCAATTGGACAAAATGAGGATGGATGGCGTCATTGAAGAAATTCAAGCTTCGGAGTGGCTGAGCCCAGTCGTGCTCATAAAGAAACCCAACTCACAAGAGCTAAGGGTTTGCATTGACCTTCGCAGTTTAAACTTGGAAGTCATTACGGACAGTTACCCGCTACCGAGCATAAATGAACTGATTCTTATGATGAAAGAAGCCAAAATATTCTCAAAACTGGATATGAGAAACGCGTACCACCAAATACAATTGCACAAGGAATCCAAGCCCCTCAGAGCATTCATCACTCCGTTTGGCACCTATCAGTTCACCAAGATGCCATTCGGCTTATCTTCTGCTGCATCGGCTTTTCAACAAATGATGGATGTCCTACTACGGAAGGTCAAAAATGTGGCATATTTTCAGGATGACATCCTTGTCTATGCAAGGGACGAACAGACACACGATGCCACATTGAGAACAGTCCTAACCAAGCTGCAAGAAGCGGGGGTGAGGTTACGCTACGAGAAATGCGTATTCAAGGCGAAAGAAGTTGAGTACTTAGGGTACAAAATATCTGAGCAAGGGATAAGTCCCAAACAAAATTTAATGCAAGCCATAATTAAAGTACCGGAACCCACCAGCAAAGATGAAGTAAGGTCATTCCTTGGACCGGTGGAGTACTACGCAAAATTTATCCCCAAGTTCTCGAAAACCTCAGCACCCCTCCGCGAACTCCTCAAAAAGGGGTCGGAGTACTTGTGGCAAGAACCCCAAAAGAAAGCGGTAGAAAGCATAAAACGCCACATAATGGAAGCGCTGTGTCTTCAACCATTTAACCCCGAATGGGGTACAGTCATCACCACAGACGCCAGTGCGTACGGATTAGGAGCTGTCCTAACGCAGAAGAAAGGTGACACGGAACATGTGGTAGCCTTTGCCTCGAAAGCCTTATCCTCGGCCGAACAGAACTACTCCACCATAGAAAAGGAAATGTTAGCGTGTGCATGGGCGGTAGAACATTTCAGAACATATGTGTGGGGCACAAAATTTAGGTTGGTAACCGACCATAAACCCCTCATCCACATACTCAGCCCAGGAGGCACTAAAGTGTCAACACCCAGATTGGCACGCATAGCAGCCAAACTGCAGGAGTACACGTTTGAAGTACAGCACATCTCAGGATGGAAGAATTCGCAGGCAGACTGCATGTCAAGATTGCCAGAGGGTAAAGACAAGGCCACCACGTTTCTACAAGAGGAATGCATCGTGGCATCATCACAGATCTCAAAGCACCAGACTACTTGGAACTCAGTGAGAAGCATTGGTTGGAAGAAGACGGAAAGGACCCAACCATGGCGAGAATACGAGAGTGGATCAGGGAAGGGTGGCCGAATGAAAAAGCGATGCCAGAAGGCATGAGGCCCTATTGGAAGGTGGCAGATGAGATATCAGAAACAGATGGAATAATATTGAAAACGGACCAGATAATCCCACCCGTAAGTATGAGAAGGACCATTCTCTGCAGAGCCCATGCGGGCCACCTAGGGAACACTATGACCCGTCGCAGAGTGAGAGAGGCCTACTGGTGGCCGTCCATGGATCAAGAGATTCGCACCATGATAGAGAGATGTCATGAATGCCTCAACAGCGACAAGCGCTTAAAGGTCAGACAGGCGCCTCTGATTCCCACAGAAGTACCAGAAGCGGTGTGGTCAAAAGTAGGTATAGACTTTATAGGACCCTTGGAGGCGATGGCGCCCGAACATCGCTATGGCATAGTACTAGTGGACTACTTATCAAAGTGGGTTGAGGCTGAGTTTGTCCCAAACATCACCACCGCGACAGTAATCGAAGTCCTCACTGAAATTTTTCAAAGGGAAGGACTCCCCAACGAAGTAGTAACGGACAATGGGGTACAACTAATTTCAAGGGACATGGAACAATTCCTGAGGAAGCACAACATACACCGGAAGAAAGCAGCTTTTTATCATCCCCAAGCCAATGGACTGGTAGAGAGAGCCAACAGGTTTATAAAAGGTGCTATCCAGCTAGCAACCGCTTCCGGAATGGACCCGCTCAAAACAACCAAAGAGGCCATAGCGGCCCACAGACTTACTCCCAACGGGATCACTCAAGTATCCCCGTTTCGAATGTTAAGAGGGAGGAGAGCAGCTTCAACGCTTATACCACCATGGTTGACCAAAGTAAGAGAAGATGAAGAAGTAGACATGTCAGAGGTGGTGTGGAGAATTGAAAACAGCAAAACACGCATGAAAACATGGAGTGACAGAAGAAGGACTAAACAAGCGCCAGACGTTAAAGAGGGAGATTGGATCAAAATACGACTACCGACAAAAGATCAAATCACGGGCTCTCGGTTCAGCAGACCCATAAAAGTGATCCACAGAGGAACCAACCACGTCCGCACCGAAGAAGGGCGCACTTGGAACCTGGAAAGAGTAGCCCTATTCCAGAAGAGACAAGAGAGAGCAAGGACCCCGGAGAGATCAGAAGCGGAAGGAGGAATGGACTGCGAGAGAGAAGAAGAACGTGAGCCAGAGAATGATGACAGAGAAAGGGAGGAAACAGAGATGGAACCGGATGCACCCACAGCAGAACGAGAACTGGAACATCAGGATGCCCACAGCGAGAAAAGTGACCGGCCAAGAAGAGAACACAGAAGACCGGTGAGATACAATGACTATGTATTGCAATGAACTGCCTTTGCATTATCAGGGGGAGGTGTGTAGAGATATCGCGAGAGCCGCAACTCTCGCGAGATCTCGGCCGCGGCCACTAGGGCCGCCCCCGCGCGCTCGGCGTGCATTACGGGAGCAGCAGAGGATGCGGGAAGACGTGCCCTCCCAGCTCCTCTGAGAATTAGGCCTTAGGCCTAACAGAAGACAATACAGCCTCCCAGCTGCAACCCCTTACTTTAGAGGCAAGCTGCCCAAGTGGATTTACCACCTATACATCTATATATGATTGATGTTGTATGCTGAATAAAGGACATCACTATCACTAAGACGCCTCCTGTCATCCTTACAACTATTATACAACACAGGCCTACTAGCCAAGACCCCAAAGGTGCTCTCAAATGTGATTATCTTATGTACTTCCGGGGCTTGTTCATTAAGAAAAGAAAGTCCAAGATCATGGATATGGGGCCTAAGAAAGCGTCACTTAGACCAGTTTTGTACAAAAGGGAAGGGCTCCAATGGGTCCAGAGTTATGACTATTGGGCGTTTCTATAGTAAAAATAAAATTAATTGGTCGAATCAAGTGGCTACAATTACTCTGTGCAAGAGGGTAATGCCGCCCTTTCGTTTTCTATCTGCAACCAAAGTATCCACGTGCAGTCATTAATTAAAGCCTATCAAGCCAAGGCAATCAGACTGGCATCTTATGGCACAGGAATCTGGGGCAGTACAGATGTGCTGATGTTAGCTACGGTGGAACACGCCTATTTGGGGAGGATTCTAAAGGTGCCCAAGTCGTTTGTCTCGTTTATTCTTCATGAAAAACTTGGCTTGTCATGTATCGAAGACCGCCTGAAAATAGCACCGGTTATATTATGGTGGTAAATCTGGAAATGTCTCTAACCAGAAACATTGTGTCCGATATAATAGAAAGTGACGCCCAGAGAATGAAGGAACGCAGAATAAGATAAAAGTGCCTATTAAAAAGTACATTGATGCCCAATGGGGCGTTATATAAGGGTTCATCATCCAGATTCAAAGAATTTGACATAACAATATATAAATAAGGTCTTCCATTGGGCATCCCAGACTACGCATTGACTTAGTTGGAGTGCTGGATTGAAGTCACTTACAGAGTGGGGGCTCATAGCCGGGACTTCTGGATTAGATCTACCACTTGTGCAGCTTAATACAGTGTGCTAACTGATAGGATACATAAATCCTGTTGGATCACCATGCTGTGTTACACTGTAAAAGCACCCCTCAAAAGGGAACACTCTCAGGAAATGGTCTGTTTTGCAAAATAAAATAATAAACTTCTGTAAGTCAGGAAGGAAATCAATTTCCAGAATGACATCATTGGTAGATATCAAGATAGCTAGGGAGCACCTTTTGCATAAGTTGTTTGTGAGAGGTGAATGGACTCAGCAGGACCAGAATATGTGGTTGCAGGCAATCGCACCCCAGATCACTGCAACAGGGTCAGACATATGGAGAGATCAGGGTCCATTACATGTATCCCTGAGTGAACTATATATGGCCCCTAATTTATATTGAATAAAGCCTCATTTGTAAGGTGTCATTTTAGGGTTGAACATTTTCATTTTCGCTGGCGCACAATAAATCTGGTGGCAGAATTTAAAGTGGATGAGTCTGTACTGTTGGTTCATGGATATCTTATCTGGTGCAAGGTCGGACTGGGACAAGAAATAGGCCCACACACCCAAATAAAAGTGCCCCACTACTCGCCTCAAAAAGGTGGTCCACCTCCGCCTCAAAAAAGTGGTCCTCAAACCATCATCCGTGAATCACGTCAATTCACGTCTTTACAGAAAATGCTACTTATGGAGAGTTGCTCTCTGTTACTCTGAATCTTGCACTCGCTTCCTGCCCCACCCCCCTACCTCTTGCAGAGCATCCACCTCTCCAGCAAAGGTGAACCAAGGCAGCTATAATAGGAGGAAGCATTAGTTGCCCTACCTTTGAGCAGTGGTTTGGGTGGGAGGTCAAATAGTGCCTAGAAGTAACTACCAAGTGCTCCCTTGCAGCCTCACCCCCATGTTCGGATTAGCCACCGTGCAATCTCAATGCAAAGTGCAGGTACAACATACTCATTTGGGCCTGTTTTTTGACCAAAATGATGGGTCTGTTTTTTGCCTAAAATGGGCCGGTTGTGTGAGTTACTTTACTGGGTAGTAGTTTTGACCAGTGTTAAAATGACAAATATTTTTTATAATGCACAATTTTCAACACATATTAACAAAAAAGTAACCCTTTCGGTACTACTTAAACAGGCTTTCACAAATGAAGCCCTAACAAAAGAAGTTGAACTAATACCTACCTTGTCATCAGGCATAATAGACTACATTTATATCTCAGCCGGAATCGAAAACTGCATGATCAGAACTGGAAACTGTGGGATGTTTTCACCCATGCATCCAAGCCCTACAACAGTACTGTGCATTAAAAACATTAGAGTGGCCACCGGAAAGCATGCTGCTCGCCGTAAATCATCCAAAAATGCACAGTAAAAATCTGAAAAATAGGCTGCCATCTACTTTTGGCTATGTCACTGAGCACAGGAGATCACTGCCTAAAACCACCATTAGCAACCTGATTCTAACCCCTAAACTTCAAGGGGCTCTCACCTTCAACAGCCGGGCCGTGCTGTTTGTTTCTAGCCCAGAACCCCGTGCCAGAACCGAGATACAGAGAAAGCAGAGCTGTATCCAGAACCCATCAGATCCAGTTCAAGAGACCAGACCAGACTGCCGTGCAGTGCCGATAGCAGACCAGAGGCTGTGCTGTGAGCAGAACCAGTGCCAGAGACCGTCTGGTGGCAAGTGAAGTCCAAACCTGACCAGATCGGTGACCAGGCCCATTTCCATTCCATTCCAAAACTAGGAGTGAGTCTCCAATCTGGAACTGTACAAAGGCCCTCATTAGGACCCTGGCGTAGAGGGTTTTACGCCGGCGTAGTGCATGGCGTACCTCTCCGCCAGACTACGAGTTCCCGTAGCGCCATGGATGATTTTTACGCCTGCTTTTTGCAGGCGGAGAAATCCATGGCGCTACGGGACCTTGATGTTAATTACGCCACCGTAATTTACGGTGGCGTAATTAACGCCTTCCCCACTCCCATTATACCCTATGGGGCAAGAATGGGAATGGGGAAGGGTAAAATGGGGATTGGGGATTTACCGCCCCGCCAAGGTCGGCATGGGGCGGTAAGTCCGCCAACCACCTTGGCGGAGTTGGCAGCTTTGCGCCATGGACCATGGTGCAAATTGCACCATGGTCCTCCGCCAAGGTCCTAATGAGGGCCATAGTCATCTCTTAGTCGAAAGTAATCATATTCAATCCATTTCAACCTATTCAGAACTGCATTTAGAATTTTGTGTCCATCCTTGATTTCAAATCTGTAAAAGCGTCATCTGTCATTCTGAAACCTTGACTTTATTTTTGAAAATCTGCCTTCACAAAAACGTCTGTATCTTTTGAACCACACATCCTAGAAGCACAATTTAACTGTCATTTTAAAGCTAAGATCTTAAGCCTTCGAACAAACCCAAAACGACATTCCAACTCCTTACAGTTATTTTTTTCCTTAAGTGATCGCGATTTACGCACGCTGAAAAAGTGCCGCAAATTGCAATTTAGCTTACTTCCACCACATGTTAAAAATAGCTGCTTCTTGCTTGCAACTGCTGACTTTCGTTTTCAACCTGATAATCACTCATGAATCATTGCTAGTGTGGACCTGTACCAATCTCAAGTAATTCTCACTAGTGCGGAATATCCTTTAGTGAATTAAAATCATTTTAGCATATTTTTCACTTCATTGCAATCACATCTAAAAGGACTTTGCCTGCTTTAAATCATACCTGTTCTCTCTAAGCGTGCTGGGGGGAACTGGAATTGAACTGCATTATTAATTGTATTCTTGAAACCTGTGTGTCCTCAATTCCATCTCATCATATTGCATAGGGGGGAGTGAGTTGTCACAAGGGAAAAGGTTATCATATTATCTCTTGTTGAACCCATATCAAGTTTATTTCTGTGTTGCATTCTTTACCACCTTGCATTTCCTTGAAACCATACAAAGTATTCTCTGCTACCTTATCCTTTCTATACCTACTCCTCATTGATTAAAGAGAGTGTGCTATTGTAATATTACCCATTGTTGACCACTATTATATTCATAAGTGTGCTATCAGATATTATTTTGTTCATAAAAGTGTGATATATATATATATATATATATATATATATATATATAGTTTAATTTGTCAAATAAACCTTTTAATTTGCAAAACAAACCTACTTCTTGGCTCAGTGAGGTCAGGGGGACTCAAACAGAGGGGCGTTATATAAGGGTTCATCATCCAGATTCAAAGAATTTGACATAAAAATATATAAATAAGGTCTTCCATTGGGCATCCCAGACTACGCATTGACTTAGTTGGAGTGCTGGATTGAAGTCACTTACAGAGTGGGGGCTCATAGCCGGGACTTCTGGATTAGATCTACCACTTGTGCAGCTTAATACAGTGTGCTAACTGATAGGATACATAAATCCTGTTGGATCACCATGCTGTGTTACACTGTAAAAGCACCCCTCAAAAGGGAACACTCTCAGGAAATGGTCTGTTTTGCAAAATAAAATAATAAACTTCTGTAAGTCAGGAAGGAAATCAATTTCCAGAATGACATCATTGGTAGATATCAAGATAGCTAGGGAGCACCTTTTGCATAAGTTGTTTGTGAGAGGTGAATGGACTCAGCAGGACCAGAATATGTGGTTGCAGGCAATCGCACCCCAGATCACTGCAACAGGGTCAGACATATGAAGAGATCAGGGTCCATTACATGTATCCCTGAGTGAACTATATATGGCCCCTAAAGCCAAAGATGAGCACAACAAGATTGCCAGGATAGCGGCAAATTTATATTTATATATGGGAGCCATACAGGACAAATGTGCTGAAGGCCAAGATCTGGCAAGTAGGCAACTGATGGCATTAGAGAAGGTCCAATCTGACCTGGACTCTGCTGAGCAGAGGCTGCACAGGAGCCAGGAGTCAGAAAATGATAGTAGACAGTATATCATTAAAATAAAAGAGGATATGGGTATCCTGCAACAGGAAAAGGCAGACCAGGATACCAGATTTCTGGCCTTGCAGAAGGAGTACCAAGAAGGTTTGGACTCCCTACTGCAGAGCCAGAAAAAGCTGGAGCAACAACTGGACTTCAACAGGGCATGCGCAGAGCAGGTAGTCACCCTGCAAAGCCACCTAGATAGGGAGAAGGCAGAGAGCAACACATTATTTCTGAAAGACCTGGACACCCAGGCAGAATTTGAGGAAGAGCGCCAGAAAGCTGGCGCCCTTCAAAGGCAGAGGGACGACCTGGCAGCACAGATGCAGGCTCTTACTCAGGAAAGGGACACCTTAGGCCAGGAAGTCTGCCAGTTAAAAAGGAAAATGGAAGAAAATCACCTGGCCCTCCAGGGACTGAGTGGCCTCTAAAAAGAGCATCAGGACTTGTTAGAGCACACCAGGAGGGTGAAAGATGCTCTGGCAAGAAAGGAGCAGGGCAGTAGGGACGGTACCCAGGAGGTAACCCTCCTGCAGCAAAGACTGACCCGGTACTCCAGGACCAACCAGGTAGCACAGAGGGAAAATGAGGCTCTCTGTCAGCACAATGATAGGCTCCAGCAACAGATAGCCATGCAGGAGAAACTGATAGAGTCTAGTAAGGCCTTGATTGAGGAACTGAAAGCACAGGCTCTTGCATGGCAACAGGGAGCAGGGGCTGATAGAGATGAGGTTAGCTGGGAAAGGGAAACACCTGAGCATAACCTCAGGAGCCCTAGTACCAGTGGCCTTCACCTCTCCCAGTCACTGGACGCTGCCACCCCCATCTCCCCTGGCGCACAAGAACCCAGGACCACGGGGATGGCAGATTACTATCCTGCCAGAAGTATGGGGCTCATGGGCAAGTGCCTCCCAGGAATGGATGGGCGGGCATCCGGGCATGGGCACCCAAGTACAGTGCAATTTAGTGGGGAACCTGAGGAGAGTAGGCCCACTAAGGGCATCCTGAAAACCTCTGCCCAGTTAGGTCAGTGGGGGGGTACCATCAAATCCTGGCAGCAAAGAGGAATCTGAAGACTCCTCTGAGCGTCACAGGAGACCAGGTCCCCACATTCTGCCAGCCATTCCCAGGCTCCCAGAATCCAGGAAAACCTGGAAGATCAGACGGGAACCTCTGGGAGCAGTGCCTCTGAGTCAGAGGATGAATGGACCAGGGTTAGCCGAACCAAGAAGGCCAATAAGGCAAAAAGGGCCTTGCTTAAGGACCCCTTAAAACAGATCAAAGCACTAAGGAGTGTCATCACTCCTTATCATAAGAACTCCAAGTATTCTGTTTGGGAACACTTGGAGCTCTTTGAACAAATGATGGAGACTTTCCATTTGAAGGACAGCAGTAGCTGCATTCAGTATCTAAAATGGATATTCTCCCCAGAACACTCCAGTTTCTTTGCGGGGCTGGAGGACCAAAATCATGCAAGATGGTCCACATATAGGGCGGCCATCTTATAAAAAAAATTCTGTTCACCGGAATCCCCAAGAGGCTCGCAAGGCAGCCTACAATTTACAATGTGGGGAGGATCATGCCCCACAGGAATTTGTGCAGGAGCTAAAGCGTGCCTTTGCGCAGACTACCAGAAGGGTGCGCACGGACAGTAAAGAATTTGTAAATACGTTCTTTCATGCCTTACCCAAATACATCATGACCCAGCTAGTGAGAGATTTTCATGAGAAAAGGTCACTAGACTGGGTCATTGAACAGGCCACCCGAATCTATGAGGTGCCGAAGCCCATAGAAAATAAAATGCACAGAAAAGCCCCAAATTGACCAGCACACCTGCTGGTGCCAAGGTGGCAGAGGTAAAGGTTGCCCCCATTTTGGATTTGGAGATGGGGGGGCCTAAAAACCTGCCTGCACAGAATAATTCCAAGCCCAGAAGGCCCTCGGGACAGTCACAGACAGGGAGCCAAGGAGGTAGTCCCACAAATGGGGTCCCTCACTCCCCTGACTATGTAAGTCCCAGCAACAAGGGAAACCGACCCATCCTGGGTTATGTGTGGACTCCTCCAGCCCAAGGGGGGGGGGGAATCCAGCCAAGCACCTAACCCAGGGAACTTCTCTCCTAACTTCCCCCAGGAGGGAAAAAAATCACACAAACCCTGGGCAGAACTTTTTCCCGAGGTATCCACCCAACTTCCAACCCCAACATCATCCATCCTTCTTTCCCCACTTCCCTGAGCCCAGACCACTTAATCCGGAAGAGGGGAGGCCAAGGTTAGAGGGGCACCCAAATCTTCCCAACCCGGGGTACTACCAGAAAAGGGATAGCTACCCTTCCCGGGCTCCGCCCAGGGGAGAAAACAGAACCCTGTATCAGCTTGAGCGGGTTTCACAGTTAGAGCGCCAGGTCCAAAATATGGCACAGGAGCTGGGTCGCGTGCTGAGGGCTCAGCACAACCCTCAGATGGGCATGCCGGTGCAGAATGCCCCAAACTCTGGACCTGGTGCTCCAGAACAATGACGGGGGCAGCATCCCGATAACCCACCGGTTCCCAGGTAGGAGGCATAAGGGGAAGGGGGGTGTAAAGCCTTGGAGGAAGCTTCATTCCCCACTTGTATACAGCCCCTGGAAACCCAGGAACCAGAAACAAAATCTCCTACCCATGAACGTCTGCCATCCAAAGAGCAGAGAGGGGTTAGGAGAAACAAAGGACCCAGACAGACCCATTTTGTGGAGGAGGTACAGATCTTCCAATTTAAGGGAGAGGGATCCTCAGAGGATCCTGGGAAAAGGATCTTCTCCTTCAGAGATGGGGGAACTCCTCCCAAAGAAAAATGGGTCCCAAGGGATTCAAATCCAGACTGGGTAGATATGGGGACTGAGCTAGCGCTGCCCATCATCCCATCCCAGAACCAACAGCAAGAAAATCCCCTGGTTCAAATCCATCCTGGTGACTGCCTCCAAAAAGGGGGGACGGCCCAGAACCGGAACCAGGGGAACTCAAAACTTCTCCTATCTCTAGTTGCCAACTTTTT
Source organism: Ambystoma mexicanum (assembly GCF_040938575.1). NCBI lineage: Eukaryota > Metazoa > Chordata > Amphibia > Caudata > Ambystomatidae > Ambystoma > Ambystoma mexicanum. Next base: position 981,824,970 of record NC_090936.1, read on the forward strand.
CTTTCAGATTCCCAAGAATTCTGCCCAAAACTCTTCTCTTTCAATGTTCAAAACCAGAAAATTAGCCCACCAGTTGTCCAAAAATGTGCATTATCTGTGCCCCCTTGCAGAGAAGGAGGGAATATACCATGCCCCGGTACAAGTACAGGGCAGGGTACAATTTTGGCACTGTTGGACACTGGATCCCAAGCTACCCTTCTGTCCAAAAAGGCCTTTGATGAACTGAATTCAGGAAGGGGGAGAAATACCAAATCCCTCTCACCTCTCTTCCTGGACAACTTCAGAACTTTGACAGGAAGGAAATTCCCGTCGAGGGGACTGCGGATTTGGACATTAAAATTGGGTGACACAAGGTAAAACACCTGGTCATAGTAGTGACTACAGAGGGCACCCCTTGTTTACTAGGGAATTACCTCCTGAGAAGGTTGTCACCCCTAATAGATTGCATAAACAAGGTCTTCTGGACCCAGACTAGCCGACCAATAAAGTTAGAACAGAGTGTCAACCATGTTAGTTTAAATGGCACATTCCACATGGTTGAACAAAAATCTGACCAAGTAGAATTTCACTTCCAGAACAACCAAATTCCAGACGTGATAGTAATACCAGTAGGACAACATACCCATGAGCATGTTGAAGGTGTTTTCTTAAATTTTCAACATACTCATGAGTTGTGGAGGCATTGATCAATGTCTGCTCTTGGGTCCTGTAGAGAAGATGCTGCGGAAGCACCATCCTGCGTCCAGTCATCAGCTCAAACAGTGACATTTTAGTTGCAGATGAAGGGGTAGATCTGATGGCCATTAGGACAAGAGGTAAACGAATATTCCAACTTGGCCCAGAATCTGCCACAAACTTTTTTAAGATGCTCACAATGGTTTTGTTGGAACGTTCTACTGCACCAGAAGAGGCTGGCCGGTAAGCAATGTGTAGCTTCCTTTTAACCCCCAGTATCTCCCACATCTTTGTCATTACTTTGCTGGTGAAATGGCTACCTCTGCCTGACTCAATCCTTTGGGGTAGTCCAAAACGCGAAAAGATGTGGTTGATCATTAGGGCAGCTGCTGTTTCTGCCTTGCAGTTTGGGGCCAGGAGACATTTAGTAAATAAGCATGTCACTGTCAACATGTACTTATTCCCTCTATTGGAGCGAATCACAGGCCCTATGTAGTCGACTTGCAAATCTGACCATGGCAGTGTCATCCCCCTCTTTTGGAGAGGCGCACGTTGTGTGAGGGATGTTGGCTGAAATTGTGCACACACAAGACACCCCTTCAAGTATTGGTCGAGGTCCTGCCCCATGTGTCGCCAGTATGCAACATCTCTTAAGATTTCAAGTGTTGTATGAAACCCCCTATGACCGGCTCTGGTCGCATCATGGGCGTGAGTTAACATCAGGCTTCGGAATGCGGTAGGAACCACCCACTGATCATGGCCAGCTTGTGATTTCTTTACGAACAAACCGTCTTGGATTCGGAACATTTTTTAACATTTCATCAACACTCTGAGGTCCTCTTTCCCAATGTAATCGGTATCCGTCACGGGAGAGTTCTCAGGGTCCTCAATGTGTTGGTAAAACCTACCAATTATTGGATCCCCTTTCTGAGCCGTAATCAAATCAGTATCTGGGGTCTCCTTACTCCATTGTGCAGTTGAAAGATCATTGTGAGCATTTGTCTGGGACCTGGTGATAGCAGTGACCTGGATTTCCCCCAGCAGGCACTCAATCTCTATTACATCCCCTTGGATGGCATCGGTTTTGGCCATCTGATCAGCTAAGTCGTTTCCAGTTTTGTCTGGTCCCTCTACTTTGGAATGACCCTTGATCTTTTTCCAGTAGATGGTCATCCCATTCCCGGTGGCCAGATCATCAATGTTTTGAATTAACTTACCATGTTTCAAGGGTTTGTTATTAGCACATAACATGCCTCTGATTTTCCAATTAACCAAGTGCTCCACGAACCCGTTCTGTACATAATCTGAATCTGTGGTTATGACCAGTTTGTGGAGTTGATGTTGGACAGCAGTGAGGATAGCTTGATGCACAGCCATCAACTCTGCCACCTGACTACTTCGGGGACCAATCTTGTACCCAGCCGAGGGTTCTGGGGACTCATTCACCCATGCATTCCCTACGCCGGCCACAGGTTCTTTCTCCCCGTTGTTGTGAACATGGTAAGAGCATCCATCCACATAGACATTGGGCATTCCCTCACACTTATCTTCTTCAAAGACTTTGTGTGGGGAATTGAGGTATGCCTCCATGTTGTCCTTGATTTTTAGACTTACGTCCTCGAGACAGTTTTCTCTGGCGCAATCATGCAAGTCAGCCAGACCTTGCGCGAGGGGACTATTCTTGTTTTGACCATATCTGACCTCCACGGGAAAGCCTTGCATTGACAGAATCCAGGAAGTAAGTCGGGAATTACTCAAATTTCCGGCCCTGATTCTGTCACTTTGGAGATTTCTCAGAGGCTGGTGTGGAGTCTCCAATATGTGTTCCCCCTGGATAAACGGGCGGTAATTATTCAATGCTCACACCGTTGCCAGGAGTGCCTTCTCACAGTCGTTGAATTTTTCCTCCACAGAGGATAAAGTTTTACTCGCATAGGAGATTACTTTATTGACCTTGTCATGCTTTTGATATAATACTGCAGTCAAGCATGTATTAGAGAACCCTGTCTCCAAGAAAAACTCCTTGTTTCTGACAGGGTAAGCCAGGCAGGGCGCTTGTGAGAGGCTTCTTTTGAGTTGTCTTACTGCCTCAGCTTGTTCCCATTCCCACTTGACCCCCGTTCAAAAGATAAATCAGGGGTCTAGTGATCTCTGCGTAGCCCTCAATGAACTTTCTGCTGTAATTAGTCAGTCCAAGGAGGCTCCTTAGTTCCCGCAGAGTTGTGGGGTCTTTCAGTTTCTGAAGTGCTTCCACTTTCTTTTCCTGTGGACAGAGACCATGAGGAGTAATCTCATGCCCCAAGAAATTAACACAGGTTCTACACCACTGTGCTATCTGAAAGGAAAGTTTTCTTCCGGCGGCCCTCAATTGTGTCAGAACATAACAGATCTCTGCTATATGTTCCTCCACAGTTGGACTTTTGATGAGGACATCATCTACATAAGCCAGGTTACCCCTTTCACCCAGATCGGGCATGGCCTTATGTAGGAAAATGTTGAACTCATTACCGGAGTTGAGGTATCTAAAGGGAGTCCGGGTCCATGTGTACTGCTGGCCCCCAAAGGTAAAAGCCAGCTTTTACTGGTCCTTCCTACTGACAGGCACAGTCTAGTATCCATTGGTCAGGTCTATTGCAGTGAATACCTGTGACCCCTGGATCTGGGCCAGCCCTTGGTCAATGTAGGGCAGAGGCTATCGGGAAGTATGGACCCATTTGCTGAGCTCCCTAAGGTCGGCACAGAGTCTCCACTGGCCGTTTGGCTTCAATATTGCCAGCACCGGATTATTGAAGGTGCTGTGTACTGGATGGATTATCCCCCGGGACTCAAGGTTCTTAATTATTTCAGTAAGGGACTCCATGGATGCGAGAGGCAAGCAATATTGCTTCACAAACACTGGAGTCATGCCAGGGTCCGTGGGAATTGTTGTTGTGTGGATGTCGGTGCGACCACAGTCATATGAGTCCACCGCAAAGAGATCTTGAAAATCCAAGAAAACTTGTTTCAACTTTTGCTTCTGCTCCAGAGTCACACAGGTATCAGCTAGGTTGACTCTCTCTTCAACCATCTGCCTGAAGCCTGGAAAGACTTCTGGTTTCGCTATCTCAGCGGCCTCCTCCAGTTGGGTGGAGAAGTCCCTGCTCAGAGTGCTGATTTGGACTGGTGGCTTCAGGTGGGAAAGGTAGCCCTTATGGACCTGGAAAATCACCTCATCCCCTCTGAAGTCACAAGTCACATCTTCCTTACCATAAGGGCAGGAAGTGTACACCAGGAAATTCCGCCCATGCCGGGTAATGATCCTGTCTGGTGTTGTATGGTCATCACTGTCACTGTCAAAACAGTCCTTGGGGATTGGTCCTAACAGTTCCTTTCCTAGATCAATGGAAACATGTCAGTCATCAACCACCATTCCAATAATGGTGCCTGCGGCTTGAGTTATACTCTTTAAGTCGCTGTTATCCACCTCTATTGGAATGGTGTCATGTTCTATATTGACTAATGGTGTTGGGTTTACCCCCAACCCCTGCTGTTGGAGAGAAGCATTTAGATGAATATAAGCATCAGGGTTTTTCAATTTTTGTCCTCTTTTAACTTTCACCTCCAGGGAGAATTGTCAGGTCCTTTCTGGGATGGTGACTTCCTCTTTAATCTGAATTTCAACTGCATAAGGTAGCAATTGAGCTGACCTAAATGCTTTCTCTGGATCATCAAAGCCCATGGGATTATCCGCTAATCGGGACCAAGCTTTGAAGTTTATTAGGTCCAAACTAATGGCAAAGCGATTGAGAATGTCACTGCCTAAGTAAAAGGCGGCAGTGACGTCTCACACGACCCAACAATTATGGACTATGCTCTTGTTGCCAATGGAGATTTTGAGCATACACCTGCTTGGCAGGAGATGTTTGGAATTGGGTGTTTCCAGATCCATTTCCCATTTGTCTATCAGTTTGAATGTGTGAATGGCTGGATCTTTTGGGAGTTGGCGGAACATGGCTTTGCTGATGAAGCTCTTACTGTTGTTCACACACACTCGGGCGAGAACAGAGTCCTTCCCTTCATTTAACTGAACAGGAATGAACAACTGCTCTGCAATTTTCTGAATATGGGCCAGGCTTTGAGCTGATTTCTCCTCTTTATGGACTGTTGGAGTGGGAATGTCGGATTGCGGATTGGTAAAGAATTTCAGAGTGTTTCCTTCCAGTGTGGAATACCACCTTAAACTGGAAGGAAGGTTGATTTTCAGAAATAGAGAGGACCCCCCCATCACCAGAGAGATCAGCCGATAGCATGAAGACCCACTATGACCTGAAGACCACCAGAAAGGAAAACAATGTAGGAGACCGGGTTTATCTGTACAATTTCCAAAGGAACCAGGCCAAACAGCAGAAGTTTCTGCCTACCTGGAAGGGACCTTTTGAAATTGTAGGCAAGATCTCACCAGTCGCCTACAAGATCCTCATCCCCAAAGGCAGTTTGGCGGAAGGGGATGACAAGTGGGTCCATATTAATCAGCTAAAGTGTTGCCATCCCAGGCACACCCTGCAGCAACTGGAGCAGTCATCTGGAACCCCAGAGGGGCCGCTACAGATAAATAAAATTCCAACCCTAAAATATTCCACATATAGGCTATAAAATATAATGATAAGAATGCAAATGTCTCCTGATTTATAACATGTATATGTTCACCCCACTACATTAATAGTGATGGGGCAATATCTACGAATATGTTGCTGCCGCTTTGCTTTGTCATCCTAGGAGAGATAAACCATGGAGACTGACCAAGGAGGATGACCCAGGGACTGGGAGCAAAGATCCGAGGGGCCCGGAGTACCGCCCAATACTCCCATCAGGACCGGCGAGGAGAACCGATCGATCCACCCTGATGGAGGAAAAGATGCTGAACTTTGCCATCTGCGGAATAAGAAGAAGATGAGGCTAACATGCCAGTCTTGCGAGTTCCATTGATGGAAAATCAATGCCATCGCAAGAGGGGGGCTTGTGGGATGTTTTCACCCACGCATCCAAGCCCTACAACAGTACTGTGCATTAAAAACATTAGCGTGGCCACCGGAAAGCATGCTGCTCACCAGAAATCATCCAAAAATGCGCAGTAAAAATCTGAAAGATAGGCTGCCATCTACTTTTGCCTGTGTCAGTGAGCACAGGAGATCACTGCCTAAAACCACCATTGGGATACCCACACAGTAGCCTGAAACCACTTGGAAAAAGCAATGCTGATTGCAAAGGAATGCAGATCTGTTCAAAAATCCGTTTTATTTGGTGTCAAAAATTGCTAAAATCATGGCTCACAAAACCACCAGAAAGATCAAATCTTCTTGGGGGGTGTTTCACATTACTCTACTGCAAGAATCCACATCAGTACTATATTAGCAAGAATCCTATGCTATCAAAGTAAAATCCCCTTTTAAAAAATAGACAGCTGTCAAAAATGGGTGCAATACCGATACTAACCACTACCAGAAAGCCAGCGTTTTAAACCAGACACTTTTGTAAGTTTGAACAATTGAACTCAAACTATGCCAAAGAAAGACTTGCTAAAAGGTGGAGACAATTTAAAACTATATTCTTAAATGACTTGAAGGAAGCAATTGTTTAATGTATGTATTAAAAATGTGGGTTATATACAAATTGTAGGCATTGGTTGCAGAGTTAAGAAGTTTCCTACATTGGGATAAAAGAGATTCCACACCTCCCCCCTGAACAAAAGAAGCTTCCTTCTGCCCTTGGCCAAGAGATTAACAGACCCATGGGAACAGAAACCAGCCAAGGCACCCTGGTATGCTGGCAGGAACATAAGACAATAGACTATTTCAATTGAATAGAATATGCTGATTTGGGTGTAACTGTCAACACTGCTCTGGGAGAAACAAGACATGTGACCAGCTGACTCACCAAGCTTCTAGGGGCGGGGACAAACCAATGGGTTTACTGAATTGAAGGCAAATATATGTTTTATAAGAATACTGATAACTAATTCTACCAAGCGTATAAAAATGTACAATTCGGAAATTCTTAATATGAAAAATTCACTCACAGTTTGAGACTAAGCTGAAATCCGTACGATGTTCTGAGACCAAACCCTGTAATTATTAATATTGTAGCTGCTGTGTTTATGCTAGAAACATAATAACTTACAGTAATATTCTCAGAGAGGGTGTGTAGGTCTGTGTTAATTTGGGTGCAAGTCCAATATTGCAAAAACCACCAAATTCGCGAATCGGTTGTCATTTTTGAACTAAAACTCTTAGGAAAATCAGAGTTGGAACAGAATGTACCTTAATTCATCTGTGATGTGTATATGTATTATGAACAACTTGTGTATCTGGGAAACCTGGTTGTTATGAAAAAACATTTTCTATGACAAACCAAAGGGGAGGGATTACAGCTAAACCATAAACATAGCATCACTCTGACTCATTCTGACTCACTACTCCTTTCTCCAGTCAGGGCACGGAGAATCCTCTAACCTATCAAATCCTTAGTGGGTTGGGCATAGAAAGTCAGCCTCTACACCCACTTAGAAAACACATAAAAAGAGACTGCTGAGACCTAGATAGACACAATCACTTTCCACTTCAACTGATTTCTTGCGCAGCACTCTGCCGGACCGGATCCAGACAATATCCAGAAGAACTTAGACTCCAGATAGATCCAGAGCAAAGCTCTAGAACCCAAACTCTGGAACCTTGGAGAAACAGAGGCCTAATCCACAAGCTGAACTCTTCCCAGTAGGCTTCAGAATCTAGCAACCTGATTCTAACCCCTAAACTTCAAGGGGCTCTCACCTTCAACAGCCGGGCCGTGTTGTTCGCTTCTAGCCCAGAACCCGTGCCAGAACTGAGATCCAGAGAAAGCAGAGCTGTATCCAGAACCCATCAGATCCAGTTCAAGAGACCAGACCAGACCGCCGTGCAGTGCTGATAGCAGACCAGAGGCCGTGCTGTGAGCAGAACCAGTGCTAGAGACCACGCGGTGGCAAGTGAAGTCCAAACCTGACTAGTTCGGTGACAAGGCCCATTTCGATTCCATTCCAAAACTAGGAGTGAGTATCCAGTCTGGAACTGTACATAGTTATCTCTTAGTCTAAAGTATTCATATTCAATCCATTTCAACCTATTCAGAACTGCATTTAGAATTTTGTAATTTCAAATCTGTAAAAGCGTCATCTGTCATTCTGAAACCTTGACTTTATTTTTGAAAATCTACCTTCACAAAAACGTCCGTATCTTTTGAACCGCACGTCCTAGCAGCACAATTTAACTGTCATTTTAAAGCTAAGATCCTAAGCTTTCCAACAAACCCAGAACATATGTTTTTCCGTAATCGCGATTTACGCACGCGGAAAAAGTGCCGCGAATTGCAATTTAGCTTACTTCCACCACATGTTAAAAATAGCTGCTTCTTGCTTGCAACTGCTGACTTTCGTTTTCAACCTGATAGTCACTCATGAATCATTGCTAATGTGGACCTGTACCAATCTCAAGTAATTCTCACTAGTGCGGAATATCCTTTAGTGAATTAAAATCATTTTAGCATATTTTTCACTTCATTGCAATCACATCTAAAAGGACTTTGCCTGCTTTAAATCATACCTGTTCTCTCTAAGCGTGCTGGGGGGAACTGGAATTGAACTGCATTATTAATTGTATTCTTGAAACCTGTGTGTCCTCAATTCCATCTCGTCATATTGCATAGGGGGGAGTGAGTTGTCACAAGGGAAAAAGTGATCTTATAATCTCTTGTTGAACCCATATCAAGTTTATTTCTGTGTTGCATTCTTTACCACCTTGCATTTCCCTGAAACCATACAAAGTATTCTCTGCTACCTTATCCTTTCTATACCTACTCCTCATTGATTAAAGAGAGTGTGCTATTGTATTATTACCCATTGTTCACCACTATTTTATTCATAAGTGTGCTATCAGATATTATTTTGTTCATAAAGGTGTGATATATATATTGTTTAATTCGTCAAATCCATCTTTTAATTTGCAAAACAAACCTACTTCTTGGCTCAGTGAGGTCAGGGGGACTCAAACAGAGGGGTGTTATATAAGGGTTCTTCATCCAGATTCAAAGAATTTGACATAAAAATATATAAATAAGGGCTTCCATTGGGCATCCCAGATTAGGCATTGACTTAGTTGGAGTGCTGGATTGAAGTCACTTACAAAACATCGCTACACCAAACAGCGACCACCATCAGTTAAGTATTTCATGGGATGAAACTACAATGAAAACAAAGAACCAGTCATTGCCACCGCTTGAATTAGTCAATGGAACGTACAGACTCTGAATAAAACAACATCAAATCAGTCAACTCATCGATAACTTCAGGAACACTGACAGAAAAGGAATGTCGAAACTGAATTATGAGTGAATCCTTCGTCCATTTGAACAACGTGTGAAACAACAAGATGGAGTACCCATCCCACGTAAGCAATGCTTTAACATACAAATCAACGAGAAAAAGAAAGAACTCAGAAAAAAAGTTTGCGACCTAATCAAATGGAACACCACAGAGAGCAGACAGAGAATAAAAACAGAACAACAATACTACAACAATTGGATAAAATACATGAGAAGTAGACTAATCCAAAATGACGCGGAAAACATGCTAGCAGTTGTCTAAAAACAGAAACTCCAGAGATCTATGGTCCCTGCTGAATCCCAATTCAAAGACAAAAGAGAAACTGATACAAGATGTCGCCCAACTGAAGTGGATTACATACTTCACATATCTATACAAAGAAAGGAGCCATAACACCAACTACATCTAAGAAATGTAATATAACCTGGAGCCAAGATAACATCTTTGAATCAATTACTAAACTGAACGCCTCTCGGGCCCCGGGACGAGATGGCCTTTCCAACACAACCATAAAATCGGCCCCAGTAGAGTGGAAAAACGTCTTTGTCCAAATATTCAGGTTAATTGTCGAAACCAAAGTAATCCCGAAAACCTGGAGGGTGGCAACACTGATCCCAATCCACAAGCAAGGTGATAGGAAGGACCCGGCCAACTATAGACCGATCGCCTTGCTGGACCTTTTGGAAAAGCTGTTTGCCTCCTACTTGCTGAAACAACTGTCATCCTGGGCAAAGACCAACAACAGACAGGCCACAGACAAACTGGTACTAACATCAATCTTTTCCTCCGAAACCTGGTTAAGCACGAAGCCATCAAGAACAAAACCCTAGTCTGTGTAGCATTCGTCGATTTACAGCTAGCCTTTGACGCGGTAAACAGACAAATGCTTTGGGACAAACTATCACAATGGAACTGCCCATCTGACATCCTGGAGCCAATACAGCAGCTTTACTCCAATACAACGATTCAAATCAGGATGTCCAACGAAGGAGTAACAACGAGACCGATACAGACCTGGAATGGATTAAAGCAAGGATGTCCCTTAGCTGCCACTCTCTGTAACCTGTACACGTCTGACTATGAAGAAGAAACACACTCAACAAGAACGAACCCACCAAAACTCAATGTAACCCCAGTGCCGGTGATGATGTATGCAGATGACATTGTATTACTCGATAAAACCGCCAAGCAAGTCAGCGTGATGATGATGGAAAAGTATATGAAGAAAAATGAAATGAAAATAAATAGTGCAAAAACCAAAATCATGTTGCTAACAAAATCGATAAATAAGAAAGAAAAATCGCCATCTATCATAATGGGAGGAAAGCTCCTCTCAGTAGTGAAATCCATAAAATATCTTGGGGTTATGATTAATCAATCACACAACGAAAAAGAGTGGAATGAAGTTCTCGAAGCAAAGGCACAATTGCTTGCTCGACAAGGGAGATATCTGCATTCCAAATTTGGAAAATATTCACTTAAACCGATTGTTGCATTTTACAGACAAAAGGTAGTTCCTGTCCTGAGCTACGGTAGCGAAACGATGCTTAAACAACACCAGTCTTTGTGGCAAAAATAAAATATGAAGCAACATTCTGGAGGAAAGTTTTGGGCCTTCCCCATGCCAAGAATTCACTTCGAACTTGCAGTGCAATCAATAGAGTCCATAGTCCTGTGGAAACAACTGGACCTATACAGAAAAGTGAAGAGTGAGGAAAAAATTCCAGCAGTGGATATATTGAGAGACAAGTGCAATTCCACAAACGTGAGAGCATTGACCGCGTGGAAGAACGAGATTGAAATGAAAATGGCGGGGGAAGATATATTCACAGAAATGTTGATCCTACGTCCACAATACGCCAAACGAAAGATCCAACGCAACGATTGGGTAAAGACCATACAGCAAAAAGCAACATACAAGCGCAACCTGAACTGTGACATAGAGACAAGACCTATTAATCAGCTCCCAGATTACTTGCAAATCTTTCCGAATCAATCAACACGCGACACATTCCTGAAACTCTGCCTAAAGTAACTCCCGACAAGAGAGCTCCAAGTGATAACGAAAAAGATACTGCCAACACAACAACACAGCCGCTTCTGCGATCAGATAGGAGTAACAGAAACGCTATACCACGTGTTTATTGGAGTGCTTAGCGTTGAAAGAGAAGAGAAACCTATTTCGGGACTTCTTTGGGATATCAGAGAATTAGATGGAACCTGAGGAATGATGGGCACAGATCTTGCTAGGAAAAGATACAAAATTTATTTTTACCATTGTATAATTCTGGAACAGTTTACAGAAGATGCGTACCAATAATTGAACGAACAGTAACTGATAACGGCTATAGGAGGTAACTGGAGCAAAGAATCACCCAAGAATGTATGAACGATAAATAAGGATACAAATGAAAAGTTTGTGATCAAACTATAACATTTTAATTAATAAAATTAAAAAATGAATGAATTGCCATTGGGGCAATTTTTTTATTGGTGCCCGAGACAATTTTATGCCCCACAGGGGGCACATTTCACAGTGGTGCAGCAATTGATAATGGGAGGCAGAGAGCAATGTCACATTTGCAACCATTAATATGCAGGCAGGGAATCAAAAAGGAAAGTGGGGCGGCATTCATAGAAGGGCACACAATATTACAGGTACCAGGTTTAGCATAGCCGGGCAACAGTTACTATTTATACCACAGTGATATATCACAGTGAGACAACAATTGCTATTTACCAGGGTGCTCTGCTTCAGTTGAGCAACAATCCATATGGATACCAGGGTGCACACACAGTGGGGTAACAATTAATATCGATGTCAGCAGGCAATATTAAACTGCAGAACAATAATAAGAGAAAGTTAACACAGCACGGAATATGGATGATAGTAGGTTGTAGTCCCTTACTGAAGAATACAGATAATGGTGGGTGGCAGAACAATGGAGTCAAAGCGGACAGGAAAACAGACACCAAACATTGCCATGTGCTGGCTTCCCTGTTAACGTTGCCCTGCAGGATGGGTGTTAACATTAAGGAGGGGGGTCACATGACCAGGGAGGATTATCCTAGACTGCTGGTCTACCTGAGAATTAGGGGGATGTTTTGGGGTAGGAAACGCTGCAAGCCCAGACCAGTAAAAGTAGTGGCAATACTCAATAAGCAAAAAAATGGTGCAGCAGAGTTCCCCTTATGGGCCTGTGTGTTCCTCAAGTGTGCAGGGCCTGGATTCAGAGTTAGATCAGCCTCAGAAATTCCGAGGTGGTCACATGACCAGGTGGGCCTATCCTAGGCTGCTGGGTTGCAGAGGAAGATGGGATTGCTTTGGTGAAGGAAGGGCAGTTACCCAGGCCAATTAAATGCAGCTCTAATACACAATAAACTAAGTCATGTGCAGGGCCCAAATTCAGATTTTATATTTGCCTCGGGAGGAGTTGGCATGACCAGTCAGGTCTATCCCAGGCAACTGGCTTAGATGATAATAGGATTGCTTTAGAAGAGAAAGAGTGACTCCCCAGGTTAAACCAGGGGAATGACAGGAAGGCTCTTAGCCTCCCGCTCCTCCTGGGTCCTAACATCCTCCTTATTCGCTGGCAGTTCAATGCGCAACGCCTTTCCTATGTTCTGGGAAGTAGCTATGTGTGGAAATGGAGCGGAGCCAGCAGCCTGGTGAGAGTGCGTTCGCTTGCGACTCCAGCCCCGACTCCCTAAGATGATTATACCAGGTAAGATCTCGCTCGAACTGAGGAAGGCAGTATTTGCGTGCTGGCACACAGTTCGGTATGCTAATAGCTAGTGAATACCGTCTAAACAGATATCACCCTCTCGTTCTAAATGTTATACTAGATACATTTAATCTTGAATAATAACATCATATTCTCTCACAACGTGCTGGAAAACATATGCACTTATGTAAAATGACTTATCTGAAGGAGTGCAGCAAAAAGAAAGAGGAAAGGACCTGGGCTATAGGAGGCTTGTACTAGGACCTGGCATCTGATAGTTGGAGGATAGGGGCCTCCGGACAACCAAATACCAGAGATTCATGGGACTAGTGGATTCAGTTTGATTTTTATTTGAACTCTTTAATCTATCGGATTTCATTTTTCCTATGGATCTAAGTATAAAACGAAAATGTTCAGTTTAAATGTTCAAAATTTTAAAAAGCTGTGAGTTGCAGTATTAAAGAAAGTCGAGCATAATGCTTGCCTCCTGTCTTGACAGAATATATGCTTGATAGTGTAATATATGAATACCCCTAATTATTTTGACTTTTAGACCAGTTTATTGTACTCTGAGAGGTACACAGCATGAGGAAGCCTACTGCACTTGACCTCTCAGCACAAGAGCAGATAATGGTAAGATATCATCCTAGTCAGCATCATAGTAATGATTTACAAGATAATCTAGATGCATAAACTGTGATTTAGGAGACATTATTTACCTTTCTACAGATTTGGACTTTCTCCTTAAAAGAATGATGTTGCATAGATTGCAGCATTTTACAGCGCACATTTGGACAGGAATATTTTAGTGGTAAGACACAGCATCCCCCCTTTTTAACTTTGATTTAAGGACTTGAGTGCCCACTTTGGTTGGGACCGATTTATTTAGACACATGAGTTACATGTCTCTTCACCCTCATTATTTTCCAGATCTAAGGTCACACCAGTTGGCAGATTGGTGATGTGTATGCTCTATAACCAATATTCATTAGAGGATATTTGGACTTTTTTATTTATAAGGTGACTTAACAAGCTTGAGGAGACATAAAAATTCATTTTGGTTTTCAATAAAAACTGACGCCCACAGAGGATCGAATCTGGCACTATACAGAAACATGTCCATGGAAGTAGACTTGAAAGTGTACTTACCCGTGAAGAGTGTACTATTTTAAGGCATCCCATGTTTTTATTTTGGCAGCACAAGTCTGACTTATACCTTCAATGGGCCTCATCATGAGGTGGCCGGTACCACCCAACACTATTAGCGTTACTGCAACTCGGTCCAATGCAATTTGCGCCAGAACCTGAGTTGCGGTGGGGAGGTAAATCCCCAATCAGGGCATCTTGGCACTATAAGCAGCAGCGCAATTAGCAGCGTGCTAATAGTGCCAAAAACAGGCAGAAAGGCTTACCTCTCTGCCCATCTCGAGATGAGGCCCAATGTATTTGTGTTATGCTTGCAATAACAAGTATGCAACATATATAGAGTGGGAAACCCAAGGGTACCCCGTGAGGTATTTGTTTACTTTTTATTCCTCTATTTTTCTCCAGCCCTGAAACCATGCGCATGTCCAGGGGCGGAAGCTCAGGCCATCTAAAGTGTGGCAAGGACACCACCTATGAGGGTGGAATGAGGGAGCCTGCCATTGCCTATTGGCCAGGACATATAACTCCAGGTACAGTATGATTAATGACAGTATATCGGAAACTTGCTATTGACAATGACCAACATAATTTAGAACTGTACAGTGTACCAGGCCATACCACCCACGATGGACAAAGTGGTGGCGACACTTTGGAGCGCAAGAGGAATAATGCAGTGGGGGCAGTTATTTCGCGATAAACAGTTTGTGACGTGGGAAATCCTAAAAGATACTGTGGATGATACGCCGAGCCACAAGCTACACTACATGCGAATGAGATCTGCCATAGCTAAAACATGGTCGGAATATCCGGCTGAACCTACGATAAATCTTGGCTTGGGTTATATGTTCACGGCTGAGAAGGGTAGGATATTAGCATCAACACTGTATAAGACCATTATTCAAACCCGCCCATCAGAGCCACATAAGGCCAAAGACAGGTGGGAGTATGACCTGGGACAAGCCATCACTGACGACCAGTGGTCACGAATATGTGCACTATCCAAATCTTTATCCTGTAACACCAGATATAAACTGATTCATTACAAAATTGTACATAGACTGCATTATACCCCAGTCAAACTGAAAAGTATATATGCAACCACCGAAGGTCTATGTCCAAGATGTGGCTCTGAGACAGCTGACACTTATCACATGTTCTGGTCATGCACACATCTGAGGATGTACTGGGAGGAGATATTCAAAGCATTGGATGACATATCCGAGGAACCTGTTGAATGGTCACCAATGTTATGCCTGTTGGGGGCCACAGGGAAGATGAACCCAATTTGGCGGAAACTACTGAACGTGAGCTTACTACTGGCCAAGAGAGCGATATTATTAAAATGGAAAAGCAAACCCCGCCCCACTAAGAGAGACTGGGATAGAGACATGATATGGGCAAATGATAACGAAGAAATATATATTGACTCATTGCAAGTGGCTACGAGATTTAAAAACATATGGTCCTTATATAAACAATACCTAGGTGATAGGGCAGAAGGAGAGGAACTGTCTTGAAACGTGTGGTTCCCCCACCCCGCCTTTTCTTTTGTAGAGCTTTACTGTGTTCAATAATGTATAAATGGCAGATTTGACATGTCCATATGGTTAATGTATCTGTGTGGTATAATAAATAAAGTTTAAAAAAAAAAGAACTGTACAGTGTAATAACCTATAGAGTCTTCAATGAAGTGAAGAAAGCACCCAAGTTGGGAAGAGGTTCCACTATCGGTCATTGGGTAAAACATATTGTTTCAGCTACAGTTCAAGAGATCCCTATTGGAAAATGTTTGAATAAGAAACACTGTGGTGCCTAAGCAAACTCTAGATAGCAGCGTTATACAGCTTTTAGAGCTTTCACCTGGTGCAAAGCCTAGTGTCAGAAACCAGAAGGTGTCTCACCCGCTAGTCCCTGCGGATCTGGCATCCAGGTGACCAGGAAACCGCCATCGCTTTTGGATCCAGTTCTTGGGGTGGACCAGTGCGGAAGGATCACTTGGGTGAGGGGTCTTCGGGGAGTGGGAGTGGGACACTGGATGGTGAGACGCGGTTTCCCTCCCCTTTAACACCTTTACCCCATACTACCAGGTAGGATATGTGGGAACCTTACCCCCCCTTTCCCTTCTCCAGTACTTTCACACAGACAGCCCGGTCTGGGAGAAAACAGACTCCCACCGAAGCAGGGTACCAGACATGTCACTCTAATGTGGTCGGGCGAGGTCAGGCAATTACTGACAATCACCCACACCTGACTTCCATTAAAATTTCCACAGATAAAAGGCGGGGCATGAGAGCACACTCTGAGCGAGGCAAAGCACACAAAGGAACATCAGTTTCGAGTCGGCAGCTGAACGAGGGGAGAAAGACGGCAAAACCCAGCGGGCTCGTAAGAAGGGAAATACTGTTGACCTTTTAAGTAAAGCACCATTACTTTCAAGAAACCGTCAAGGCAGAAAGCGTAAGGCCAGGAAACCAGGCTAAAGAATCCTTCATAGTGTGTGGAAGATACCGAGGGCCCTCCTGCATAACTGATCAAGGCGGGGAGGAGTAGCAGCAACTGCTGTGGTATCGTCCTTGACTCCAAGAACAAAGAAACGCAAAAGAGATCAACACTGCTGGTGAGTTGGGAGACCGATGCAAGACAGGTCTGTGTTGAAGTCAACATTGCAAGCGGCAACATTGTATAACGAACGCTGGAACGAACATTGTTAAATGGGTGTGATGAAAGATGCAAGTAAAACTAAATTGCTGATGAATGTTTGAACTTGAAAAGGGAAGATACGATACCGTTGAAAGTGGTCCGGAACCGTGAATGTGCTCAATTGAAGGTCTCTGTAAGGTATAGCACCAAGAGAAATGAAAGTAGAAGATTGAGGGAAACAATTGTGTGAAGTTAATCGAAATGATCCTGCAACGGTTTACACAAAACCCATTGCACATTCGAAAGTCTTCAATTTTGGTAGAAAGAGGATCCGAGCCCGAACAAGGGAGGTCCATGGTCCGAGCAGGAATGAGGTAGACCAAGTGTGAACATTGTGATACAAAGGGGTTCAGCCTGAAGAGGGAGACCCATGATGAACATTGAAAGCCAGAACTTGTGCATGTGCAAATCCTAAAAGGAATGGAACTTTGAGACTTTGTTTGTAATGACAGACCCTCTGCAGTAAGAGGCTGTTATTGGAAAAGGTGCTATGGCAGAAGGCCCTGATGTCTGTGCTTGGAACTGAATCCTGGTGGCTAAAAAGCCAGAGTGTGTACAAAGCTCGAATGTGCCGTCTTGCCCTGTGCTGAAAACATGGGGAAGGGCAGTCAACTGCTCAACTATGACCCTTACCCCTGACCCCCACTGGCAAGGCAGCCTGCCAGGTAGGGCCGGGTTTCGGGGTTCCATTATGGCCTCATAGGCCTCAAAACCTCATCCGAGACTCTCTTGGAGTCAGTCCTGGCGCCTTTGGCACCAGGCTCATATTCATTATGGAGAGCATCTTTAAAGTGGGACTATTTACTTTGGACTACTTTCTTTGGGCCTGCAGTCAACATGGAGGCAACCACATAGCTCAGTTACCAAGAACTGAACTATGCGGTATAGTGTTTTGGGTGTGGTTGACCTGGGACTACTTTACCTGGACTACTTTACAGGAAGGCTATTCAAACCACACCCAGACAGCAGAACACGCTTTGCGTTATTCTGCTGTTTGTAGCATAACACTCACTGTGCCCAGTGTTCTTCTTACCAGCTATCCATGGGACTGTGAGCCTGCAGAGAGGAAAAAGGGACACCGTTATATAAATCTTACCTGCAAATAGCATCCAGTCTTCAGCCCGTTGCTTGCTCCCGATTCTGCTTACGTGGGGACAGCAATCCAGCAAACTACATCTTCTGGACACCGCACGCTTCCCGGAACAAAGCGACCTGAAAAGGTGAGGGAAAAGGACAGCATTAGAGAACGCTCACTAAAGGTTTCACACGAACAACGGAAATCACAAGACTCTTACCTGGTTAGCCGCCTCTTGGCCAACATCGTTCCGGAACATCACGCTTACTGGGAAAGAGCATCGTGGCCTGCAAATGAAGGGGAAAGACACAGGTTAGCACATATGAGGCAAAACAGCGCCGCACATCGCGCATTACTTACCGAACAGCATTGCGCACACCGCGCCATCATTTACTGGCAGGTGCTCAGCCCAACCTGCACGACAACGCCAAATCTCTTGCACACCTGAAGAGAAGAGAAAAGACATTAATCACAATAGGACAAAGGAAGGCAAGAACAGTATTGAGTACAAAGACTGTAAAGCAGCAAGACCTACCTTAAGGACACTTGAAAGGGCTTGCACCAGTGAAGTAACTCGGTCGCTCACGCCCCCACGAGACTACGCACCCCTGCCACGAAGAGCAGGACGGAGAGCACACCTTCTAAAGAAACAAGGCTCAACTTCCATCGGAGGTACCACCCGGGATCGGGGAGAGGGTTCGAGGCACATATCATCCAACCAGCGTTGAGTGGCATCCCCGTGGATACCAGCTGAGCTAACAACCGTCCTGACATATTATTTCTTGAACAATTTTGCATACACCATTGTCCCACACCCTTTTGTATTTAGAAGTAAGGATTGGAAATAAGGCGATTAGTATAGGCCCTTTTATTTCGACAGACTCGTCTAGGACTGTGTTATTTGTTATTTGATGGTCATAGCTTGCTCCCATCCTTGGATTTATTTATTTGCATTTATCAAGCGCGCTTGCAGCCCATGAGGCATCGAGGCGCTGTTACAGATGATGAGCAGACTTAAGTTACAGGCGGGTGCCCAATGGGCCCATGGTTACACAGTAGCGAACAAATATACATGAAATTGCTAAAAACCAATTTGTGATAGATATTCTGTTTTAGACAAAGATTTAGGTTTTGATAGGCGTTCAACAACCCATTTAAAGTTCAATAAACACCTATGAACTGTGATCATTTCTGTCTGTCTTCACTGTTTGATACTGTGCCTTCCTTACACTAGTAATAGACTGTTTCATTCTAGTTGAGGCGACACATATGAGCATGATTAAAGGTTAAAGAGCCCAGATCACAAGAAATCAAAGAATGCAATGTTCTACAAAACCTTCCATTTTAACAGGGGTGACTGCTGACAAATCTTATATAATTTGTTTTTTCTCTGTATACCGAGGAGTCTATTGCTGTGGGCTTGAGAAAGGACTCACCATGACAAGATCACTGAACAGTCAAAGAGACTAGCTTTCATTTCCTGTGAGAATGAATATTGTGAAGCATTAATGGGAAGGTGGCCTCATCAGTCCAAGTAGGATGTGAACTGGGAGCCTTTACAGAGGTGCATTTTCTCTGAACTTTCTTAAGCACGAGGGCCCGGGAGTAGTCAGATGTGCTCTGAGAATGCATTCTAGTAAGAAAGATCTATGAGCCTCTGAACTGTTAGGGTTGTCCTGGGTGTCTTATTATGGGAATACTCCAAATCCAACCTTAAACAGGTACTCCTAGATGTCATGGTTTTAGGTCTGTTATAATACTTTTTGTATTTCCCCAGGTGTGACACATGAGCTGGCCAGCACTTTGGATATTCTGCCGACTATTGCAAAACTGTCCGGTGCATGTTTGCCCAATGTCACTTTGGATGGGTTTGACATTACACACCTACTCCTGAAGGGCCGTGGGGTGAGTTATTTCTTTATGAATGCTTTATTATTTTTATTATTAGGGTTTTTGTTTGAGCATGGACCTAGCTTCTGGAAATCAAGCGCTTTACAATCATAGAGGGGAGAACATGGAAAGGGAAGTAGAGCATTAAAGGAGTGGGGAGATAACAACATGGGAGGGAGAGGGCAGGCAGTTTTACAGCAATGGATCCACAAGCAACCTTGCGAGGTAAGGCATGGAGACAGCTGTAGGTTGTAATTGGTCTCCCCTTTACATGCATTTAAATGTCTCCTACTGAAATAAAGTATGGCATTCATGACCATCTACACAATGAGTTTTATTGAGGCCCAAACCGAAAAAAACTGCCTTTGCCAACCCAGGGTCAGCCTTCAATCAACCTTCTCTGATCAGACAAAAGAGGAGAAAGACCCTCCGTGTCCAGGTTTCTACTTGCAGGAACACATTTGTGGGGCTCACTCTAGAGTACGTTGGTCCTGTCTGTGATGGCACAATCTGTTCAGGAAAGGCCTGACAACTGCACTATTTACCTTTTTTAACTAGGCACGTTTTTCCTGCAACCCCCATCTCTCCCACGTTCTTCTGAACCTTAATGTCCATCATTCTTATCTACCCAGTGATATCTTTTTGGCCCACCAAATGGACTCCATGCTCCCGAGGACCCGAACCAATTGCCAAGATGTACAATACCAGAGATTGTTCCCAATATCCACCTGTGTATATGTGGGTGCCACCGGTATCATATGTCCATAACTTCCCATGAACATGGCTGCTAAGTGCTGATATAGCCATAGAATAAAAATGCTATACTCTTTATAACTCATTATTAGACTGAAAAAACAAGCACACAACCTCAAAACATGGAAGACAGCAGCATCAACTGGCATAGAGCATGGTAGACTATGTAAACAGCCATTACATAAACTTTGAGTATGCCTAGAGAAAGGAACACTAGAGCAGTTCACACATTGAAAGACGGTTCAAGAACCAACACTGGAGAACTGTACCAAAGGGGAACAAAATGCTCAGTGAGTCCACAGTGGTTCATTCTGCTCTCCCTGTATCTTTTGATAGTTTTACACTTTCTGAGCTACTGGTGGCGGTTGTAGTCTATTTGTGTTTTTTTTTATTTTCCTCAAGTCAGCGCTATGTTTCTAAGCTGCCCATCTCATACTTCCTCTATTGTATTGCTGTCATTAATGTCAGTCGTACATACTTTATTCCTGCCATAAGCTTTTACAATACTTTCAGTAAGTGCTGAACTTATGGGATCTGCCTGATTCCTCTGCCAAGTAGCCCTGTGTCATGTGGCACCTTGGTCCAGTTCTGGTTTTTCCCATTGCATGCTGAAACCTGTAATTTCATTTTCCATGCTATACGTATGGGCCTTCAAGTCCCAGCAAGCAATGGGAAAAAATAGGACTATCTTGAAGTGTTGCGCATGAAACAGGGCAACTTCGCAGACGTATTTGCTTTTGGTTTTGGCCAATGTGGTGTCACTAAAGCCGCTGTAATGCCAAATCCATTTCATCAATAAGAAGGGAAGGGAGTTGTGCACATGACTATCTGGTTGACATGGCAGCTGGCAATGGCCATAGCACAAATCTTCCAAAACACTATTTGTCTGTGTTTTAACCTTCCGCCTTATCTACCAATGACGAGTTGCTTCACAGTATGTTGGCCAATCATGAGTGCTGTTGTACATCTTGTGTTTGAGTGTCTCATGACTGGGACAGTGAAGTGCTCCAAGTATGTCTGCTCTTCCTTGTCAAAGACCCTGTCCAATAAGCTCCTGAGCTTGATGATATTGCAACACTGAAACCACCCCAGAGGTAAAGTGGACACCCATTGAGGAGAGGCACCACTAGCACGGGTTGAAGGCATGGGGAGGTGGACATCCAAGTGATCTGAAGTATTGGGCACCAATGGGGGAGGGGGAAGTAGCCCAGAGATCTGCAATCCACTGAAGGGAGCCGCCATTAGCTGTTTACCGGGTTTGAAGTGCTCAGAATCGAATTGTGTTTGTGCTATACAAGAAAAAGACACTTAAGTCACTGCGATCCATAGGCCTGACAGGACAATAAACAGGCTATCCAAAATTATTTAAAGGAAAAAAAGCAAAGGTGGTCCCCTTACTTTATGCATAGGAAGTCACCACAATAGTATACATGACTGTTGAACAGTTGCATATGCAGTTATAGTTAGCATGTCTGTGCCAATCTTGCTGTGAGTTAGCACACACTCCAAGTTAGAATGGGCCCTCATGAGTTTTCATAATACTCCCAGTTGGCCTCTGCTCCATCTTCCAGAGAGGTCTGCTGCAGGTAATATTCTCTGCATGGTTAGGGACCAATTCTCCAGGTCATGTCCAGGTTCAACACTCATACATTTGGAAGAGGTGCTATCCCTTCTGTGAAGCTTTTGGTTCCAGAGACAGATTCCTCTATTCCCAACGTGTTTCTCTTTGTATCATGGGTGATATTCCCATGCGCTGTCATAATTATATCACACTTTTTGATTGATCATGTTTTTCCATTGGCTTGTCGAACAGGCAACATTTCCACATTAACACACCTCTCGATCTTTATTGGAGGTTCATATGTCTGAATGTGAAAAAGTCATGGGACGTTTTGCTCTGAGTAAAACTGAATTCCAAATCTGTTTTTTTAAATATCTAATCACAGCAATGTGATACATTAATGAAGTATGGGTTTCTGTAATCCTTCTTCCCAGAAGGATGTGTGGGTATGTGACATACATTTGTGCCATGAACATTTATATCAGTTTATTCATTTTTAATGAATGTAGAAAATTCAAATTTGATTTCATAAAATAGATGAATGCGTCCATTTTTCTGTTTAGTTAAGTAAGTTTGCCTGTAAATTAATAGGCAGACTTCATTTTTAAATACATGAATAGTATTAATTTGCGTAGCCCATTATATTTCTGTGCATCTACTTTTCAGGTTTGAGTTTCTTGGGATTGTGAATTCATGATGCTAACAGACCACTCTTCCAATATTTAACCTGGATCTGCTGACACAGGGCCTTCAATGTCTGAGTTTCCATTAGGCTGACCATCTGGTTGAGTTTTATAAGACACCAAGGTTCAAAGGTGACATTCTAAGTGTAAGGACTTTCCTTTGAGGCTCACAACTATTAGCATGTGACTTTAGTACAGATTATTATCAGTCAGTACACAATGAATTTAGGCATGCTAAAATTAAATTAAGTTTATTTTCAAGTATTTATCCTTAAACCTGCGCAAGGGTCCTATTCCGGATGGCCCTTTGTTCATGGGTTATAATTGTTGTTCTTAATGTGCTTGATAACTTCTCCCCTAAATTGGACTTGATAAAGTTTGTGGGACAAGGGTAGATGTCTCCCGCAAGACCTTCAATCCCTTATCAAGCAAGTAGATGCCGTTGGGAAAGGTGGGTTTGGAGGCTAAAGTAATGTTCTCTGACTGTGGGGAAATGAAGTGACCTTTCTCTAGTGAAATTGTGCTGAATATTGGTCAAAGCATGGGACAACCTGGTGCCAAGGTCTATGAGGGTGTGAAGTCGATATTTGAAGTGTTGCATTCAATTCTTTGAAGAATTTAAATACTTATTTCTATGATGATGTGGAAGCTCCCTGTGAGGGATTGCCTCTACTTGCATTCTAGGTTTTGTAAGATTCTTCGCAGGGTTTTGGGCTTGCCATCACACCAATTGTCATTTTCTTTTGGGATTTAGGTATTTCTAGACAGCTGGTGCTAGTATGTCTCATGATTGGGTGATTGGAGTGTCCGCTAGGGTATTTGGATTTTGACCAGTATCAGAAATATCTGCAGAGGAAAGGGTTTGTTGGAAAGCTAGCTTTATTGTCTTCAGGGGTCTGAAGGAGGTAATGGTAGGTTGTAAGGGAACTTGTATTATCTTATTGGGAGCGTACCACTTTTTGAGGATCAGTTGGTGATCTCTTCCTGATGATGACATCAATTTAATGCCTTTTCTTAAACCAGGAGGAGAAGATCAGATTTTCAGCATTTCCGTCTGTCCATTCAGAGTCCTTCAAGACCTTGGGCCTCATCACGACTTGGGCGGTAACGGTAACGCTATTAGCGCGGGCGGTATTAGCTCTACCGCCAAACTCCCCGCCGCTAATAGCGCCGGATCACGAGTCCCCACTGAGCCCATTCGGGAATGCCCCATTCCCCATTGGGCTCAATGGGGAATCTTCGTGCTAATACCGCCGGCGGATTTCCCGCCGGCGGTAACAGCGCAAGCTTCCGGCGGATTTCCCCTCAGCTCAGAGCTGGGGCGAAATCCGCCGAAGCCCTTATTCGGCGGACCCTTAAATCCGGCGGTAATAGCGCTGCCGCCGGATTTAAGGGTTACCGCCGAAGTCGTGATGAGGCCCCTAGTCTTTAGGCCAGTTTGAATGCATGCTCCTGATATGTTTGAAACTCTATGCCATTTGAGGGGTGCTGTCTTTCAAGGGAGCAGCTAACTTCTTGCATCCCATAAGCACACCCTTGCCATGGTGGATGGTAAGAAGCAAAAATCATGAATGAGACAATGTATTATTCTGGTGCCTCTCCACTTTAAATTTGAGGTGGTCTCCATGCCTTCTATTTATTTTCTACAATTTGCCAAGATGTTAAATGTGTTTTTGTTCCCACTGTGTTGCACTATGCCTGTTGAATTGATGTGATTTTGGTGCTAGCTGGAATGCAATAACAAAGGCTACACAGAAGGGTTGCTGAATGGTTCAAACCTGGGCTTGCAATGGCGTTTGTTCTCCTGTGGGGTGGATTTTACTTTTAAATTGAGCTTCTCCCTTCTATCTACTACACCCCTTTTCCTAGCCCTCTCCCTACCTCTACCACACTCTCTTCACTACCTTTCTCTCTGCCACACTGTCTACCATCTCTCTATCAAAATTGCCTTCTCTCGACCTACCACACTGACACACACACTCTCCCTCTCCCACACTGCCCCAACTCGCTCTCACACTGCTCCAGTCACTCCACCATGCTGCCCCATTATCACTCTCTCTCTCCCATGCTGCCCTCTCTCTGGCCCAGGCTGCCCCTCTCTCTCTGTACTGCACTGTCCTCTCCCTCCGTACCACACTTTCCCTTCTCTCTGTCCCACACTGCCCACTCTCTCTCCCACACTGCCACCTCTTGCTCTCCCTCACCCACACTGCTCTCTGTCTCTCTCTCCCACACTGCCTCCCACTATCTCTCTCTCCCACACTGCCCTCTCTATCACGGTCCCCTCTAGCTCTACCACACTGCCCTTTCTCCCTCCCTACACCGGCACCTCTCCCTCCCACACCATCTCTCCCTCTTCCCCACACTGCCACTTCTCTTCCACACATCCCCATCCCTCCCACCTCTCTCCTACACAGCCACCTCTTACTTTCTCCCACACTGCCTCCCCTCTTCCCACACTGCCTTCCTTCTCTCATTCTCTCCCACACTGCCCTCTCTCACTGCCCCCTCTAGCTCTACCAGATTGCCCTTTCTCCCCCGCACACTGCCACCGCTCTCTCCCACCACTCTCCCATACTGCTAACTCTCACTCTCTCCCACACTGCAACCTCTTACTCTCTCCCACACTGCCTTCCCTCTCTCAATTTCTCCCACAATCCCCCCTCTCTCACATACTACCCCCTCTCTCCCACGCTGACCCTCTCTCTCTCTTTCGTGCAATGCCCCTCTTTTTCTCCCCAACAATGCCCTTCTCTATCCCACACCACCACCTCTCTTGCATTTCCCACTCTCTCCCATACTACCCCCTCCTTCTTTCTCCCACACTGCCCAGTCTCTCCATCTCCCTCTCTCTTTACAACATTGCCCCCTCTCCCTAACACAATGTAAGGTACTTTTTTTGGCATGAAGAGTTAAACAAATATTGCCAAAGAAAATAGATGGGATACATAAATGTTACGTTCTCTTCAGTAGTGATCATTTTGCTTCCCAGCTTTTTTATTTTATTTCTGTCTTCTCTGGGTGCATGCATAAACATATATTGTTGTTCTTTCTGCTAATTGTGGTCCTTGTGCAAGGATGAAGCAGTCAGTATTTGAATGTTTGCCTGTGGTTTTTATTTATTTATTTTTAACAAAAATTAGATTATGCAAGTTTAAAGTTTTTGCCCCAATGAGCTTTAGTATTCAAGCTTGCTGTGCCATCCTAGTTCTACTCTCTACTGCCTTGTGTATTGCTTATTTAGAGCCTGCTCTATGTCCCGTGTCAATGTATTCTCCTCTATTTATTTTACTATGCTTTCAAACTGTGGGGCACTGCTGCCAAACAGGCATAATTCTGTAATCTATTGTTCAATGGTTTGTTGAGTGTTTTACCATTTAGTTTTGCAGTGCCTGGTACAGGACAGTTTGGCTTACTACTCTTGATGTGGCATCATGTCTGCCTTTTCTCCTCTCTCTGATTCTGATATCTCCTTCTTGAATTCTATATCTCACCCTACTGCTGCGCTTGCTGAACCACTTCCCTATTCCTTAATCCCCTTGGCCTATAACGTACTTCCATATCTAGTTGCTCTTTTTAATTCCTCGCTCCATACATCCGCCTTTCCTTCTTCCTTTAAACACCTACTCTTCCAATTCTAAATAAGCCGACTCTTGACCCATCCTTTCCCTCCAAAGTGTGTCCTATTTCACTTCTTCCTTTTCTTTCTAAACTTTTCAAACATATTGTCTATTCTCAGGTTACTAGTTTTGTAAATCATAGCTCACTTCCTCCTCTACTTCTATCATGCCTCCGGGCATGCCACTCAACTGAAACTGCTCTGCTTGCAGTTTTTGATTCTCTTGCTATTCTAAACTTTCTTCCCTTTTAGCCCTTCTTTATTGTTTGACACGGTTAAACACTCAATTCTTTCTCTTCATTGACTTGGTTTTCGGAACTCTGTTCTTGATTGGTTTTGCACAAGCTACTCCTCACTGATGAGGCCTAACAAGGCCGAAACATGTTTGGGAATGCTTGTGGTCTCGTGCAGAAGGGATGTGACCTAGCAGTTCGGGCTGGACTGCCCCCTTTGGGGTGGGACCAAGCCTGATTTGCATATGGTCTTTCCCCTTCTGTAATGGCTTGGCAGGCGAAGAACGATGGTCTGGGGGTTTGCCCAGAACAATGCCTGTGGTTAAGATTCATTCTAAACCTTCCAGCCATCACCTCTTTGTTTTTGCTTTGTCACCCCGAGTGGGACGGGTATGCCCAGACGTGGGTCCTGTGCCTGCTGGGCCTAGATACTTAAGCTACTCCTCACTGATGAGGCCTAACAAGGCCGAAACATATTTGGGAATGCTTGTGGTCTCGTGCAGAAGGGATGTGACCTAGCAGTTCGGGCTGGACTGCCCCCTTTGGGGTGGGACCAAGCCTGATTTGCATATGGTCTTTCCCCTTCTGTAATGGCTTGGCAGGCGAAGAACGATGGTCTGGAGGGTTGCCCATAGGAATGCCTGTGGTTAAGATTCATTCTAAACCTTCCAGCCATCACCTCTTTGTTTTTGCTTTGTCACCCCGAGTGGGACGTGTATGCCCAGACGTGGGTCCCGTGCCTGCTGGGCCTAGAGACCTAAGCTACTCCTCACTGATGAGGCCTAACAAGGCCGAAACATGTTTGGGGATGCTTGTGGTCTCGTGCAGAAGGGATGCGACCTAGCAGTTCGGGCTGGACTGCCCCCTTTGGGGTGGGACCAAGCCTGATTTGCATATGGTCTTTCCCCTTCTGTAATGGCTTGGCAGGCAAAGAACGATGGTCTGGAGGGTTGCCCAGAGCAATGCCTGTGGTTAAGATTCATTCTAAACCTTCCAGCCATCACCTCTTTGTTTTTGCTTTGTCACCCCGAGTGGGACGGGTATGCCCAGACGTGGGTCCTGTGCCTGCTGGGCCTAGATACCTAAGCTACTCCTCACTGATGAGGCCTAACAAGGCCGAAACATGTTTGGGAATGCTTGTGGTCTCGTGCAGAAGGGATGTGACCTAGCAGTTCGGGCTGGACTGCCCCCTTTGGGGTGGGACCAAGCCTGATTTGCATATGGTCTTTCCCCTTCTGTAATGGCTTGGCAGCGAAGAACAATGGTCTGGAGGGTTGCCCAGAGGAATGCCTGTGGTTAAGATTCATTCTAAACCTTCCAGCCATCACCTCTTTGTTTTTGCTTTGTCACCCCGAGTGGGACGTGTATGCCCAGACGTGGGTCCCGTGCCTGCTGGGCCTAGAGACCTAAGCTACTCCTCACTGATGAGGCCTAACAAGGCCGAAACATGTTTGGGGATGCTTGTGGTCTCGTGCAGAAGGGATGTGACCTAGCAGTTCGGGCTGGACTGCCCCCTTTGGGGTGGGACCAAACCTGATTTGCATATGGTCTTTCCCCTTCTGTAATGGCTTGGCAGGCGAAGAACAATGGTCTGGAGGGTTGCCCAGAGCAATGCCTGTGGTTAACATTCATTCTAAACCTTCCAGCCATCACCTCTTTGTTTTTGCTTGATTGGTTTTGCTCCTATATTTCTGAAAGTTCCCTTTTTGCTCCTTGGGCTGGTTACTCGCCTGTTTCCCCCTCTCAAACGGGAAGCCCCAATGTACTATTTTTTAGGCCCAATTCTGTTCTCTCTTCATACCATTTCTCTTGCCTCTTATATATTGACTTGTCTTATTTTTACGCCAAGGACTTCTAGATTCTTCTCTCTTTTTCATCATTCTATGGCTCTCTCTGACTCTATCCTCTCCACTCTCTCTGCCCGTTTGCTCACCAACTAATACTGGATGTCCAACCACTATTTGCCCCTCAATCTCTTTAAGACTGAGGTTCTTTTCTTCCCTGCTTCTACCATCCTTCTGCCTCTTCCTTCTTTTTCTGTCTCTCTCCTCACCGCTCCTCTCTTCCTATTCCTACCTCTGCATGTATTCTTGGTATTGACTCTTCCCTTTCTTTCATCTCCCCTACTTCTCGGTCATTCTTTTTTTTTTTTAATTTGGTTTAATTGAATCAATCAATTTTTACAAAACGGTCCTTCTGCTTTCGACTCTTTACTATCCGCTAGGCTTGCCCTTTTCTTAATTTTGATCATTCTAAGCTTCTTATTTCCACTCATCTATACATTGTTCTGTCTTCTTGTTGGTCTCATTGTCTATCAACTTGCTCACCTTCTGTGTGAGATTGGTCCCTTTCTGCATACACTTTGGTTTTTGTGTTGGGCCCCACACTACACTCCCTATACGATAGAAGTGATGGTATTGTAAAAAAAGCTTAAGCATTCATTTTACTTGTGGGTTGAAGGCGATAGTTACTTTTCGATGGCATCGAATGCACAAAGGGCTTTTTATTGAAGTATTTTTGGTGCCAGCTTAAAACCTCTGGATGCACTTATTCTGAGACCAAGGTAGGTGTAGTCTGTAACACGTGCAACTTGTGTGCCATGTAGGAATAGTTTGAATTTGTTGCTGTTCTTTGCTTTACTCTTGGATACCATGATTTTGGTCTTTATTTATGTTCACCTACCTGGCCCAGTCTTCAGTATTCTTTGCAAGGCTACTATTGTATCATAGAGCTTTATTGGTGGGTGCCAGTATGCCCAGGGCACCTGTATATCTCAGTCATTTTATCAAAGAGCAATTGCATCCCCAACCTGGGTCCTATGATTCTAATTGCAATATAGGGAGCTCCTTAATATGGAGATTAAACATGGTTGGACTGAGGTTGGATCCTTCTCTCATTCCCGTTTAAAGGACAAAGTTTGCATGTTGTTAATCCTCACCCTGAAACTGACTGAGTTGGATGTGAATTGAGTTGAACTTGGATTATATTATGTCATAAATCTCCTACCCTATTCCAGTTTATAGTCATTACGGTATAGTATTTATTGGGTACGGACCTAGCTTTACAGAGGTATACAACAATACAGATACATAACAGAGGGCTTTACAGTGGTGTACAACAGTACAGATTTCAGAGGTAAGAACAGATATACAACGGGGGTGGGATACACGGGGGGGGAGACAGAGGAGGAGTACATCTGTACCGGGGAGGCGAGGGGCGGACGGCATCTAGCAAGTCACGTGGCACGAGGGGCAATGTGATAGCCTAGATTTTGAGGCAGAGAGATTCCTTGAAGAGGTGGGTCTTGAGTTCTTCTCTGAATTGTAAGAGTGTAGGGTCAGGTCTGATGCTGATGGGGAGGAGGTTCCATAGTATTGCGGTGTAGGCAGAGAAAGCTTGTTATTTAGGGATTATGAGAGTGGGGTACCATTTTCCCTGGGCTTACTTTCACCAAGCAATCCACATGCATGTATTTGCCCCTGAGGCAGCCATATTCATTTGCATGCAGCCTTGCTCTCTTTTGCATCTGCTCTGTCTCTTTTACACCCTATCTCTTTCTACCACCCTAGTTCTCATTCTCATACCTAGCTCACTTGCAGGCTTCACATGTGTCATGATTTGGTTCAATCCTACCAACCTGTCTGGTCTTACTTTGCTAAAGTCTAAAGGGAAGAAACCACTTTCTGTACATAGAATTGGGGTAAAATGTAGGCATTTCAATCCCAATACATGTGTCCAAGGGGGATAATAGAGGAAGCATCCACTTTTATACATATCTAATTTTTAAGTTGCATTATTAATTTGAGTTGCACCCAAAGAGTTATTTTGGCTAAAGGGGTTGGTGCATGTTGGGAGGGATTTTCAAAGTCACTACCTGGGGTGGGATTCCAACTGTGGCAACAAGGTAGTCACAACCAATGTTTAATTTAACCACTCTCTTGGTGGTAGCATGGATAAGTAGCCAGGTTGAACTAAGGAGGGAGGGGGGACCGTTGAGTAGTGCAGTTAGCTTACAAAGGTGATAAATAGAAGGAACCAGTTCAGGTGAAAACAAAAATACTCTCGTTTATTACAGATAGCGCACTAAGGCACACTTTATTTAATTAAAGTTAAGAACAAATAATATTGTGCATACATCAAACAGTTTGATAACCCACTATGGGTTACTCACTACTTTAGTATTCCACACACATCACACAATATACTGTATTTGCTAAAGTATGGAACATTTGTTAGATAAATCATACATCTGTAAGGCAGCCCGTTCAGCTAATAGAAGTCAGCTATAGCTAACTTTAGAACAGAAATCCATAGCAGTCTTCTAGATGCCCCAAAGGGTACTTTAGATTCACAGGTGAGTAGCACTAGACAAGGCCACTCAGATAGGAAGTTCCAAACAAAGAAGGAAGTGCAGAGCCCACAGTAAAATTCAGCTATGACTTAAGTGGCTTAAGTAACTGTTGTAGGAAGCAGCTACCTCTCCTTGGACTTCGGTTCTTGGCATGCTCCTCTTCTGTGAAAAGGTCAGCAGAGCAGGGTCCCAGCGCTATAGCAGGCCATGGAAGATGCCTATAAAGATTCCAGCCTCCAAGCTGGATAGAAGTCTTTACAGTGGTGCAAGGCTGTTTCCGGGTGATGCCAGCGGATTACAGACTTGCAAGCTCCTTCAGCTTGGAATGGAGATTGCAGATAGTTCATTGCTTTTGCCCAAAACATCACATGGAAGGAGGTGCCTTGAAAAGAAGATCTTAGTCTTAAATGTGGTGGTGGGGATCCAAGATGGCCACCTTGTAGTGAGGACACAGCTTCTAGAGCTCAGTGCCCTGGTTTATGCTGACTGTGATATATGCCTTAACAAAGCTTAAAATAGAGGTTTCGACTACCCAGTGAGTGTAGGTGATTCTCAGTGAAGCTGATCGTAGTGTCCAACTAGATTCCAGAGTGTCATAAGAAGAGCCGTAATCAGCAAACATCACGGAGCTGAAAAGTGGAGCACGATTGCAGGGAGATGACACGTGGAGCTTGCTGAGGGATATGGACAGTGATCGAAATTGCAAGGACTGGGCAAGGAATGGCAATATAGTACTGCTGATATTCGTGGGGAGGAGTCCTGTGGAGCAGGGAGAAACTCAGGGATCCCGATGACACGATATTGAGGGACAACGCCCAGGACTTTTAGAGCTTGATCCCTGCCCTTGTAGGCACAACTGTATCACGGTGAGCCCCACTGTCCACCGGCATACGGACCTGCACTGTTCAAGTGTTCAAGATAATTAGCATATTATTTGCCGAACTTTGCGCCTCTCCTCGACATGACCAGCAGAATACAGCAAACTTAGCATCGCTTTAACCTTACATGCTACTTGAATGATCCCCTCCCTTCTATTGGTCCGTGAGGTTGTGTGCTTTCGGTGCTGGGACTATTAAGTGCATTACGTTGCTACGAGTGAGTTCAGTAAATCCTAGCTTATTATTCACTTAGGTTGGGCTGAGCTGTGCAGGTTATAAAGTGGCTTCAGGTTGTGTTAATCTTCATGCATCCCAGTTTGTACCCCATCACGTTGCTGTTCAGCTGGCTACTGAATCCAAGTGAACTACTTCTGGAAATTAATTAAGTAGCCTACAAGATCACGAAGGCCCTACACCACGGTCACCATCTCCAGTCCATTAGCCTGACTTCTGAAGCAGTGCTTAACGGGTCACACCTCTGTGACCACCTGGGTCTTTCAAGATACCCTCCCTGTGAGGCATAGAGATAGATAAAGGCGGAGGGAAAAGAGTTTATGGTCATCCAGAGCGTTTATAGGCATTTTGGAAGCTACATTGTTTAAGCGCTGTGGAACACTGAGGAAGGAAATAGTTTAAAGCAATCCCTGCAGAACATTTCCCTAAACTGTACAACCTTTACTGGAGACACATATCTGCTTCAACAATGTCTGGTTGATGAGAAACACATTCTTCAGAAGAGTAAGCAGTCAGGGAGGGTTAATACCCTCATCTAGCTAATAGGGGGAACCGGATTGCAATTTCATTCACTATTGCCATTTTCAGAGAAACTACAACGTTGAATTGTGGTTGGAGAAAAAAGGGAAAGGTTTGGCCATAATTGGTATCAGGGAAACTCAGAACAGAACCCGGTTAATGTCAGGACCCAGGGGGAAAAGAAAGGATCGCACTTCCTCACTCCCATCTACTACTGAAGAGAATTCAATAAGAAGCTGTTGGCTTAGGTCTGGGGGAGCTCAACAGGACCCCGAACATACAAGTGGGCCGGTTGAGCGGCAACAGAGCAATTTAGGCTCTGAGATGGCGGCTTCAAAGGAGGAGGTTGAACGCTGTTTTCAAGTCTTCCAGGACAAATTTGCTACCTCATTGCAAATACAGTTTGACAATTTTACAGCTGAATTAAAATCTGCTCTCGCAGATATACGTAAGGATATCACCTATCTGGAGGAAAGAACAGATACTAATGAGTTGGCTATACGAGATGTGGCCCAAGAATCCACAAAATCGGAGCTCCTACTCTAACAGTTGGCTAGAACAACTTATACCGTGAGCAACAATGTGAAGACCTGGAAAATAGATCTAGGAGGTCTAATATCTGTATCCGCAATATTCCAGAGTCAGTGACAGACTCAGCCCTGAGAGAGGAAGTTACAGGAGTGTTTAAAGGTTTATTAAACACGGACGAGGAGGTAACAATTCGCATGGATAGGATTCATAGAGTTGGTCTAAAGCGGCAGGACCCAGATGCTCGCCCTGATACACATTGGTGGCAATGTCAAGACACCCCCAGAAGGAACAAGTTCTTAGAGAAGACAGGAAAGTGACTCAGATTACACTTAATGGCAGTGAAATTCAACTGTTTCAAGATCTCGCTCCAAAGAAGCTACAAAAAAGAAGGGATATGCATGAGATCCTGCAGTATTCACAAAACCAGAAGATTCCATATAAATGGATTCTCCCTTTCGTTTTTTTTATTTCAATGGGAGGGTAAACAACATCGAGTTACAACAATGGAAGAAGGGGCTTGTGAACTGCGGCTAGACCTGGAGGATCAACCGTCCCCTGGTACAGGGGCGCAACCTTATGCTCCCCGAGGACCGAGACATTGGGAATGGACAACTGTATAACGGACTCCCTCAAGAAATCGAAAATGCACTCTACCAGCAGAGAAACCTGCAGAACCATGAAGGATCGAGACTTTACCTGGGTATCGATGTTATGGTGCAATAAGGTATATCTCTGCAGAATGGAACTGTTAAAATGTACAGTCGGGGCACAGTAGAAGTGCGCCTTGGATCTTTCTAAAGTCATAAAGGGGGTTTTAGAATACCCCACATTTATCTCTGGTTTAAGGGGTAGACCATCTCGGAGGATGGAGTCCGAAGAGAAAGTAGAAAGGATGGTGTACACCAGGGAGGAGGGGAAGTTGTTGGGGAAGTTATTGGGGAAATGTTGGGGGGTACTCCTGGTGGGTGGAGTGGGAATGTTTTGGGGGTGGGGTTTTTGTACAAAGGACCATAGACCAAGTGATAAAACGGCAGTGTGTTATAAAGGATTGGTTCAGGGAGGATATAAATAAGAGGTGGAAATATACCCATAGTAGGTCCTAGAATGCGTGAGAAATTATGGCTGCCTAGATCAGATAGACCTCGGGACATTCATTGTGGTGTAATCACAGGAGTGGTAGAGGACATATGGGATCAGGCTATACTTCAACACTCCTTTACTTCGTTTCACGCACCCTCCCCAGTTTACTCCGGGAATCTTTGCTAATTCCTTCCCTCAATGGAAAAGGGAGGGATGTACAAAGATTCCAGGACATGTTTCAGGAACAAGAGATTAAGTCTTTTGTCTTATGTAAAGAGGAGCTGGCTCTTCAGGAGAGTCACCGTGTTCAATATTTTCAAGTTAGTCATTGGCTGATGGCTCCACCTAACAAGGCAGCAGCCATTAGGTCACTTACACCATTTGAGCAATGTGTGATCTCTAGCTCTGGGGACAAACACCTGACCTGTAGATTATATATGTTTTTAACTGATGAGCCTCTGTTAAAAACACCCACTTTTCAACTGGCCTGGGAAAGGACCCTGGGTTTCATGCCCTCAGAGGAATCATGGTTCAGATTATGGTTGGATATCCCCAAATTGACAAGATCTATACAGATTAGGGAGTTTGGGTGTAAATTAATTTATCAGTGGCACTATACACCTAAAAGGTTACACAAATTGATATCTCAATCTCAGACTCTCGTTGGAGGGGGTGTGGAAGGAAAGGAAATTGTTTACATGTCTGGTGGGCATGTCGTAAGCTATCTCAATTATTTTTCTATATTCTTCAACTGCCGGCTCTCATCGTAATAGCCCAGAAATGGAAATCTATCGACCCTCCACATATAAAAGACTGGTATTACAAAGTTTGGAACTGTGTGTCTTTGGAATGGGTTACGTATACAATTCAAGGGGAGCAGGATACATTTTCAACGGAGTGGGCGTCGATTTAGATTTTCTCCATCGGGACTTTATGGACCAATATTGCCCACAGAAGTCACGAATATTGAATATACTCTAAACTCGATATTGTCTTTGACTACTCTGTATTTGAGGGTTGGTTGGGAGGGGAGGGTGGTGGAGGGGGTAGAGGAGATTTGGGTGGGGGAAAGGGAATTGTTGTTTTTAATTTGATTTTGATTTCTTCTATGTATACTTGAAAACCTAAGAAAAAAAAGAAAATGTGGTGGTGTTGGTTTTGCCAATGCTGGTTACTTTATTTAATATTTAATGTGATTTAGTTTACAAAATAAACTTTACACATATTATACAAATATAAAACAATATCATAATATCCATCACATCCTAACATTCAAATAATAACATTCAAATAACAATAATAGACATAAAAACCATTTAACCATCACTTTTCATAGAATCTCAATGGAATACATTAAAATCAAAATAAAACCTTCTCAATCCTACTCTCCCCATTGACTCTTTAACATAAGGCCAATAATCTCAGTGTAATTCAAATAGTTGGAGTGGAGATACAATTTTGTTGTCAATCTTTTCTCAGGAGGCCTTAGGGAATGATTGAGAGTAAAGGTTATATTAATGATTATTCTTCCCAACCGGCCCGTCATCCATTTAACGTGGGGAATATTGTCACCACCTTTTCTGTTTCTCATATCATTGGGCCCAGCCTGGCTTCAATATTTAGCCATATATTTTAGAGGGCAATTAGCAGGCACATATGATCGGAATTAGTGCAGTGATGCCAAAAGGACAATTCCTGAATGGTTTCCTGATTATGTACATACCTACCAATATACAACTGGATTGCACTGGCCATAATTTGACATTCGGTCAGTAAATGTTTGGCTGTCTCTAATGTTTCTGATGCTTTGCATAGGCAACAGACTCACTATTTAATACGAATCATTTCTCTGCCATCCTTGTTGGTAGTTGTTCCATTCTAAATAAAACAATGAAGCGTCTGAGCCTTTTGGATGGACATAGGTTCAAATACGCCTGTGGCTTCTTAAAAGTGTATAGTCTGTACTGAAAAAACTGATAGCTCCTTAACGTACTGAGGTGGGCAAAGTTCTCCAACCAATCCCATAACTCAACACTTTTCCCAAGCGCATTCTGCACTGTCATGATGCCTGCCCCCGGGCATCCGGATCAAGCCCATCAGCCCCGGGAGCAGGCATCCAGACATTTACAAAAACCCCAGCAGCCCCAGCTAGGGGCTGTGTGGGTTCAGTCCTGGCGCCGTAGGCACCAGGCTCATAATAAAAATCAGTCCTGGCGCCATAGGCGCCAGGCTCATAGACATTACTTACCTCATGCAGACCATGCTGCAAATAAATCCAAGACAACGTGAGGCTGGATGGGACTATTTTACTACAGGGACTATTTTTTACTTGGGTGTGGTCCTGGGGAACTTCTTTCCTGGGACTACTTTGGAGGCTATTTAAACTACGCCCGAACAGCAGCATATGCTTCGTGTTATTCTGCATCCAGCAGCGTGACTCTCACCGTGCCTGCAGCCAGCATCCAGTCTTCTGCCACGCCCGCCTCGAATCCAGAGCTCCGAGAATAAAGAGGAAGAAAAGGACAAGGTTAGAAAACAAACTTATTTCAAATTCCTCACCTGATTCCGGATCCATTTCATCTCCCGACCTGGAAAGTACATCAGTCCTGCACGCGTCGCTTCGCCAGCTCCAGCACGCCGCCATACTCACCAGTTCTCACAGCATCTTTCGATCCGGCACTGTCTCCATCATTTCTTCGCCGTACTCCGGCACCTAGGGGCACAAGAATAACAAGGTGAGCCAAGGGAATCAACAAATACCTCTTACCACCATAGACTTACCTGATTTACCACCGGCGGTATTATTCTCCATATCTTCATATGCCGCATCTGTAAAGAGGGAGAAAAACAACACGTTATCGCATGCAATAGTTACCGGACAGCATTGGGTAACACAGACTCTTACCTGAACGCCAGCAGCAGCTACGAGACCTTCTTCTCACGAACTCAGTTGCAACTTAAGGAAGGAAGGGGACAAGAGTGAACATCGGACACATTGAACTCTTTGAACTTGATACTTACCAATCCCGCCTGGGACTTCAGAGTCAATGCTTACCGGAACTCTCCCAACGCCTTCAAACCAGTGAAGTAACTCGTATCTACGTGCCCCTGCAAGACACGCAGGATGGAGAGCTCATCTTTTACAAACATAAGGAAAATACTTCTTCGGGTCCAGCAGACAAGACTAGGCGGGCCAGTCCAGACAGTCATCTCTGCACTACGCATCACATTGACGGAGACTGCAGCTGTCCGGGTCCGATTGACACCCCTGCGGGGTCCAGGTGAGCGTAACAAAACACGAAGCCTTTCTAAAAATACCCACCCGGGTGTTATGGAAACCTCGGAAACCGACCAACTGGCCCAATTATTGGGGGAATTTAGGGCGGAAGTAAATGCCGCTCACCAAGAGACTAATGCCCTCAGGAGGGAACTGATTGTCTCAAAGGAGCGCATTGATGATCTGGCTAGGCAACTACTGCAAAACCAAGCTGGGCAAACGCCCCTACCTGGATATGGGGGAAAACCAACCCCCGTTTCATCAACCAATCCTGTGCAAGTGGTTTTACCAGGAAACATTCCGTTAGCTCCACCCAAACGCTTTGCTGGGGACCCCAAAACGTTTGCCGTGTTTATGAACCAATGCTGCTTGCACTTTTTATGCAGACCAGGAGCCTTTCCAAATGACCAAGCCAAAGTAGCCTTTGTATTGTCATATCTTAGTGGCAGCGCAGCGGATTGGTCCATTCCGTTAGTCAACCAGGATGATCCTCTTCTCCGGGATTTTCAGGGTTTTCAAAGGAGCATGGAAAAACTATTCGCCAGACACTCACAGGGTCAAGCCCTGGAACAAACTTATCTTTACGACAGGGTAACCAGGATCTGCTAACCTATATTGCAACCTTCAATAGGTTGGTGGTGGAAACCGGGTGGCCGGAGGAAAAACGAATTACATTGTTTCATCGTGGACTTCGGGGAGAACTCAAAGACGTCTTGGCTCAAGTCGTGAACCCACCTCAGGATTGCACAGAATTTATAGACTTAGTGGTCCAGCTAGACCACCGACTTCAAAACCGAAAGACTGATCGAGCTAAGTTCGAGAATCGGGTATTGGTTAAACCCAACGTTGCCCCCAAAGGAATAGATGCATCTGAACCTATACAGATCGGGGGGGTTAAAGGACCCTTAACTCAAAAGGAAAGAGAAAGAAGACGACAGATGCAGTTGTGTCTGTACTGTGGAACCTCAGGACATTTTCTACGGGATTGCCCTACAAATCCACCCAAGAAGGTGGTAGGAGTTCCTGATAAAAGCTACATAGAGCCTGATTCGGGAAACGACCACGCCCGACAAGCATAGAGGTCCACTTGCCGAGCTTAAAGAAGGACACTAAGACCTCGCATCTGATCATCCCAATGGTCCTACTTGATCCCAGGCAACCATCACGTATGCACGCAGTAAGGGCATACATAGATAGCGGGGCTGTAGGAAACTATATGGACCACGAATTGGTGTCAAGGATGAATCTACCTCCCTTGCAAAAAGACCACTTCAGATGTCATCACCACAGTTGATGGAACTGAGATTGCCTCTGGGCCTGTAACTCATTCCACTACAGAGATGACACTGTTGAGTAAAGATGGGCATCGAGAGACTATTGTGTTTGATCAAATCAAAGCCCCACAGTTCCAGATAATACTGGGGATGCCATGGTTGGAAACACATAATCCTTGTATAGAATGGCGAGAGAAGAGAATAACCTTCCCGGATTGTGCACACACCTGCTACCCGGAGAAAACTTTGAACAAAGGCCTGGCTACAGTCGTTAACCCAATCGTGCAGTTACCTCAGGAATACCAACAATTTCAGGATGTTTTTCAAAAAGAACAGGCCAATACATTACATCCTCACACAGATCATACGATTGTCAAATCGACCTCCTACCCGGTGCACAACCCCCATGCAGTAGAATCTACGCCCTCACGGAACCTGAAAATCTTCACCTACGGCAATACTTGGACCAATACCTTGCTAATGGCTTTATTCGTCCTTCCAAGTCTCCTGCATCCTCAGCTTTATTCTTCGTGCCAAAAAAGGAAGGTGACCTTAGAACGTGCATAGATTACTGCGCATTAAATCAGATTACGGTAAAAAACTGATACCCATTGCCTCTGATCCCCGAATTACTAGACCAAGTAAAGGATGCTTGTATCTATACTAAGTTAGATCTCCGAGGGGCATATCATCTGGTACGTGTCAAGAAAGGCGACGAATGGAAGACTGCCTTTCGCACCAAGTACGGATTATTCGAATATCAGGTGATGCCCTTCGGGTTGTGCAATGCACCAGCAGCCTTCCAGTATTTTATGAACGATGTCTGTGTCGTCGTATACATAGATGATATTCTAGTGTACTCCTCCTCAGAATCAGACCATGTTAAGCACGTGCGTGCAGTCCTTGAGAAACTATGCCAGCACAAGTTATATGCAAAATTGGAAAAATGTGTTTTTCATGCTACAGAAGTTGAATTTCTTGGATTTATCCTGACTCCAAAGGGAGTCCGAATGGACTCTCGAAAGGTGGACGCAATTCTCAACTGGCCATCACCCAGTTCAGTCAAAGGGGTACAAAGCATGCTCGGATTTGCTAATTTCTACCGCAGATTCATTCCGGACTTCTCCCATGTTGTACACCCCATCACAGCACTTTTGCGAAAAAACAAACGCTTCTTGTGGACCGAAGAGGCTGAAAAGGCCTTCCAAGAGCTGAAAGCGAAATTCACATCAGCACTTGTCTTAAAGCATCCACGCCCTGAGCTTCCATGCATAGTAGAAACTGATGCATCCAGTTTAGCCATGGGAGCTGTCCTGTCCCAGAAGGATCCTGAAACTGGTCAACTTCACCCAGTAGCGTTTTGGTCCAGAAAGTTCTCAGCACCTGAGTTAAACTATGCGATTACCGATAAAGAGCTATTAGCTATCAAATCCGCCTTTAAGGCTTGGCGGCACTACCTTCTTGGTGCCAGGCATACCATTACCGTAATCACTGATCACCGGAACCTGCAGTATTTAAAAACAGCCAAAGCCCAATCATCGCAAAAACTTCGATGGGCATTGTTCTTTGCCGAATTCGATTTCATGATCACTTATCGACCAGGCCGCAAAAATGGCAAAGCAGATGCCTTATCCCGAATAGGGATGGGAGAAGCATATGCAAACCCGGAACCGGTGCCAATAATTCCCGAGCAAAGAATTCTTGGCATAACTACTCAACAGACACTAGAAGATATTCATTCAAAAATCCAACAACTCTTCGATCCAGCAACCCTGCAGAACTGGGTAAAGAAAGGCCCGGACTACTCAGTCGTCAATGAACTACCTTAATAACAAGGACGACTATTTCTACCACACAAGGAAATACAAGAACTATTCATCTCCAATTACCATGACACCCTGATGGAAGGGCACCCAGGTATCGCAAAAACTGAAGCGAAAATTAAGAGACAGTTCTGGTGGCCCACTTGGCGAAAAGAGGTAAAGCCATTTGTGATGTCTTGTGGGATTTGCGCCCAAAACAAAAGCCAGAAGAAAAAACCTGCTGGCCTTTTACAACCTTTGGATATTCCACCTACACCATGGCACACCTTGTCTTTAGACTTTATTACAGATCTACCTCTGGATTTAACACCATTCTAGTTATTGTGGATCTTTTTTCCAAGATGGCCCACTTTATTCCTTTAAAAGGATTACCTTCCGCTTCAATTTTGGCCAAGGAGTTCCTCGAAAACATTGTTCGAATACACGGATTTCCTTCCGTATTGGTCTCTGACCGAGGCAGTCAATTCATTTCACAATTTTGGAAGAAATGTTGTCAATTGGCGCAAATCGACGTGAGGTTATTAACCAGTCACCATCCCCAGACCGATGGTCAGACGGAGAGGACCAACCAGACCCTTGAACAGTACCTACGTTGCATGCTGCACCAGACCGAAAGCAATTGGAAGGATATTTTATGGATTTCCGAATATGCATACAATAACTCTGTACATTCTGGAACCGGACAAAGCCCCTTCTATACCATATACGGACATCACCCTCGAACTTCAGAACTCGATTCGCCTCAGCACTTAGAAATGCCTGCAGTTAGTCATTTACACTCTACTATTACACAAGCCTTTAAGGAGGCAACAGAACATTTCAAACAAGCGAAAGAGAAATATAAGAAAAATGCTGATCAACATAGAAGCGATGCTCCACGATATCAGATTGGGGATCAAGTTTGGCTGGCTACAAAACACATACCTCTAAAAAGAACTCGGACTTTTAATCCTAGGTATTTGGGACCTTACACTATTAAGGCCATTATCAACCGGGTGGCCGTCAAGTTGGAATTACCCTCTAATATGCGGATCCATCCTGTCTTTCATGTTTCACTTCTGAAACCAGTTCAACCCGGGACAAGACTTGCCAAACCACCTGACCACATCCTAATAGATGGAGAACCTGAATTCGAGGTAAAGAATATCCTGGACTCCAAGTTGGTTAAATCAAGACTTTTTTATTTAATCGACTGGAAAGGTTACGGACCACAGGAAAGGTCATGGGAGCCTAGTGACCACGTTCATGCACCTCGGTTGGTGAAGAAATTCCATCGGAACTTCCCAGACAAACCAGGACCAAGGGGAAGAACAACTTTAGGAGGGGCCTTGTGGGGGAGTGCTGTCATGATGCCTACCCCCGGGCATCCGGATCAAGCCCATCAGCCCCGGGAGCAGGCATCCAGACATTTACAAAAACCCCAGCAGCCCCAGCTAGGGGCTGTCTGGGTTCAGTCCTGGCGCCTTAGGCACCAGGCTCATAATAAAAATCAGTCCTGGCGCAATAGGCGCCAGGCTCATAGACATTACTTACCTCATGCAGACCATGCTGCAAATAAATCCAAGCCAACGTGAGGCCTGGATTGGACTATTTTACTACAGGGACTATTTTTTACTCGGGTGTGGTCCTGGGGAACTTCTTTCCTGGGACTACTTTGGAGGCTATTTAAACCACGCCCGAACAGCAGCACATGCTTTGTGTTATTCTGCATCCAGCAGCGTGACTCTCACCGTGCCTGCAGCCAGCATCCAGTCTTCTGCCACGCCCGCGTGCCTGCAGCCAGCATCTAGTCTTCTGCCACGCCCGCCTCGAATCCGGAGCTCCTAGAATAAAGAGGAACAAAAGGACAAGGTTAGAAAACAAACTTATTTCAAATTCCTCACCTGATTCCGGATCCATTTCATCTCCCGACCTGGAAAGTACATCAGTCCTGCACGCGTCGCTTCACCAGCTCCAGCACGGCGCCATACTCACCAGCTCTCACAGCATCTTTCGATCCGGCACTGTATCCTTCATTTCTTTGCCGTACTCCGGCACCTAGGGGCACAAGAATAACAAGGGGAGCCAAGGGAATCAACAAATACCTCTTACCACCATAGACTTACCTGATTTACCACCGGCGGTATTATTCTCCATATCTTCATATGCCGCATCTGTAAAGAGGGAGAAAAACAACACGTTAATGCATGCAATAGTTATCGGACAGCGTTGGGTAACACAGACTCTTACATGAACGCCAGCAGCAGCTACGAGACCTTCTTCTTATGAACTCAGTTGCAACTTAAGGAAGGAAGGGGACAAGAGTGAAAATCGGGCACATTGAACTCTTTGAACTTGATACTTACCAATCCCGCCTGGGACTTCAGAGTAAATGCTTACCAGAACTCTCCCAACGACTTCAAACCAGTGAAGTAACTGGTATCTACGCGCCCTGCAAGACACACAGGATGGAGAGCTCATCTTTTACAAACAGAAGCAAAATACTTCTTCGGGTCCAGCAGACAAGACTAGGCGGGCCAGTCCAGACAGTCATCTCTGCACTACGCATCACGTTGACAGAGACCGCAGCTGTCTGGGTCCATTCGACACCCCTGTGGGGTCCAAGTGAGCGTAACAGCACTTCCTCCGAGTATCTAACGCCTCTTCAAGTCCAGCCTATTTCCGCTAGGAATTTTGTCATGGACTCATGTAGTGAGCAGGTTGTATGGTTTTTAACTAGTTCCTGGTGGACTGCCATCAGGGGTGGGTTTGTTGTTCCACTGATCATCTTCAAAAAGAACCCTGCCCTCTTTTTTTAGGACTATCGCTTTTAGGGATGGCAATCCTAATTCTAGCCTTAAGAGGGCCATAGGAACACCAAGTGGTAAACCAAGGATCCAATGCCAAAATTTCCCTTCAATGACCTGAAGCCATGACAAGTCAAAAGTCAAAAGGGCCTCTAGGTCATATGTTATCATTGAGGTAAACACTTGTATGTATTATTGGCGCTTGCCCCATAATGTAAAGCCGCCCTGCTTACTGGTAAAGCTGGAAATCAGTGCAGTGACTTGCGCTGCTCTGATAGTGCGTGTTTGTCTGCATGCAACATAGTCGCAGTTGGGCTTGAACTCAAACCCCAGGTATCGATAGGAGGGAGCATATAGTATATTTGTTTTGCCCACCTTGAGGCTGACACGAGTTACTCTTTTGATAGTGTATCTCAACACTTTGGTCTTCTCTAAATTGATG
This sequence comes from Ambystoma mexicanum, assembly GCF_040938575.1. Taxonomy (NCBI): domain Eukaryota; kingdom Metazoa; phylum Chordata; class Amphibia; order Caudata; family Ambystomatidae; genus Ambystoma; species Ambystoma mexicanum. Next base: position 981,868,617 of record NC_090936.1, read on the forward strand.
ATTAGCCCATTGCTATTAGCGTATTCCCATAATGCTATCGCAGATCGTCGGACCCACTTATGGTGTTGTCCAAGATGACCAGGTTGTCTTCGTATGCTAACACAGCACAGGGGGCCTCGCCAATTTTAGGGGGACAGTTTTTAGCTACTGCTATTGCCGCTGGTATGTTGTAGACATTCAGATTGTATACAAATGGCACAGTGACACATCCCTGCTTTACCCCCCTGTTCTGCTGCACCATTTCAGTCATATGTCCTTCCTGGTCTAATTTGAGTCTGACTGAAGTGTTTTGATGCAGAAGTCCCAGGTAATACAAGAGTACCTATGGGCATCCCATGGCTTCCAGTTTTAAACACAGTCCGTCTCTGGGGATGGAGTCGAACGCAGCCTTAATCCATGTATAGAGCATAAAGCGGAGGCTGCCCCCTTCTGCACGCCCTAGTACGTAGAATGTTCATCACCATGAGGTTATGGGTGGTGGAATAGCCCCGTCGGAACCCACTTTGGAATTTACATAGGATGTTTTCTTCGTCCACCCATTTCTGAAATTCTTTGAGCAATAATGAGGCAAACAGTTTTCCTGTTGTATCCAACATAGATAATAGCCTGTAATTATTGGGGTCTAATCGGTTTCCCTTTTAAAAAATGGGTATTAAGACCGCTGTTTGCCAGGAACAGGGTATCTTTCCCTGAGCCAAAATCTTCTCAAACAAGATAGTTAGCAGGCTGGCTCAGAACTCTGGGTGGCTCTTGATGACTATGTTGGCCAACCCATTAGGTCCTTGAAGACTTAAACTCTTTGATTTTGCTCAATATTGCATCATAGGATACATCAATGGGAGGACATAGCGGGGCTCTACTCACTGGTGTTGTGTCGTCTACATCGCACACTGGGTTACGATCTTCAAGAAACTTTACTACCCATTCTACTCCATAGATTGGGTTCACTAATTGACGTTTCACAGTCCCCCTTGCCTCACCTAGAAGTGACCAGATGCTGCATGAATTTTTTGAGCAAATGGTCTGCACTACTCTTTGATATGCTCGATTTCTCTCAGCCTTTTTTATACTCTTCATGGTTGCTCCATATCTATTCTTGATTTTCCTCACATTATCACAATGTAATGCCACTGGTATATTCTTTACCTTCATGCTACGGAGATCAGCTCTAAGACCCCTCTTTGTGTCTCTTATCTCCTTGTTAAAGGGTAGCATGTTTCCTTCCTTTTTTACCATTAGCCCCATAGGGGCTGCAACGTGTTTACCAGAAAATGCAAGGATCCAATCTTCTATTGAATTGATAGACATGGCATTAAATTCAGGAAGATCAGAAGATCCCTTGTTAACTAGCGCTTCTATTGCCTGGTTTACGTTCTTATCAGACCAGCTAATTCTTTCCCCTGCATTATTAACATTTATTTTACCTATGCTCCTTTCTACAGGACCACCACTGGGAACATTGAGGGCACACCGGAGGATGGCATGATCGCTCCATTTATTGTGGATCATTTCCATGTCTTCAACATGAAGCTGAATTTTGGGACACACAAATATGTGGTCTAATGTGCTACAAGCGGCTCCATTAGTCCATGTGTGCTTACCAGGACGGTCACTAAAAGTGCGGCCATTAATTATTTCTAGATCCCAGCAGTCAAACAGTTGGACCCATCCCAGCTCCTCCACATCCTTCTTAGCATGGATCATTACGCATTTCTCATTTAACGTGGGGGTTCTGGGAAGTTCCCCCCTCACCTGTCATGTGGCAATTAAAGTCCCCAACAGCTATTACAGCTGTGTTTCCTAACTTTATCAACCAAGATATCATTAGGTCATGCAAAGCATCTTGTATTTGTTCCCTTAACACTGCTCCAGGGGGATTATAGAGACTTACAAGGAGAAATCTTCCATGGCTGCTCTCCCGACCATACTCCACCTCAACTGCAATCAGATTATTCTCTTGGTTGCAATTAACCTGTCTAGAGACCAACGGGTTTGCCACCCCCAAAAGTAAGCCCCCAAAGGGACAGTCTCTTTCTCCCCTTTTTGCATATGACTGGCACACAACAAAACCATCCAATATCAAAGGATCCATTGCCCAAGTCTCTTGAAAACAAATGCAACTATGTTTTGCTAACAAATCAAATGAGCCCTCTGATCTCAATAGGTGGGCAAAGCCTCTGCAGTTCCAAGAGAGGATAGTGAGATCTCAATGGTTTGCCAGCACCCCGGGCAATGACTCTGCCAATCATTTTAAGACTTGCTTTACATCGGCTACTTCTACTTTCTTTCCTTTGGTTGTACTAGGGCATGCTGATTCCTTTAATGGCATTGCCAGTTCTTCTTGTGCAGAGCTAAGATCTACTTCATTCAGATCAACATCGATGTTGACGTCTACTGCCATCAGTTAATCTTTGTATTTTCTGATCATCTGTGCTGTTGATAGGAATTTGCAATACAAAGCAGAGACATTAGGGTTAGGTCCTTTCAACAGCTCCACGAATTGAAAGTCATCTGATTTCAAAACTCGGAGTTGTGGAACTGAGTTGAATCTAATTAGTAATTCAGAACGTGCTAGCCATCTATTTTCACTGCTTTGATATAAATTCTTGATGAGGCAAATACCATTGCCTGACAGATCTTTCCAATCTTCGCCCAGCCTAGATGGTGTGGTCACTGGGTTATTCCGTTCACTCAGAGGTCTTGGTGGTTTATCTGGACTCAAAATTGACCTTTCTTCTTCACCCTGGTCCTCTGTCTCCAGTAATTCCACATCCTCGACCAGCTCTTTAATCTTCTCTTGCTCCGGTAATAACCAGCTAGTCAGGCCATCCTTGCCTGTGGGATTCTTTTTCTTTGCTCTAGCCGCTATTTTCTTCGCTTTCTTAGAGCGTAAGCCAAATGTTGCTGAATCTCCCACTGGGGAGGAAAGAGTACTTGGTTTCTTACTCACCATTCAACGCTGCTTCCGTGAGAAGAATACTTCAAGACTTTGTTCTAAGTCCAAGTTAGTCTATTTGTCTTGCAGGTCTTCAATTCCGTTGGCAATGTGGATAGCTTCAGAGAGGTTAGCTTCTACCTCCTCACACTCTTTTCCCGTCTGCTCCTGTGCCAGGGCAAGTGTGTTAGTATTCGCCAAGATACGCCCAGACATTTGCAAGAAAATCTTAAGTGCAATTTGTAGGGATGCCACAGAAGACTGTAACTCGGCAATTTCGTTTTCCTCAGAATAGGGGTAATCTAGCTCCTCTGCCTCTCTATCAGGAACATCCTCCATTGAGGCCATAGCTAGATTTGGGGAGGCTGACAATCGACCATAACTCACAGTGTGATTGGGTAGTCCAGAGGGGATGCTCATGGGACTTTCGCTCTGGGGCAGAGCACTACTTCCCACCGTCAACGGTATTTGTGGTGTCATCCCTCTTTGAATGTTCAAACACAACTCCAACAGTGAGTTATTATCAATGTCATCGAAATTGGTTGAACTCATTAAGCCACTGCCACTAGGGCCTAGGACCACAATTTCCTCAATGATTGTCGAGTTAGTTTCCAGGAGAGGGTTCAAAGGAAAAAACCCGGTGATCACACCTTAATAAGCAGGGATATAGTTCTTTACTCTCTTTTTTGATTTTGGTTTCATCCCCCCAGGCTCAATCTCAGGTTTATCCATACTAGGTTGCTTCTTCATTTTCCATAGATTATATTTAGTCTGCGTAGACCTTTTCTCCGGTGGCATTTCAGTCCCAGCTATAGATGAAGTATCAAGCTGGTACTACTTTCTAACCCAATGTGTCAGCTTTCCACCGGCTCTTGTAGTGACTAGGGCAACGACTGCTGTTAGGCTAGACTAATTATTGACTTTAGTGCAGGATCAGAAGCAATTGAGCCCACAGTCTCCTGCTAGCCTTACTTGTCAAACAGATCTTAGTTAACTGGTACAGCGGCTGCTGTTAGGATTAAATACGTTTTAGCTTTCAATGCAGGATCAAAGGCAATTAAACCCGCAGTCTCCTGCTAATCTTGCTTATGTCCCTACTTGCAACGGCCAATTATTGCACTTTTATATAGGCGGCCCCTGCAAGCTGAAAGAATTCAGCTCATGCCCCTCCGGTACTGGTGTCTTGCCCTTAATACCACCGGGCTTCACCTGCCGAATTTACTCTAGCTTGGCTGCTCCCACTCCTAGCCACAGGACAAGGAGAGACCATAAGTGGTGCTATCAGCACCCTAAAGTTTCTATCCCAGGCACACCATGGGACTATAAACACGGCAAACCAATGCGCACAGAGAAGAAGCTCTGCACCAGTACTAAGGCAGATTGGGACAGATCAAGGATAAGAAAGCAAAATCTTCACACTATTGCTTAATTACGCTGTTTGTCAATCCTACCGGGTTCAATCAGATAAAGAGCCCCGCGGGATGTTTGTTTCATGGTTCAGCTTCACAGCAGCACTGAGCTCCGTGGCTTTGTAGTGGCGTGAAGGAATCAGGGGCGGGTCGGCAGGGGATCACTTGCTCATCTCAATCTGCTCGGAGCCTCGGCCCCGACCGGCAGCCGGCAGCGCACCGCCCGCAGCTCCCACTCGCAGCTCGTCACCAGACCCGCTAACAGATGCTAGAGGAAAGGCCCAAGAACCGTCAGGCCGTCAAGCCGCACCAGAGCTGGGAACTACTCAGAGAAACGCCTCACTCTCGTACGGCAGTATCCCAGCTATCCGCTTCCGACAACCACCCAGTGTCTCTGTCATCATCTTCTTCTGATCTCTTCCAGCAGTTGACTAACTTCCTAGGTCCATCTCCCCTCCTTTTATCCAGAAATCAGGCTCTTGGTTAGCCCAGCTTTCTATCAAAGGAATTCACTAAAATCAAATATTGAGGTGGCAGTTGGAAAGTGGGCAGCCAGCCCCCAAGAATCTTCTCACTAACAGGCATACCACTGGAGGAATGTGGATCACTGGTAAGCAGCCCACCCTCCCCATTCCTGCCTTTTGACCCAAAGACATACTGGTCAACTTTCCCAGATTTCCTGAGGAAAGCCTGTGAAGATTCATGAAGAGAAGAGGACCCTTCCTCAACTGGAAAGGCGAGATGCAGCCACCAAAGGCCATGCCACCTTGAGCGAGACTTAAAACACGAGGAGTATCCATTCCGAGTACTTGGTCTTCCTAAATACATTATCAGAATGAAAAAGGCAGCAAACAACCTTGCATTGGGGAGAAAAAGTATCAGCTATTACCAGCCTGTTCTGGAGGCGCATCAAAAGTAACACAAATGTTACTTCTGATAGAGTAAAGTAGATGCAGTGTCCTGACGGCACCCCATGAAAGATGGCTTGTACTCTAATGGAAAAATGAATTTCACAAAATTGGGATGACAGGCCGTGCACTGGACTACCTAGTGTACCTCATATGACACAGGAAAAGGGTCCCTAGGGGCTTGCTTCTATAGGAAAAACCGAGATCCCAGAACAATTGGGAAGGTCTCCCAGCACTGGTAACTCAAAAGGGGGAACCTTTGCCCCAAAAAAAGGAATGCAGATAGAGTGAGGATGAAAATCCTCATGTCAATGAAATAAATCTAGAAAGTCAAGCAGTAGTGCTGGGGGGCTCAAAGGAAGTCATGGGAACATATGTAGATGGGGACACTTTTCTAACAGTGGTACCAAACATGTAAAACAGCTCTAGATAGCAAGGAAGTGAGGGGTAATGTTATCATTAACATGACAAATGAAGACAATGCTAAACCAAAGGCCTGTTACACTGACCATTTGGTTATAGGAAGATTGGATCGACCTTCACCTTCTAGGCATCACATGGCTTGGTGAGTCTGCCATGTTCTACGTTAATCCTAATTATTACTTTAATGCTTCGATCTTTTACTCCTGATTGGGGTGAGCTTGGTGAAGATTCATGTGGGCCCTTGCTGAGTTTTGATTCAAAGAAGCACACCCTTGACATATTTATAATCATCAGTAGAAACAGTTAAATAGAATTTGTCTGAAGACATAAATTGTTGGCAGGAGCATGACTTCTCCATTAACACCATGGTCGCTGGCCAAACAGGAGGCTCAAAAAGCAGACTGTACTGTATGGTACAAGTCTGTGTTATGAGCCCCCTCTTCCTTTCCCAGCTCCCCCTTCACCAATTAGCATCCGTGTAGTTTTCTACACGGATGCTAATGGTGTCTTAAAAAAACAAAAAGGATACCTTTATCCTGTGGCCCCGGCGCCGCGCAGCACTGCTTGTCAGTGAAGTCGGTTTTCATGTTGATGGCATCAGAGTCCTCAACATTGAAAACCGACTTCACTGACAAGAAGCACTACTCGAAGTAGAGCTGTGGGATAAAGGTATGTTTCTTAAAGTTATGTTTCTTTTTTTATTAAGACACCATTAGCCCCCTTATTTTTTTTTTTTTTTATTTGGTTCAGTTGCATATGGTAACTTTTCAAATATTTTTACTACATTAATATTAATAGTTACAATGTCACGACAATGAAATAGCAATTCACATTAGGTTATAAAAATACATTCATACGATTCATTAATAAAAGAACAATAAACATTTTTTACACACAATTAAAACAACCAGTCAGCGAATTACAATCCTTTTAACATTACAGAAGAAAAATTGACCTAATCACCACAAATGCAAAGGAACACAAGAGACATATATCCAAGCTGACATTAATTAGACCCAACTAACACAATTAAGATCACGTCTAAAGTGCGTGTTAATTCCTCATATAGAGTGGGTTTCCATTTCCTTGACTCTTGGTATCACCATTTGTAAAAATAGGACTACTGCTATATGGACTCTTACCCGACCATTTGAAAAGTTTAGTTGCCATATTTCATCACTTTCCATATCATTGTGTAGTAGAATCACCTTATCAGAGCACCTCGCTCTAGGTTCCCTCGAGGCTTTACATTCTGTTACCAAATGCTGTAATGCCTCTCTTTGTAGACGTACACAGCAATACCTACAGTAGTTTTGTTCTATAGTCAGGATTTTCCTTTTTACAAAGAACATTGTGCATTGGCCATAGATTAAGTTAAAACCTCAGGCAATCCATGCAAATCTTAGGTGATGGGCATTTCAACAAATAAAGTTCCATAATGCCCAATTTTTTCACACCAAAAAATAGTGGATTCAAATCTTTATATTTGGTGCATTTTTCTTCATTCAAAGCCCAATCCCCTAAGTAGATTTTAGCTTTCGCTCGGTCAGGGTTTGATAGCAATTGTTCAATGGACACATCACACTCACCCAGCTTATCCATGACATGGTTCCGCCATGCCCTGGGGAACGCACATCCTGATTTAATTAGGTTATAGGCAGTAACCTCCAGGATAGTCACACTATTTAGACCCAATAAGCATTTCCAGAAAAACGCACACTGTTTCCATAGTACAAGGACATATAGCGACAATAGCCCAAATTCGTGACGAATAATCGCTAGAGGGACACTGTGAGGGAGAGTTAGTAACTGCTTCCAATATATCAATTCCAAAAAAAACCAGTAGTCTCGTTTTTGCGGGAGACTTCCCTCCACACCATATAAAATAATGTGGACTACCTTAATTTTATAGAATAGTACCGTATGTTGCAGAGAAAATTTCCCATATTTATTGATTAGGATACGTGACTGGGAGATTAGGTGCTGAATTATATTCTTGACTGTTGCCCCATCATCTCTCGTTATCCTTCACTGCTCCATTGTCACCCCTAGATATTTATACTGGGTCACATTTGATAGTTTAGTATCTTGAAGCAACCAAGAAGGAGTCTTGCACAAGGCCCCAGAGCTGGGCTTACACATTATTATTTGCGATTTCTCAGTATTAATAACCAAATTATTTATCTGGACATAATCTCCCAAACGCTGCAGCATTCGTTGGAGGCCTTGTGGGGTTTGCGATAATAATACAAGGTCATCCGCATATAGGAGATATGAGATTTTCTGATCACCGAATTTCAGAGCATCCCTATTGCAGCTTTCAAACTCGCTACCTGGATCTATAATAAAGAAGTTAAACAAGAATGCTGACAATGCACACCCCTGTTTTAGGCCCCTTTTTGTCACGATTTCTGGAGATAATTTCTCATCAAGTCTTATGCGTACTCGCATTGTTGTGTTTGTGTGGAAAAGGATTATTAGTGACATAAGTGTGGGCAGCTATACATTATTAGCTTCTTATATAACCGTGATCTATCCACGGAGTCAAAGGCCGCTTTGAAGTCAATAAACCCCATATACAGGGGCTGTCTTCGTTCAGCCTGCTGGGCTTTAATCATCTTCAAGGTCATGATATTTGGGATGGTTCCGAGGCCCTTTACAAAGCCTGACTGCAGTGGGTCCATCAGGTTTTTACTCCGTACCTGTGATTGAAGTTTGTCCAGGACTAGACGACAGTACAGCTTACCAGGCACATCCAGCAGCGAGATGGGTCTATAGCTGCTTGGGTTCTCTCTGTCTCCTTTTTTTATAGATTGGAATAGTTATCGCCTTAGTCCATGACTTAGGTAAGGTCTGGGTCACATTTACTAGCGAGAAGATTTTATACAGGATTGAGGCCCAAAGATCAGGATATTTTTTAAGTTCATAGTTGGAGAGCCCATCTGGACCCCTTGCCTTTGAGTTACTTGCCGTACTGATGAAATGTCGTATATCGGATAGCTCAACCTCCAAATGGAAGGCAATCAGGATTTTCAGTTGTTCACCAATCTCATTTCTCTTAACTGGGGCATAAAGGTTAGTAAAATATTCAATCCACGTATGCACATTGACTGCTGACGTTTGAAGAGCCACTTGTGGTGCCATTGTAGCATGGTTTATTACAGTCCACATTTTTGATATATTTTTACTTGCTAGAATTTTGAACATGGTTGCAGTATCTGATTGAAACAGTACCGCCCGATGGCCTTTCATCCAGTTTCGATACCTAGTTCTTAGCCTGCTGGATAGTTGCTTTCTAACCTCTTCAGGATGGCTGCTCAGGCACCTCAGGTCTGCGCGTAGCTGGGCTTTTTTTTTCTTTAACAGCCATATCAAACATTTAGAGATGGAACATAGCAGCTTTTGTTTCAGACTTAGGATGCTGGAAGACTTGGAATAAGTCAGAATATATATATCTGACATTATCCAACAGGTTAGAACTATTAGATAAGCCTATTCTTAGCAATCTTTCAAGTTGTATAACTTATTTCTCTGACCATCATAGTCGATTCCCACCGGCATTCGCTACACATTAACCTTTCAGCAAGGGTTGATCAGGTCCTTTAGGAATTACACCAATCTCCTACTCAGCCATGAGCATGTTGTGGTCACTTGCCTTAGATTCAATCACCCTAAAATTTGACATTGTCGGCCATAGGGCCTGATTCACAAATATATAGTCAATAGTTGCCTTACTTTCACCCTTCTGCCATGTCACCATAGAAGGGATGTCTGGGCCAAAAGCACCGTTAAACATAACCAGACCCCTGGCCTTCACCAGTGAAGACCATTGTTGGTATCTTGCCTTATTTCTATTGTCAGTTTTGACTAAACAGTTTAGGTTCAAATCTCCTGCCATCAATAATGCTCAAACAGTTTGGTGTTCTGCTATCGAGTCTAGCAGGCAATTTAGGTCATGAAAGAAACTATCATCCGGCATGGCAATAGGGTTCCAGCAAACGTTTAGTATTGCATACCCTACATTCCACACCATAACTTTGAGCATCAGCATATATTTATTTGGTGTAGCCCATAATTCAGATGTCAATCTTCTCTTCATTTTAAACACTGTTAAAATACCTGAAATTGGGTGACCTACAAGGGGTTTTAAAGCGGGAATCAGATGTAATTCATGATCATTCCAAATGGGTAAGGAAGTCAGCCAGGTCTCTTGAAGCAATACTATATGCCATTTGCTCAATCCACTTTCATCATTATTAATGGGAACTACAACAGTGCTTACGGTGATATGCCCCTTGGCGGTGGGCTGATCCTCCCAGTAATGACACCACCACCCTCCTTAAGGGACCCGGGCTTCGCTCAGGCCCTTAACTTGGCCGGCGAGTCTAGAGCAGATGTCCATAACTTAAATGTAGTCAAGAAGGATGGGTAACCTACAGTGTCCAATATGGCCTGGAAATCTCAGAAGCAACAAAGCCTGTTAGTACCACCAAAGTGCTTTACAGGCTCCCACCTCACCATCAGTTCATACATAACCATGAACTATTATACTAAGCTCTACCAGGCCTGCTCACCTCTGAAGGCATCCTGGAAGCCCACAATCCAAAGTAGTCTTATATCAATTCTTAACATAGACCCAAAAAATGACAGGAAAATAAATATAACCATTAGATGCTGCTTCTTTGTAAAGTTGCCTTGGAACATGCTAACAGATTGAAGCTATCATGATCAATTTCTAAGAAATTATTAAAATTATGTTTATTACTTTTGTATTGTGATATGGTTACATTAAAGAAAGCTTTCACAATCATCAAATTAGTCACAATTATAAATGATCATTCAAGTGCAATCGATAAAATACAGAAAAATAAAATTCAGTCCCCAATGATTCTTGTGTTCCATAACATTAAAAGAAATCACCAAGTCTTTTCATCATTCCATTATTCACAATTTCAGCTAAAAAGAGTAAAAGGGCCACAGAACAAGAAATATGAGAAGTACTAGTCTGGACCATACATTTCATACAGGAAAGCAGAGGGAGAATGAATAAATCGACTAAAGTAAAACATTTTCCTTGGTAACAAAGCCTCACATTTTAACATTAGATGGTAGACGGATTCGATCTAATTGGTTTTACAGAGCTCTTAACCAATTCTTATAGCGCAGTCTCTCTTTCTTACAAGCACAAGCTGTCCTTTGTATGCCCTCTTTGGCCGGGCCAATAAAGATCTTAAAGAGTCTCGTGACATTTGACATTAGTAAATCAAAATGTAAGTCAAAATGTACTGCTCATGATTCAACAAATGGCTCTGCTTCCAATGAGTGGAGGAGACAGCATTGTCCCTCCAAAGATGCAGTGTCTTGGTAAAATTACTGGGGGCACAATAGTGCATTTTATCCTCCATAGATCACAAGTCTTATTCATGAGACGCCTTAACTTTAAAATACAATCGGGATTTACCCCACAACCTAAGTCCTTCTTGCTTGCTATCAGATCTGAACACAGTGAACTCGAATGAGGGCTCCGGGTAAATGTTAAGCTAAGAGAAACAACCAAACATGCATGGAGCTGGCATTATCCGAGTTAATGACCAGTCAATTCCTCTATCATAAAAAGACTGATAAATACTGCTCCGTGGGGCCACAGGTGAAACGCATTGTAAATTCAATAGACTTTCCAGGTCTGTTTGAGAATTCCAAAATAGCCACGGCAAAGCACTCCAGTTCGGAATGGGGATGTTCAATTCCCTAATTTTCTCCTCCAGACTAATAAGGGCATTTAATAGCAAAGTGTTTGGGTTATTGGTCCTCAAATTTACTGACAGGTCAGCTAATTGTGAGTCCTGCGGTGAAGCCGTTTGTACAACAGACGTAATTTGTGAATTCAGGCCCCTGGTCACAAGTGGCTCCAAGACAGGTTTTATTGGGGGATGTACATTAAGTTGAGCTACTTGGCTATAAAGTTTTGTATTCGCTGTCGGAAAGAAAGCCGTATTTTTTAACTATGATATTCAATTTGTCAATTCTTTATTGAGTCTTTTCGTTGTTTGGGTTTGTTCTGGATTGGTTTTTCAATAATTTTGTTCCAATATTGCACAACTCGGAAGGTCAGACTCTTGTGATTGCCTGCTAATATTTTTTCCCATCATTCTTCCTGGGAAAAGTAACAATTTATCGGCAGGAGCATCGCTGCAAACTTTTTCCTTTCTACGTTCAGAGATTCGCACTCCACAAAAATGTGATAGGATGTATCAGTCTGCTTAACATTATTACAGTATCGGCAGAATTTCTGATTGGTTGGAATTTATTTTGTCTTTGCAAGCACTTCTCTTGTTGGTAACAAGTTCAGCCGGAGTCTGAAGAATGTATTGCTCATCTTTTTTGACATGGGAAGCACTCTAAATACTTCGGAAGTTGGTTGAGTTTTTGACAATCTAGCCTGCAGTCAATTGAGAGTCTGTATTCAGCTTTTTTCTCTATAGTGTTGATCCAGTCTGCTCGCTGGATTTTTTTTTCCGCTTCAACTGGTCTACACGTCAATGTTTCTTCTGTGATGCTACTGGTTAGCATCACTTGTTTGGAAGCTTCTTTCCATGTATTTAATGAGTTATTGATGGTCTTGAGATGACCTTCGTAGTAACGGCACAGCTGGAATGTCTTCCTCTTTTCTGTATAAGTCTAGTGTTTTCCATATTGCGATGGATTCTATGGATTGGAGTGCTAGCTCGAATCTGATTCAATGAACTGGGAATGATGGTGGAAGGGCTAGCATTTTTCTCCAGAACCTTCCTTCTATTGCATCCCAAGTTTTCCATGATACATTTAGGAGGGTATAGCTTCCATATGTTACTATTGCGGTTACCTTTTGTCAGTAAAACATGGTCAGAGGTTTGTAGGAGAATATGCCATATTTTCTGTGGATCATCGCACATTGTCGAGCAAGGGAGTCGATTTATGTCAAAAGATGTTCTTTCCACAGGCTTCCATTGATGGTCTGGTCGAGCCATACTCCTAGGTATTTGGTAAACATTACAGTTTCTAGTTTTGTCTCCTGAAGAAAGATCATCAGTTTTTTCCTTTTTGTTCCCATATTTTTTGTTAGGGACATTAGATGAGATTTTGCCAAGTTAAAGCTTAGATCATTATTTTCTGCATAGTCAGAAAGAGCGTTTACTCTTTTTTGCATACCGGTTTCTGTCTTGTCGAAGAGCACTAAATTGTCTGTGTACAAGATCCATTTTATGGATGTCCCATTCACAATTGGCGGATTGGTTATTAAGGATTTTTGATGTTCTTCGAAGTCTGCAAGGTATAGACTGAAAAGTGTAGCAGCCAGCGGGCAACCCTGTTTTACACCGTTCCATGTCGGGATTACATCAGTGGCAGTACCTGTGTGTGATAGTCTGACCCGAACAATGGTAGATGAGTACAAGGCTATTATCGGTTCTAGGATGTCCGAGGGGCATTTCCAAGTTCTAAAGTTTTCCCCACAATCTTTGACGTGTTACACTATTGGATGCCATTTGAAAATCGATGAATGTTGCGAGTGTCTGGGTCTTAGTTCTCATCGCTTCAGTAGATTTAATATGAGGAGATTGATGTTTGTGCCTACTCCTCTTACGAAGCCTGTTTGTCTCACGTTGAATCTTTGGTTCTTTGTTATCCATTCAGTCAGGCAACATTGTAATATGGTTGCAAATAATTTCCCAAGGGGGTCTAACAGAGATATTGGTCGATAGTTGATAGGTTGTTTCTGCTCTCCTTTTTTATAAATCTGAATTAATGTGGCGGTTTTCCATGTGTGTGGTATTTGTTTATTTTTTACAATGAGGTGAAATAAATGTTCGCAGACTTTTGACCATGCTTTTGGATTTCTTTTCAGGATCTGATTGCTCAGACCGGCTGGACCAGGTGCCCTAGAGGAGTTGAGTCGTAATATTGTCTTCAGTATTTCTTTGTGAGACCATTCGAATTTCCATGACTGATTTTCTGCATTGATTTGTTTTTTTTGGTTTCAGTCTTTCATCACTTCCTTTTTTACCATAGATTTTGGTAAAGTGTTCGGTTCAGTATGCCCGGGTTACATCTGCCATTAGTAGGTCTTTGTATAAGTGGTTATTGCTTAGTAAATTCCATATTTCTTTGGTATTGCGTTGTTTTAGTGTAGCCAGCATGGTTTTGGCATCTTTTTGCATGCACATGGACGTGAGTTCTTTTGCTAGTTTCTGTAGTATTGTTTGCTTTTTTAAGGCTATTTTACTTTCTTCAGGGTTCAGTTTTTTTGGCCATTTGAAGCTTTTGCCTAAGGGCCTTTTTTTGTTGGATGTTTCCTGATTGTATGCATAGGCATGAGATGGCAATCAAGGTCCTTGTTTTGTTTTGGGTCCTTTATATGATTGAAAGAGCCATTCATATTCGATCTTGAACTTCTCAGTCATTTCTGTTTTCTGGAAGATCATCGGTAGTTGTTGTATCTGGTTGTTAGATATCTGTAAACGGTTTAATCCATGATTCAATTCTAGCGGTACAGTTGCGTTAATGTGAGGACGAGTTTGTGAATCAGTCCAGGTCAGTGTTAATATGTTATGGTCGTTTGTGGTCTTGTTGGTAATCTCCAATGATTCAAGTGCTATCATTGATGATTGCGAAACAAAAATATAGTCTAGATATCCAACTGTGTTTATTTTGCTCAATGTCTTGCTGGCATGTCTCCTTGTATGTGACTGTTGACAAGGTCTACATCTCTCATTGCACATTCATTAGCCACAGTTGGGATTTCTTTGTCAGTTTGTTTTGCACAATTTTGTTTCCGGATTTTGTAAATAAGTGAATATTGAAATCGCTGCATTTGATTGTTTCCATTTTTGGATAAATGACCTTTCGTTCATCTAGTTTCCAAAAAATTACATCGATGAATAAGCTGTCATTGATGGAACAGGGGTTCCAATAGATGTTACATATGCAAGTTATTCTTGTGGCCAAGTCAATATTCTTGTGTTTACTAATGTATCAGTTGTTTTTTCCAGTATGGTGAGTTGCATGAAAGGATTCAAGTTAGGTGGTTTAATCACATGGAGTCTCGCGCCAGTTCTAATCATCGTTAGTAGTCCCAAAGAAGGTCGACCTTTTTCCCAAGTGATTGCAGGGTTCATGTATGTCGTGAATCCATCACAAGTTGGTTGGTTGCTGATCCATGTTATGTCTCTGTTTTTAATGATCAGGTTGTCACCTTCGAGTAGGTTTCCCGAGCCACGGGAGTTCCAGCACCATAGTTTCCAGGGGGCTGCTAGGGACCTGGCCCCATATTATGATTTGTTGCTTGAGGAGTATTTTTTAGTTTGTTGTTGTTTTTATTATTATTATTATTTTAATTTATTGTTCCATTGTTTGTTGATTCTTTGTATGTGATTGCAAATCCCAAGATGTTTAATTCGATTTCCATTTCAATTACAGCAATTGCTGTGTTTCTTGTCTGTAGGTGTTCTGCTACATTGTTAGTTCTGTGTTCATGGAGAAATTCAATTGTTCGGGTGTCCTCTGATATAATCGCATGCAGATTTAGTAGTTGTAATACATTAGTTCTATTCAAGACAATGGGCCTCATTACGACCCAGGCGGTAAGTTACCGCCTGGGTCGTACCTTTACCACCATGGCGTAAACTACGTTTACGCCATGGTGGTTGGCGGACTTACCGCCCCATTCCGAGGTTGGCGGGGCGGTAAGTCCCCAATCCCCATTTACCCTTCCCCATTCCCATTTTTGCCCCATAGGGCATAATGGGAGTGGGGAAGGCGTTAATTACGCCACCGTAAATTACGGTGGCCTAATTAACAACAAGGTCCCTTAGCGCCATGGATTTTAACACCTGCTAAAAGCAGGTGTTAAATCCTCCATGGCGCTAAGGGACCTCGGAATCAGGCGGTAAGGGTCGGCGCTGTTTACGCTGCCGTAAACCCCTTACCGCCTGGGTCGTAATGAGGCCCAATGTCTTCATGTCTCTGTCATTTCAATTTGATGTTGATAATTCTGTCTGAATATGAGCCACTTGGGTATTCTAAGATAGGTAGGACATATCTTAGCTCTTCCATTTCTCTGTGTTTTGGGTGGTTTATTTCTTGGTTTCTTTGTCCTTTTTTGTGTGCAGTTTTTGAGTCGGGTTCTGTGGAGGTTGTAAATACGGTGTCAGAAATATTATCGCAAGTTAGTATAGTATCTTTGATGTTTGTTATGTTGTCTTTCAACGAGTGGATTGTTTCAATCAATGAGCAATCTTCATCGATTACAATATATTCGTCATCTAGACATATTACAACTTCTTCTTCCTCTTCGTTAGTGCATGTAGATAGATTCAGTAAAATATCTTGTTGTTTTCGATCATCTTCAGTTAAGATGATGTTTGGGTCTTCGTGTATGTTGTTGTCTTTCTTAGGTTTTTGTAAGTTGTTCTCTTCCATTTTAGTTTTCTCTTGGGTTTGTTGCGTGCGCAATCAATCACTTGTTTAGGCATCCTTACATTTCTTAAGAAGGCCTGTGACCCTTTCATGCTGTTTTTTGATCTAAGAGGTTTGTTTTTTTGCTTTCGTCACATGGGTTTTTAGCTTTTTCTTGCTGTTTGACTCCCTTTTGTGGGCCTTCAAATATAGGAAAGGTTGGTTGTTTTAGGTAGGTACATAAAGCATGGGGGATAGTAGACATCCCTGCCTAGTGCCCCTGCATATGTCCCAGACCTCAGATACATACTTTCCTGTTTTTACCCTAGCCCTGGGTTTTGTGTAAAGTATCTTGATCCACCTAATGAACCCCGGGCCAAAGCCGAAACCCTCTAGAACCACTGCGAGCCATTCCCAATATATAGAATCGAACGCCTTAATGGCATCAAGGGATAGCAGTGCACATGCCTCCGTGCTAGCCTCAGTTTGGTTTATAACGTGTTGTAATCTGCGTAAGTTCATGGTTGTGTTCCGGCTCGGTATGAAGCCACACTGATCCATGTGCACGATCTCCCCTATGATTCTAGCTAACCTCTTCGCTAATATCATCGTTAGTATTTTCAAATCATAATTGAGCATGGCTATTGGGTGGTAAGAGCCGCATTTGTCGACAGGTTTGTTGGGTTTAATGATCGGGATCAAAAGGGTCTCCCTCATGCTGTCGGGCAATATCCCTCTCTCATATGCTTCTTGAAAAACCTTGTGTAATAAAGGTGTTAGGGAGGTCTCGTACGCTTTATAAAACTCAGCGGGTAGCCCATCGGTCCCAGGGGTCTTGCAGTTGTCCAGCGATTTAATCGCATCTGTTATGTCTTCGGGCGTGATGTCTGCATCTAGGGCATCAGTCTGTTCAGGGGTTAGTCTGGGGAGTCCTATTTCCTCCAAAGTATCTGTGATTTGGTCTCGGGGAACTTGGTCCTTATGGGAGTATAGGTGTTCATAAAAGCGCTTGAAGGCGTTGTTTATGCCTTGTTGTGTTTGGAATTCATTGCCCTCTGCATCCTGTATCTTGGTGATTGTGTACCTGGGGTGTTCTTTCTTGCACAGCAAGGCCAGCATTCTACTCGGCCTGTCAGCTTCTGTGTGTGCTCTGTTAGTCTTGGTGGTGTAGTCAAATTTAGCTAGTCTGTCCCATGCCAATGTGCATTTAACTCTAAGTGCTTTGAGGGTGTCCTCTCTCTGGTGAGTGTTCACCGGGGTGGCCTCAAATTACTCAATCTCTTGCTCCCACTGGTTTAGTTCGCCTCGCAGCTGTTTTCTAATACCTCCTGCTTTTGTTATAGTTTCCCCCCTTATCACTACTTTTAGGGCGTCCCACATCATGCTCAGGTGGTCGACACTTCCGGTATTTACCTCTATAAAGTTATCTATGAAGTCGTGCAGCTCCTCCCTGAATGCCAGATCACCCAGGGCGTCAGTCGGCATTCTCCACATAGGGATAGGGGGTCTAGGGCCAGTGTGGTTCCATTCTACTAGAAGTGGCCAGTGGTCTGAGATGGTTCTCCCTAGATGTTGTGCACTATCTATTTGTGACAGGTGTTCTTTGCTAATGAAAACGTAATCTAACCTCGTATGAAGGTCATGTGGGGAGAAGTTCGAGTATCCCCGGGCGTTGGGGTGCTGCTTCCTCCATGTGTCAGCAAGATCTAGTCCGTCTATTGTTAGGGATAAGGCTACCGTGGCTGCTGAGGGACCTTTCAGGTGGGGCTGGGACCTATCAAGGTTGGGATCTCGTACACAGTTGAAGTCCCCTGCACAAAAAAAGATGCCGTGCCTGTATGGGGCAATTTTGGGATACATTGAGTTCAGATGTGCCAGAATATTAGTGTTGGGAAGGTAGGAGTTCACTATACATACCTCTTCCTGTTCTAGTCAGCCCCACAGTATCGCAAACCTGCCTTCCGGATCTATCTCAGACTTAATAAAGTGAAATGGGAGTTGGGAGTGAATCCAGGTGTATACTCCTCTGGCATATTTGGAGTAGGTGGTTCCAATTCCTTGTCCTCCCAAATGCTCGCCTAATTTGGCTAGAGAGTCCGCCATGCAATGTGTCTCCTGCAACAGTGCTATTTGCACTCCCTTTCTGTTCAAGTAGGACTTGATTCTGTTCCGGCGTAGGTAAGTTCCCAAGCCCCTCACGTTCCAAGTCATTATTTTTATTCTAGTTGCCATGGTGGGTTAATAGGATTTCCGCTGCTTCAGTCCAGCAACCGCCAACCTCTTCCGTTCGCTCACCCCTTTTTGGCTTCTTCCCTCCGTGCCCGTCCTTCCCGGCACCACCTCTTACACCTGTTGGGGACTTTTTAACTTGAGTAACTCCCATTGTGTGAATGGGGAAAACAAACAAAAAACAACTCGAACTGCCCCTAGCAGTTGCTTTCAACTGGCAGCGCTCAGGGGATCCCGAGCCTTCCAGGCCACTCCTGGCCTTCTGGATCAGGTGGTGTGTAGGCGGATTGCCTGCACAAATTCCGGTGAGGTGGGTCGCCTTTCTTTTATTTCGTGTCGTCCTCCGAGCTCCTGTCCGATCTGGCTTACATCTCAGTAGGACTCAATTGTAGTATGACTGTCTGCTGTCTGTATTCGTGTGGGGGAATCGCTTTGCTCTCCTTGCCATGGCAGGTGCGTAGTCAGCCCAGGTCTGGTGGTTCCTCCTTGCCATCAGCCAGGTTATTATGTTGGAGCCACATGTTTGCTGCGGCTGGGGTCTCCAGAAATATCACTCATACTTTGTACAGAATTTTGAGGCGCAACGGGTAGAGCAACATGTATTTTAGGTTGAGCTTTCGTAATTGTGCTTTTATTGGGATGAAGGAGTTCCTTGCTCGTTGCACTGTGGGGGTATAATCTGGGTACATGACTATCGTCGAGTCTTTCCTCTTGATCCTCCACCTTCTCTGGAATACCGCAATATAGTTTCCCGGTCACAAAAGTTTAAAATTTTGGCAATGATTGGGCGTGGGTGTGAGCCGGGTGGAGGGCGTTTCTGGAGAGATCTGTGGGCTCTTTCAACGGAGAACCCCTGGGTGAGGTTTCCTGGACCAATTTCGATAAATTATGTGGGGTCTGGGCCTTCCAAGTCTTCTGGAACCCCTAGTATGCGAATGATATTTCGGCGGGCTCGACCATCGGCATCCTCGGAGCGCGCCTCCAGCCTTGCCACTTTTTGTTCCAAGTCCTGGACTTTTATCTTTAGATCTTGGGTACTCTCCACGTCGTCTTGCAGGGTAGTTTCTATCGCCGTGACCCTTTCAGTTAGGTTTTCGGGCGTCCTGACGCATGAGCTGTATGTCCGATTTCACCTCCTCTATCTTCCCTTCGACTGATGTGCGGAGGGCCGCTATTGCCTGCAGGACTTGCGTGTGTTTGAGGTCCTCTTCTTGTTGTTGAGGCGGCTCTTCCGAGGTCTCCCGGTCATGTTGTGGTTGTCTTTGGGGCCTGACTGTCTTGAAGGAATCCATCATAACCAATTTTGGTTTATTTTTGGGGGGAGACATCCCCGGTGTCCGGTCCCACAGTCTCTTATGCCTGATCCGGTTCCGCAAGCTGTGCGGGCCTTCCCTGCAGCTCTTAGTTTGCGTTATGGTCTCCGTGTCTTTGGGCGGAGGGTAGCGGGTCCGTGGGTCGAGTGAGCCACCCCCGCTTATTGGTTGGCCGTGTGGGGTGGGGTCCATTGCGCACCCGCACCCGTGCCCCAAATCTGAGTGGTGGGGGGAGTCCCTGGTTCTTTTCCGCCTCACTTACTGTGTTATATGCTGGCACACTGCGCCCGCTGTTTCTACGATCTTCCCATCAGCTCCGTTCGACTGCACCCCGAGTGCGTCACTCCGGTCCTCGTTCCTCCTGCGGCGACGGCTCCCCGGAGTGCCTTCGGCGCCAGTATCGCTGGGCTCGAATTTCAGTCCCTGTGGTTTCTCCGCAGCTGGGGAACGAGTGGCCTGCCCCATCGGCTTCAGTGTGGGAAAGAGTCCTTTGTTGGCGCACTCCGCAAGGTAATTTAGGCCTCCGTAGCTTCGTTCTTATTCCGCAGTGGGCGCCGCCGTCTTGTGGGATCCCAGGGGCTCAGCGTCCAGCTTCGCGTTTTCAGCCTTCCCTGCCCCGGTTCGCCCCAGGAGCTGGATCGAGTGTCGGTAATCGGTTCCCCTTCGATGTTGTTCGATTTTTTAAGTTTGCAGACCAGTTATAGCGATATTAGCTCGATTTGCAAGGATCTCTGAACGGAGCTCTGCGGGAGCCTGTCCTTACAGCATGGCCACACCCCCCTAACTGCAACCAGCTATATGAACACTTGCATAGAAGTGGGAGCGAGTAAAATTTGTTTGTTGCCGTAGGACGTCTGCACAACAAAGGAATTGTATCCTGCATGTGTTGAGCACAAGTTAAAGTCCTCCCGTTAAAGAAAAGCCTTTTGATTTCCATTGTTGTACTTAAACCATTACCAGAGTGTTTACATGTCTCCTTTTAAGGGAGAGACCGTTAATTTTAATCACTTGAGAAGTAGCAGCTGACGTTCCCGAATTGTTACAAGCATACTAACATTAAAGAAAGGTCACGAATAGTTAATTGTGATTCCTGATCTGCGTTGAAGTTGAACTCTATATGGAAAAAAGGGAACGCAAGTCTTTAGGTTGAAATTCATCATCAAAGAGTGGTTGTGTGTACCTAATTTAGTTTCTCTAGTGAAACCTGACTTTTGTAACATTCAGAACAAATACTTTGTAGTTGTAGAAGTTGCTGAAGTCATGAGACATACAAGCATTACCCAAGCAAGTAGGCCAATCTTTTCTAAAGTGTAACCAGCCCTATTAAGTTCTAAACACCAATGTTTTGAAGTTGTTGAAGCTGTTATGAATCTAGAGTCCTCTGATACAAGGGTGACAAGGTTATCCAAGGATGGACGAGTGGCAATAAAGATTTGGGGTATTTACTGTTTGTATGACGCTGGGGAAGGGAGCTGGGATCTTGTGAAAAGTACTTATCAACAATCTGTGAAGCTGAGATTGTTAAAGTTGAGAGAGAGAGAAGCAGTCTAGCACTCAAGACAGTTTCTGGTGGTAGCTGTAAGGCAGACCGAAGAGGCAAATAGGCTACCCTTTCTTATGGTTTATGAAAGAAGAGTGCCTTGCCTACATGTAGAGGTCGAGGAGACTGGTCTAAGTTGCCTGATAAATTCTTAAAGTTTCAAGTTGTAGCAGAACCAATAAAACTGTGGTTGTCTATAATATTGTGAGAACACTTTACTACTTCTTCAACTACATTCGAAACATAGACTGTGAAACAAAGGGGCCTGTTTTCACAGTACCATTTTCAGAAGGGGGCTGTCAAGGAGAAAGCAACCACCTTAGAAAAAACGCCCTGACTAGTTATTTTAAAGAAGCTGCTGAGGTTGTTGAAGCAGAAGTGGTACTTTTGTTTTGAACTTTGTCAATTCTATCCTGGAAGGAGGTATCCAGTATTACCATCGGTGCTGTTTTCTTTGTGGAGATTGGAAGGGGGAGATTTTCAACAAACGAAGAAGGAACTTTTACCAGTGGATTTTTGTTTGGGTGAACTTTTGTTTCTTTTGAACCTTTCAAGAACTGATTTAAGACTTTACTTTTCTTTGAAAGAAATTGACTTTGGACATTCCTGGGGAACGATATCTACCTAGGACAAGTAGAAGTTATCCAAGACACTGGTTATTAGGTCATCTTTTATTTATGTTGTTTACGGTTTGTTTTGACTGTTTTGTTGTTTAGTGTGAGGGCCAGTTTTGTGTATGCTAGGAGATTTTCCCTTAGATCCTAGAATAGGTTGGGAATTCCCTCATAGAGTAGGCTTAGTTAGGTTTTCTTTACATTTTTCGTTTAAAATAAAATGTCAAATACTGATAAAACTACAAACTGTCCGCCTCGCATTACTGACCCCTCACACTTCTTTCCTTACTAAACCAATAATCAATATGAATAAATGTTGGCATACCTCGATGTTACATGTCCAGTGTGAAAGACCTCCCTTTTCTTTTATATTTTTGTCTCTTGCCATGCTGGTACATGTAATTCATGTTTTCTATTTTCAGTGCTCACCTACAGGTGATAGAATGCAAAGAATGAAATAGGCTAGGGACAATAGGAGGTTCTGTTATCAACAGTTAGGTTACATCACTATTTACATAACCATCTTTGGGAATTAGCTACATGCTATTAGTTGTTGCGTTGTGTTAAATTAATGTGTGAAAATGAATGTTAAAGACAAACTAAGCTATGGCTACAATTTAACCATTGACATTTCTGCTGATCCCTGAGTGTCATTGAAAATTGGATTTAAATAAAGCAGTGTATTCTAGCATTTTGTGCAAAGACTTTGGTTTAAAAAAAATGCTTTCTATGCGGTTTTCTGTCTACATTATGCTTCATACTTCAAGAGCCTTACAGTCCTAGCTGTCAGGGGGTCCCCGAGGTACTGTCTGTTTTAGCAGCTGCTGCCCCAATGAACCCACCAATTGACAACCATGGTTCTATTTTGCTGCTGATGCTCTAAATCTGTATATCCAAAACACATTATGGTTACAAAGCCTTTTCCAGAAGAAAAGATCCTGCCCTTTCTGGCCACACTCCAAAGCTTCCAGCCTCATCTAGCTCAGGAAAGCAACACGCATAGTGAGAAGCAGGAATTCAGCAGATCAAGAGCTGCATCTGAGCCACTATTTCAAATACAGGAATGGCGAGGCAGGGGCCTTCCCTAAACTCCAAAGACTACTTTCTCTCTGGCTCAAAGGTTTTCCAGCTCTTCAGTCACCCGGCCACCGTCACTGGTAAAGGACATGGTACTAGGTCTTTTCAAGATCTCTGCAACCAGCCATGTTGTTTTGTGCCACACTATTGTTTCTGTGAGTGTGTTTTAGTCTCCTCCATAAGTCCTGTGCTGTTTGTACTCTCCTTGCAGTTTTAGCAGCCAGTTCTGCTGTCCTCTCTATCTGCTATGCTATTACTATCCCTGTAATAAGTGCATCTGTCTGATCTCACTTCTTGACTCTTTGGTGTACCTTTTCTCTCCCTTCAGTCAGCAATGTTTTTGTTTGTTTCTTCAACGTGTCGCATGTTCCTTATAACTACCAGGCTAGACTTAAGAATGCCAGCCTTTAAATGGGAGGAACCCCCCCCCCACACCTGTAGCTCAGCGGACAGTAAAGGCCTAACACCTTTTA
This sequence comes from Ambystoma mexicanum, assembly GCF_040938575.1. Lineage (NCBI taxonomy): Eukaryota > Metazoa > Chordata > Amphibia > Caudata > Ambystomatidae > Ambystoma > Ambystoma mexicanum. Next base: position 981,891,969 of record NC_090936.1, read on the forward strand.
TGCGACACAGTAGCACATGGTCGTTGGCTCAGACCCCCGAAGATGTCTCTCCTTCTGAGTACACCACCATTTTATGTTCTGCTACCATGGGATTACTGATTGATTGGGATTCACCTCATAGGAACTCAAGACAGGTGCCCTTCTTTAACCCTCTCACATAAACATATTTTATACAACCCTTAAACCTTCTTAAAGTGTTATTTCACGTGCATTTTAGAAAGGGATAGAGAAGAACAAACAGAATAGCATAATACATTAGCTCATCATTTGCACATTGAGTCAAAAATGACTTTTGGAAAAAAAAGAATGCTTTTTTATTTTGCAAAATATAATATCCCTTAGTTTGCTCCAACAAATCAAATCAACCCCCTTGCAGGGTAAATAGGTCATTTTTCTATCAATTCACATACATGAGCAGGGGCTGCAAGGAACCGATTTTCAAGAAAAAGAAACAAAGCTGCTCTGTTTATACCCAGATGGGCATACCACAGTTGTTCAAAAGCCAAAGCTTCAAACCCAACTAAGTTAAAAGAAAAACCTGCCAATGCTAGGTATGTAAACTGAAACTAAACAAAAGCATACATCATAACATCTCTTTGCAAGAGTGAAATGCAATAATGAAAACACAGTGTTAAAAGAATCAGTCATCCACCTCAAAAAATGTAATACAAAGCAAGAGCACATCTATAAGATAAGATATTCCCCAGCTATGTAACATATAGGATACCTGCTTTCTAAATGAGACAGGGCATCCCCTGTGGCTGTGACCTGTCAGTTGTGACAGGACCATCTGGCAGCAATGACTCGCTTGTCCCATCTGATCACCCCTCTCCCCCTTACAGGTTTACATGGCATATGTATACATTCTAAATGGAAACCCACTAATTATTATACTTGCATGTTACTTTGTTGACAGTCTCCCTGGGTTGTGTGGGTCTAATGCAGATCTATGTTGCAGGGATGTTAAAGTCCTGCCCTAAGGTGTGATGTGTATCAACAACCTAATTAGTACGACCCCTTCAGCTTAATGCCGGAGTAAACAAATTTCAATGCACAGTGACATATCTGTCACACGCAAAATACTTGTATTGTCTGTCTGGTTATCAATCTGCAGCAGAAAGTGCCCAACGTGTCTGAGGCCATGTTATCTGTGACCAGTATAATCTTTCTTGGAACAAGAAGCTTCAAAACAACGATCTCTTTGCTATATCAGTCCCTAGCCCTGCCCCCCTGGCGACTAGTGCTGTCATCATGTTATCATAGCACGCCAAATGCTTGTATGTACAAAGTACAAGACCCTTTGCACAGTGCACACATAGAGAACTGCTGTTCTAGTCCTTTTTATGGGGAATTGAAACAAAGTTGCTAGTACCCCTTGCCGGCTCAATCCGCAAGCTATAGGATTCTATGCAGAACTAAATATGTATTTAGAACTCATTCATTCATAGGTGAAAAAGTACCCTAAAAACACATATTTCACTTGAGAGATCGTTGTGCAAATATAAGCAAATACAGGTTAATTCAGGGATCTAGCATTTGTATGTGTTTCCTGCTATTCAAGGCACTATAATTCTATTCTAAATACATCTTGTTAACCTGCTCTTTAAGGGCACAGCACATTACACATTTAATAGCATCAAGGCACTATGTTCTACTAACTGTACCTTGTCAGACCTATGCTAGTTTGCTTCTGAGGGGAATTATAGCATGTCATGGAATCTCATCTGTTGCTTCCTTACCCAGAGGGCAGAATGGGTGATAACACATGACAAGAGTATCGTCTTTTATTTTAAGTTGACCTGTTTCAAATCAGGGCTTTGTTCTTCAGATCACAATTTTTTTGTTTTAGCTATAGCACCACCTAAAAGCTGAAAATATTGCACTCAGCTACAACTTGGAAGAAATGGCAAATGAGGAGGGGCACAACGCTTGTAGGTATTGTTTAGTTATTTACCTACATGTTGGCTGCCCATGGCCATGCTAATTCCTATGGACATTCCCACCCACTTCCTGCCGCTCTCCATCTAAAACACATCCTCCCGGGATGTCTTTGTGCTACTGTTACAAAGCCTTACCATCAAACCTTGTGCTTGAAGTGCCTGTCAGTGTTTTTTAAAGCAGTCTTAGAGTTAATGGCTTAATTGGAATTGTAAAGCGCTGCTAGAGTAATACAAATGTCTTAACCAGGCCTGCCTTCAGCCACTCAATATATAAGCTCTGTCCATATCCTTCACTGAAATTCTTTTATGTACTAGCCAAAAATACTGTCTTTTTGCCAATGCTTGTTTCAAGTATAGCCATTTGCCAGGAACTGCTATTTCAAGCCCAGGTATTCACACCATTTTGCAGCTGCTACCACTGATGGCCAGTTAAAACCACTATGGCAGTGCCTGGCAAATACATTTTCTATGTCAAAACTGTTGACATTGTGTTTTAACTGGTGTCTGTTCTCCTGCTTTGGCTGGTACTTTTCTGCATTAAGTTGTGACAATATGCTTTTCCAAATGCATCTGTTGTACTTCTTTTTAAAGATCGCCCCATTGTACTTGCTACCTTCACCGTCCCAGACTTGCCTGTTCCTCCTTCTCGTTCTACCTTATTTTTATACTCTTTTGTTGAAAAAAGGGACACCAGCCTCTTACCACCATCAATCTCCTTCTCCCTTCTTTCTGTCCTGTTTCGGTGGGAGATCCACCCCCACGGCTTCCTTCTATCCCTACCCCTCAGGCTTTGCCTTTGTTAATCTGCTTTGCTTTTCACTGTCTTCAGCTCAGTACACTCCACGTGACACCTGACTTTCTGCTGGGTATTGGACCTTCTTTCACAGGCATGCCCCCCACCTAGCATGCCCCCCACGTAGCACTGTCTGTTCTAATATCATGCCCTTTTTTGGTGCTTCCCTGTTGGATTATATAATAAAATGAATCCCACACTTTGTAAACATTTATTATCGCACCCCTCTTTTTAGTGGTGTTCCTACCCAGTCCTTTCAGCACACTCTTGCTGTTTTCAGCACTCTGTCTTGATTCTTGTACTATGAATGTTAGTGTCACTGAAATGAGCTGCTGCTGTTCTGAGTCACCTTTCCTGATTTTTGTGCCGTGCATTCTTTGGTTTCCACAGAGTCGGAGGAAGACCATGTTCTACTATCCGACAGCCCCAAATGAGACGCAAGGGGTATTTGCTTTACGCCATGGCAAGTACAAGGTTCACTACTTCACGCAAGGTATGTGCTGTGGGGTGACCTCTTGGTCACTGGAATGGGTGCACTATAGTCTAGATGATGAGATTGAAGGGAGGAGCGTATGGCGACTGAGGCGACAAGATTGCAAAGAGGGTTCAGTGTAGCAACAAAGTTGGCGAAAGTTCAGTGACTGACTGGAAATGAGTGTGAAGAGAAGTAGGGCACTACAGTAACTGGCTGAGGAAAAGGGATGTAATGACTTGCTTGTGAATGAGCCTGTGGCGAGTGAGATAAGAACGGCTAGTTATTCAAAGCCCCGATATTGGGGATATGTTTTTTTAGGAACAATATCAATTTACTTTAAATCGCCTACAATGAGCACAAAATGGAGTAGCATACCCTAGAGAAAGAAAGCACATTGCCACATTTATGTGACTACCCCAACGGCTCTCCATGTCACCTTTTCAAAGCAGCTTGTCTAGTCCCGAAAGGTATCAGTGGAGCTGGAGCAAACAGTTTAATTCCCCCCAAAGCAAATGTGTTAGGTTGGCAAGTATGCCACTTGGAGCAGTATGCCCATTGGCTGGGGATGATAGGCCAGCAGTCTGAGGTGTTGGTGACTGAGCAGAGCTGTGACCAGGTGTTTCCGTAAAAGTTAATAGTTTGAATTTTGACCATTCATGTGATGAACAGTCTATGGCTGGCTGACTTTCCTTTCTTTGAAAGGACAATGGGCCTCATTACGAGTATGGAGGTAGCCATGCTGCTTTTAGCGGCATGGCTACCCCCATACCGGGTACCAGGTCCGGGTTCCTGGAATGGGGAATTACCGGGCCATTCTGACCTTGGAGGGCCCGGTAATACCCTTTCCCGGGACCCGGACCCAGTACACCCCCATTCCCATTTGAGCCCCCATAGGACTCAATGGGAATGGGGAGGATGCTAACAACGGGCCTGTTAATGACAGGCCTGTTGTCAGCATCCTGGTCTGCTAGCAAGTCCCGCTAAGGACGCCTGGTTTTACCAGACGTCCTTAGCGGGACCCTCAAACAGACCTCGTAATGAAGCGGTAGAGGGTTAACGGTGCCGGCAGCACTACCGGCGCCGTTAACCCTCTACCGCCGGGGTCGTAATGTCATTATGTAAGTGTTTTGGAGAATTCCCCACTCTGCATTCAATGAGATGGCAGTGGAACAGTTGCACCGTTTTCACTGTTGGGATGGATACATTGGACAGAGTGCCCCAAACAATCGCGTCAACCTTATAGCAACAAAGTACTAGAAACAGAATGGATTATTCTTATCAGAATTACTGGTCCTAAAATGAGCGTTTTAACAGTGTAAGTGTCACAAATTGACTGAGTAGAAGCTAAAATGCTCACTTAGCCATCACACGTCTACAAACCAAGAGCCAACAAAATCATAGAGGTAAAACGGGCACAGTTAAGAAATATAACTCCTTTGCCTTTTGTGGTAATGTGGGCTGAAGGAAGGTTAAGAGGGGTGTGAATGTGGTTCAGTAGCAAGCCAAAGAGCGACGTATAACAGTCCCAAATAAAGGAATGTCCTATCCAGTTTCTATAAAAATATATACTTTTAATTACACGCACCATGTACAATACTTACTAACTAGAAACCACTGTAAAAGCCCATCAATCTAGAAGAAGCACAGAATATGCACAGATAGAACAGATGTAGCACTCTTGGTGAAGATACAAGGGGAGAAAGGCATTCAAAAGACTGTAATGTTCAAAAGGATATTTCTTCAAGTTGCAAAAAGGGATAAAAATGACTTGGCCAGTCTCTGGGGCCCAAAGGTGGGCCAAGGGGCAGAAATCAATAAATAATACAAGAAGCTGGTGTTTCGTACGGAGACTAGAGCAAGACAAAGAAACGAAGCTGAACTTTGTAGTTCGAGCCGGGGCAACAATGCTGGTTCGGTGGCGAACGAGGTAGAGCGGTGGTTCAGAGCACAATGGGTTAGTTAATTATAATTGTTTTTTATAACACACTCAATACCGATGAGGTTTCTAAGCGCGGACCCGGGATTTGAACCTGTGGTGCTCTGCGTCGTCTTGTTTCCAAGAAGAGCTTGTTGCCACTGAATTATAGCACCCATGCCAAAGGGCAGCGCTGATGAGTTCTGCTGGATCCCTCCACTTGAGGTGCGCTCAATTTATGGTTCGGAGCAGGTCGTTGTCGACAACAGAGATCTCAAATGTTCTGGCTTCCAGGTGCTGTGAGTGCTCAAGGGCCAATGTCAGTCCGTTTTCTGGTCTCCCCTATACAGGGGAGGATGGCACACACCTTTGGGGGACCTGCAGCAGGTTGAGGTCCTAGGCACAGGGTGGCTGGCAGAGAGGCAGGCATATCGTCCATTAGGATTGTTCACTCCAAATGGTCCCTGGGGATGGTTAGGGGAGAGATCTTGCTTCTGCCATTGGAACCTCTACCCTCACCCCACAACTGGAGGAATTTAGAAAGAACTGCTCTCTCAGCAGCATTCAATGAAATCTTCAGGGTGGTTCAAGATGAGTCCAGATAATTCAAAGACATGGTGGGAGACCTCTTCTTGTGTATGCAAAAGCCCCCAGGTGATTGGAGTAAAGCTAGCCTGCTTTAGGGGTCCAATTCCTGCTCTTGAGATTTGTGGACTTTGCCCTTATGATGTCACACCCCAAGTGCTTTGCTCCAGACAGAGGAAGTGTAGAGGTCAGGAAAGAGAAGCAGAGAGAATCAAGATGGCAGAACTGTCCCAAAACTCTACAGATATGATAGGTTACTTATAATGCACTTAATACCCAGAGGTTTCTAAACGCGGACCCGGGGATCGAACCTTTGTTGCTTCGTGTCGTTTTGCATCTAAGGCGAGCACGTTGCCCCTGAGCTATCCTCCCGAAACAGATCCCTCTCTTGCTATCCTAGCTCTGCCCCCTTCTTCTAAATAGATCAAAGGCCTTTAGAAATGTAGCACTCTGGTGTGAGGCCTGGCTTTCTGTGAATGGGCATGCCTCTTGGTTTCTCCCGTGGAGTGGCTGTCCCAGGAAGAAGGGTGTTACCTGCCCTTAACAAGGAACAAAGAGAGGCACCCCACCAGGCTACCTTCATGCCAGTAGGGCAGGGCCCAGCCTGTCTGGGGGAATACACATAAACCTTCCAGAGCTGAACTGGGCCCACTGGGCTGACACATGTGCAATATCAATTTAATGTGCCTGGCATAACCGAGATATGCTGGCCACCATACCCTAACTCAGGTATGGTTTACATTTACAGTTGTATGTGCCACAAGGACAACATCTTTAGAGGTATGTCGTTTTTGGAATAGGGGTGCATATTTCAAAGAGACTTGGGTGTCACTGTAGCTATAAAGAGGGCACCTGTGACTTCTGCACCTGCTCTGTGCCACTGGTAGAGTAGATGCTGCGAATCAGGAAACTGATGCAGCAAGGCACAAGTACACACTATGCTTTTGACAAGGGGAATCTAAATTAACAGATTTCCTTTTCAGAGATGGAATTATCTGAATTATTTATTAAGAACCCCAAAAAGGGCAGGGCTTTCACACTCTTGCCAGATGGCAAATCATCACCCCCCAACCCCAGCCAAAATAGGTTGAGACTCTACTGAGGCCATCTGCATGAGTGTTGTGACCCAGGTTTATGTTGGATGTCCACGTTCAAACCCTTTAGGCCCAACTTGGGATTCTCACCCTGCAAAGTCATAAGCCACCTCAGAGGTCTGTGCTCCATTTGGATGGTAAAATGAGACCCAGCAATGTAGATTTTCAGCTTACGAACTTCCAACACAACTGCAAAGGCCTCCTTTATTTTTATTTTTTTATTAGTTTAGAGGGCAGAAATTGGTTAGTTAAAACCTTACACACTATAACATATACACATATAAATCAATTATACATTACTGAATCACAATAATTAAAAACCTGTATTTCATAGTCATGTAATTCAACAATTTATGTAAAAACTGTGAGATTAGATAAATTCTGTCTGATAATTACTGACTGATACCTGATGATGCTTCCAGTAAAAATAACACCTAATCAAATATTATTAAAACAATAAATGTTGTCAATTAAAAATAAAAAAAATTGCTCTCTTCCATATACAAAAGGCTGCCCAAATATATAGCATCATTTCCCCCTCGTAAATGGTCGACCAAAACTTGTCAGAAGATATCATATTAAACTCACTCACCAATTCGCCATATCCTTTAAAGTACCATTCATATTTTTCAATTGTGGCCTAGTTGAGCTCTTGCTTGGTCAAGTGCCTAATAAGATATGCACAAGGTTGCTCTACCCACTCAGAGCTTAGCTGCGCTAAAACTGAACCAATTCCGAACTCGCAAGTGTCTGTCTGTAGGATGAGCTCTTGCCCATAATCCGGGATCTTCGAAACTGGGGCCTGGCAGAGGCTGTCCTTCAAGCTCTGGAAGGAGTCTTGGCAGGTAGAGGTCCAAGTGACCTTCTTTGACATCTTGTAGTATTGTGATCTTCTTGGAGGTTACATCATTCAAGGGAAGGGCAAGAGTCACATACCCTTTATGAAAGGTCGGTAGTATCCAGTGAGGTCCAGGAAGGCTCTCACCTGATCCTGAATAGTGGGGATATCCCAAACCATCACTGCCTGGACTTTGGGCTGGAGAGGCTGTTTCTTACCGCCACCCACATGGTCTCCCAGGGAATTAACAGTACCCTGCACTATCTGGCATCCGGATGCCATGATAGTCAAGCCAGCCATCTGCATGGCTTGATGCACCTGTTTCAGGTGGGATAGATGGTCTTCTCAGGTATGTCTGAAGACCACAACGTCATCAACACAGGAAACGTTGTTGAGTTCTCTAACCCAGATAGGACCAATTCACCATCCTCTGAAAGGTGGCAGGGGCATTCTGTAAACCAAAAGGTATCACAGTAAACTAGTAGTGCCCTTCTGGTGTAGGGAATGCTGACCTCTCTTTTGCTTTGTCCATTAGACCAACCTGCCAATACCCTGCTGTAAGGTCAAAGGTACACATGAATTTGGCAGCCCCTAGCCGGTCAATCAACTCATCTGTCGGAGGTATGGGGTGCGCACCTATCCAATTGACAGAATTGAGCCCCCTGTAGTCCACACAAAAGTAGACTTCAGTTTTCCCACTAATGGACTTCTTAGGGATCAGTCCCACTGGGCTAGCCCGGGGGCTGTGAGAGGGCTCAATCACCCCCAAGTCCATCATCTTGGAACCTTCCTCCTTGATGGTGTCCTTTACCTTATCAGGCATCCAGTGAATTATACTCTTCACTGGCTTACTGTTTCCAGTGTCACTATCATGGATGCACCAATCAATTTAGCCTGGAGTCAGGGAGAACGGACTTGCATACTGGCCCAGCAGCTGCTTGTAGTCCCACAATTGCTGTTGACTCAGGTCTGGAGCAAGTTGAACTCCCTCAAGAGCCCAATCAGTGGACTCTGCGTGCAGCAAGTCCGGGAGGGGATCTGTCCCCTCTGTCATGAGAGCCATCACGGCTATAATGAGGCTTTAGCCAGTTGACATGAAACGCCCTGTGCGTCTGCCTAGGGGTATTTGTGTCAATGATGTAGTTAGCCTCACTCCTCTTCTCAAACACCACAAAGGGCCCAGTCCACTTATCATGAAGAGCACTGGGTTTGACAGGCTACATGAACCAGACCATCTGTCCTGGAGTATACTCTGTCACTGTTGCCTTCTGATCATGAGATGGGGAGAAAGAGGAGCAGGCTTGCATAGAGGGGGTGGCGCGTCTGGTATTGGGTGGAGAGCGGGAAGGGGTAGGGGCATCCGTGCTATTTTGGCAAGGATGGCACAGCGTCTATCAATACCGATATTGTGAAAGTGTTCAGACAGGGCGTTGCATAGAGATTGGGAGTTGGGTGTGAGTGGGTTGAGCAGCCTGGCATCTTCAATTCTGTGATGATTCTGTGCAGTTTCTTGCTTGGGTTGCCAGAGTTGAGGATGCAATACCCATAGAAGTTGTGTTTTGACTTTGACAAAGGCCTACTGATCAGAAATTAGCAATCTTGCAAGAGAGGATTTGTTTGGAGGAGTGGGGTTGATTCTCCAAGTCAGTTCCAGTCTGTGTTTGAGAGTTTTGATAGATTTTTGGTGGGTTGTGTGTAATTTTGGATTGGGACCCAGTCTCTGAGAGGTACGTTTCATCAAAGTGAGGGGGATGAGGGTGCTGGAGAGCCAGTGATCAAAGAGTTCAATGGGAGGGGGGACCTTCCTGGAGTGAGAGTGCTGGGAATGAGTTTAGGTGGAAATTGGCTAGATCTGGGTTAATGGTGGCTTTGTTCCAGAGAGGGGTGTGGGAGGGAGTAGTTGGAGTGGGCAGGCTGGTGATCTAGGAGAGGGAGTCAGGGAGGGGAGGTCAGGAAGGAGAAGAGGATTGCAGAGTGATCTGTCCAGATAAGAGGGTGGGAGGAAGGGTGGATATAAGGTTTGTGGTGCAGAATACTGTATCAAAGGTGTGGCCTGTGGTGTGGGTGGGGAGTGATATGAGTAGTGTCAGGTTGAGGCCTTCTAGGTTATCAGTGAGCGGGTCAAGGGTTTTGAGGGAGTGTCAAACCAGATGTTGAAATCTCCTACTATGGTGAGAGAAGGATGCTGATTTATAGTGGTCGATAGTGCGTCACTGAGGGAATCTACAAAATTCCTGTTCTAGCCAGGACGTCTGTATAAGAGTAGAAAGCTGTAGGTGATAGCAGTGGGGAGTTGGAATTTTACAAGCAGTGATTCGCAACCTGTGCTGCATGCTAAGATGTCCTTAAGTAGGACTGGGATCTGGTGTTTGTGTAGGATGGCCATCCCCCACCCTCTGCTGGAACTGTTCTGAACAATCAGGTTGAACCCGGGGGGAAGGCCTCGTGTGCAATAGGTTCCTAATAGTCTGCAAACCTGTACTCTGTGAGGAAGAGGATGTCTGGATTTTCGTCGGAGATAAAGTCCAAGATGTTAAATTTGTTTTTGGAGACAAATCTGGCTTTGATGAATATGCAAGAGAGCAGGTTCGATATCTGGGGTGAGGGGGTGAAAGCAGGGGTCGGTGTGCGTGATGATGGAGAAGAGTGGTGAGTAGTAGGATCTAATCAGGCTAGGATCGCAGGGTGTGTTGTTGTAGGACAGGAGGGTGTGAGGAGTGGAGAGGAGACAGAGGAAAGGATGGGGCATGGAAACGGCACCTGGGCAATGGAGGTTCTGGGGGAGAGGGAAAGAGCGCTAGAAGATGGTTGGGGTTGGGAGGGGAGATTTGGGTGGAGTAGGAAGGGGGCAAGGATTGGGATCTCGGATGGAGCAGAGGAGAAGAGTGTGGGGTCCTGAGGTGGACAAGACCATATCCCTTTAGTGGCGTCCGGGCGGTCAAAGGAGTGCGAGCGGAGGGGGATGTCTGTTGAGATTGGTGTGTTGGCCAAGGCAGACTTTGCTGCACTTGGTGATGGGAAGTGCAACTCTGATCTAGGAGGAGCGAGATCTACATCGATGTTGGATGGGTGGGTGGTGGCTGGGTTGGTTTTGGAGATAGATTATCGTTTAACTGGGTGTGGTGAAGAGAGCAGAAGGAGCTGCGTGTATGGTGGGGAGCTGGAGGAGGAAGAAGGTCCGGGTTGGCTGGGCAGGTCAGTAGTTAGGTTTCTGGGGTGCCTGCATGCCGCTCTGATCTGGGCGGTGTTAGGCATGCTGTCTAGAGTTTGGAAACATGAAGCCCGATTCAAAACTCACAGTAGTCAGAAAAGTGCACCTAGATTTAGAACACACAGCAGTGGGAAAATGCACCTAGATTTAGAACACACAGCAGATGGAAAATGCACCTAGATTCAAAACTCACAGTAGTGGAAAAACTGTACCCAGATTCAGAACACACAGTAGTGGGGTAAATGTATATGGATTCAGAACACACAGCAATGGGAAAAGGCACCTAGATTTAAAACCCACAGCGGTGGGAAAAACTGCCCATTGTGGAGCATCTTTGATGTTGAATAAACTTAGCTTCATATTATAATGTGATGGTTTCATCTGCTCAATAACTTATTTTTTTTTAAAATTGTGTCAAATTGACAAATTACGCATACTGGACATGTGCACTGATATCGGTGTATATGATTTCTTTAATCGGGTAGTGGGCTTAGACTTCCATACACCTGATCAAGAAGCAGTTCAGACTCATTTCTCAAGGCGCAGCCAGACCAAATTTGCCCAAACCATCCTAGCTGGTTTCCTGAATAGATCTGATGACCCAAAGGACCCACAATGTCCATGCCAATTCTCTGGAAAAGCCCTTAACCACTGGTAGTGGAGTTAAGGGGACCTTGGTTGCCCTGCCAGACTTAACAGATGCTTGGAGAGTCTGACAGGACTTTACAACATCCTATATTTTTACACCCATCTGGGCCAGTAAAAATGGGCGGACAACCTGTCGCTGTCTTTGCCACTCCTAAGTGACCTGCCAAAGGATTGTCATGAGCCAAGTCCAGTATGAACATCCTGTGACATTGGGTCACCACCAACCTCCAGTTGACCGCTGCCACAGGATTCGTGACCTCAGAGTACAGAAGACCATTCTCCCAGTACACCTTGAACACCCCCACAGGTTTCCCCCTGAGCCTGTTTCTCTGCCTACTCCCCGCAGATCTAGTTGCACAGACGCATTGTCCCTGGCGAAGGTCTGCTTTGCTGGGGACTCCAGCTGAGGACAGGTGTCAGATCTGGCAGACCCTCAAGGTCTGAGACTACTGTGTCCTCCACCCCAGGTTGTCGTTCTATGCCTGTGCCAACCCTGGGGTCACTGAATCTGGTGTCACTGCAGTAGACAACTCAGTGGCCACTATGTCCTCTCGATAGGAGCAGATCCCTCTGTGGACACTGTATTCCGACGAGGCAGTACCACAGTCCATCTTCAGCTGGTAGGACCCCTGGACCCACAGCCTCGACAGTTGCTAACCAAGCTGCTTCTCTGGCCCTAGATCTTGTGAGTGTGGCAATGATTTCAGCATCAGGCTTGTCATTCCCTAACAGATAGTCCACTGGAATTGTGACCTTGATAGCGACGCACAGCGGAGAGGTTTCACCCCTCCAGCGAAACTCTTATTACCAGTTGGCATCTGGTTAGGCCATCAAATCCCTTAACTAACCTGGAAGGACCAGGAAAAACCTGGTCCTCGCGCACCCACTGTACTGTAATTGGACAGCGGTGATACAGCAGTATTGCAAAGTGCTGGGGCTTTGCTCCAATTTATGAACACATGGTTTAACAATATTGCGATGTTAGCGGGAACTGGGGCCTCAGTGGGAGACCCATTACCTTTCCTCCATGAGGGTAGCACTATTTACAGTTTTCTAGGGTCTACCCTTGCAAGTGGGATCTCCTCTCCTGTGTGTCATGTCCCCACATAGAAACCAGCCTCTTAGGGCTGCGGATGTTGGTGCCCCAGTGCTAGGGGTGCCCTCAATCCTTCTTTCTTTGGGTGCTGATGAACCAAATGTTGGGGATTTCCCTTTGTGCTTTTGGGGCCCTTTCTTGGCAGGGGGTGAAAGTGTGTGCTCTTGCCCTCCTTGTGTTTACTTTTATCAACTGCCTTATAATCTGGCTTAGATGTAGTTGCCTGAGAATTATTTTGGACTCAAGTACTCAAATACATAGCAGCAGCCTTTGCAAGCCCCCTTGGGTCTGTGATACTCTTGTCCACTAGATGCTGGTGTAACTCCATTTCACAGTTCTTAAGGATAGTCTCACATGCCAACTGTGTTACCTGTAACCAGTACATTCAGATACTTCAAGGACTGATGAGCAAATGCCTCAAATGTTTGTCCTCCTTTCTTGGTGAGCTCTCTAAAGCTCCTGGCGTACTGCTCGGGGGTCTTGCAGAACTTCTTGAGGGCAGCAATCTTTGTTTTCTTATAAATGGACCTCTCCTCAGGTGCAAACTGAATAATAACATCAGTACCAGCCATCGGTAGACGGCTCATAAGGGCTGCACCTCACAAGTCTTCTTCCACTTATTGAATGAGGATGGCAAGCTCCAGTCCCTCAAACCAATCAATTATGTCCTTCCCCACCTCACAAATAAATCCTTCGGGATATGGTGCCTAGGCTTCCATTGGGTGCTACCAGTGGAGGTGTTCCCTTCCCCATCGGAAGACCACCTTTTTTCCCTTTGCTGCTTTATGGCCATCTTGCACAGGAGCACAATGTCCCACTGTTTCTGCTCTTCCAGCACCACATCAGCCCTTTGTTTCTGTCTCTCCAGAGCTACAGTGTCCCTCTGCTTCCCTACCTCTAAGGCCCATTTATTTTCCTCAAGGAGAAGCTCCCTATCATTTACATGCCCTGCAGGTTGGCTAAACCTAGATTTAATAGAAACCCTTGTCCTTACAGCGGTTTGGGACCTGCCTTCGGCCTGGCACCTGTGAGATCTCTGGGACCTCTGGGACCACTGGAAGATTATGCTGCCCGCTCTGGGGGGAATGGTTGGAAGTGGTATCACTGTCACCCTCCACATCCACTTCATCTCCCAAGAAATGGGATCTTGAGCTGGAGGCTCAGCACTGCTGATGTCCGCCGGGCAAACGCCCAGTCCCATAGCGTCCTCAAAAGCTTGGAGACTCTTACACACTTCAGCAGTTGTTTCCTTTAGCTTTCTGCTTTAGGAGAGCCCCCTATCTTGACAAAGCTCCCGTATTTCACCTACTGACAAGGTGGCTGCAATTGCTCATATCAAGCTCCATTGTGCACTTTAATAATCATCATCAGCACCATCAACGTGCAAACATTAAAATACGACCAATGGAATACATAACATGTGGACAAAGTATTATACAATTTTCCAGATACAATCATTAATAATGTAGCATTTGCACATAAACATTATAAATAGCAGTTAATAAAGCTAAAACTCATGCTCAAGATATTCTTAGATACAATATTTGATTGATTGATTGATTGATTTGTTTATTTATAGAGCGCTTTATACCAAGGCTCATGTATCTCATGTATCCAATAACCTAGAGCCAATATTATCTAACAGCTTTCCACTTATAGTGCAATACTTAAATACGTTTTTCTCCTTTTGCATGCACTTGCTAAATTGAAACTGCAAAATAACATGTCTTACGCAGCAATCAGCGTAATAACTTCTGTTCATTATACAACTTTTCAAATTCCTACTCCTAATATCAGAGTAGAATGGACACACAAAAAAAGAAAATGCTGCAAGGACTCCTTTTCACTATGGCACACATAGATGGGTTTTTAGCATCCCACTGAGGTTTATTACATCTTCATAAGCAGAGCTTGCTGGCTTAGATTTTCAATGAGATACACACATTTTTCTAAAGTGAAACTTTGTTTAAAATGCAAACACTTATATCCCATTGACAAGTGCAAGCATTTAATTAAATATTCTCCTCAGACCAAATCGGTGTAGGCATTAGCGACAATGTTCTACTACAACCATTAATGGATTCTGGCATATCCCAAAAATCTTCTGATTTCAGTAGGTAAAGGTACCCCCTAATATGACCAAACCGCCTTAAGGAACTACCCCCTTGAAAGGAGAGAACATCGTTCAAGGCTTCCCTATACCTCAAAAGGGCATCACAAGACCAAATATGTGACAAAAATAAGACTGGTTTTAGGGCTATTTGGTCCGTAATATACAGGTGGCCTAGTATCATATGAAGTGGTTTATTTGGTGTACTATTAGGGACCCATAGCAGCCTTTTCGGAACATTATTTTCAGTTACTGCAGGCTTGCTTTGTCTACAAATCTCTGCACCATACAGATCACTTGCTAATACCTGTGCTCTATACATTTCGATCACTGGGGAAATAAGATTTTTCCCAGCTCTATCTGCAAAGGTTAAAATGCCATTACATTTCCTTCCTAGTGCCAGGATAGCTTTTTTCAGATGATCTTTCCATGTACCTACGTCCTGCCGACAGTCTCTCCTGCCAAAGACTGCACTTTCTGCATGAGAAATATGCATTGGCAGTCAAACTAACATTAAAATGTAGTCAAAGGTGAAAAAACCACTTGCGCTCCGCGCTTGGCCAGTAAAGTTCACAATAATTGTCCAGATACAAAGTGTCCCAAAGTCTTCAACTGCTTGGTTTTCCAGTTTATTGTCTGGTTTTTAAGTTAGAAGAAACAGCCAACGCGTGTTTCGACTAAAAAGTCTTTTTCAAGGGAAATCGGTTTTTCCTATAGTTATCAATGAGTAGATTGGAGCGTTCCTTTGAAGTAAGTATTAAATGATATGGATAATGCTAAAGCCAGCCGTCTCCCTCATTGGAGTCAAAGATTTGGTGATGTGTCCTGCATGGATTCACTTCACTGATGCTCCGCATGTCGCGAGTGGTTTTTTCGCCTTTGACTAGCATATGTAGTGGTATCAGGGTTAACCACATACTACTCACCACACAGCTGGCACATGATACTCCTATCTCCCCAGCGCAATAGGACACAGTCTATCCATGTTTCATGGTTTCTAATATTAAATGTGCACTCTTATTTTGGCTGACTAGGCTGTAAGTACAGTCTGTTCCAAATCCCAACCGCTGCCCACCAATGTGACAAACTGACTTCTGCCCTGTAGGAGTACAAGGCTGGTTAGAGGCTAAAACATCCACTCTGTCCTCACACTTCGACAAACTAAAAGCCAACACAATCATACATGTGAAACAGTCACAGTTAAGAGACATACCTCCTTTGCCTTTTGTAGTAATGTGGGCCAAGGGAAGGCTATACTCTTAAGAGGGGTGGGAATGTGGTTCAGTAGCAACCCAATGAGCAAAGTGTAACATTCCTAAGTAAAGGAATGTCCCCAAGTTCAAAACAGTTCCACAAAAAGACCTCGGAAGTTCCTTTCCCCACATTCAACACAATTCCAAAAGGCCTCGGGTTTCCCTTCCCCAAGTTTAATTCAGTTCACAAAAACTCAGGAATTCCTTCCCCAAGCTTTTCAATATCGCTTTCAAATCCACTTTGTGACCTTTCAGGCTTTGCAACAATTCACTTACCTTCTTTTTCTATTTAGTCACTTTAACACTTGTAAGGAAAAACCACTCCAGCCTCTTAACTTTCCTTGGTTCATTCCCAATAGGGGTTACTCTGTCTAGGTGCAGTTGTCGGACCACACATTCCACCCATCACAGGACACGCAAACAATAACCCTTGGCACTTGTAATGTTCATTGTAATGTTCTGTTTCTCCTTGGCAGTCTCTTGACTCTCACGTGACTTTCACACAACTCGCAGTGTTTATTATTTTTCACCACCATGCTTTCACACTATTCAATAGTGCCTTTTCATTTGCCTTTCACTTGGTTCATAAGCTCTCATTAATGGCTTTCACTTGGATTGTACTTTCACATTATTCATAAATGTTTTTTACTTGTTTTCATTTCGTTCGTAAATGCACATCACTTTCTTTTCACTTGTGCAGTATTTTCATATATTTTGCATATTTTTTCCTTAGTTTGGTATTCAATAACTCATTAAGTACTTTGCAGCTTGTTCGGAATTCAATACTATCCATTCGGTCTCCAGACCCATTCATGACATTTTTTCAGTCGATCAGTCGATCAGCATCTTTTTTTGCCCACACCAAGCCCCTGAAGTGCCCTGGCATGAGTGTTAGCTCTCTGTCACTCACTGGTGTACGGCTGCTTCTCCGGGTGCTTTCGCTTTCCTCTCTGGCTTCCCCTTGCTCTCATCGGGAGCTCTGCAATCTGTGCTCACCTTTTCCCAAACCTCTAGCTGCTGTCTGCAGCGTATTGAAGGCTTCTGTGTCCCCCAACTCCAGCTGAGGACATGTTGCTCAGGGATCTGCAGTGCTCTTGACCCTCTTGCAGCCCGTTCTGGCCTAAGCATCTTTCTCGCTCTCATGCAACGCTCAGCATCCTTTTAACCGGCCCCTCTCCAGTTGCTCCACGTCAGGTTGCTGCGCCCTTCTGCCCAGGCAGGTTTCTCCTCCATTCCTGCTTTTTTCTCCTTATATGCACCTGTAGCCTCTAAATTGGCTACAGGTGCAAGACCTTTGCCTTACCATAATTACTTTTGTCAATGTGACATGCCTGACCATTATAGTGCTGTTCACAGTCCTCTTCCTCGTCCCAGTGCCAAAGTGGTGTTCACAGATGGAAGTTTAACAGAAGGGAGCTCCCTATATCACAGGAACTGAGAGGAGTGGTGAAGCATAAACTACAAAGGGTGTTCCTGTGTGACAAAAGTATGAAGTTTTGATTTAGAATGTATTCAGCATAAAAAAAATGTGCCTGAATTTAATCATATGATTCATCATGTACAGAGTTTGCGTGCAATTGCATAATTTAACCCATAAGTAATGTACACACTTAGTCCACAGATGAAGTAGTGAATACATCATTTAAGTCATAGACTGTTTCATTTTGTAAAGGTCAACAGCTAAGTTATTCTGTAGGCATTTCTGAAAGATCTATACACAAAAATAACTACAAGAATACACATTTAAAAAAGAAGTCAAAGAAAGAATACACAACGAAGAAGTTTACTACATGTTGAGTCTAAAGACAAAAAGTTGAACATTTGGAACATAAATAATTAATCGGATGCTAAAATTAGAGGCTGCATACACAGTTTGAAAGAAAAATACAATACCTTTTGTACAATTGCTAACTTACCCTAACCAACCACAATAAACATACATGAGTACACATGTATTTGCTCCAGAGACCAAAAGTCGGTCCACTTTGGATTCTGGTTGTGGCTCTCTGCACAGGTTCTAAGTTGTGGTCCACTCCTGGACCTTCAGCTCCCTTCACATGCCAGCAAGTCACATGGAGTTCTGTACATGGTAAACTTGGTCCACAGGGCCTTTGGATAGTTTGACCATTGGTGTTTTTGTAAACATAACGTTTTTCACAAAAGGTGGTGATTTTCTAACCTGGTCCTAATCTATAGCTAATCTATAGCCTTTCTCCGTCATTTTGCTGGCAATATAATCTTTAGAATCCGAAGTGGACCGACTTTTGGTCTCTAAAGCTTTCGTGGAGGACATCTCCACTATCCTATCTGAAAACCTAAAAAACACATCAAAGATACTCCTGATCGGGGATCTCAACCGGGGCTTCAATGACTCCAAAGACCTGCAGGTAGTAAAAATTGCTAATGTCCTCACTGAACCTGGCCTCGAACACTTGACTGGGTAGCAGACTATAACTGCAACACATCTATTACCACCATAACCCCTCAGTTATGGACTGACCACCATCTCATAGCATTTACACTAGATGCTAAAATCCTCTTTACCAAAAACAACCCAATCGCTCCTTCCACCCTAACGAGAAACTAAAAGAAAATAAGTGCAGAAAAACTACTACCGCTAATATTACCTACCCTCAACTCATTACCAGACGCTACCAACTCTGCCGTCTTAGTTAATTAATACAATAATACCATGAAGAAAGCCTTGGACACCATTGCCCCTCTAAAAATGAGAAAAGGCAAACCAAGAGCACATCTGAACTCCTGGTTCACCCCACAACTCAAAACTCTGAGAAAGGAAAAATGAAAAAGTGAAGTTACTTGGAGGCATATGCCATCCGACTTAAACAGAGCTAAACTAATCAATATATCTACCCTGTACGAAAATGAAATACTGCACACTAAGCAGGAAACGTACAACAATAGGATCCTGCAAGCCAATTCAAGCACAAAGGAACTTTTTGTTATACTAAAAGAACTTTAAACCCCAATCCCTGTGCCTGACAACTGTGTTAAGGACATAACTTGGTGTTCTGACATACAGAAGGCCCTTGCGAACAAAATCAACACTCTCAGGATAAAATTGGCAACAAATAAACTAAATATACCTAATATTACTAAACAGGCTAGCACCTCACCGCCTCCACCCAAACTTGCACAACGCTTCAATTTAACCAAGTCTCAATTCTCGAGGTAAAAAAAACCATTCTCTCGCTTAAGCCTTCTAACTGCCATGGAGACAACTGCCCTGCCCAAATCATCAAAGATGCGGCCAGAGATCTGGCTCCCTTCATCTCAAAGCTAATTAATGCATTATTTACTACCGGCACCATACCAAGCAATCTAAAGGAGTCTTGGGTACTTCTGCTCCTTAAACAATCATTAGATCCTGCCATACCCACCAACTATAGGCCTATAACAACTGTGCCTTTTCTACTAACAATTTTAGACAGGATGGCTTACCTCCAAATACAGGAATACTTGGAGCATAACCAGTTACTAGGTTCGCGGCAGTCCCCAACATGGCACTGAGTCAGCACTGATTGACCTCAAGGCCCAGATCGACGAGCTGAGAGAAAACGGGAAATCAGCCCTAATACTCCTTCTTGATCTCTCAGCAGCATTCAATTTGGTGGACCACAAGGTCCTATGCAACCACCTTGATTCAGCAGCACACTTCTCACAGGAAGCCATAATCTGGATCCAAATCCTTTCTAAGCAATAGAACAATGAGAGTTTTCTCGCCCTCAGCAGCAGCAGACCTGTTAGGGAGAATTCTCATTATATGGCGAATTTCCCTTACCTATAGAGTCCCCCAGCAGCTTTGCTGGATT
Organism: Ambystoma mexicanum; assembly: GCF_040938575.1. Lineage (NCBI taxonomy): Eukaryota > Metazoa > Chordata > Amphibia > Caudata > Ambystomatidae > Ambystoma > Ambystoma mexicanum. The sequence continues at coordinate 981,911,760 of NC_090936.1, forward strand.
TGAAGGGTTTGTTTCTTTTTACCTGCTAAGAGTGAGACTCTTTTTCCCACTCTTAGGCATTTTTGCTATGTGTGGTCTAGGCTATTTTTGTGTTTAATGCCAATGGGATATTCTCTCACCCATAGGAACCATCTTCATTCACATGTGTTACACAGCACCCTCAGTGCAGTGACACAGGGGTGTCGAAGCGACCCCCAAACATAGACTCCATACCCTGGGACGTCTCCCAGGGCATGTAAAGAACCCATTGGCTTTACTAGTCAAATCTTACAAACTTAACCAGTCCAACCCATCTTACTATGGAGGTACTGGAAAGGGTTAATAGTTTTTGCCTTGGGTTCATTTTCGAGGGGGTACCTTAAAGTCCGGCTCTCTAAAGTTTCTGGCTGGTGGCAGTGGTTACTACCAAAAATATTCAACCGTAAATATTTTCCTATGAGATTTTCCCATTGTTCGAGGCTAACACTTTTACTGACAGCCTCTAACATACTGCCGGTTTATTTTATTATTAACTTTACTCCGGTAGGTTTTATTTGCCAAAACTTTAATATAACTTCTTTCTCGTGTCTTACTCTAAACTCCTAACCCAGGTCGGGGATCCTTTGTTCGCTCTTTTGGCAGGCTTCTGCCAAGAAGCCCTCCTTTCGGCGCCTCTGAGTCTGGGGTGGGTCTGTTGTTTGGGAGGGGGAGTAGAACCCCTGGACAGAGTTGCCACAGCAACTCAGGTCACACTCTAACCTGATAGGCTGGAGGGTCTCCCGCCAAGAAGACCACTCCACTGTGTGAGTGACAGCTTGGCTGTTTGAATGGTCTCACCACTTTTCTTCCACACAACAAGAGGAGATCTTCATCGAAAGAGCCTTCTCCCCTTGAGCTGGTGGGAACAACCAGTTCACCCATCGCTCCTCCGGACCTGCCTTGGTCGAATCGACAGTGCCCAGCACTTGGAGACCGGATAGCTAGACAGCTATCTACCCGGACCGCGATTAAAAGGAGAGTACCTTTTAAACTTCGTTTGGCAGCACCGCGGCTGGTTTCATCCCTGGGTAGTGCAGCCATCGCAGGAGCCACTTCTTCACGTTTAAGGTACATTGTTCCGCCAGGCCTCCCTACCCCCGTGGTAGCCCTAAAGGTGTTTTAAATCCTTTATCTACTTATTGGGTTGGCCGCCCTCTCTCATAACATTGTCTTTCACCTTGCATCTACCTTTTCAATATTTGTTTACCAAAGACTTGACTGCAGCTACAAGAACATTTTTGCTCCTAAACTCTTGGTCCTGTACCACTGACTCTGGCTCAGGCCCATTGACTCTGGCTGATTTGTTAGATCTGCTCTCACTAGATTGATTTTCAATAAGAAATGTGTTGATACACCTGAATCTTCTAAATCCCTCTTCCTTCCTACTGTTTTAACTTGTGGAGTACCATTTTGCTCGGTTTTCATTCACTTATCTTTCTGCTAAAGTGTCACTGTGCATTACTTGTTCACAAAACTTCAGGGAAGTGTTGCTAGGGGTGTCTGAAGATATTTCGGTTTAACTTCTGCTTTCCCTCCCTTTCGTTAAATGCCATTTGTAGTTGGTTTTCACTGTGCCGTTTTGCTCAGTTTTCACTCTATCGCAAACTTGTCTACAATTGAATAGGGAGTGTATATACTTTTCCTTGATGGAACTTAACTTACTTTATCTACTGTGATTTGTGTGTTGAACTAGATGTGTATAGAATAAATATATTCTCTTTTTGATACAAAGCTTTGGCCAGTGTTTCCTTGTTCCATAGTACTGTGATACCTATTGTGTAAGCCCTGAATACTGCTCATCTCCTTCTTGAGATAAGTCTGACTGCTCAGCCATTGCTACCAACTAAATCTTTGTGGTACAGACTGATACCAAAGCGGATTTATTGCTCTCACCTGTAGTCCTAATCTGGTGTAGTGCTCCCTAAGGGAACTGCACTGGATTCTGCCTAACAAGACCCCATCCCCATTACGTGTGGAGTACCTCAGGGCTCATGTGTATCGCCCACAATGTATAATATATTCACCAAGCCCCTTTTCGATGATCTGGATTATCTTGGTGTCGCCTACACTAATTATGCAGAAAATACCCAGATTCTCATACCACTTACTGTTGATTATGATAAGGATTTGCCCTTGATAAAATAGAATATACCTCATCATCCAGGCATGGAGTGGCGGTACATGGTCTATGCCTGAATGATGACAAAACTGAACTCATCATTCTGGGCACTACACTTAACCTCAACAAACGTGGTCACAAATATACCTCCTTTAATATTGACGGTAACACCATCAAGGTAGCCAAAGAGGTAAAAACATTTGGCTTTTACCTGGATTCTAGTCTGACTTTTGCCAAACAGGTTAATTCCATGGCCTCAGCCACGGTAGAACTAGCTCTCTACAAGTGACAAAATCCTTCTAAAAACCGTCTCTCTCTCTCTCACAAGTGCCTAAACAACGCAGCAACCCGCTATTTCATAGACAGAATTAATAGAAAATAATCCAACCAACCCACCAGAGCTGCTAACACTAACTGTCTGCTGGTACCTAGGTTTAAAATGACCAAAGCGTGAGGCAGCAGCTTCCCTGTCAAAGCTGCTCAGCTCTGGAATTCCTTACCTCCCCTCCCGAGGGCCGACCAACCATATCCTCTCTACAGACACAACCTCATCAACTGGTTCAAAGAAAATGACCACTAAATACATACCAGCCAATGTCCTACTATCCTTATTCGTCGCACTGTAAATAAACAATTGGCATTAGTCTGTAATAGTATATATCTTGCTGCTCTCCTCTTCCTATGTACCATCACCCAACTTGCTCACCATATGTATATACCTGCTGTGTAATTTGAACCTGAACTATATTATGAACTGTATTGTATCTGTATATTATATCTGTGTATCGTTGTAACTATGTAACCCAAGCTGATACCCTTGGGTCTGGCGTGCATTATAAATAAAGAAACAAACAAAACACATGTGTACTCTTGTATGTTTATCCTGGTTAGTTAGTGCAAGTTAGAAATTGTACAAAAGGTATTGTATTGTTCCTGCCAACTGTGTATGCACCCTCTAATTTTAGCATCCAATTCATTATTTATGTTCCAAATGTTGACCTTTTTATCTTTAGCCTCAATATGTACTAGACTTCTTCGTTGTGTATTCTTTCTTTGACATCTTTTTTAAATGTGTCTTCTTGTAGTTATTTTTGTGTATAGTTCTTTCAGAAATACCTAAAGAATGACTTAGTCGTTGACCTTTACAAAATAAAACGGTCTATGACTTAAATGATGTATTGATTACTTCATCTGTGGACTAAGTTTGTTCATTACTTATAAGTTAACTTATGCAATTGCACTCAAACTCTGTAACATGATGAATCATATGATTAAATTCAGGCACATTTTTATATGCTGAATAAATTCCAAATCAAAACTTCATCCTTTTTCACACAGGAACACCCTTTGTAGTTTACACAGACGGAAGTGTGTATTACTCCTAGTTTCCTCTTCCTCGCCCCAGTCTTAAAGCAATATGAATGTGGGACAGTTAGTGTGTGTGACAGTGGGGAAGACTGGTAATAACCTACAAAGGTAGGGGGAGGGAAGGATGTGTTTTGACAAGGGAAAGGGGGATACCATGCCTCACTGAAAGGCATCTTTCCTCCACTCCCAAAAGTCCCTCCACCCAGGTGAACCTTCCTCGCATATTCACCCCTAGGGTCGGAATCCAAAGTGATGGCCTTTCCCTGGCTACCTGAGGGGAAGACTCAAGGGGAGTAGATGGGAGGATGCCCTCAGGTTCCTCACAATATGGACACATTTAACAATTCCTGATTATTAGGCACATACCAGTCTTCCTGTATATCCGCAGCAATATGCTACTTCGATACATGTGAAGGGTAGTGCAATTGCTCAAATGCGACAATCACTAACTCATTGGGCATTACCGCCATACCTGTAGTGCCCTGCCTTCATATCAAGTCTGTGGGGGATTGCTCACACCCTCTCTTCCTTTCTCAACTCTTTCTCCTCTTATGATGCCCAGCTCTGTAGTTCAATAATTTTGCTAATTGGTAAGGATGTTTATGTGCCGAAACTGTACTTGCATTGTTACAAATACAGGGTATTCTGAAACCTCTGGTACTGGGAAATAGGCTGTAAATGTTGCTGCTGCCTCTGCTGCCTCTGCTGTGTCATTCCAGAGGGAACCGATGCCTTTGTTATTCGTATGTGCAGCACATTTCACCACAGCTAATAGAGTGGACAGCGACAGGGCAAAATCTGTTCAACAAGGCAGCATGTTGTATGGGGGACCCATCTGTTCTCCTAAATCACCTCCTTTTTCATCAAGACAACCCTGAGTGGACTGTGGTGGTCAGGTAGGGCGAGTCAGAATATATTGTTACTCGGTAGCCCTGCGATGCTTCCAGGGCTTCAATCAACGCTATAAATTCAGCCGCTTGTGCTGAGTAGTTGTTTTGCTTTCCATAACGTGCACAGATATGTAGTAATTTTTCTTCCGCCCAATACACTAAATAGAAAACATTGTATGCTTGAAAGGCACGAATTTATACACACAAACTCAGCTAGATAAAATTGCTCTTTATTGCTGTTGATTACACAAATGAATACACTAAAAATACTACATAAAACAAAAGGTTAGTAATACATCACCATTAAAGCGCCATTTCTGCAACTCCTCATCTCTGCCAAAATCTGCACTGGGGAATTCCAGACCAGACGAAAAGAGAGATATGTGCTTAACGGGCAATCAGGAAGCGATACGTCAAGCCTTCCCCCAAAGCTCCATCTGATCTCCTGATCTGGTGCTCCCCAATTTAAACCTCCCACAAATGCAGGATAGTACTTTTCCAGAAAGTTTACCTGTTGCAAGCATCCACTGGCATTCTGCCCAAATGTCACATGGAAAACTATCAGATGCCTCTTTCCCATGGGAGCGCGAAAGACAACATAGTTTGCTTTAGGCTCCTGCAACGTTATCAGGCGCTTTATTCATTCCCCGAAACACTGCAGACTGGAACAATATATTTTTCTAGTGATTCAAATAATGCAGGCAGTATTCAGAGCTCACATTAAAATGCAGCTTTCACTGAGGCTTGAGAAAAATGTTCACTGCTGCACCCAGAATGCATTTCGAATAGACTCCATGTTTTTCAGTCAAACATATTAAATTTTAAAAGCATTGCATGTCACCCTTGAACATTTGACTTCTGTAACTTAGTGGAATTAAAGTCGGTTTTTGAAACTGGTGAGGCATTATGACTAAACTAGAAATACATTGAAAGCAACAAAATCATAAAAATTATAAAAATGCAAGCAAAAGCATAACACAAGTTTTCTCCAATATTTTCAGTTCAAGAAAACAACCAGTCCCACCAATTTTTTGTATAGAAAGGTGTTACTTGCTTTGCCAAATCGAGTTATTTGAGTTAATTGAGAGTTATGATTTAACTCCTCCGCTACTAAACATGCTAACTTGCAAACTCCCACCAATCAATATGAAATAGCTAGGACATCAGAGTGAGACAATAAATGCACATTCGAATCACAATCCAGGGTGAGCCCTATAGATACAAAAACTGATCTTTTAACTCTAGGTAGTACTGGCTGCAAGGAAAACAACATAAAGGCTAGTCGTGATACTGCACATGGTCCTCCAGAGATGTTAGCAGGAATGTAAGTGAAGGTGGTATTCCCGCACGACAAATGCCATCCACTTGGAAGTTTGACATGGTTCAAATGACTAGCATCTACAACTGTATGGTTACAGATCATGGTGTTGTTAGCGTTGGTGCATGTGCTTGGAGTACGTGAACACAGTTGTTCCTCATACACAGTCCATTTAATTTCTTTGGTCATATCCAATTGCTGACAATTGCAAGCCTCTTCTGGCTGACAAGTTAACTTAAAGCAGACATTACCTTGCGTAATGTTGTAAATTAAAATTTTGGTTCTTCCATTTTTGGTGGTCTCCGGGCAAAATGTAAAATATTCCTAAACAGAAGACGACTGTCGGACGTCATTATCCTCCACTAAAGAGTCATTATGAGTAATTCTGAAAATGTGTCTCAAAGTTGAAGCAGGTGTTGGCACCACTATCAGACATGTTGTAAGTAGGTCCATCGCATTGTGTGAATCTGATAAACAAAAGAAGGTGATGTTAAGTACTTCCTGTGCCAGGTAAATCCATATGTTCTCTGTTTGGGCAGCTTGTATTTGATTTATTTTGCCCCTCTATGAACTCCCGTAGCATTAGGCGATTAGCTTGGCTGCTAGAAGCAACGATTGCAGAGACAGCAGATGCGTTGGAGAACATAACAGCTGAAATGCAAGCCATAAGGTTAGTGGCCCTTCAGAATAGGATGGTGCTAGACATGATGCTAGCTGAGCATGAAGGGGTCAGTAAAATCATAGGGTCTTCTTGTTGCTCTTACATACCCGATGCTTCTACCTCTGTGCGTGAGTCTATTAAAAGGCTTTATGGAATTGGCTTGCAAATACACTGGCTCATAGTACATTTTGCATTCCATTTGGGGTTTCCTTAGCCTATGGGGCTGGAAAATATTTTTTCCAAATACGTTTCTTTGCTCCTGCTTCGGCTGGTATTTAGGCATTGGCATCAAGTGACCCACGAACATCATTGCTCATTATCAGACTCACATTGGGTGGATGCGCAAATATGACATCTTGTTGTTGTTTCAGTGGCCCTCATTACGACCCTGGCGGATTTCGCGGTGCAAAATGCACCGCGGAGCATGGCGGAAAGCCGCCGATAGCGCCATGGGGGTTGGCGGATTTACCACCCCATGCCGACCTTGGCGGAGCGGTAAATCCCCAATCCCCATTTTACCCTTCCCCATTCCCATTCTTGCCCCATAGGGTATAATGGGAGTGGGGAAGGAGTTAATTACGCCGCCGTAAAGTACGGCGGCGTAATTAACAACGAGGTCCCTTAGCGCCATGGTTTTCTCCGCCCGGTAAAACCAGGCGGAGAAAACCTCCATGGCGCTAAGGGAACTCGTAGTACGGCGGACGGGTCCGCCGCGATTACCGCTGGCGGTATCCCACTCCGCCAGGGTCGTAATGAGGGCCAGTGTGTCGTTTAACCCTTCCAAATGGAGTCCATTCACAATTGCACTCACACCAGCCAGGCCCAGAATCTGTAAAGCAAACCCAGAAAAAACATATTGGTGTTGATAATCATTCTCTTCAATAACATTTATCAGCTGGTACATAGTCCCATTCTCCCAGCCAAGCTCCATTACTAAACTATCTTGGTATCTGCCTGACGCTATGACATCTTTGGGTACAGGTGGGCTACTCCGCTTTTCTACCCACACCTTTGCACTCGGAACATGCGGTCTGATGAGCCAAAACCACAGTCCCCATAAGTAGTTAACACTGTAGGGGGCTCTCCCTTTATGCTCTTCCCTTTACGGCGGCGTAATTAACTCCTTCCCCACTCCCATTATACCCTATGGGGCAAGAATGGGAATGGGGAAGGGTAAAATGGGGATTGGGGATTTACCGCTCCGCCAAGGTCGGCATGGGGTGGTAAATCCGCCAACCCCCATGGCGCTATCGGCGGCTTTCCCCATTCCACTGGAGACTCATGTACTTTGATCACTTTGTGTAGTATTTGATCTACGGGTGGTATATCAGCCACTTGCTCATGCAATTTCACAACCCCACCCTTTCCTGATTTTGTTCTGTCTTGGATTGCCAATTTCCATTTGATTATACTGGCTTCTTGGGCGTGACCTATCCTGTGTGTTTTAGGAGAGCTCAACACCCATTGCATAATTGGTATTTCATGTCTAATCAGTACATCATGACCCACTGTCAATTGTCGTGTATCAATAACAGCCCAATAATATGCTAGCAATTGCTTTCCAAACGGAGTGTACTTATCACCTGCCTCAGGTAATTTGCCACTCCAGAATCCCAAGGGAACTCGCTTATTGTCTTGCTTCTGCCACAAGCTGCTTTTAGCATAGTCCTCTTATACAGATACATTTAACTCCACTTCCCCTGACTTCAAATGCCACAAATCGAGCACACACTGCACTCTGTCCTTTGCCAAATCAAATGCTCTCTGCTGTCACATTGTAAAGTGGGACCAGGATTTGGCCTAAATGTGGTATATGCTATCTCCAAAATCCAAACAGCCCTATGAACTTGTCATGATGCCTACCCCCGGGCATCCGGACGTTATTCTGCACTTCAGCAGCGTGACGCTCACCGTGCCTGCAGCATCCAGTCCTCTGCCACGCCAGCCTCGAACCTGGACACCATCCTAGAAGAAAGAGAAATAAGAACAAGAACTTACCTTTTAATCTACATCTGTTCCTGAATTCGCCGCACTTCAGAATTGGAAAAAACACGTCGGAAATAAAAGCATCACATCGCTAGCAGGCGCGCCGCGCCATACTTACCAGTCTGCATCTCCCCGGTTCAGCGCTGCAGCCATCATTTCATCACGGCATCCGTGGAACCAGGAAGGGACAAAGAGAACAAGGTGAGCCAGGTGCTAACAAAGACAATCAAAGCAATCATATTATACTCACCAGAGTTACCGCTCCCCTAAGCATCTTTCATCGGCGTTCCACCTCTTTAATGCCGCACCTGTTGGAGGAAAGAACACTTGTTAAAGACATTTATTTCGCTTTTACCGGACAACGCTGGGTAATACAGACTCTAACCCACGCGCAACCTGCAGCACTTCAGGTGAACTCTTCTCGGATTAAGCTGCAATACAATAGGGATAAAAACGAGTGAATAACAGACTATTGAACTCTATAGACATAATACTTACGGCTCCTTGCCATTTACCACGGAGTCCAACACGTCTGGAACTCGCCCAAAATCTTCAAACCAATGAAGCAACTGGAATTATACGCGCCCCTGCGCTCGGTGCAGGATGGAGAGCTCATCATTACAAACAATAAGATGAGACAACAAAAGGGGAATATCGGAGTGCTTAGAGGGAACAAGTGTTTCCCTGCATCCACTGGGTGGCTAATTCCCCTCCTCCTGCTTTTAGGAAACTACTTTTACGAATCAAGCAGACGAAGCTAGGAAGGCCAGTCCAGTCAGCCGTCTCTGCACTACGAATAACGCTGGTGGAGACCTTAGCAGTCCAGTTCCGATCGACACCCCGTGGGAGTCAGGTGAGCGTTACAGAACTGCTGAGCTTGTTTCTTGATCACTGGGGTAGTAAATTCAAGTATCTTTTGTCTGGCTTTTGGCACTAATCTCTCTGTGCCATTGTGCCATTGAATTTCCAAAAATATCAGTCTCGGCAGGCCCTTGTATCTTGTTAGGTTTAATCTCCAAGCCTTCCTTCTTCAACCCATCAATGATTGCTTCCAATTGATTTTGCACATTGCGCTCATCCTTGCCCTGAATCAGAATATCGTCAATGTAATGTGAGATTTGTATGTCAGGCTTACAGGGAATTTTGTCTAAGTGTTCTGCCACCAGCCGGTGACAGAGGGTTGGACTATGCAAGTACCCCATAGGCAGTATTCTGAATGTGTACTTGCGCCCACCCCAAGAAAATGAAAACTGCTCTTGGCACTCTTCGGCAATTGGCACAGAGAAAAAAGCATTTGCCAACTAGTACAACGTACCAGGTTCCCTCAAAAATATTTATTTTTATAAGCATTACACTCGTGCATGGGTAACCTCTTTTAAGCCAGTTATTCATATTCTCTGTCTTCTAGATGGACGACTGCAGCCTCTGTGTGTCTCCTCCCCGTCTCCTGGTCAATAGTCACTGACCCGTCAACAAAGAACACTTCTCCATCATCAAGAGCATAATCTTGTGCTTATTGAATGTCATTGGCAGGTCCCTCTTAAGTGGCACAGTCATGTACATCATCTGCGTATGTAATAGTCTCTGTCAGAAAAGTGGTCTTGCACCGCACTACGTGGATGTTGGGGCTGGATAGTATAAGCTCATCGAGTGGTCAGAATGGATTTTAACCTTTCTAAGATAGCAAATACTGCGTGCTCTATGTACAACTTCACTAAACACCCCATCGTAATCGTGGACGCTTTCTCTATAGCAATCACTGCTGCAGCGAGAGCTTGCTCACATGGGAAGTAGCCCTGCATGACTGAGTCTAACATACCACTCTAATATGCCAAGGGCTTATGTCTATTGTGCTTTTCTGAGTCAGTACTGTCATCAACATCTGCCTGTCTGAATGTGAGAAGAAGTAGAAATCTTGTGTGTAGTCAAGCGTTGCTAGAAAAGGGACTGTGGCGATAACATTCTTCAACTCTTGGACACTAGTAAGCATCTCCTCTGTCCATGTGCTTGTGCACTTTGCTTTCTGCGCTTCTTTGATTGCCTGTAGCAATGGCCATATGTAGGTCATGTAATCAAAAATCCATGTCCTGCAGTAATTGCACAACCCCAAAAATGTCTGCATGTCTTTAACTGTCACTGGATGGGGTTTGCTGTGCACTGCTGGAGCACAGTCTGGTGTTATTTTCTTGCCATGAACAGAAATAAACTTTGTAACTTTTGTCAGCAAGCAATTGTAATAAAGGAATGGATATCGCCACTGCACTGTTGTTCATTGGTGCTATATACTAAAAAATCATCCACATATTGAATGGTAATGTTGGGCACATGTATGTTCCCTAAGTCTCTGGTAACACCCTGTTAAAGATACTATGGGACTCACAGTACCCCTGGGGCAATCTTGTGTGTTGGAACCGCCTCCCGCCATGCGTCAACGCTGTAACATATTGGGAGTCTGAGTGCAATGGTACTGAGAAGAATGCATTTTTTTAGTCAATGTCAGTAACATGGGTCGCTGTTGTAGTTATATTGCATAGTAGTTTTGTGGGGTTTGGCACTACCGGCAACTCAGCTTGCTCTGTATCATTCAGAGGGCGTAAATCCTGAATCATCCTCTAACAATCTCCTTTTGATTTCTTGATGGGGTATATAGCTGTGTTACAAGGACAGTTAGAGGGTATGACAATTCCTTGGTGTAAAAGTGCACAAATTGTGTTATTTGTTCCCTCCTCTGCCTCTTTCGATAGTGGATACTGCTTTATTCAGGGTAATACTGCTCCTGGCTTAAGGGTAATCTGTAATGGGGCAACGCTCAGCAAGAGCCCTTTGCCATGGGTTTAGTCATCCATAGGATGTCAGGTATTTGTGCTATATCTTCTTGGGCAAAGAACATAACTTTTTCTGACACAAACATAGGACACAGGACCTGGCAATATTGTATCATTATCTTGCAAGGAACACACAGGGGTAGCGCTATTTCTCTATCATTACACTTGTCCTCAAACAAATCAGGGTCAGTCACGTCCTCAATGGCTGGGCTGGTTTTATGCACAGATCTGTGCACCACTCCACTCTATCTCTGTCTGTCCCTATTAGAACAATCCTGTTCTTCAACACTTTTTTTTGACTAGAGGAACTTTTTGGTGATATCACTGTGAGACCCCCGCGACCGGTTTAAAGTTGCAATTCAGAAAATGTTGCATAGGTGTGAGAAAAAATGGAGACTAAGAGTTTCCCTACTCTGTTTGCTTATGAAGAGGTTTGTATTTTTCAACACACCTTATTACTGCGCCACAGTTATATGAAAAATAGTTCAATAGATGCCATATATTGGTGATCAAAAAAAGGTTTATTGGAGGCCCTTTCTGACTACACGTGTTTCGGCATTGTCTATGCCTTTTCCAAATCAGGGCATATTAGTGATCTTCATTATTGTGAGAAACCATGGAAAACAGACAAAATATGTCATATTGTCAACATATGATCATATTGGAAACCCAAATTGTGCCCCAACCCCGAATGGTACCAAAATACACAGTTGTTAAAGCAAATGAAACAATAAAAGTAGCAATATCAATATAAGACCGAGATTTGGGATCGGGGATCAGGGAGGTGAGTAGGGAATTTGAGAATTAAAAAGAAGAAAGCAACAAACGGAGAGAGAGAGAGGGAGAGAGGAGGAGAAAAGAACAACATCCATAGAAAATGATTATTTAGTCAACTAGCTCCATAATTGCAAAATACATAGAGTACATATTGCGATGTTACATGCATATCAATATATTATTAAGTGCAACAAGGATTGCCACTGGCTATTTTACTAAGTGTGTTTGTCATAATATCCAAATCCCTTCTTATAGAGCATTGTAGATCTAATAAACATTATGTTTTCCCTACATTTATGTGATCATGTCATGCATTGTGCAAATGTTCATGAGGTTTCCCTACCCTTCGCCGTTTCTCATAGGTGCAAAGTTGTAGAGCTAATCCATCATTACTGGGGTAAATCCCATCTATAGCAAAAAGAAACAGTGGGAAATATCATAAAGTCAGCCTGGTATAATGTCCCTTTTATAAAAATTATATCATTTCGTATCTGTATGCTATTTTGGCAAAGTGCGTGCAATTATTCCCTTTGTGGCTGGGTTTGTGGCAACTTTTCAATAATTTGGCTCTTGTATCTATTTGTTTAGTACTGTTTCCTTAATATAATGTTCTACACAACAACCTTCGCATCTAGTGCCCCATTTAACAATACACTTTATGCAGAAAGATTATATTATTGGTTCTTAAGACTGATTTTAAACAATGAGAAACTTACTTTTGGGCCATGAGTAATGTTAGCATGCCTGTGTCTTTATACTAATTTTAACCACTGGAAAACCCGCATTAGAGCCATGCGCAATGTTGGCAGGCCCATGTCAATAGCAGCACGGATGAAGACGGAATAGGCTGGAGTAGTAGGTGGCCTTGCTAGGACTCCTAGAGCTTACCTGCAAATGTCTGTCTCATGCGGCTCGCATCGAGAAAGATGGGCGCGAGTACTCATGTTGCTGTGTTTATCTCCATTGTCATGGAAACATGGTAGTCCTACCTTAGTTTCCATGGTATGTTGGAGCAGGTCGGCCATGTTTTGGGATTGGTGCTTGTACAATGCGAAAAATACGTAATTCACGGCCAACCTGGCTTGTCAAGGTTTTGACAAACTAGGTGTATGGAGAGTGATTAGGCATTCACGTGACAAAATATTTTGATTTCATATTTCATAATGTTTTTATATGTGCATCTCAATTGGAGATTTTAATAAATGTGTGAGATATATGATAAATCCATAAAGAAAATCAGATTACATATTTTATTTATGGTGGTAGCCTAAGACTGGGCCATACGCAGATTTTTTTTGGGGTTCTAACTTAAAAAAAATTCAAGTAAAGGATACTTGTGTCTTGCGGGAGTTGTGGTCCCTAAAAGGATTACATTTGTTGGTGACTACGTGAATTATACATGTGAATTAGGTTCAACTTAGGCAATGTTGCCATTGCCAAATGCACTGGGCTGTGCAAGTGATACAAATATAAATGGTGTCTTGTGGGAATTGTAGTTCCCAAGAACTTTGTCCTAATACATATTGTTAATGGCAGAAATGCGCATATTAATTAGGTTCAACTTGGTTGATATTAACAGTACCCAAAACACTGGACTGGCTTGCCAATCCAGGGTACCTAATTATTGTCCAGTATGACCAGTTTTGTTGAATGCTCTTGTTTTAGTTGTATATGACATTGTTTTACAAAAATACAAAAATACAAGTTTTTGTCAGTATAGGGTGGTGAAATTATATATGACATCATTTTACAAAAATACAAAAATAAAAGTATTTGTCAGTTTAAAGTGGTCAATTATGAAGTGGTCGATTATAATAATGTGATAGTTGTTCAATTAGAGGAAGTATGGCATCTCGTTGTCTGTGTTCAAACCGGACCCCACACTTCTAAAGCGACAAATACGTTTTGCTTCTTCTTGTTGAAGAAGCAGTTCCTGATTGCCTCCTCTGTGACCCAGGGTCACCTTTTTCAACCCAATAAATTTGATTTCTTGTTTGTCATTCAGCTGGTGTTGTTTCTGCCAATGTTCTGCTAAAGGTAAGTTTTTCTCTTGACTACCAATCGCCGATAAATGTTCTCTGATCCGAATCCGTAATTCCTGGATCGTGCTTTCGATGTAGACTCGTTTGCAGTGCATATGATCGCATATATTACATATTTTGACCGACAATTTATTTGTCCCTTTATTTTGATCTTTACACCATTTAGATCCTTAAAAGTGTCTGTAGTTGCCATTGCATATTTACACTTGGAACATGGGCCACATTTCCTGATGCCTGAATCGGGTTGCTGAAGCCAGGTCTTAGGTGTCTCGTCTTTCCCTTCTGGAAATAGTGAGGGGCTTAAGCTGGTTCTAAGTGTTTTAGCTCGCCTGGAGATTATAGATGGACGGTCATTGAAGAAGTCCTCTATGTGGGGATCCAGCTTGAGCAGGTACCAGTTTCTTTTAAGAATCGTCCTGATGAGGCGGTTATTGGCACAGTATGTCGTGATAAATTTCACTTTGTTGTCTAATTGTGGTTCTTTGTCTTTTTGTGTCAAAGTTTGAAGTCTAGATGTCTGTTGCGCGTTATTCTGTGCTGTTTGCATACATTTGTGTGAGTAACCTCTGGCTGTGAATCTGATGGACAGTAGTGAGCATTCCATATCGAAATGCCAACCTGTGTCGCAATTTTTTTTTTTAAGTTTGAGCTTTCGGATGAATTTAAAGAGGTCAATGGGCACTTGTATAGGCTTCAAATATGATGTTGGTGCGAATGAAAGACCCCTGTCAAGGAGACTTGTTTGTTCTTCTGTGAGGATTGTGTTTGACAGATTCATCACTAAGTTGTTCACTTGGTTTTCTTGTCTGCTTCCCTGGCCCCCGCTCTTGTTAATCTCTGGTAATCCTCTAAGGCGTCGGGGTTGCCTGAGTTGACCTGACCCCCTCCTTCCTCTCCTCCGGGTAAAGGTTGTTTCTTGTCTGGTCGATTTGTCAGTTGAAAACGGACCTGTTTTTGCATTGTGTTTCTATTGCCTTTCTTGAATCGTCTTATTTGGTTGAGGAAACCATATCCTGTTTTGTTTGCATCATCTGTAGCGACTATGTCTCCTTCCGGTGTTTCCTCTGCATCCGAACTGGCAGAAGAGGTATTGGGCGTACTTTCTCTGGACACTGGCTTGTTGAATTTATTATATTTCTCTTGAAAATTATAGACTCTGTCGTCATTATAGTCTCTCTCATCTCTGAAGAATTTTCACAATTTACATAGCTTAATGTCATCCTGATATTCCTTTAAAATCTCATACATCTTGAGGTCGTTTTTCTCCTTAGTAGCTTCTAGTGCCTTGGCATCCGTAATTTCGTTTTTGATTGCCTCTATTTGTTCTGTTGCTCTTTTCTGTTCACAGGTTGCATGTTCCACTAACATTTCTAACATCTGTTTGGAGCATTGATTTAGATTTTTCTCCCAATCTTCAGCAAGGTCCTTATCTTCATCCCTGCTGAAATCCGGGAAAATCAGAATTCTCAGTCCCCTCGGAATTTGTTGTTTGGTTAAGTAGTTTTTTAATGAGATGATTTCCCAATACTTATCGATTTCCTTGTGTGACGCTCTTTCTAGTTTGATGAATTTATATCTCAGGTCTTCCTGTTTCGGAGTGCTGCTTCCAAATGCGTGAACATTACTTCCCTTGGGTGAAAACAGGTTATTAGCTTCCACTTCCTGGGTCTCCAGATACTCTGCCATTTTGGCGGACAGTGCTTTAGGTCAGCGCAGTATGTGATATCGTAATGGCAAAGTTTTGACTAGAGGAACTTTTTGGTGATATCACTGTGAGACCCCCGCGACCGGTTTCAAGTTGCAGTTCAGAAAATGTTGCATAGGTGTGAGAAAAAACGGAGACTAAGAGTTCCCCTGCTCCGTTTGCTTATGAAGAGGTTTGTATTTTTCAACACACCTTATTACTCCACCACAGTTATATGAAAAAGAGTTCAATAGATGCCATATATTGGCGATCAAAAATAGGGTTATTGGTGGCCCTTTCTGATTACACATGTTTTGGCATTGTCTATGCCTTTTTCCAAATCAGGGCATATTAGTGATCTTCAGTATTGTGTGAAACCATGGAAAACAAACAAAATACGTGATATTGTCAGTATATGATCATATTGGAAACCCAAATTGAAACAATAAAAGTAGCAATATCAATATAAGACCGAGATTTGTATGGGGATCAGGGAGGTGAGTAGGGAATTTGAGACTAAAAAAGAAGAAAACAACAAACGGGGGGAGAGAGAGAGAGAGGAGGAGAAAAGAACAAAATCCATAGAAAATGATTATTTAGTCAAGTATCTCCATAATTGCAAAATACATAGAGTACATATTGCGATGTTACATGCATATCAATATATTATTAAGTGCAACAAGGATTGCCACTGGCTATTTTACTAAGTGCGTTTGTCTTAATATCCAAATCCCTTCTCATAGAGCGTTGTAGATCTAATAAAGATTATGTTTTCCCTACATTTATGTGATCATATAATGCATTGTGCAAATGTTCTTGAGGTTTCCTTACCCTTCGCCGTTTCTCATAGGTGCAAAGTTGTAGAGTTAATCCATTATTACTGGGGTAAATCCCATCTATAGCAAAAAGAAACAGTGGGAAATATCATAAAGTCAGCCTGGTATAATGTCCCTTTTATAAAAATTATATCATTTCGTATCTGTATGCTAGTTTGGCAAAGTGCATGCAATTATTCCCTTTATGGCTGGGTTTGTGGTAACTTGTCAATAATTTGGCTCTTGTATCTATTTGTTTAGTACTGTTTCCTTAATATAATGTTCTACACAACAACCTTCGCATCTAGTGCCCCATTTAACAATACACTTTATGCAGAAAGATTATATTATTGGTTCTTAAGACTGATTTTAAACAATGAGAAACTTACTTTTGGGCCATGAGTAATGTTAGCATGCCTGTGTCTTTATACTAAGTTTAACCACTGGAAAACCCGCATTAGAGCCATGCGCAATGTTGGCAGGCCCATGTCAATAGCAGCACGGATAAAGACCGAATAGGCTGGAGTAGTAGGTGGCCTTGCTAGGACTCCTAGGGCTTACCTGCAAATGTCTGTCTCACGCGGCTCGCATCGAGAAAGATGGGCGCGAGTCCTCATGTTGCTGTGTTTATCTCCATTGCCATGGAAACATGGTAGTCCTACCTTAGTTTCTATGGTATGTTGGAGCACGTCGGCCATGTTTTGGGATTGGTGCTTGTACAATGCGAAAAATACGTAATTCACGGCCAACCTGGCTTGTCAAGGTTTTGACAAACTAGGTGTATGGAGAGTGATTAGGCATTCACGTGACAAAATATTTTGATTTCATATTTCATAATGTTTTTATATGTGCATCTCAATTGGAGATTTTAATAAATGTGTGAGATATATGATAAATCCATAAAGAAAATCAGATTACATATTTTATTTATGGTGGTAGCCTAAGACTGGGCCATACGCAGATTTTTTTTGGGGTTCTAACTTAAAAAAAATTCAAGTAAAGGATACTTGTGTCTTGTGGGAGTTGTGGTCCCTAAAAGGATTACATTTGTTGGTGAGTACGTGAATTATACATGTGAATTAGGTTCAACTTAGGCAATGTTGCCATTGCCAAATGCACTGGGCTGTGCAAGTGATACAAATATAAATGGTGTCTTGTGGGAATTGTAGTTCCCAAGAACTTTGTCCTAATACATATTGTTAATGGCAGAAATGCGCATATTAATTAGGTTCAACTTGGTTGATATTAACAGTACCCAAAACACTGGACTGGCTTGCCAATCCAGGGTACCTAATTATTGTCCAGTATGACCAGTTTTGTTGAATGCTCTTGTTTTACTTGTATATGACATTGTTTTACAAAAATACAAAAATACAAGTTTTTGTCAGTATAGGGTGGTGAAATTATATATGACATCATTTTACAAAAATACAAAAATAAAAGTATTTGTCAGTTTAAAGTGGTCAATTATGAAGTGGTCGATTATAATAATGTGATAGTTGTTCAATTAGAGGAAGTATGGCATCTCGTTGTCTGTGTTCAAACTGGACCCCACACTTCTAAAGCGACAAATACGTTTTGCTTCTTCTTGTTGAAGAAGCAGTTCCTGATTGCCTCCTCTGTGACCCAGGGTCACCTTTTTCAACCCAATAAATTTGATTTCTTGTTTGTCATTCAGCTGGTGTTGTTTCTGCCAATGTTCTGCTAAAGGTAAGTTTTTCTCTTGACTACCAATCGCCGATAAATGTTCTCTGATCCGAATCCGTAATTCCTGGATCGTGCTTTCGATGTAGACTAGTTTGCAGTGCATATGATCGCATATATTACATATTTTGACCGACAATTTATTTGTCCCTTTATTTTGATCTTTACACCATTTAGATCCTTAAAAGTGTCTGTAGTTGCCATTGCATATTTACACTTGGAACATGGGCCACATTTCCTGATGCCTGAATCGGGTTGCTGAAGCCAGGTCTTAGGTGTCTCGTCTTTCCCTTCTGGAAATAGTGAGGGGCTTAAGCTGGTTCTAAGTGTTTTAGCTCGCCTGGAGATTATAGATGGACGGTCATTGAAGAAGTCCCCTATGTGGGGATCCAGCTTGAGCAGGTACCAGTTTATTTTAAGAATCGTCCTGATGAGGCTGTTATTGGCACAGTATGTCGTGATAAATTTCACTTTGTTGTCTAATTGTGGTTCTTTGTCTTTTTGTGTCAAAGTTTGAAGTCTAGGTGTCTGTTGCGCGTTATTCTGTGCTGTTTGCATACATTTGTGTGAGTAACCTCTGGCTGTGAATCTGGTGGACAGTAGTGAGCATTCCATATCGAAATGCCAACCTGTGTCGCAATTTTTTTTTTTAAGTTTGAGCTTTCGGATGAATTTAAAGAGGTCAATGGGCACTTGTATAGGCTTCAAATATGATGTTGGTGCGAATGAAAGACCCCTGTCAAGGAGACTTGTTTGTTCTTCTGTGAGGATTGTGTTTGACAGATTCATCACTAAGTTGTTCACTTGGTTTTCTTGTCTGCTTCCCTGGTCCCCGCTCTTGTTAATCTCTGGTAATCCTCTAAGGCGTCGGGGTTGCCTGAGTCGACCTGACTCCCTCCTTCCTCTCCTCCGGGTAAAGGTTGTTTCTTGTCTGGTCGATTTGTCAGTTGAAAACGGACCTGTTTTTGCATTGTGTTTCTATTGCCTTTCTTGAATCGTCTTATTTGGTTGAGGAAACCATATCCTGTTTTGTTTGCATCATCTGTAGCGACTATGTCTCCTTCCGGTGTTTCCTCTGCATCCGAACTGGCAGAAGAGGTATTGGGCGTACTTTCTCTGGACACTGGCTTGTTGAATTTATTATATTTCTCTTGAAAATTATAGACTCTGTCGTCATTATAGTCTCTCTCATCTCTGAAGAATTTTCACAATTTACATAGCTTAATGTCATCCTGATATTCCTTTAAAATCTCATACATCTTGAGGTCGTTTTTCTCCTTAGTAGCTTCTAGTGCCTTGGCATCCGTAATTTCGTTTTTGATTGCCTCTATTTGTTCTGTTGCTCTTTTCTGTTCACAGGTTGCATGTTCCACTAACATTTCTAACATCTGTTTGGAGCATTGATTTAGATTTTTCTCCCAATCTTCAGCAAGGTCCTTATCTTCATCCCTGCTGAAATCCGGGAAAATCAGAATTCTCAGTCCCCTCGGAATTTGTTGTTTGGTTAAGTAGTTTTTTAATGAGATGATTTCCCAATACTTATCGATTTCCTTGTGTGACGCTCTTTCTAGTTTGATGAATTTATATCTCAGGTCTTCCTGTTTCGGAGTGCTGCTTCCAAATGCGTGAACATTACTTCCCTTGGGTGAAAACAGGTTATTAGCTTCCACTTCCTGGGTCTCCAGATACTCTGCCATTTTGGCGGACAGTGCTTTAGGTCAGCGCAGTATGTGATATCGTAATGGCAAAGTTTTGACTAGAGGAACTTTTTGGTGATATCACTGTGAGACCCCCGCGACCGGTTTCAAGTTGCAGTTCAGAAAATGTTGCATAGGTGTGAGAAAAAACGGAGACTAAGAGTTCCCCTGCTCCGTTTGCTTATGAAGAGGTTTGTATTTTTCAACACACCTTATTACTCCACCACAGTTATATGAAAAAGAGTTCAATAGATGCCATATATTGGGGATCAAAAATAGGGTTATTGGTGGCCCTTTCTGATTACACATGTTTTGGCATTGTCTATGCCTTTTTCCAAATCAGGGCATATTAGTGATCTTCAGTATTGTGTGAAACCATGGAAAACAAACAAAATACGTCATATTATCAGTATATGATCATATTGGAAACCCAAATTGAAACAATAAAAGTAGGAATATCAATATAAGACCGAGATTTGTATGGGGATCAGGGAGGTGAGTAGGGAATTTGAGAATAAAAAAGAAGAAAACAACAAACAGAGAGAGAGAGAGGAGGAGAAAAGAACAAAATCCATAGAAAATGATTATTTAGTCAAGTATCTCCATAATTGCAATATACATAGAGTACATATTGCGATGTTACATGCATATCAATATATTATTAAGTGCAACAAGGATTGCCACTGGCTATTTTACTAAGTGCGTTTGTCTTAATATCCAAATCCCTTCTCATAGAGATTTGTAGATCTAATAAACATTATGTTTTCCCTACATTTATGTGATCATATAATGCATTGTGCAAATGTTCTTGAGGTTTCCTTACCCTTCGCCGTTTCTCATAGGTGCAAAGTTGTAGAGTTAATCCATTATTACTGGGGTAAATCCCATCTATAGCAAAAAGAAACAGTGGGAAATATCATAAAGTCAGCCTGGTATAATGTCCCTTTTATAAAAATTGTATCATTTCGTCTCTGTATGCTAGTTTGGCAAAGTGCATGCAATTATTCCCTTTGTGGCTGGGTTTGTGGTAACTTGTCAATAATTTGGCTCTTGTATCTATTTGTTTAGTACTGTTTCCTTAATATAATGTTCTACACAACAACCTTCGCATCTAGTGCCCCATTTAACAATACACTTTATGCAGAAAGATTATATTATTGGTTCTTAAGACTGATTTTAAACAATGAGAAACGTACTTTTGGGCCATGAGTAATGTTAGCATGCCTGTGTCTTTATACTAAGTTTAACCACTGGAAAACCCGCATTAGAGCCATGCGCAATGTTGGCAGGCCCATGTCAATAGCAGCACGGATAAAGACCGAATAGGCTGGAGTAGTAGGTGGCCTTGCTAGGACTCCTAGGGCTTACCTGCAAATGTCTGTCTCACGCGGCTCGCATCGAGAAAGATTGGCGCGAGTCCTCATGTTGCTGTGTTAATCTCCATTGCCATGGAAACATGGTAGTCCTACCTTAGTTTCTATGGTATGTTGGAGCACGTCGGCCATGTTTTGGGATTGGTGCTTGTACAATGCGAAAAATACGTAATTCACGGCCAACCTGGCTTGTCAAGGTTTTGACAAACTAGGTGTATGGAGAGTGATTAGGCATTCACGTGACAAAATATTTTGATTTCATATTTCATAATGTCTTTATATGTGCATCTCAATTGGAGATTTTAATAAATGTGTGAGATATATGATAAATCCATAAAGAAAATCAGATTACATATTTTATTTATGGTGGTAGCCTAAGACTGGGCCATACGCAGAGTTTTTTTGGGGTTCTAACTTAAAAAAAAATTCAAGTAAAGGATACTGGTGTCTTGTGGGAGTTGTGGTCCCTAAAAGGATTACATTTGTTGGTGAGTACGTGAATTATACATGTGAATTAGGTTCAACCTAGGCAATGTTGCCATTGCCAAATGCACTGGGCTGTGCAAGTGATACAAATATAAATGGTGTCTTGTGGGAATTGTAGTTCCCAAGAACTTTGTCCTAATACATATTGTTAATGGCAGAAATGCGCATATTAATTAAGTTCAACTTGGTTGATATTAACAGTACCCAAAACACTGGACTGGCTTGCCAATCCAGGGTACCTAATTATTGTCCAGTATGACCAGTTTTGTTGAATGCTCTTGTTTTACTTGTATATGACATTGTTTTACAAAAATACAAAAATACAAGTTTTTGTCAGTATAGGGTGGTGAAATTATATATGACATCATTTTACAAAAATACAAAAATAAAAGTATTTGTCAGTTTAAAGTGGTCAATTATGAAGTGGTCGATTATAATAATGTGATAGTTGTTCAATTAGAGGAAGTATGGCATCTCGTTGTCTGTGTTCAAACCGAACCCCACACTTCTAAAGCGACAAATACGTTTTGCTTCCTCTTGTCGAAGAAGCAGTTCCTGATTGCCTCCTCTGCGACCCAGGGTCACCTTTTTCAACCCAATAAATTTGATTTCTTGTTTGTCATTCAGCTGGTGTTGTTTCTGCCAATGTTCTGCTAAAGGTAAGTTTTTCTCTTGACTACCAATCGCCGATAAATGTTCTCTGATCCGAATCCGTAATTCCTGGATCGTGCTTTCGATGTAGACTCGTTTGCAGTGCATATGATCGCATATATTACATATTTTGACCGACAATTTATTTGTCCCTTTATTTTGATCTTTACACCATTTAGATCCTTAAAAGTGTCTGTAGTTGCCATTGCATATTTACACTTGGAACATGGGCCACATTTCCTGATGGCTGAATCGGGTTGCTGAAGCCAGGTCTTAGGTGTCTCGTCTTTCCCTTCTGGAAATAGTGAGGGGCTTAAGCTGGTTCTAAGTGTTTTAGCTCGCCTGTAGATTATAGATGGACGGTCATTGAAGAAGTCCCCTATGTGGGGATCCAGCTTGAGTAGGTACCAGTTTCTTTTAAGAATCGTCCTGATGAGGCGGTTATTGGCACAGTATGTCGTGATAAATTTCACTTTGTTGTCTAATTGTGGTTCTTTGTCTTTTTGTGTCAAAGTTTGAAGTCTAGGTGTCTGTTGCGCGTTATTCTGTGCTGTTTGCATACATTTGTGTGAGTAACCTCTGGCTGTGAATCTGGTGGACAGTAGTGAGCATTCCATATCGAAATGCCAACCTGTGTCACAATTTTTTTTTTAAGTTTGAGCTTTCGGATGAATTTAAAGAGGTCAATGTGCACTTGTATAGGCTTCAAATATGATGTTGGTGCGAATGAAAGACCCCTGTCAAGGAGACTTGTTTGTTCTTCTGTGAGGATTGTGTTTGACAGATTCATCACTAAGTTGTTCACTTGGTTTTCTTGGCTGCTTCCCCGGCCCCCGCTCTTGATAATCTCTGGTAATCCTCTAAGGCGTCCAGGTTGCCTGAGTCGACCTGACCCCCTCCTTCCTCTCCTCCGGGTAAAGGTTGTTTCTTGTCTGGTTGATTTGTCAGTTGAAAACGGACCTGTTTTTGCATTGTGTTTCTATTGCCTTTCTTGAATCGTCTTATTTGGTTGAGGAAACCATATCCTGTTTTGTTTGCATCATCTGTAGCGACTATGTCTCCTTCCGGTGTTTCCTCTGCATCCGAACTGGCAGAAGAGGTATTGGGCGTACTTTCTCTGGACACTGGCTTGTTGAATTTATTATATTTCTCTTGAAAATTATAGACTCTGTCGTCATTATAGTCTCTCTCATCTCTGAAGAATTTTCACAATTTACATAGCTTAATGTCATCCTGATATTCCTTTAAAATCTCATACATCTTGAGGTCGTTTTTCTCCTTAGTAGCTTCTAGTGCCTTGGCATCCGTAATTTCGTTTTTGATTGCCTCTATTTGTTCTGTTGCTCTTTTCTGTTCACAGGTTGCATGTTCCACTAACATTTCTAACATCTGTTTGGAGCATTGATTTAGATTTTTCTCCCAATCTTCAGCAAGGTCCTTATCTTCATCCCTGCTGAAATCCGGGAAAATCAGAATTCTCAGTCCCCTCGGAATTTGTTGTTTGGTTAAGTAGTTTTTTAATGAGATGATTTCCCAATACTTATCGATTTCCTTGTGTGACGCTCTTTCTAGTTTGATGAATTTATATCTCAGGTCTTCCTGTTTCGGAGTGCTGCTTCCAAATGCGTGAACATTACTTCCCTTGGGTGAAAACAGGTTATTAGCTTCCACTTCCTGGGTCTCCAGATACTCTGCCATTTTGGCGGACAGTGCTTTAGGTCAGCGCAGTATGTGATATCGTAATGGCAAAGTTTGACTAGAGGAACTTTTTGGTGATATCACTGTGAGACCCCCGCGACCGGTTTCAAGTTGCAGTTCAGAAAATGTTGCATAGGTGTGAGAAAAAACGGAGACTAAGAGTTCCCCTGCTCCGTTTGCTTATGAAGAGGTTTGTATTTTCAACACACCTTATTACTTCACCACAGTTATATGAAAAAGAGTTCAATAGATGCCATATATTGGCGATCAAAAATAGGTTTATTGGTGGCCCTTTCTGATTACACATGTTTTGGCATTGTCTATGCCTTTTTCCAAATCAGGGCATATTTGTGATCTTCGGTATTGTGTGAAACCATGGAAAACAAACAAAATACGTCATATTGTCAGTATATGATCATATTGGAAACTCAAATTGAAACAATAAAAGTAGCAATATCAATATAAGACTGAGATTTGTATGGGGATCAGGGAGGTGAGTAGGGAATTTGAGAATAAAAAAGAAGAAAACAACAAACGGAGAGAGAGAGAGAGGAGGAGAAAAGAACAAAATCCATAGATAATGATTATTTAGTGAAGTATCTCCATAATTGCAAAATACATAGAGTACATATTGCGATGTTACATGCATATCAATATATTATTAAGTGCAACAAGGATTGCCACTGGCTATTTTACTAAGTGCGTTTGTCTTAATATCCAAATCCCTTCTCATAGAGAGTTGTAGATCTAATAAACATTATGTTTTCCCTACATTTATGTGATCATATAATGCATTGATATGATATGATATGATATGATATGGTATTTGTAACGCGCCTATACACAAGTGTTTCAAGGCGCGAATCATTGTGCAAATGTTCTTGAGGTTTCCTTACCCTTCGCCGTTTCTCATAGGTGCAAAGTTGTAGAGTTAATCCATTATTACTGGGGTAAATCCCATCTATAGCAAAAAGAAACAGTGGGAAATATCATAAAGTCAGCCTGGTATAATGTCCCTTTTATAAAAATTATATCATTTCGTATCTGTATGCTAGTTTGGCAAAGTGCATGCAATTATTCCCTTTGTGGCTGGGTTTGTGGTAACTTGTCAATAATTTGGCTCTTGTATCTATTTGTTTAGTACTGTTTCCTTAATATAATGTTCTACACAACAACCTTCGCATCTAGTGCCCCATTTAACAATACACTTTATGCAGAAAGATTATATTATTGGTTCTTAAGACTGATTTTAAACAATGAGAAACTTACTTTTGGGCCATGAGTAATGTTAGCATGCCTGTGTCTTTATACTAAGTTTAACCACTGGAAAACCCGCATTAGAGCCATGCGCAATGTTGGCAGGCCCATGTCAATAGCAGCACGGATAAAGACCGAATAGGCTGGAGTAGTAGGTGGCCTTGCTATGACTCCTAGGGCTTACCTGCAAATGTCTGTCTCACGCGGCTCGCATCGAGAAAGATGGGCGCGAGTCCTCATGTTGCTGTGTTTATCTCCATTGCCATGGAAACATGGTAGTCCTACCTTAGTTTCTATGGTATGTTGGAGCACGTCGGCCATGTTTTGGGATTGGTGCTTGTACAAATCGAAAAATACGTAATTCACGGCCAACCTGGCTTGTCAAGGTTTTGACAAACTAGGTGTATGGAGAGTGATTAGACATTCACGTGACAAAATATTTTGATTTCATATTTCATAATGTGTTTATATGTGCATCTCAATTGGAGATTTTAATAAATGTGTGAGATATATGATAAATCCATAAAGAAAATCAGATTACATATTTTATTTATGGTGGTAGCCTAAGACTGGGCCATACGCAGAGTTTTTTTGGGGTTCTAACTTAAAAAAAATTCAAGTAAAGGATACTGGTGTCTTGTGGGAGTTGTGGTCCCTAAAAGGATTACATTTGGTGGTGAGTACGTGAATTATACATGTGAATTAGGTTCTACTTAGGCAATGTTGCCATTGCCAAATGCACTGGGCTGTGCAAGTGATACAAATATAAATGGTGTCTTGTGGGAATTGTAGTTCCCAAGAACTTTGTCCTAATACATATTGTTAATGGCGGAAATGCGCATATTAATTAGGTTCAACTAGGTTGATATTAACAGTACCCAAAACACTGGACTGGCTTGCCAATCCAGGGTACCTAATTATTGTCCAGTATGACACGGTTTTGTTGAATGCTCTTGTTTTACTTGTATATGACATTGTTTTACAAAAATACAAAAATACAATTTTTTGTCAGTCTAGGGTGGCCAATTATATATGACATCATTTTACAAAAATACAAAAATAAAAGTATTTGTCAGCTTAAAGTGGTCTATTATGAAGTGGTCGATTATAATAATGTGATAGTTGTTCAATTAGAGGAAGTATGGCATCTCGTTGTCTGTGTTCAAACCGGACTCCACACTTCTAAAGCGACAAATACGTTTTGCTTCTTCTTGTCGAAGAAGCAGTTCCTGATTGCCTCCTCTGCGACCCCGGGTCACCCTTTTCAACCCAATAAATTTGATTTCTTGTTTGTCATTCAGATGGTGTTGTTTCTGCCAATGTTCTGCTAAAGGTAAGTTTTTCTCTTGACTACCAATCGCCGATAAATGTTCTCTAATCCGAATCCGTAATTCCTGGATCGTGCTTTCGATGTAGACTCGTTTGCAGTGCATATGATCGCATATATTACATATTTTGACCGACAATTTATTTGTTCCTTTATTTTGATCTTTACACCATTTATATCCTTGAAAGTGTCTGTAGTTGCCATTGCATATTTACACATGGAACATGGGCCACATTTCCTGATGCCTGAATCGGGTTGCTGAAGCCAGGTCTTAGGTGTCTCGTCTTTCCCTTCTGGAAATAGTGAGGGGCTTAAGCTGGTTCTAAGTGTTTTAGCTCGCCTGTAGATTATAGATGGACGGTCATTGATGAAGTCCTCTATGGGGGGATCCAGCTTGAGCAGGTACCAGTTTCTTTTAAGAATCGTACTGATGAGGCGGTTATTGGCACAGTATGTTGTGATAAATTTCACTTTCTTGTCTAATTGTGGTTCTCTGTCTTTTTGTGTCAAAGTTTGAAGTCTAGGTGTCTGTTGCGCTTTATTCTGTGCTGTTTGGAAACATTTGTGTGAGTACCCTCTGGGCGTGAATCTGGTGGACAGTAGTGAGCATTCCGTATCGAAATGTAATGGATCTCCACAATTTCTCCAGGCTCTTATGAATTCTCCTTTTGGGATATCCTTGATTATCGGTTCGTAGTGACAACTGGTGGCAAACAATGTTGAATTGACTTCAGACTTTTTGAAATAAGGTTTTTGTCTTTAACGGGTCTCCTGACACATAGATTGTTAGGTCTAAGAAGTTGATCTCTGTTGCACGGGTGGTTCCAATAAATTCAATACCAAGGGTGTTATCATTGATTTTGTGCCTGAATTTTTCCAAATCCTGAATCATCTCATTCCATATTAGAAATACATTGTCAATGTAGCGTGTCCATTTGATGACACTTTTCCTGTATGCTTCTGTTTTGTAAACTAAAAGATCTTCAAACATACCCATGACCAGGTTGGCCAGTGCAGGTGCATATTTTACGCCCATCGCGACGCCTCTCTTTTGTTTGAAAAATTGGTTCTCGAACAGAAAGATATTGTTGTCAAGTGTCGCCATTAGCATCTCTTTGAGCATGCAAACAAAAGGAAAATGAGATGCAGATTCTTCCTTTAATGTGTAATCAATCGTTTCTAAAGCAAGATCGTGTCTGATCGATGTGTACAGAGCTTTCACATCCCATGTCGCAAGGTAATAGGTTAGGTGCTATTGGATTACTTCTATGATGTGTATTGCCGCTGTGGTGTCCTTCAAATATGCTGGAACTTTGTATACTTTGGGTCTGAGAATGTTATCGATATATTCCACTATGGGTTCTGTGGCCCAGCCAATGCCACTAAGAATTGGCCTTCCTTCTGCAATATCGATATATGGCTTGTGCACTTTAGGAAGGAAATAGATTGTCAGTAGTATTGGTTTTGGGACAAAAAAGAATCTTCCTTCGTCATCTGTGACAAGGCCCTGTCTATGACATCCCTCTATTGAGCTTTTTAGATCCTGCACAATGTCATTGTTAGGGTTGGTTGATAATGGCTCATAGCAATTTGGTGTATCAAGGTGGTTGTGTACCATTTTGACATAATCAGTCCTGTTCATCACAATTATATTCCTGCCCCTGTCGACTTCTTTTATAACTAGGTCTTTGTTTCTTTTTAAAATGTGGAGGTCTTGTATTTCTTGAGGTGTAAGATTGTTGCGTACACTGTTTTTCCTCTGTGTTTTTCCTTGTTTGTCATGGATCTTGTTGAGGTCCTGTGTCACTGCCTTGTAGAATGCATCTAACATGTTGTCCGGTGGTAATTGCCGTACAAACTTGAATTTTGGTTTGAGCTGTTCTTGAGTCAAACCCACCAGTATAATTCTGAGTTCTTGTAAGGTTTGGTGAATCGGAAAGTTCTCTGGTACCTGCAAGGATCTGAGACAATGTATATTCCCTAAATCCTCGATGGTGACTTCACTAATGGTGGCTGATTTGGATTGTTTCTTGTGTTTGCCAACCTGTGTCGCAATTTTTTTTTAAAGTTTGAGCTTTCGGATTAATTTAAAGAGGTCAATGTGCACTTGTATATGCTCCAAATATGATGTTGGTGCGAATGAAAGACTCCTGTTAAGTAGACTTGTTTGTTCTTCTGTGAGGATTGTGTTTGACAGATTCATCACTAAGTTGTTCACTTGGTTTTCTTGGCTGCTTCCCTGGCCCCGCTCTTGTTAATCTCTGGTAATCCTCTAAGGCGTCGGGGTTGCCTGAGTCGACCTGACCCCCTCCTTCCTCTCCTCCGGGTAAAGGTTGTTTCTTGTCTGGTTGATTTGTCAGTTGAAAATGGACCTGTTTTTGCATTGTGTTTCTATTGCCTTTCTTGAATCGTCTTATTTGGTTGAGGAAACCATATACTGTTTTGTTTGCATCATCTGTAGCGACTATGTCTCCTTTCAGTGTTTCCTCTGCATCTGAACTGGCAGAAGAGGTATTGGGCGTACTTTCTCGGGACACTGGCTTGTTGAATTTATTATATTTCTCTTGAAAAGTATAGACTCTGTCGTCATTATAGTCTCTATAGGGAGAGCTATTGAGGATTCAACGAAGGCGGGATGGTTCGCGCACAGACTGACGCTATCTGCGCACGAACCATAACGCGGTGAACAACACTAGACTCCAGTAGGACAGATCTTTTCAGATGCCTTATTGTGACTGGTCGACCGTGACATAATTGTGCGATTGAACTCCTATGCTTGTGATCCGTTCCCAATTTAGTTCTACTTGACTGAGAACTTGCCCTACAGGTCCATACACATTTCCCAGGATGTACATTCGGGAACAAGTGGCCAGTTTCAAAGTTGAGATATTGGTAAAATTATGGATTCATTTTGCATAATTCTGTATTCCTGTGTGTATTATTGCCTTGTTGCTACATTAAAACCTTTAAGTGGCAAATATTCCAACGGGAGTGCGCCGTCCTGAAGAAGATGGGCATCAACCGTGAAACAGCCTAGATGCTCCGCACCATCGAAACTACTTCCTGTGTATATGTCAGACCTAGTGTATATAGTAGGTCATGACAGTACAGTAGTCGACGTATGGCACCCCTTTTTCTAATTAGGAACTACTATTGCCTTGTCCATATATTTTTGGGGTTTTCTCTATATTGTTAAATGCGGCCATAGCCTCTGACCACCAGCCGGGTGACCCTCTTCAGCCGACTTGAGGTTCAGACAGCTTGGCAACATGAAGTTAATACTGACTGAATTTTCAGTCTGGTTTTATATTGGCACTTTGTTTCACTATGCACTTTATTCTACAACAATATGCTGCTATTTAGAGATGAGCTCGTAACAAAATTTAAAATTTAATATGTATGTTTTAACAAATGGAATTTAAATAAAATATTCATGTTTTTCAATTATTGTTTGGTTTATATGGTCTGATCTGTGATTCCGAATTTCGGGGGCCCCCTCTCTCCCCAACCCATTGCCGGTCACCACTTTAACTTGAATTTTGTTTCCGCTGACACACTCTCTGTTCACGTCATTATAGTCTCTCTCATCTCTGAAGAATTTTCATAGCTTAATGTCGTCCTGATATTCCTTTAATATCTTATACATCTTGAGGTAGTTTTTCTCCTTATTAACTTCTAGTGCCTTGGCATCCGTAATTTCATTTTTGATTGCCTCTATTTGTTCCGTTGCTCTTTTCTGTTCACGGGTTGCATGTTCCACTAACATTTCTAACATCTGTTTGGAGCATTGATTTAGATTTTTCTCCCAATCTTCAGCAAGGTCCTTATCTTCATTCCTGCTGAAATCCTGGAAAATCGGAATTCTCAGTCCCCTCGGAATTTGTTGTATGGTTAAGTAGTTTTTTAATGAGAGGATTTCCCAATACTTATCTATTTCCTTGTGTGACGCTCTTTCTAGTTTCATGAATTTATATCTCAGGTCTTCCCGTTTTGGAGTGCTGCTTCCAAATGCGTGAACATTACTTCCCTTGGGTGTAAACAGGTTATTAGCTTCCTCTTCCCGGGTCTCCAGAGACCCTGCCATTTTGGCGGACAGTGCTTTAGGTCAGCGCAGTATGTGATATCGTAATGGCAAAGTTTTGACTAGAGGAACTTTTTGGTGATATCACTGTGAGACCCCCGCGACCGGTTTCAAGTTGCAGTTCAGAAACTGTTGCATAGGTGTGAGAAAAAACGGAGACTAAGAGTTCCCCTACTCTGTTTGCTTATGAAGAGGTTTGTATTTTTCAACACACCTTATTACTGATTACACATATTTTGGCACTGTCTATGCCTTTTTCAAATCAGGGCATATTAGTGATCTTCAGTATTGTGTGAAACCATGGAAAATAAACAAAATACGTCATATTGTCAGCATATGATCATATTGGAAACCCAAATAGAAACAATAAAAATATCAATATCAATATAAAACCGAGATTTGTATGGAGGATCAGGGAGGTGAGTAGGGAATTTGAGAATAAAAAAGAAGAAAACAACAAACGGAGAGAGAGAGAGAGATGAGGAGAAAAGAACAAAATCCATAGAAAATGATTATTTGGTCAAGTATCTCCATAATTGCAAAATACATAGAGTACATATTGCGATGTTACATGCATATCAATATATTATTAAGTGCAACAAGGATTGCGACTGGCTATTTTACTAAGTGCGTTTGTCTTAATATCCAAATCCCTTCTCATAGAGCGTTGTAGATCTAATAAACATTATGTTTTCCCTACATTTATGTGATCATATAATGCATTGTGCAAATGTTCTTGAGGTTTCCTTACCCTTTGCCGTTTCTCATAGGTGCAAAGCTGTAGAGCTAATCCATTATTACTGGGGTAAATCCCGTCTATAGCAAAAAGAAACAGTGTGAAATATCATAAAGTCAGCCTGGTATAATGTCCCTTTTATAAAAATTATATCATTTCGTTTCTGTGTGCTATTTTGGCAAAGTGCATGCAATGATTTCCTTTGTGGCTGGGTTTGTGTTGCACTTAATAATATATTGATCTGCGAGGCTGCTAGATCACATAAGGATGAACGGAGTGGAAATCCAACTGTATCAGGGTCTGGCCTCAGCGACACTCTTAAAAAGAAGGGAAATGAGACCGCTGGTGAGGGAATTGGTGAAGAAAGAAATTAGATATAAATGGACATTCCCCTTTGGTTTACTATTTGAGTGGGAGGGCAAGCAAAGGAGAGTGACCACCTGTGAAGAAGGCCTCCAAATAATGGACATGCAAATGGATGAAACAGATACGAGAGCTGACAGGACGAAAGGGGACCAGCACAAAATGCCAAGAGGATGGGAAGAGGTGCGACAAAAGAAGAAATCAACTAGATGGGGGAAAGCGGTGTAATCCCTCAGGGGACCTTTAAATAGATGTAGTAAGATATGATGGATCATCCGTCAGAGGGATAATAAGGAGGAGGAAGAATAAGTTAACCTCGGAACACCATGTATTCAGTGGCCCGGTGGGGGACCGGGAACAACACCACAGTGATCAGAGGATGGCGCAGGGTTTAGGACTACCCGCACAGTTAATCCAGAGTCATGAGAGGGCAGGGAGCGAGGGGCGGAACGCCCAAGCACCCATAGGGGCCCTTGCCCTCCTCAGGATAGAAGTTAAATTTTGGTTTACAGTTGTGGGGGAGTTGGACAGTTAGGGGGGGGGGGGGAAATCTCCGGAAGAGGGAAGAGGTCACACCAGACGGGAACAAAGGCAGAAGCAGTAGACTAGACGGGATGGGGATGCTCAGAATCTATTCACAAAACGTAAGGGGGCTGAACTCACCGGTGAAAAGGAAAAAAATGGAGGCCATGGTGAGAAGGGAAAAGGCGGACATTCTCCTCCTCCAGGAGACACATATGAAGACTGCAAACAAAAAGAAAGTACATCTCCGAGGCTATACGATCTGGGCGCAGGTGAACGCAGAGGAAAAAAGAGCCGGTGTGATGATCGCAGCAAAAGTGGGTCTGGTGGCAAACCTCTTAGATACTCGAGTGGACAAGGAAGGGAGGTTCGCATTTGTCAATGTATCAATAGATGGTCGTAGGTTCACCCTAGTGGCAATCTATTCCCCGAATACGGGGCAAGATGGATTCCTTAGAGACACCATGGGGAAACTAGAGGAGTTCGCAAAGGGTGGGATAATACTGGGTGGAGATCTGAAGCTGGCTTGGCAATCCGATCTGGATAGGAGTGTGGGGGGAACACAAGGGTATGGGTCTCCATCCAAACAACTTAAACAAAGGATGGAACAAATGGCACTACGGGATGCATGGAGAGAATTGAAGGGACAAGACAGCAGATTTACGTACTACTCGCACGTGCATAACACGATGTCGAGGATTGACTATTTTTGGGTGTCAGTGGGACTGGTTGGAAGGATCCTGGGGGTCGAAAAGGGATCAATAGCGCTATCAGATCATGCCCAGCTATGGCTCGATATTCAGATCCCCAGAAGGGGGAGAGGCCTCTGGAGATGGAGAATGCCGCCTGACATTTTAACAGACCAAGTACTGCGGGAGTAACTCAGGGACAAAATTAAGGAATTCTTTGAGTTAAATGACAATGGAGAAGTTCCGCTGGGGTCAGTATGGGAGGCCTTTAAGGCAGTAACTAGGGGTCAAATAATAGCGCTAAAGGCCACCAAAGACAAACAACATCAGGAATGGGAAAGAACGCTTGAGAAGCAATTGACAGAAATTCAAGGGGAGCTCACAATCCATCCCACAAGGAGCCTCAAGAAAGCAATGAAACATGTGCAGGGACAATTAGAGATGCTCCGCAACAAAAAAGCAGAGAAATCACTCCTCTACTTAAAACAACGGTATTACATCAGAGCCACTAAGGCAGACTAATTCCTAGCGAGACAACTCAGGAAAAAGCAGAAAACAATGACGATACTGAACATTAAAGAAGCACAAGGAAAGCCGTACACGAACACAAAGGATATAGGGGATGCGTTCAAAGCTTACTATCAAGAACTGTATGCAACAGAGTACCCTGATGAAGAGACTCAAGACAGGTTTCTACAATCCATCCCCATACCGACTATAGCAGAAGAGGACAAGCTGGCCCTGGAATCTAAGATTACAGAAGAAGAGGTCACCAAGGCAATAAAGAGCCTCCCAATTTCAAAGGCACCTGGCCCGGACGGCATCACAGCCCCGTTTTACAAAAAATATGCAGATACATTAGTTCCTGTCCTGACAAGGCTTTTCAATACATTCAAAGACAGTGGTAATGTAACTCCTTCCATGAATGAAGCAAAAGTCCTTGTGTTCCACAAAACGGGTAAAGACCCTACTCTCCCGGGCTCATATCGTCCGATAGTCCTAATAAATCTGAATGCAAAAATATACACAAAGGTGCTGGCGGCCAGACTATCGCCCCTCCTCTCGACCCTAATAAACGCAGATCAATCAGGCTTCATCCCCGGTAGGCAAACACATGACAATTTAAGAAGAGTAACCCATCTGATAGAAAAAATAGGCATTACCCAAACACCAGCAATATTACTCTCCTTGGACGCCGAAAAGGCATTTGACCGCGTTGAGTGGTCTATCCTTTTCAAAACACTGAAGCACATGGGGTTTGGGGAAGAGTTTATAAACATGATAAAAGCTAATTACAACTCCCCAGGGATAAGAATAGCCATAAACGGAGAAGTCACAGACAGGGTGCTGATCCCAAGGGGTATGAAGCAGGGCTGCCCCCTCTCACCTCTACTATATGCCATATTTTTGGAACCCATCCTAATCAAGATAAGGGAACTTGAGGAGGTAAGGGGGATAGAGATGGGGGCCTGCCCTAGAGGACCCTGGGAACTCTCTACCAAGAGCCATAGAAACACTTGAGGAATTTGGGGAGATCTCAGGCCTGAAGATCAATAGGAAAAAATCAGAGATTATGCTCCTTGCCGGGAACAAGGAATCACTAGAAACAGTGGCGGGCCAGCTTAGTGTAAAAACAGTAGAGGAGGGCATAAAATATCTAGGGGTGACACTCACACACAGGGTGGACAAGATTTATAAGAGTAATTACACACCCCTACTGGCTAGAGTCAAGAAGGACCTAGAAAGATGGTGCCCGCTTAGGATCTCCTGGTGGGGAAGAATCCAATCTGTTAAAATGAATATATTCCCAGGGTACTCTACTATTTCCACGCTCTCCCAGTGTCAGTCCCCGACCCCTTTTTCAGAGCTCTCTCCAAAACCATATCACAATTTGTGTGGAACAAGAAACCCCCGAGGGTCGCTAGAGCCTTTCTCACGGCACCGACAAAGGCCGGTGGAATGTCCCTTCCCCACTTTAAGAAATACTATCAGGCTGCCCAACTCTGGGTCCTGAAGGAATGGTTGGGGGAGGACCAACAGACGATCTGGGTAACGCAAGATAGGGCGGTCGCTAGGACCCCCCTAGAGGACCTACTCTGGAAGAATAAACAACACAGACACCTGAACCTTCGAGTAAGCAAAGTCATGAGATCTACTTTAAATGCCTGGTATGTCCAAACCAGAAAGGGAGTCATGACCACCCCATTGGCTCCCTTCACGCCTATCTGCAGGAATCCACAGTTCCAACCAGGACAGGAGCCCAGCGACTTTGAGAAGTGGGAAGTAGCAGGATGTTGAAAATCGGGGAATTGATCCAAGACAAAGAAATACGATCTTTTGCGGACTGTAAAAATATGTGGAAGCTAACAGAAGCAGATAGATATAAATATGAACAGTTAAAGCACTGGTTGAGTACACCAGAGGTTTTCCAAGCGGCCACAAGGGACCTCACACCATTTGAGACGTATATAATAACCAACCCAGGTGAAAAAAAGCTGGTGTCTACGCTGTATTACTTCATCTGCACACCAGAAGAGGAAATCAAATGGATTTACATGAGGAGATGGGAAGCCACGCTAGGGGAAGAAATTGTCAGGCAGCAATGGGAGGAACTGTGGGCAGGCATCCCCAAACTCACCAGGGCTGTCCAAACCAGAGAAATGTGGCTGAAAATAATCACCCAATGGCACTATACCCCAGAGAGGCTCGGGTCAATGTACCCGGATACGTCGAACCATTGTTGGAGGGGGTGTCAGGTCGCAGGGACCTGGAGGCACATTTGGTAGGAATGTCAGGGAGTGAAGGGCTTCTGGAAAGAAGTGCAAACAGAAATGGCAAAAATATTCCCTGAGGCAGGCCAAATGGGGGTGAAGGTGTGGTTGTGCGGATTCAAAGACCCATATGCCAAGAGACTTTGCAAAGCACAATGGAGGAGCTTTATGGGCCTGGTCATTGCGGCATGGGCAACAATAGCCCAAAGCTGGAAGAAACGAGACCCACCACTGGCATACACCTGGCTGCAAAAGGTGTGGTCCCAAATGACCATGGAAAAGATCATGAACCATCTTCAGGACCAGAACAACTCCTTCACGAGGGAATGGGGATCAGTGTTAGAATACCTGAACTCAGACTATATGGAACAATGGTGTCCACACAACATCAAAATATCAGACATGTATAGCACGTAAAAGTTCCCGAATAGGAATTCATAGAGGACCTGAACTCTTCCGGGGGGTGGGAAGGGAGGGGGGGGTACTGTTGGGGGAGAATACTTGTGGTAATGTTTAATGTTCTGTTGAAAATAATATAAATATGTTTAAAAAAAATATATATTGATCTGCATGTAACATCGCAATATGTACTCTATGGGCCTCATTACGAGTCACCCAGTATGGAAATAATGGTGGCGGTAAACCCGCCGCCACCGTAGTTTCCATACCGGGTGATCTCGAGTCCTGCAGGCGGAGGTGTCATTCCCGCCAGGTCTGACCTGGCGGGTTTAACACCACCCACCTGCAGGCGGACGTGGAGACACCGGCACCATCACGAGATGGTGCCGGTGTTTCCATGTTCCCCATTCCCATTGAGTCCTATAGGACTCAATGGGAATGGGGATTTACCGAATTCCGCCTCCGGAATTCCTGGGTCACCGGGGTTGTAATGCCCTGGTAATTCCAGGAATCACAGAGGCGGAATGGTAATACGAGTCCGGCGGTAACCGAGCTGGAAAAAACTCGTAATGAGGCACTATGTATTTTGAAATTATGGAGATACTTGACTAAAAAATCATTTTCTATAGATTTTGTTCTTTTCTCCTCCTCTCTCTCTCTCTCTCTCTCTCTCTCTCTCTCTCTCTCTCTCTCTCCGCTTGTTGTTTTCTTCTTTTTTTTCTCAAATTCCCTACTCACCTCCCTGATCCCCCATCCCAAATCTAGGTCTTACATTGATTTTGCTATTTTTATTGTTTCAGTGCTTTAACAACTGTGTATTTTGGTACCATTGTGGATTGGGGGCACAATTGGGCTTTCCAATATGATCATATGCTGACAATATGACGTATTTTGTTTGTTTACCATGGTTTCACACAATACTGAAGATCACTAATATGCCCTGATTTGAAAAAGGCATAGACAATGCCGAAACACGTGTAATCAGAAAGGGCCACCAATAAACCTATTTTTGATCACCAATACATGGCATCTATTGAACTCTTTTTCATATAACTGTGGTGCAGTAATAAGGTGTGTTGAAAAATACAAACCTCTGTTCTTCAACACCACCACCCGTCTATATTCAAAGTAAGGATAGTCCCTGCTATGTGTTCTTGGGGCTGAGCGGGTCTAAATAAAAAATTGGATAGTATTCGCCAGCACTCATTACCCACTTTGGGAATCGCACCTAATAGCACTGTGACCCCATATATAAACAAATCTGGGTGAATTGGGATTCCCTGGACTGCCGTTTACTCCCCAAGTTCATGAATAATCACCATGGCTCGTATGTGGCACATCCCCGTCCTAACAGGTTGACATGGTACTTTGTCGAAAACAACAACGGGTTCCATACTACTTTGTCCCCCACCTTGATGGCTTATTGTTCCATAAATGTAACCAATTTCACTGTCCAGAGAATCTCTGCATGTCCATAACCTCACCTGATAAAGGAAAGTGCCCTTTGCTGATACACAATTTAGTTGCACCTGTGTCCACCATGAAAATAAAGGGTTAATCGCATATCTCCACACCCACCAAGGTTTCCTCTTCAGGGTTGCCGGTGAAAGACAGGACTGGGCACGCTACGGCTCTCTCTAGGCTATCCTAATCTGGGTAGGTGTTTGTCCCTGGGAAGACTAAAGGATTTCCTCCAATCATGCTAGCCCTTTGGTTGTGTGTGACGGTGCCATTGGGAACTGCATTGCTGTTAGGTATTTGAGGTGCTTGTGGTGGGACAGAATCTACTGCATAAGAAACAGGATCACTGGGAACTGGTGCCGGCAGCTGTAGGAACTGTGGGGGGGGGGACAGGTGGGGCTGATGTTGTACCATATGGGGCTGCTGTGGGTGTGGGAGCATAGGGCTGTGGGTATGGGGCCGGTGCTCCTTGGGCATCTGATTATAGGCAACTGCTGGCATACTTCTAAACTCCAGTGAGAAATGTCCCATCCTCCCGCATGCCCAACATTGTCCAGTGTTTCCCCCGTAGGTCCCATCCCTGTGAATCCTCCTCTTCCATCTCTAGACCCCGCAAACCCCCCTCTCTCTTGTTGAAATCCCCCTTGGGGCCACCCCTGGTATTTGTTGTTGAAACCCACTGTTCCACTTGTATCCTCCATCCCATGCAGGTGACGTCCTCAAGTCTGCCTGTACTGCCCTGTGTACTGTCTGTGCGCTCGGTAGTGCCACTACAACTACCCCATCCACTGATAACTTCACTATCTTTTTTGTTACCAGTTTTGCTTCCTTTATTTGTACTCGTTAGGCCGTTTCCTTCTCCTTTCCCCTCAACCGTTTGCGGTGCATAATTACTGATTGTATCTCTGCCCACCTTTTTACCTCAATCCCCACTATCTTGTCGAGGGCCTTTTGCACCTCCTTGGGGAGACATTTTTAACGACAAAATAAAAGAATGGGATCAAGCGGTCCCATGACTCACCCGTTTCTGCCCTTCACATCTCTTGTGTCTGTAAAATATACTGGGCACGGTCTTCGTCATACTGCATTGTGCGTTGCATGATGGGCTGAAGATCTGGGGTGTCTGGGTAGGCTCATCATAAGGCCTCCCACACCTGTGCCCTGATGTCATTGAAATGAGCCCCATCATGGATGTTGTCCTCTAGGTGCCCTCCGGGACACCCTGCTTTCACCCATATACCGTCTGCCTGGCCCCCTACTATTGCGACAAATAAACTTTTCAAATCACCTACAGCTAGACTAATACTGGCTGTTTGTTTCTCAAACGCGTAAATCCATGTTCCCACTCCTGCAGTAAGAGAGGGCAATGCTTTTATTAGGTTATTATTATCCATGTGTGGCCATAGAACATACTGCATCCTCCCTGGTCCTTTATGTAACAAGGGGAACTGCGCTCCTGTCACCTTCTTCTGCATTTGCTTACCCTTCACCACTGCCATATGCCCATACCGATTTCTCAAGCTGGGTCCCCACAAACTCTGTACTCATGTTGGAATCAGAGGTGGAGGCTCCCCTTCCTCTATTTCGTCCACCGTATCCCATTCCTCCTCCCCTGGGTCACCTCCATTCTCATCCTCCGACAGCACTCTCCCATACTCCAAGCTTCCTGTTCGTTGTCTTCCTCCCCCTGTCCTCGTTCTCAATGTGTACATCCCTGATGACAGTACTGTCAATCCTGAACAATATGCCCCCTACCCTCCATTCGTCAAGTCCACTAGGTGCCTTCTGTCCATCCCTACTGCCCATCCTTAACTGCGCAAGCTCCTCCTGTGTCCTCTTTAATGCCTCTTCTAATTCTTTTGTTTCTTATCTGGGCCCCCCTGCTCTTGCCCTTGTGCAGATGTTGATGCCATGGGGTTAGGATGGTGCTGATGTTGGGCCTGTGTCGACGGAAGAGGCGGTGCTGTGTTGGGCAGAAGCACGTATACTGGATTTTTGTACCCTGAGGTTACCCGGGTGGGATAACATTCTAACGAGAGCTGTGGTGTACATGATGGTGCTTGTATTGTTGGCTCTGATGCAGGCAGGGCAGTCGGTTCTTGAATGGGCAGGGCATTAGGGGCAATCTGGACACAGGGCACTGGTCATCCTGCTAATGGCTTTGTCTGGCCTGGGGAGACATCCTCTAAGTCGTCAACCATTTTCCATAATTCCAACCTTTCTATTCTTTAACTTTTTCCCTTGTAGTTTGATGCCAAGAATGTATACATGTGGCCTAGAACCACCTTTTTCAATCACCCACTCTCAGTGATATTTCATGATCTCCTCCTTATACAATGGTAAATCTGCACACATATATTCTAACAGGGTTACTACTTCCTTTTTAGCAGCCCCAATCACAACGTATTAAAAGCAAAGCACTTTCTTTTTATTTGAGGTCCGATCCAGCGGCACCTCTACTCGTCCCGTTGGCACGCACTTTCCCACCATTACCCCCACTTGCTCCACTTATCCCACCCCTTCACTCGTTCCCTCTTCAGTCCAATCTTTCAGCACTACATCGCTATTTTCTTACACCCCAATCACTCACACCCTCACTCCACACACCTCCACAAACGTACACACACCAAATCTGGACCCCTCCTCAGTGCATACCAATACAACAACAAAATCAATATAAAACACACAAAAATACTAAATTTTCGTTCCCACACCCCCCTTACATTGGGTGGTGAGATCCCAGGCCCACTCAATATACAGAGCAACTACCCTTCTTCCTCTTTTCCCCCATCTACACTGCCAGGGGATGCCCAGGGAAAGCCCAGAAAATTTGGCAGAGATGGGAAGATGCACAATAAACGAATAATTCTTGTATATTGGCCTAATATGAGAAGGTCATGTGATGTGGATGTAATACAATGGACTGTGACTACTGAAAGTGCTGGATCTGTGATCGTTTTTTTTGCCGTATATTTGATTTAATGTATTATTTTGCTTCTCTGCTATGTAATGTTTAATGTGTAAAAACCAATAAAATATGTTATAAAAAAAAGATACAGCACTGTCTTCTTCCCCCAATCGGTAAGGATCCCGTTACTCCATCATCGTCTTACTCCATATAATAATATATAAAAAAACAAACCACCACACTTCACTCGCGACGTCACTACTTCCTTCCACACTCCTCAACGTTCACACGTATATCTTTTGCTCCTCCCTACATTGTTTTCTCCCACAAAAGATGCACTTACATCTAGGTGCTCTCCCAAATTCCTATGTCACGGGGTCCCATCAACGGCCTGCACAATCCGGGAACAGCGCCCCGCTCCAAAGAACAGACAGGAATTCTGGCAACACGGCTCCTGTAAACCACTCCAGGTTGTGCATGGGGACTGGTCACTGCAGGTGGGCGCGTGTCCCCACTAGATGTGCAGCCAGGAATCTTCCATCTCCATGGAAGGGTCTGGAATCACATCAGGGTCACCAAATTCTGTAGGGTAGACCTCCAACAACCAGACAAGTAAAAACAATCCTCTAAGAAAAAAGGCTAGGTGCACCTCTTGCAAGGATAACGTGTATTGTTTATACAGAAAGAAAGAACATGTCAGTAGGGGCATTTAAACTTGACTGCCACGGAGTGAGTGCACTGGTTAGTTCAAGGCAAAGCAGCACATTATATTGGGCAATGTCGTCACTCATGACACAAACAGTATATGACTCCTTCCCCAACCTCATTGGCTATCCCCTATGTACATACTACCTACTCCCTATGGGACGATGATTGGTTGCAGTTTCTCTATGCCAGTCCCCTTCCACGTGGTCTTCAGCCTTGCCACCTTGAATTCTATGAACATGATTGGCGGCCTATGTAGAGCTGTTTCCCTCCCCGTGGCTACCTCACGTGATGTGCACCTGGTAATTAGACATGAGCTCAGTGGCTACTCTTGAGTTGAACTTAGTCCTCTGAAATACAAGGCGCTTCTTCAGTTCCCAGACAAGCAGCCCCCCCATACATACCTCCCTGGGGCAGACCTAGTTTTGTTGGCATCACCCTGTGCACCTCACAAATCACAGTGCACATCCTGTTCTGCATTCCCCCTTGGCAGCTGCCCTCCCCCGGGCATTCGCCTGGGCCTCTCCAGAGCCCCACCAATCAGTCACCTACTTAGGGATTTAGGTATCTTGCTTGCGAACATCTAACAGTTAAAAGGGAATTACCATTATTCTGGGGGACGGTAGTGGCCTAAATATGAGTTGGGCTATTTTGGCAGCTCTAGACCTCTGCCCAGGCTTTCAGGAGACCGTCCTTCAAGGACAGGCACAGCCCTACCCGCGCTTGACTATTCACATTCCTTTCTGATTGCACAGGCCTGCAACATAAGACAATGAAAGGTTGTATCTAACTGGAGTAAAGGCCTTTTCGTCTAATGCTGAGACTGACAATGGGGATGGGAAACTGCTTTGGAGCTGGGTGCTAGAATGTACTGTCCTAGGCACCAATGTTAGTATGGCGATGCTTCAGGATGTTCTGCCGTGGGATGGGGCTGGCTATTGCATTGCTCACTCATATCACTTACTATTATATTGCATAACACTACAAACAAACATCCTTCCGTCGGGCCCTATTATAACACATACCCCACTACATTCTTACCCAGCATACTACTCTTATGCCCCCTAATCCTTAACCCCTCTCTCTACCACCTGCCTTCTCTGTTTCTTCGTGTTCCCAATACATTATTCTCAACCTAAATCATTTGTGGGGGGCAAGCGTGTTGGACATTCATCCCAACACCATCAGAGTGGGCCTTTTGCTCCCTGTGCTCTGAAGGAGTGACTGCGGGACTGCTCAATACCTCGTCCTGTGGTGTCTCCAGGAAACTCCGAGTAGTCCGTCCTCTAATTTTTGTCGACTATCGTCGGTGACATCAGAGAGAGGAAGGGGTGTTCAACAACACCTGGCGCACATAAGTGCAGAAGTGCTGCTTCTGCTGGTCCTGCAGTTCCCAGTAGTGCCTGGCTGATAGGGGTAACAGTTGGTTTGTTGTTGAAATAAAATGAATACAAGTAGCAAGGCTAATGTTCACTTGGCGGATCATGTAGTGTCCGATGGCAGTGAAACTTTGATTTCAACTGAGGTTTCCCCTGCAGTCTCTTTGGATAAGTACGCCAAAGCAAATCTTTATCATCCAGAGGGGCCCCCAATGATTCAAAAGAAATGACAGCATACTTTTCTAAAAGGGATTGTGATGCCAACTCGAAAGCAGCACGGCAAGACAAGGAGGGAAGAGACGGTAGCGGGGTTGGTCGAAATGAGGGTTATGAGGAGTGAGATAACTTGGAGTCATGCTCATTAGAGCATTTGGATATAGAAGATTTAGACCATTGCCCCAATACAGACCTCATCTCCTATGTTTCTATTTTGACTCCCATTGTCTACCAAGAATTAGCGAAGAGAGTTTCACGTCCTTGGATTTAAGGTCCCATTCGCTTACACCCAGGGCTGGTGTGGACGATGAATACAGTTCCTCTCCCATTCTGTAGAAGTCTCTCCTGGCTTATTTGGAAGGAATGTGTTGTCACAAGGGATTAACACCAGTTTCATATTGAGTGGGGAAGATTTTCCCACACCATTAAATGTTAAGGAACTAGAGTACTCACCATCTGTTGTTAGTAATGCACCAAATGGGAGGTTGGCTCCTGTTAGGGAAGATTTGTTCCCCTCAGAAGCCATGTTACATATATGTAAAACATGGGAGAAAGGATTTGACAATCTTAACACAGAAGTAAGGGAAATAAGGAAAACTTTGAAGGGCTTGGGTTCCAAACTGTTTCCTTGAGGGTTATATTGCTGCAATGGAGAAATCCTGTTGTAAGGGTAGTAGTCCAGCTAACTGGGCATGGGATAAATAAGGCAGAGAATATACTTTCCCTTATACAAATGGCTGGTTCTAATTATCTATTTCTTCCTTCTCCTTATCTTTCCCCTGTTTTTAGAGGGGGAGAAGTAGGAATAGATATTGTACCCCAAAATCTTAACAGTGCTGTGTTCCAAACTATATTTCCTTGAGGGTTTTATTGTTGCAGTGGAGAAACCCTGTTGTAGGGGTAGTAGTCCGGGTAACTGGGCATGGGATAAATAATGCAGAGAATATACTTTTCCCTATACAAATGGCTGGTTCTAATAATCTATTTCTTCCTTCTCCTTATCTTTCCCCTGTTTTTAGAGGGGG
This sequence comes from Ambystoma mexicanum, assembly GCF_040938575.1. Taxonomy (NCBI): domain Eukaryota; kingdom Metazoa; phylum Chordata; class Amphibia; order Caudata; family Ambystomatidae; genus Ambystoma; species Ambystoma mexicanum. The sequence goes on from NC_090936.1 coordinate 981,955,711, forward strand.
GAGAAGTAGGAATAGATATTGTACCCCCAAATCTTAACAGTGCAGTATGTGCAGAACAGATTATGGATCCCTCTGGGCAGGAATGGGAGGATGAGCTCCCAAATATATCACATATGGCTTTGGTGTATATAGAGGAGCAAGAGGGTTTGCAGGAGAATAATATGGGGGGTTGTGAGGGTAACAAAGGGTCAGATGGTATGGGTTCCAATAGCAGAGTGTCTTGTGAGAAACCTGAAAGCGCCTCATCTGTTAATCCCCAGGGATCTGTTGTCCAGGTAGCCAGGACACGGCCAACGCTACTTGATCCAGTTCCTGGCGGTGGACCAGTGCACAAGGGTCACCTGGATGAGGGGTCACCAAAGGGTGAGAAGCGGTACCTCCTTTCCTATAACACCTTTTCCCCACCTTACCAGGTAGGATATGTAGGAACTCAAACCCACCACCCCCTTACCGACACAAACACTTTCTCACAGACAGCTCACTGTGAGTGACAAAAGGACTATGCCCCCTTTCTCAACAGTACTTTTCCAGATTTTCTTAAACTTACTAGTGAAAACTACAATCCCTATAATTCCTCTCCTCTGTTCTTTTCTAAAGTCACTGAGAGGAGGAGGAGAGAGATTGGGAGGATGAAGATTACCAACAGGGAACCACAGACACAGAGAACAGACTCTCCCCTTTCTACAGCAAACTGTCCCATTAATGAGGCCAGGCTAGGTCAGGCCTCTCTCTTTAATTACTCAAACCTGACTCCACTTGTCTTTCCCAGGCAGCATAAAAGACAGAGCAGGAAAGCACACTTTGAGCAAGTCGGGGATGCTGGAAGGTGCCGGAGAGAAAGAAAAAGCCCTAGTGAGCTGCAGGAGCCATGGAACACCTGCCCTGCTATTTGAGAGGAGACTGCAGTGTGGAGGAGGGAGCTGTACTTCCAGAAGGCAAGACCAGGGGCAGCTGGGGCGTGCCTGGCCGTACCTCCTCCCCTGGGTCCAGACAGGCAAACCCAGGTACATGAGATGGTAAGACCCTGACCTCATTGAAACATCCCCTCTGTGGCTCCTGGAGCTCCCAAAACATGGAATGCTGTTTTGGGGAGCTGTGAAGTGGGAGCAACATTATCACAAGTGCATTCTGGGACTGGGAGTCCAACAACATACTTTTGAACTTTGTGAGAGGGGTCCAAGCCCGGCAGATGGAGACTCCTGTGAACTTTGTGAGAGGGTTCTGAGCCCAGCAGAGTGAGACCGTTGTGAACTTTTGTGAGAGAAACTGGCAACAGAGATAGAGTGGTCCGGCGCCACATGGGCGCTCATTTGAAGGTATCTGGCTGGTGCCCCCTCTGCCAAACCAGGATAAACAACATGTGCCAAGTGGCCTTGGAGGAGGCCGGCGTGAGGTGTCAAGGTGGTCATACAAAGGTCAAACCAAACCCATTGTACAGTCGAAAATCTTTGACACGTTGTGGAGGCAAATGTGACCCGACTAAGGGGTGCCTGCGAATTGGGGTGAACCCTAAAACACCCTAGAACATTGTGATGAATGAACTGTGTGAAGCCTGACTGGGGGCTTTAGAGAAAGCCTGACTGGGGTCTGAGACACAGACTTGGGTAAAGGGAAGAACCTAAGGGGTCTAGAATGACTTTTTGTTGAAATGTGAACTGTGGAAAATGTGAACCTGATGGAGGGATGCCAAGTGAAAGCTAGGGAAAGGGAACCCCCGCTTTCTGATGAGATCAGAAATTGTTAACTGTGGGAGGTGTGAACCCGACTGAGGAAATTGTGAAACTGGTGTTTGCGCCGGGCTGAAGGGAACGCTGTGCGAACTGTGATATTGTGAAGCACGCACTTGCCATAGAATAACAGAGTAGTCCAACGAGACGTGATCGCCCTAGGGGATCCTAGGGTGAGGAGTCATCACCCGACGTGAAGGACTGATCTATTTGTTTTGTTGGTTTTGGCATATCATGCCCTCTGAAGCAAGATACTTTGCATGAGAAGAGACTTGGGCACCGGGCACTGAAGTCCAAAAATTCAGACTTTTTTCAATTTAATTTTTTTAATTAAACCACCTTTACACCACATAGATATGCGGGGGGAGACCCCCCGCACCGCACCCATATTACTATAATACACCCCACATATATATGTGGTATAAAGGGGGTGTCTGGCATTTTCGGGTGTCGCAATTGTGAGGGTGACATTTTGGGCCATTTCCGAATATCTTAATTTAAAAAATGATTCTGGATTCTGCCATTTTGGTCCCCATTTTCAAGAAGGAAGATAGGCTGTTACCTACAAACTATAGGCCTATGACCCTTCTTTATTCTTGTAGTACAATTTTTGCTATGATAATTCTGGAAGCTATAAATAATTGGACGAGGGAGACAGGTCTTGTAAGCCAATACCAATCAGGTTTCAGGAAAGGTTTGGGAACCCAGATTGTTGGATTTATATGGCACATGTTGGTGAAGGTGAAAAAGACAGAACAAAACCCTCTATATGCAGATCTATCCTCAGCCTTTGATAAAGTGGTAAGAGGAATTGTATGCAGTAAATTAAGAAATTAGGGGATTCCGAACCATCTGTTAGAAATAATTATAGCATTGAACAAATGAAGTGAGGTAAAAGTTCAATTAAATGGGTTGGGAACATTATCTGCCCCAGTGAGGACATACAGAGGAGTCAGACAAGGGTGTGTCTTGGACCACGCCCTATTCAACTTATATCTCTCTGTTTTAGGGCTGTGGCTGGCTGGGGCCTCAGATTCTTCTCCTAGTTTGGGTTCAGTGAATTTATATTATTTACTTTACGTGGATGATCTAGTTATTATGGATCAAACCCCCACTGGATCCCAGCGCTCCTTGAATGTGTTTAGGTCTTTTATGGATGCACATGGTTTGGAAATAAACTTTCTCAAAACAAAGGTTATATCTTGTGGGCCCAGAAAGAGAAAAAGATATTTACGTGGAAAGTGAAGGGAGCGACATTTGAGCAGATTGATAAATATGTATATTCTCCACAGTAGAAGGTTTGATTTGGATGCAATGAAGAAGTGTGTTGTGTTTGCTGCAGAGATGAAGCGCATTGAATCCAAAGTGGGGAAGGTTTCTTTGCTTCTTTTGGTAATGTATTTTAAGTCCAAGGTCTTGCCGGCCCTGGTATATGACATAGAGTAATGTGGAAGCTGGAACTCCCCTAGGGTCCAATTCGGCAGACAATCTAAGGAAAACATATCTATGAGCTTGGGCTCTCGTCTCTGAGAGCCAGTTATGAGTGGAAGATGTTGCAATTGTTTAGGAAAAGTAGACTCCCTGAAGAGAGTTCTCTTATTACCAAATTGTTCAAATTATTGATAAAGGAATCTTCCAGTCATTTCAAGGGATGGGTAACAGGAGTTATGGCGAGACTGTTGACACTGAATAGATCTATTGAAGTATTAAAGGAAAAGCCCATAAAAGTGGAAAACGCTGTAGAAGAATGTGATTGGATTTGTATAAGGGATATGGACAGCAAATATATTTTGTTTCAAAATGTTGTTAAATCTATAAAGCCTTGTGCAGTTCCAGAACGGTATAATCAACATTTTCCGGGGCAGGGTGGAGAAGGGGGTTCATGCATTTCCACATTAATTTATAACCCACCCGGGAGATTGAATGTGCTAGTAATGGCATAGAAAGTTTGCAGATTTTGCACAGTTAAACAAGCGGCAGAGACACTGGAACACCTGTTATTGTATTGTCTGCAAATGGTGTAAAGGAGATACAAATATGTGTATTCTTTTATAAAGGACTATATGTCGCTGGACGAGTTGTTTTGGGCCTTAATAATGGAAGGGAAATCAATGGCCCTGTCATTGGAAGCGATTCCATGTATTGAAGACATTTGAGGATGTTAATTATGTTTTAGGAAAAGTATGTTTTGGCTCTTAGTGTTTTAAAAATGTATAATTTGTGTTTAAAGAAAGTGTGAAGGTTTGTTTTGTTAAACCATGACACAATAATAAAAATAAATTAAAAAATATAAAGGGATTTTGTTTGAGTTAGGGAGAGGAGTATTTGATGTGGGGACAGGAAGATGAGGGATTTAGCTTTGGGGCGGGGACAGGAGATTTGGTTTGGGACAGGGAGGGGGGTTTGGTTTGCAGGCTGGGGGAGGGAGGAGGGGAATTTGGTTTGGCGCAGGGAGAGGGGGGTGTTTTGAGGGCTTGGGAGGGAGAGTGGAATTTGGTTTGGGGCCAGGGAGATGCAGAGGGGGTTTTGATTTGGGGCCAGGGAGAGGGAGAGAGGCATGTGGTGTGGGGATTTGGTTGGGAGGCAGGAAGAGTATAATAGGGGTTTTGTTTTGAAGGCATGGAGTTGGAGAGGGGGGATTTTGTTTGGAGAGGGGGATTTGGTTTGGAGGCAGAGAGAGGCTTATTTGGTATGGAGGCAGAGGGAGTGGATATTTGGTTTGGAGGCAGGGGGAGGGAGAATAGGATTTGGTTTGGAGGATGGGAGAGGGGGATTTAGTTTGGAGGTAGGGTGAGATAAAGGGGGATTTGGTTTGGAGGCTGGTAGAGGGAGATTTGGTTCAGGGACAGGAAGAGGCAGAGGGAGAGGGATTTGGCTTGGGGGCTGGAAGAGGGTGGGTTGGCTTGGGGGCTAGGAGAGGGGGGGGGATTTGCCTGAGGTCTGGAAGATGAGGATTCGGTTTAGAGACTGCAAGAGAAAAGGGGGGGATTTGGTTTGGAGGCAGGAGAAAGGGAAGGGGTTATTATGGAGGTGATAGGAAAGGTTGGACTAGGTTTGTGAACAGGAGGAGGAGGTTGGCTAGTGCGGAGCAAGAGGAGGTAGCAGGTTTGTCAGCAAGATGATGTGATTAGTTTGGATGCAGAAATAGTGTAGGGGGCCTATGTTTGGAGGCAGAAAGAGGGGGATTTGGTTTGGAGGCTAGAAGAGGGAGAGGAGGATTTGGTTTAGATGCTGCACAAGGGGGGTTGGTCTGGAGGAAGAGAGGGTGGTTGTTTTGGAGGTGGCAGGTGCAGGTTTAGGGGGAGCGGGAATGAGGGTTGACTTTAGCTGTAGCAGGAAGGGGATGGTTTGAGGTAAGAAAAAGAGAGGTGGTTGGTTTGGAGTGGAGTTGATGGGGTGCGGGTTGGTTTTGAGACCAGAGGAGGAGAGGTTTGGTTTAGAGGTAGGGGGAGAAGATCTGGTTGATTTGGAGGCAGGAGGCAGGGGGTTCTCTTAGAGGCAGGAAGAGGACTGTGGGTCTTGGTTTGGAGGCAGGTGGAAGAGTGGTTGTTATTAGGGTGAGGTTGGTTTGGAGGCAGGAGGAGGAAATCTACAGAGGGAATACAGGGAGCAAGAAAGTTTAAGCAGAAATGAGAGAGAATGCTTGGCCCAATTCGAGAGGTAGGCGTGAGATCTTGATCTGAAGAGGGAAAGCTGACAGTGGGAGAAGGAATGAGCATGTGGAGTGGGGTCGGACGAGCATGTCCAGAAGAGTCAAGAGCCAGAGATTAGCAAACGGGTCAGGACCATAATGAAGGGGGTTGACAAAGGCATCCAAAAAACCCACCTCTGACAAAAATAAGGAAAGCACATTCTGTTGCTCTGGTAGAGAAGTTGAAGGACCAAAGCAGACCATGGAGCAAGAGTTAGGACACTCTTTTATCAGAGTCTGAGAAGCAAGGTGAAAAACCAAGAGAAGACCATAGAGTAAGGTTATGGGACTCACTTAAACCTGAGACTGAGAACCACCTCTGAGACCACTGAAGAAGCGTGCAGGAACCCTAAACCAGAGACTGAGAATCAAGGGAGAAGACCCAGATAACAGGGACGAAGGTTGTGGGAATCTCTTTAAGCCTAAATTGATGCCATACTGCAGGGCGACCTGGAGGGACCCTGGAGCACAAGAAGACTCAATCAGTATATTTACTGTACCCATTTGTTGTTTTGGTCACCTTAGATCATATTCCCAAAATAAAACAAATCGGGTGTCACTAGACTCCCATCTTGCCATGGTCATTCATCCCTGTCCCCTTTGTGACAGATCACAACCAGCAATCGTGTTGCCCCACACCTAATTTTGCAATTTGGCTCTGGAAAGTCATAATAGTTTTTTAGAGGTCATATATGAAACCAATAAACACTGCTTTGAAACCCTATGAGCCACTAGTCTGGAAATTGTGACCAGATACTATGCAAAGAAACAATTTGTCAAAAGGCATCAACACACTACTGCTATAGAATCCCTAAACATATTCTACAATTCCCCCTAATTTCTAGCAATTGTCAATTTACAATTTCTGGCAAGACTTAAGTGGACATCTAACGTTCTTGGACAACAGAATAATTGCTTAATGTGCTAATGAGGGCAGTGGCCAATAGTTTTCTTAATAAGTTTGCGTCCTTGAACATTATGGGCTTTTGTTGCTGGACCTTTTAATTTACATTTATACGGCACACCATGGACCCTAAGGCTTAAGGGCACTCACAAAACATAACTGTCAAGATCTGAGCTCCACGAAGTTAAGAATACCTCCGTTCCCAAGTACCAGTAAGGGAGATATTAGTAACTCGCTGACCAATTATTGGGAACACAGGTGGGGTGACAGGAACACCGGATCCTGGATGGCTGCTGCAAGAGAAGGACAGTGTTAGGCAAGAATATGTAATCAGTACAAATGTATTAGCACTAGAAAGCCTAAGGACACCTACCCGTAGGAAGACCGATGTCAGCTTTGAACCTAGATGTCCCTCCCTGGGAGTAGAAGAAGTGGAATGATTCTACCAGGGCCCACCTGTAGGTTCCTTAACTTAGTTTGCAAGACGTGAATACAGGATGTTACTGGGGTTCAACAGAGTCCAAAAGTTCCAAGATCACCAAAGCCAGAGGGAAAGTTAAAGCAGTCCGTTATCCAAAGTCCAGTGTTCAAGAAGCCATGTAGACAGCAAGCCAAGTGTTCCAAATCCAAAGGGGTAATCCAAAAGCAGTCCAAGATTCAAAAGCAAATTTCCAAGGTTCCAAAGTTACAAAAGTACCAGAAAACAGGACCGGAGCAGTACGAGTCAAAACGCTGTGAAAACAGCTGAGAAGCATTTGAATGAGCTGGGTGTTCTTTTTATGGTGTGCTTCCTGGTCATGTGACCTGATTAGGTCTGCCCTGGATTGGATTTGGCTCGCATCAAGTGACCCGCGCGTGAGCGTAGTTTGCAAACACTACGCGCAAGGTCACGCGATCAGCCGGGATGATGGAAGGTCCATCGGGACCACAAGCACCATGGCTGCCCCCATCCATGTCGGCGCCGTGGATGCTGTGAAACTGGAGGCATTACACGGTGCCGAGCCGCCAAGGACAACAACGGACCGTGGCGCTGCAACTCCCGAAGGCCGAGGCCCCTCCTGCTCATGCCAGGCCTGCAAGATGGGTGTGGGTGTGGGTGGGGGTGTGGGCAGGGGTGTAGCCTTGCCGGGATGCATGACAGAGCCCCCCCAAAGGTCCACGTCCTTGTGGACTACCGGGAAATTATTTGTGAAAAGGAGAAACCAGGGCAGGGGCATGGACTTCACTAGCGAGCTCCCAGGACCTCTCCTCCGGACCATATCCCAACCAGTCCACCAAATAGTACAGTCGCCCCCTACAAACACGAGACCCAAGAATAGCACTGATCTCATATTCTACATCCAAACCCTTAAGAAGAGGAGATGGAGGCAGGACAATACGCATGTTAGCAGGACAAGGTTTAAGAAGGGACATATGAAACACCAGATGGATACGCCATGTACCAGGTATGGACAACTTATAGGCCACCGGATTGACAACTCTTGTGACACGATAGGGGCCAACGAAGCGGGGCAGTAATTTGCGACAGCCAGGAATGGGTAGATGTCTGGTAGAGAGCCATACCCTATCCCCCACAGTGTATGCGGGAGCCACAGCACGCTTCTTATTGGCTGCCTGCCGCATCGGGGTTTGTGACTCTTTGAGGTGCATCAGAGTCCAGGTATGGATTGCTTCATGTCCCTGATGCAAGAAGTGACCGCAGGAGGACAAGTCGGAGAGGGGTCCGGAAAAGAGAGGACACGTGGGTGTTGCCCATATAAACAGAAAAAAGGAGAAAAACCTGTAGATGTGTGGGGTGCATTATTATATGCAAACTCGGCTATATGCAGGGTTAAGTGCCATGACTGTTGATGTTGCAGGGTTAGACAACGGAGATACTGCTCCATAGACTGATTGACCCGTTCTGTCTGCCCGTCTGTTTCCGGATGATATGATGAAGAATACAGAGAATCAATGCCCAGTAAATGTGTGAGGGACCTCCAGAACCGGGAAGTAAACTGCAAACCTCTGTCTGAAATGATAACAGAAGGTAGGCCAAAGAAACAAAACACATGGTGGAAAAACAAGTCTGCTAATGTCGCTGCCGTAGGAATGCCAGTGCAGGGGACGAAACGGGCCATTTTAGTAAATGAGTTGACTACCACCCAAATAGTGTCAAATCCACCCCCCTTGGGCATGTCCGTAACAAAATCCATGGTGATAGTGTGCCATGGTCTAATTGGTGGTGGTAAGGGTTGTAAAAGGACTGATGGGCGGGTCTTTTGGTTTTTACATTGAGCACACACTGAACAAGAGGCCACATATGAAACCGTGTCTTTATACATTGAGGGCCACCAGCACCAGCGACGTACCAGAGCTACTGTACGGGTTTGACCAGGGTGTCCATTAATGACAGTGTCGTGGGACCACTCCAGGGTGATCACGTGTGTATCAGGTGTGGGGAGGTACAATTTCTCCTGGATAAATGGTAGACCGTCACGTATGGTTATATCGCAATCCTGCAGTAGGCCGGGATGTGTGGAAACCCACTGACGAATCATGGCCAGAAGATCAGTAGGGGGTGTACACAAGCAAATTACATGTTTGTTTTCTAGGGGTGTCTCAGGGAAGATTGGAAGCATTTCCCCTCTAGGAATATGGGAGAGAGCGTCTGCCTTGCCATGGGTGTTACCGGGTCGATGTTTAATCAAAAAATCGTAGGCAGAAAAAAACAAGTGCCAACGAACCTGCCGACTATTTGTGCACTTGAACGTGGCTAGATCCTGGATGTTACGGTGATCCGTATATACCACAACCTGGTGTTTTGCCCCAAGTAAATGGTGTCTCCAGACCTGAAAGGCATCCTTCACTGCCATTAATTCTTTCTCGTGACGGTGTAATGGCTCTCTGCTGGTGTAAATTTTTGAGAGTGGAAGGCCACTGGATGTAACAAGTCAGAGTGGTCGGACAGGATTGTGATAGGACGGCTCCTAAGGCATATGAGGAAGCGTCCACTTCGAGCACATACGGAAGATCGGGGTTGGGGTGCTGCAGGATAAGGGCAGAGGTGAACGCTGTCTTAAGAGCTGTGAAAGCATTCTGTTGGTATGGAGACCAGACAAATGGGACATTAGGACTTGTGAGTTTCGTTCAGGGAGCAGCAATGACTGAGAACCCCGCGATGAAGCGCCTATAAAAACTGGCGAACCCAAGGAATGACTGTAACTCTTTGATGGTTGTGGGGACAGGCCAATCCAGGACAGCACGGACCTTAGTGGAATTCATGGTCAGCCCTCCGGGAGTGATGTGAAATCCTAGAAAATCTACTTTGTGAGCATGGAAAAGACATTTGTCAAGCTTGGCGTAAAGACAGTGAGAACAAAGCTATTTAAGGACTTCTCGCATGTGCTTTATGTGGGCTGGTATTGATTGTGAAAAGATAAGTATGTCATCGAGATACACTATCACATATGTGTCAACTATGTCATGGAAGATCTCATTTATAAATCTCTGAAAAGTGGCCGGGGCGTTACATAATCCGAATGGCATAACAGTGTATTCAAACAGACCATAATGGGTACAAAAGGCCGTTTTCAATTCTTCCCCCTTTCTGATGCGTATCAGGTTATAGGCACCTCTGAGGTCTAGCTTGGTAAAAATCGTAGCATGGGTCAAGCGGTCTAACAAAGGAGAAATGAGGGGAATAGTGTATCGATTTTTTATATTGATCTGGTTCAATCGTCAGTACTCTATACAAGGGCGTAGATCGCCTTCTCTTTTGTGCACAAAAAATATGGGACTGGCTGCGGGGGATTGAGATGTTTTAATGTGCCCCAACTGTAGTGAATGTTGCAAATATTCTTTCAAAACTACATCCTCTGATGGAGATAGAGAGTGTATACGCCCACATGGAATAGGAGCCCCAGGAATCAGATCAATGGGACAATCATAAGGCCGATGTGGGGGCAAATGTTCTGCTGATTTCTTGTCGAATACTTCTGAGAAATCGTGGTATTGGGGTGGTAGTTCAGCAGTTATGAGACCTACTACATGTCTCGGAGTATCGATGTCCCTTGTCTGTGGTTCTTGTAGAGTTAAGCGAGCTAGGGCCCTCAGAGCTTGAGCAGGGGTTGTGGTCTCTGGTGTGAGAAGGCAATGTTCATGACGAAATGGTGAGTCAAAAACAACAGATCCCGAAACCCAGTTTATGACAGGATTGTGGGTCCGTAACCATGGGATACCAAGAATCAAGCCATATTGCGGGGTTGTGATCAGGTCAAAGGAAATGGTTTTGTGATGAGTGTCCTGTAATATCAAGGTTAAAGGAGCGGTCTGTTGCCTGACTGGACCAGAAACTAGAGGTGACCCATCCACTGCCTGTACGGGTTCAGGGTGTCTTTTGTTCTGTAAAGGAAGATTCAAAGAAACGGCCAAAGAACTGTCTATGTAGTTTCCTAATGCTCCTGAGTCAATGACTAAGTGTACTTGATGTTTGAGGTTTTCTACAGAGTACAGATAGCCGTGAAGGTTCAGGGGCCTGGAAGTCTCTGATAGAGCTGGGGGATCATGTGAATGTACCGAATGGCTCGTCCACCCCCCCGTCCTAGGCACAAGCGTTCTGAAAACCGATGTTTTCAACTTGGATCTTCTGGGACATTCTTTCACAAAGTGACCAAAGGTTCCACAATAGAAACAAGCGTTGGCCTGTCTACAGCGTCCCCTTTCTGTGGGCAATATAGGACTACATATACCCCCAATCTGCATGGGCTCACTGTTATCTGGGGAGGTTGGTGTTGAAGCAAATAGAGGAGTGGTTTTACTAGATTCTGTCTTTCATTCAGTGTGTCGAGCATCGACTTTTAGAGCGAGATCTACTAGCTCGAGGTACTTAGTAGGTAATGCTGGTACCACAGCAAGGGCGTCTTTCATCTGATCATTAAGGCCCCTGTAAAACACTACGGATTTCTTATATTCTGGCCATGCGGTTTCTACAGACAACTGGTTAAAGCATGTAATGTATTCAATTAACAGGGATTTCCCTTGTGTCAATTATAGTAAGTCTCAGGTTTGGGCCTTGTGTCGTGTGTCAAACACCCGTGTCATTTCGGCTACCAGCTGATCGAAGTCGTAAAGGACGGGATTGTCATTTTCCAAAAGCGTATTAGCCCAGGTGGCAGCTATCCCGCTCAGGTGAGATAGGGTAAAGGCAGCTTTCGTTGTGGAATCGGGGAAGGCCTGTGGACGACAGAGGAAATGTAGTTTGCACTGGTTTAAAAAAGTGCGGAACTTACGGGGGTCGGCCTGGAATTTCTCGGGGGATGCCAGGGGAAATGGGGTTGGTACGTATACTGGTGTTGGGGACACCGCCGCGACAGGGGGTTCTGGCTGGGCAGGAACATCCCCAAATTCTTCATCAGGGGGCAAAGCATGTATCTCGCTTTGGATGGCATCTAAATGCTGGTGTATGACCAATGTGGCGACAATCATATCTGCCCTGAGGACTGTAATAGCCTGGACTAAAGCAACTACCGGGTCCCCTGCAGAGGTATCCATAACTAAGTGGAAGAAGGCTTCTCAGTTTGTCAAGATCTGAGCTCCATGAAGTTAAGAATACCTCTGTTCCCAAGTACCAGTCAGGGAGATAATAGTAACTCGCTGACCAATTATTGGGACCACAGGTCGGGGGACAGGAACTCCGGATCCCTGATGGCTGCTGCAAGAGAAGGACAGAGTTAGGCAAGAATATGTAATCAGTACAAATGTATTAGCGCTAGAAAGCCCAAGGACACCTACCCGTAGGAAGACCGATGTCAGCTTTGAACCTAGATGTCCCTCCCTGGGAGTAGAAGAAGTGGAATGATTCTACCAGGGCCCCCTGTGGGTTCCTTAACTTAGTTTGCAAGACATGAATACAGAATGTTACTGGGCTTCAACAGAGTCCAAAAGTTCCAAGATCACCAAAGCCAGAGGGAAAGTTAAAGCAGTCCGTTATCCAAAGTCCAGAGTTCAAAATCCAAAGGGGTAATCCAAAAGCAGTCCAAGATCCAAAAGCAAATTTCCAAGGTTCCAAAGTTCCAAAAGTACCATAAAACAGGACCGGAGCAGTACGAGGCAAAACGCTGTGAAAAACAGCTGAGAAGCGTTTGAATGAGCGTGGGCGTTCTTTTCATGGTGTGCTTCCTGGTCACGTGACATGATTAGGTCTACCCCGGATTGGATTTGGCTCGCATCACGTGACCCGCGCGTGATCGTAGTTTGCAAACACTACGCGCGAGGTCATGTGATCGGCCGGGATGATGGAAGGTCCATCGGGACCACAAGCGCCATGGCTGCCTCCGTCCATGTCGGCGCCTGGATGCTGTGAAACTGGAGGTATTACACGGCGCCGAGCCGCCAAGGACAACAACGGACTGCAGCCTGGCACGGCAACTCTCGAAGGCCGAGGCCCCCCCTACCCACGCCAGGCCCGCAAGGTGGGTGTGAGTGTGGGCAGGGGTGTGGGTGGGGGTGTAGCAATGCCAGGTGCATGACAATAACACAGTAACAGTGCAAGGAGACGGAGAAAGCATCTACGCCCGAGGGGAACCAGAAGGAAAGAGTCAAAGGAAAAATACGTCCTAGCAAAATAGTAAGGTTTTTAATTTCTTTTTGAAGAGTACAGTAGACTTAGCTTCCCTTAAATCCATGCTCTTGGAGCAGCAGAAATAAAAGCTCCCTTCAAGACTTTGCTAGTGTTACAGCGAGGCATCACCGATTGGTCGGTATTATTAGATCTTAGAGCTCTAAAGCTCTGTTTCTCAACCAGGCGATCCTTCAGGTAGGTTGGCATGAGTCCCATACGGCATTTGTGGATAACTAATAGCATCCGATATTCAACTCTAGCCTTCACCGGGCGCCAGTGCAGTCTGCGCCTTGTGTACGACACATGGTCTCTCCACTTGAGGCTTTTGACCACCCTGACTGCACTATTCTGAATAATCTGTAGCCGGGTACATTCGTATTGTGGAATGCCAATCACAAGACTGCAACAATAATCAATCTTTGAGCCTATTATGGGCCTGGCAATTGTCTCAGCATTTTTTTGAGAGATGAGCGGCCGGAGGTGAGCAAGTAGTTTTATGTAATAAGTTGAAGCAGAAACCAAACTACTCACCTGTGCTTTCATGTTACGGTTCTGATATAGAATAATGCCTATGGTTTTGACTTTCTTTCTCACCTCAATCTTGCAGGCAGCGATGGAAAAAAAACTGTACGGTGGCCCTAATTTCAGAATCATCTTCTGTGTGCCCACCACCATAAGTTTGGTCTTCTCCTTCTTCAGCGCCAGTCCATTCGGTACCATCCAGGTTTGAATGATGTCATACACCTTACTGATATTGTATTCATCCTCACTATGTGAGCCTGTTAGCGGGATGACACATTGTGTGTCATCCGCGTAATTACCAAATGTGATACTATTGTGCTCCAATAAATAAAAACGAACAGTGAAAACATTATAAAGTGAGGGGGAGACACATACTTCTTGCGGTACGTCATATGATAAGGTTACTGGCCTGGCCTCAGCTTCCCCACTAGCAACTCTGCATTGTCTATCGCTCAAAAATGAAGCAATCCACTGAATGGCATTCTCGGAAATGTAGCCACTTCCTACAACCTGGTGATCAGAATGGAATGATTCACCAGGTCGCAAGCCACAGAGAGATCTAAAATCATAATGAGTGAGGCTTGGCCATTATCCATGGTCTCAAGTAACTTAGATTTAAAATCAAGTAATGCAGTTTCAGTCCCAAGATGAATATTGCACTCCAGGATATAGGTAGCCACTTCAAGTGGCTACCTTAATTAGCGATCTCATATTCAACAGCAACATTTTTAGACTTCATGTGAGCTGTTTGCCTTTCCCCGCAGCATCGTATCCATGGGTGACGGGAATAGACTCAATTCCTGGAACCGTGCACACAGTTTTCTCCTCCTTCTCTGTGCCAACTTGCTGTACTTTAGCAGGATTCTGCACTCCCTTTTGAGTGCACGTCCCCTGGGGATCCAGTACTTCACCAAAACTATCAATCGACTCCCCCTCAATAAGATCTGCCGGAGCTACATCACCAAGGACAAAGACGTTAGAAGGGGTGGGTGGCATCTGGGGGTTAGAGGGGCTTGAGCGCATACTAGCATCACAGCTCCCAATCATTTGAGAATCAGGCGAAGACGTGGCTACGTTCCGCAAACCCATCAAGGACGTTACCCCTCTTGAAGAAAAGAGGAGCCTATTAGCTTCCAACCTAGCTCTTGGAAAGTTAATGGACTCAAAGACATCTGAAATACCCATGTAAACTGGAAAGGAGACCAAAGAAAGGTCTGAAAGAGCCTACCTCCATCTCCTTCTCAGACCTTCACATGACCACAATAGAATGGCTTGTCCCTCTCGTGCCTTCGCTCTCATGCCTGGTTTGCGCTAAAGATGGATACTGGACTACAATCCACATAGGATTTGTAGTTCAGGAGCTCGCTGCAGAATTAATTACCAACTATGAAAGCGCAACAGTTTTTAAGGGAGGCAAGCGCCACGGAAATAGAGCGGGCTCCTTCCTAGTAAATTCAAATGTGCAACAGTATTCAATTTGGGCATTTTAAATAGGTTGTTCCTAACAAACACAATATTCTACAATACAATATTAAAATGCCTAAAACCTAATAATAAAATACAATTTTACAAAGTAAAATGAGTTAGAGCACTATTTAGCAAAGTGTGCGTGCAAAGTACAGAGGGGAACACATTACAACAAGGAGGACAGAATAGCCCCTCCCCATAATTAGGAAGAATACTTTGATAAATGCCTTACAACGTAACACAGTAGTCATTTGAAGTCCCCAGATCTCTTTTGGCTGAATTTGACACCCTGACCCCATCCCCCCCCCCATCCTACTCGGCGGTGGCTTGGTTTCTAAAAATACAGCTTCCTGGTTTTCATCATTCTTAAGCAACAAAGTATCCAGAGTCAAAATCAGGGATTTTGTGTCCCAAAAGAGAATAGTGGAGTGTGATGTCCCTCAGGGACCCTGCTTTTCCTGCATCCTTTTTAAAATCTATGTAAAACCAAAGTATTGATGGATCTGGGTGCTGTATTTCAAAACTATGCCAATGACACCCAAAATCACTTTGTATTTTGGATGAGGACTACCAGATCAATGTTTCATGGATACAGTTCATCTTTGGCCAATCGGAAAGATGAATGATGGAGAATTGGCTCAGATACAACTGAAGTATTGACACCTATAATGAAATCTCACTCAAGCCAAATTGCTAGGCATTATGCTTCATTGCACACTATCTTTGAAACCTCCAATCGATCAAGTGTTTAGATTCACCAATTACCGTCTGATGCACTTACAGCAGGCCAGACTTTCCTATCAGAATTTCCTATTGCTAGAGATCTCATTTGTTCAACATGAGATTATTGTAATTCTCTGTAGGCTGCATCTTCTGGGACTTCAGAATACAGCAGCTTTAATGTTACCAATACTCAAAGGCACACCCATTGCTCCCCTGTCCTGAGGAAGCTACATTGGTTGCCTGTTACGTTCAGGATCACTTTTAACATTCTCACTCAGGCTGGCACATAAATCCATCTAAGGTCAATCCCCCTTATATATTGAGCACTGCATTAAATGACATAGACCTTCCGAACCACAGAGAGATGATACCAGATATACAATCTCTATGAATCATTGTAAACTTACAAGAACTTTCAGTAGATCAAGCTCGGTGCTAGCAGAAAGACATTATGAATGCCTTAGCAGAAGTGGAAGTCGAAGCGAAGGCCACAGCAGACGTTGAAGTCGGAGGAGAAGTTGCAGGCAGATACAGTGTATGCACAGAGAGAAGCAGAAGCACAGAAGAATGTAGAGGTGTGAGGGGCCCAGCAGAGAAGGAGAAGAGCTCCTGAGTGAAGGAGCACTGTTCCAGCAGACCGGCTTACCTAAAGCCACGGTGGAGCTAGCCGAGCTCCCGCGAAGTGCCGCGTGAGCAGCTGAAATCACAGAAGAGCTGTCAGCAGCACTGGAAGATCAGAGAGAGTTTGCAAGGTCTTGCTTGCATTGAAGTTGCACTGCAGGCCCGTGAAAACACTCAGAGATGCTGAAGGAAACCAGTGAGTTTACCTACAGAGGGAAAAGTATGATTGAAAAACAATTGTGAAATACGACTAAATAGAAAGGAGGGCAAACATGGTACAATTCCCCTCACCTGGGACATCAGTTTGGGGAAACTTGGAACCAACATTGCCACCAGCCAAGAGTATATAAAACAAAGAAAGAAGGACAGAGTACAATTCCCCTCACCTGGGTCATCATTTTGATGAAACCTGGAACCCGCATTGCCAGTGCTATCAACAAGTTGTATGAAGTTGAAATACATTCCTGGCAGGCGAGTAAACCAGGAGAGAAATAGTTGCCTTCTGTAACACTCACCTGGTATACACGGGGACGTCACTCAGCCTGTTTTGACCTCTTACGACCTCGAACCATTCCCTGGAGTCTACTCGACTGGAGACTGGGCCTGAAACACAGGATTGTGTGCTTGAACCCCTTCTTCCCTGGGGTCCAACCCTTCCCTTTGATCCACAGCTCACCTTGTTTTCTCTTGAAAGTGTGCTCTCCGTCCTGTTTTTAGCGCAGGGGCACTTTGATTGATGCGGGCTCGTTACATGAAGTTGAAGTCCATTTCTGTCAGGAGAGTAAAACAGGAAAGGAACAATTACATTTGCTTTCCAATAGAAACCTTTGAGGTTGTAAAGAAGGTTTTAGTTTGAAGTTGAAGTTCATTCCTGGCAGATGAGTAAACAAGGAAAGGAACAGATCGATTCATAAGAGGACTTTACTATTGGTAAAGGGTTGCATGTGAATTGGAAACCATTTCCTGGCAGGCGAGTAAACCAGGAAAGAAATTATTGTCTTCAAGGAAAAATCTTGTTACTATAATGAGTGCTGAGGACAAAAGATATTTGAGTTGTCATGGCTTTAGCCTTTTGACAAACTGTTGTATAACAAGAGACATTGGGCCTCATTACGAGGCTGGCGGTAACCGGCTGATGCTACCGGAGGGTTGCCGCTGGGATCATGACAGTGTTTCTGCTGCCTGATATGCCGGTACCAACGGGATATTACAAATCCCGGTGGCCGCGGATGTCAGGCGGCGGGAACTATAAGTCCACATTCCTGTGGAGTCCAAAAGGACTCCACAGGAATGGGGACATGAAAGCACCAGCACTGTTGCGAAAAGTGCTGGTGCTTCCGTGAAAACCATGCCTGCAGGGGTCTGTGCTAGGGCAGACCTCATTGGCATTGCTATCAACCAGTTGTATGAAGTTGAAATACATTCCTGGCAGGCGAGTAAACCAGGAGAGAAATAGTTGCCTTCTGTAACACTCACCTGGTATACACGGGGACGTCACTCAGCCTGTTTTGACCTCTTACGACCTCAAACCATTCCCTGGAGTCTACTCGACTGGAGACTGGGCCTGAAACACAGGATTGTGTGCTTGAACCCCTTCTTCCCTGGGGTCCAACCCTTCCCTTTGATCCACAGCTCACCTTGTTTTCTCTTGAAAGTGTGCTCTCCGTCCTGCTTTCAGCGCAGGGGCACTTTGATTGATGCGGGCTCGTTGCTGCCTAGTTACTTCACTGCCAAGAGTCCGACAGGTAAATATAATGAGTCTTTTGAACAGTTCTCTAACTTCATTCCTTTCCTTCCTTAGATGATGGACGGCGTCCGGGGATGGCGACGTGCTGCTGAGATAAGTAGCGCTAAAGGTGAGTGAGAGCGTGATGCACGATGCGACCCTTTCGTATTTATATTGAACTGACTTCTTTTTCTGTGTCTTTTAGGTGCCGCAACGTTTTCAGCGTGGATGCCGGTTATGAAGAAGAAATGCGGTGAGTAAGCACGGTATGCGGCGCCTCTAGATGTTTCCACGCTAACCTTTCCCTCTTGCAGATGGATGAGAAGTTCCGGAGACAGAGTTCCCCAGAGAGGCTGGGATTCAGGTAAGTGTTTGAAGCTCGTACTAAAAATAAGCGAAGATTTGCTGAATGCTTACTAATGCCTTTTGTCTGTTCTTTTCCCTTTTCCTTAGGAAGCGGTGTGCCGGGATGGGAATGACACTGCCGAAGATGCCCGCAGAACAGAAGAAGCGATGAATGATGGGCAGAAGCGCCACAAGGTAAGGCTGTTCCTAACAGTGTTCTTGTTCTTGCAGGAGCTGAGCGCAGAAGAAAGATGCAGGCCTACTGGAGACCGATCCGAACACGTTGAGTGTCACGCTGCAGGTGCAGAAAACGCAAAGCATGTTTCTCAGCCTGGGTGTGGCTTAAATAGTCTCTGGGTATCTCAGGTGTCTCTGGGCTGAACCACACCCAAAATACTAGACTGCACATGCAGTTCTGGGAACTGAAATATGTGGGGGCATCCATCTTGTCCCCATCAATGCACTACAAGTCCAATCCCCAATGTTGTCCTATGGCAATGAGTGAGTCTGGTGCCACAAGTGCCAAGTCTGACTACATGTGGGTCTTTGGAGGGATGTAGAGGCCCTTGAGGGCCATATAGGTGATCGTGGCCTGGCTCCAGCCTGACATCTTGGAGGGCTGGGGACATGAGGGGCAGGAATCATGACAGCACTCCCCCCAAGGCCCCTCTCAAGGTGGCTCTTCTGTCTGGTCCTGGTTTGTTTGGATGGTTTTGATGAAATCGTCTAAGCAAGTGAGGTGCATGGATGTACTCACAAGGCTCCCATGTCCTGTCTTGTGGACCATACCCCTTCCAGTCTACTAAGTAGTATAATTTGGATCTGACGTACTTTGAATCCAGGATGTCCTTGACTTCGAATTCTGGCTCCCCGGCGACTACTACTGGCTGCGGTGGCATTGCTACCCGGGTCCCAGGTTGAACAGGTTTAAGGAGAGACACGTGGAACACAGAATGAATCTGCATGTTTGACAGCAAAGCTAGTCTGACCGCCACAGGATTTATCACAGAGGTGACGGTGAATGGACCCAGGTATCTTGGATGGAAAGTTCGGGTTCCTTTAATGGACACGTGTTTAGACGCCAGCCAGACGTTGTCTCCCACTTGGTAGTTGGGGGCCTTTGCTCGGTGTTGATCGGAAAGCTTCTTTTGGTGATTCTTAGCTTGAAATAGGTGTTCAGCTGCCCTTTTAAAGGTTTGAGAAATGGTTGTGTGCAAGGTTTTGACTGCTGGAATTTCCAGGGTTGTAGGAATGTCCAACTCAGAAGTACGTGGGTGCCTGCCATACATGGTATAAAAGGGTGTCTGCCCAGTGCTGGTGTGTATGGAATTATTATAAGCATATTCAGCTATCCATAATAGGTCGAACCAGCTTCCTTCAGCTTGGTGTAACATGCAACGCAGATACTGCTCGAGCGTCTGATTTGTCCTCTCAGTTTGACCATCTGTTTGGGGATGGTGACTGGTGGATAGCCGAATGTCGATCTGGGCCATAGAGCAGTATTTTCTCCAGAAGTTAGATACGAATTGAGTACCTCGGTCTGAGACCAAAACTGAAGGAAACCCATGGAGCCGTACGATGCCTTCAAGAAATACCTTTGCCAGAGTGGAAGCATTTGGGAGCCCCTTAAGAGGAATGAAATGCGCCATTTTTGAAAATAGGTCCACGACCACAAGAATACTGTTAAACCCTTGACTGGATGGTAAGTCAGTAATAAAATCGAGCGACAACGTGTGCCAGGGTGCTGGTGGGATTTCCAATGGTTGTAATAGTCCAGCCGGTTTCTGCTTGGATGACTTGTTTTGAGCACATACTCCACAAGATAGGATGAAGTGGATAATGCCTTTACGCCACGTGGGCCACCAATAATTTCATTTTACCTTGGCTAGGGTTTTAGTGATTCCGGGGTGACCCTCGATCAAGGAATCATGATAACCGGACATAACTTGTTCTCGTAGCTCTTGGTTTGGTAAGAATAAACAATTCCTGAAGTAGGGCAACTGATCTTTTATCATGTAATGTTCTCCTTGTGCACTCCATGCTTGTAATTGCTCCGGACTCATCAGGTTTTGGATTTCTTCATGTAATTCTTTCTGAGCTATAGTTGTGATTCCTAGGAACTTGTCACTCGGGATGATTGCTATTGGGTCAGGGGTCTGATACCCTTGCTCTTCCATCCCCATATGGGAAAGGGCATCGGCCTTCCCGTTTTTCACCCCTCGTCGAAATGTAATCACATAGTCATATTCAGCAAAAAAAAGAGCCCAACGTAGTTTTCATGAGGATTGGGCCTTTGCCGTATTTAGGTACTGGAGGTTCTGGTGGTCAGTTATTACGGTGATTGTGTGTCTGGCGCCCAAGAGGTAGTGCCGCCATGCCTTAAAGGCTGATTTAATGGCCAGGAGTTCTTTGTCTGTGATAGCGTAATTGAGTTCAGGGGGTGTGAATTTACGCGACCAGAAGGCAACAGGGTGTAACTGGCCTGTTTTGGGGTCCTTTTGTGAGAGGACGGCTCCCATAGCCATGCTTGAGGCGTCCGTTTCCACCAGGTATGGGAGATCAGGGCGAGGGTGTCGTAAGATTGGGGCAGATGTGAATCTTGCTTTGAGATCCTGGAAAGCTTCCTCGGCTTCTGTTGTCCACTGGAACTTTTTGGTGCTTTTCCTTAGCAATGACGTGATGGGATGCACGATTTGCGAAAATCCTGGGATGAACCGGCAGTAGAAGTTTGCAAAACCCAGCATACTTTGAACCCCCTTGAATGAATTTGGGGATGGCCAGTTCAGGATAGCATCTACCTTGTGTACATCTATTCGGATTCCATTCGGGCTGCGAATAAAGCCCTGGAATTCCACCTCGGAGACGTGGAATGAGCACTTTTTGAGCTTGGCGTAGAGCTGGTGTTGACAGAGTTTCTCCAGTACGGATCGGACGTGTTTAACGTGGTCCTGCTTTGATGCAGAATATACTAGAATATCGTCGATGTACACTAGAGCACAGACATCAATCAATTCACGTAGGACCTCGTTCATGAAGTATTGAAATGCTGCAGGCGTGTTGCAAAGGCCAAAGGGCATTACTTGATATTCGTACAAGCCGTATTTGGTGCGAAAAGCAGTTTTCCATTCGTCCCCCTGCTTTACGCGAACAAGGTGATATGCCCCCCTCAGGTCTAGTTTTGTGTAGATTTCGGCATCTTTGACTTGATCAAGCAATTCAGGGATCAGTGGCAGGGGGTAGCGTTTTTTTACAGTAATCTGGTTCAGTGCGCGATAGTCGATGCATGTCCTCAAGGACCCCTCCTTTTTCGGTACGAAGAATAGAGGACTGGCTGCTGGAGACTTCGAGGGACGGATGAACCCGTTGGTCAGGTATTGGTCAAGATAGGCCTTCAGGTGCTGGTTTTCTGGTTCCGTGAGTGCGTAAATTCGCCCACAAGGGATTTGTGCACCGGGTATGAGGTCGATTTGGCAATCGTATGGTCTATGCAGTGGCAGGGTATTAGCCTGTTCTTTCTGAAAGACATCTTGCAAAGTCCTGGTATTCACTTGGTAGGGTGCCTATTGCCACAGTCGCAAGCGTGGAGGTTCTGGTGTCTATTGGTTGTTTCTCTTGACGATACTCTTGGGAAAAGTCTCGGGAAAGGCCAATTCTTTTGCTCGCCAAACGATTCGAGGTTTGTGAGCTACCAACCATGGCATTCCCAAAATCAACCGGAACTGTGGTGCCTTAATGAGGTCGAAAACGATAGATTCTTGGTGTCCCTCTTGGCACAGAAGGGTAAAGCTGCAGTGCATTGGGATACTGGACCAGAAGCTATTTCCGTGCCGTCGACAGTGTTAACAGTTTCGGTGGTTGATTTAGGGCGTAACGGAAGCCCCATCTTTGCCGCAAGATCCTGGTGGATGTAATTCCCAATGGCTCCACTATCAATGTACGCTCTTACTGCGTGCATCCGAGATGGTTGTTGGTGATTGATCAAGACCACAGATAGTGCAAAATGGGAGGTCTGTAGTTCACTTTCTTCGCTCGACAAGTGGACCCCTACACTTGCCAGGCTGGGGAGTTTTCCGATTCCTTGATGGTATCTTCCTTGTCAGTGGCCCCTACCGTCCTCCTCGGTGGCTTCACAGGGCACTCTTTAAGAAAATGACCTGACCTTCCACAGTACAGAGATAACTGCTGCTGTCTCCTTTTATCCCTTTCCGCTTTAGTCAAGAGGGATATGACCCCCCACCCCCGATTTGCATTGGTTCTCCTGAACCTTCCCTTGCGCGGGCAATATTGTCCTTTGAACGCACATACATAGGGCGAGGGTCCGGTCTGGTTCGATCTGCTCTTCAGTCCTGCAACCTATGATCCAGTTGAACAACAAGGTCAATGAATTCTGAGCAGTCTTTCGGGGGTTCACTACTTGTGCGAGAACATCCTTGAGCTCCCCCCGCAACCCCTACTGAAATAACGTGGTTCTCGTCTCCACTGGCCATTCTGCTTCAACTACGAGTCTATTGAACGTGGGTATGTATGTTAATAGGTCTAGATTCCCTTGGCGTAGGGATAGAAGTTCGTTGCCTAATGCCTGCCCATGAGTACGACCTGCGGAAAGCCCCTGAAGTCATGCAGCAAAGGATCGTCTTAGGCCACAAAGGGTACAGACCAGTCCGCGGCGCTACCACTCAGGTAGGATAGCACAAAAGCGACCCATGATTGGTCATTCGGAAAGGCACCTGGTCTACAAAGGAATTGCAGGCGGCACTGGTTCATGAACGTTGCAAACCTCTTGGGATCCCCCGTAAATCATTCGGGTGGGGCCAAGGGAACTGCTCCAGGAAGGGTTATCTGAACGGGATTGGCTGATGGTGCTGGCATCGAGGGCACGCTTCCCGGCAATGGTGCATGCCCTGCTTGTCACTGGAGAAGTTGCCGTTTTAAATCATCAGTGCGTTCTTTGGCTACTATCAGCTCTCTCCTCAGGGTGTTGGTCTCCTGCCTGGCTGCATGTACTTTGGAACGTAGCTACCCCAACATGTGGGCTAACTGGACAATTTCTGACGTTTCCATGACGCCCAGGTGGATTTTGATGTGAGGCTTTGCGTTCTGTAACGCTCACCTGGTATCCACGGGGACGTCACTCAGCCTGTTCTGACCTCTTATGACCTTGAACCCTTCCTTGGAGTCTACTCGACTGAAGACTGGGCCTGAAACACAGGATTGGTAGAGTTTAACTGCCTATTGTCTCTGTGTGCTTGAACCCCTTCTTCCCTGGGGTCCAACCCTTCCCTTTGATCCACAGCTCACCTTGTTTTCTTGGAAAGTGTGCTCTCCGTCCTGCTTTCAGCGCAGGGGCGCGTTGATTGATGCAGGCTCGTTGCTGCCTAGTTACTTGACTGGCAAGAGTCCGGCAGGTAAGTATAATGAGTCTTTTGAACAGTTCTCTAACTTCGTTCCTTTCTTAGATGATGGCCGGCATCCGGGGATGGCGACATGCTGCTGAGATGAGTAGCGCTGAAGGTGAGTGAGAGCGCGATGCGCGATGCGACCCTTTCATATTTGTATTGAACTGAGTTCTTTTTCTGTGTCTTTTAGGTGCTGCGACGTTTTCAGCGTGGATGCCGGTTATGAAGAAGAAATGCGGTGAGTAAGCGCGGTATGCGGCGCCTCTAGATGGTTCCACGCTAACCTGGAGTGTCTTTTCCCTCTTGCAGATGGATGAGAAGTTCCGGAGACAGAGTTCCCCCAGAGCGGCTGGGATTCAGGTAAGCGTTTGAAGCTCGTACTAAAAATAAGCGAAGATTTGCTGAATGCTTTTTGTCTGTTCTTTTCCCTTTTCCTTAGAAAGCGGCATGCTGGGATGGGAATGACACCGCCGAAGATGCCCGCAGAACAGAAGGAGCGATGAATGATGGGCAGAAGCGCCGCAAGGTAAGCCTGTTCCTAACGGTGTTCTTGTTCTTGCAGGAGCTGAGCGCAGAAGAAAGATGCAGGCCTACTGGATACCGATCCGAACACAGTGAGTGTCACGCTGCAGGTACAGAAAACGCAAAGCATGTTTCTCAGCCTGGGCGTGGCTTAAATTGTCTCTGGGTATCCCAGGTGTCTCTGGGATGAACTACACCCAAATGACTAGACTGCACATGCAGTTCTGGGAACTGAAATATGTGGGGACATCCATCTTGTCCCCATCAATGCACTACAAGTCCAATCCCCAATGTTATCCTATGGGAGTGAGTGAGTCTGGTGCCACAAGTGCCAAGTCTAACTCCAAGTGGGTCTATGGAGGGATGGAGAGGCCCTTGAGGGCCATGTAGGTGATTGTGACCTGGCTCCAGTCTGACATCTTGGAGGGCTGGGGACATGAGGGGCAGGAATCATGTATAACAAGAGACATTCATTAAGAGAATGGCCGCTGACATCGTAACACTGTTTCCATCGCCTGGTATCCCGGTGCCACCAGGATACTAAAAGTCCAGGCGGCCCGGGATGTCCACACAAATGGGGACACTGATGCACAAGGTTGCGATGGCAAGGCCTGGGAGAGGCAAAGCAGTTGAAAGAAGAGGTGGAGATTGCTCTCCCTTGCCAAGCAACCACAGAGAAGCCAGATCTGTCACTGCATGAGAAGCTGATGGCAGCAGACCAGTGCTGTGGCACATGGTGGAGCAGATCAAAGAGGAGAGAAACGATTCCTTGTGGAGTAGGTTCAGCAAGGTCAGGGCAGGCTAACATGCTGACTGCCTTGGCTGGTACTTTGCAATGGCCTGCGAAACTTCATGCTTTTCAGACAAAAGAAGCCGTTAGGCTTTGGACGCCACCCCTGCCTCTTCTTTTCACCTCTGGTTGGAGATGAAGTCTCCTGAACTCCCAACTTGGTGCCCTAATTCCTTCAAACCTGTCTAACGCTCTCTTTAAATTACATTCTGCTCCATCTTGCTGACTTTCCCAAAAACATTGGGATGAAAATCATTCTGTGCTCCTCATTGATGCTTCCTAATTTACCTCCATTGAGCTAGTGCACCCACTCATGCTGTCTACTTCAGCAAAGACCTGAGTTTCACTTCTCTGGCCAAGAACAGATGAAGCTTGTTTAATCTTTGGAGCTGAGTTGCAGATTGTTGGACATTGAATATATCAATACAGCAATTCCCAGAAAGAGGGCCCCTAAGTGGAACTCAGACAAAGATGGGCCACAGTTCAGAAAAAGAAAATAACCTCACAACTAAGGAAATAAACCCCAATTGGGTTGATGTGTACAATTGTCTACCTTTTATAGGACACTGTTGCCCTTGAGGCATTGACACATTTGATCAAGATGATCTGACTATTATTCTTGGGTCAGCAAGGTGGGTCACTAGAATCACAAAGCCCCAAACGTCAAGAATTTCAAGCTGTGTTAGGAGGCAAACTCTAAAAGCATTTACCCAAGCCACCTGTCTATATGTTGCTAATAGAGCGGCACATTTAAATATGCTTTTGCTATGGGTTACACTGAGTACCAAAGCCAGGTACAGTTCATGGAATCTTAGGAGCAGAGTTGCAGACTGAAAGAGATCAAACTTGGTCATGGAACCTTTTGTTAAACTGGTCAAAAACAGCACTGAGATTAAGAGTGTGGAGTTTGAGCAGTCAGACTTTTAAGTGGCTGTGTTTGCCAATGACATTTTCTAGATACTTTAGACCCCTGTCAACTCTTTGAGGGCTCTACTGTTTTAACTATGGGCCAAAATTAACTACTAAATCTGATGCATAGGATTTCTCGCTGACTTGGAAACTAAAATTGCACAGGTTACTTTGACCACCTAAATTTTAATATTATTACTCGCTGTACCTGAGCCCATTAACCGGGTCAGTATTGGAGGTCTGGGACAAACTTGCAATCCCCATAGGTCTCGCTGCTTTCCCCTTGCTATTGACACCGGTACATGGAAATCCTGATTTCTCCCCGGCCCCTCATCCCTTATCCTTTTACCCTTGGTGGATGTATGCTGGCTACTGTACTTACTCCTTCACCGCCTGGTATATGTCATTCAATCCAACGACAATCTTAAGTAAAGGCACCTCGTCCTATGGCAAATTCGTATTGTTTCGTCGTTCCGGTTTGCCCACTATACACGTCTTCTTCCATGGACGTGGAGGAGACGCATGTAGTGAGCAGAATGCAACAATAAGAAATTGCCACAAGATTATGAAAATGCCCTAAAATAGTGAAATTGTTTGGACAACTAAGACGTCCTAACCGCACCTATGACACACGACTGAGGGATGAAGGTTTGAATTAACTGTGAACTCCCAGACTTTGAGAGCTCATCCTTCACAAGTTTCCACACAAGATCCCACAGTGAAGGCATAAAGTACACAGTCCTGATGAAGGTGGCAGAAATAAGGGAAAGTCACTGAAACTGGTCGACCATAGACTCTGCGGATAGCCTTCAACGTTGTGCTGAGATACCTGGAGGAATAGGAATGGAAATTTAAGATATGTATGAAAAGAGCATTTAATGCTTTGATTGCTTGCAATTTTAGCTGCACACTCCTGGGAGGGTTAAATAAACATATAAAATCCCTACTTGAATCTAGCTTTTAAAATCTTGCATTCTTCTTAACTATAGTCAGTGCCCACTCAATGCAACCTGACAGGGATTCACTCCGCCGTACGGGTCGTGGCAGTAGTAGATACCAACTCCTGAGCCTTGCTTCTAATTTTAGTACTAATACATTTGGTTAACTCAGAGCTTCAGATTGGCAAACTAGAGTAGAGGGCAATTTTTCTTGCTATTTGGATAGGCTGTTCACCACTGAGACTCTAGGGTACGTTGCACAACTATAGAGGGATAGTTTAGTTCTTCCTGAGGGACAGTGAACTTACTATTAATTAGGAAGTGATTAACAGGCACCCTAATCTTGCCCCTTCACCACCTGCTATATGACATTCAATCCAACAAAATGAAACCATGTTCTTAAACACTATGGCCCTCATTACGACCTCGGCGGTAGCCATGCCGCTATTGGCTGCCGCCGAAATCGCGTCCGGGTCCACAGAATGAGGAATTACCGGGCCATTCTGAGTTCGGAAGGTCCGGTAATTCCTCCCTCCAAGGACCCAGACCCGGTCCTTCCCCATTCCCATTGCAGCCCCCATAGGGCTGAATGGGAATGGCAGCAAACAATGGGCCATTACGAGTTGGCCCGTTGTTTGCTCCCTCTTCCCCTCGTTAACCCCGTACCGCTAGGGTCGTAATGAGGCCCTATAAAATACACAAAATACCTGCACTGCTCTTCTGGCAGCAATAAGTGACCCTTAACAAAAAAGTTAGGGTCCAACATTAAATGAGGTTTCCATGTTCTGCAGTTGGAAGAGACTTAAAATCAATCGTTTGGTGATCTTTTTGCAGTGATAGAGAGGCTTCCTTCATATGGAAAAGCTGGTTCATAAGATTGTGTCTGTTCGAGAGTAGACAGCATTCATCATGAGAAATTCTTCATCTGCATGAGAGGACAATGATTTTTTGGAGGAGACAGAGGGGCTAATGAAATCTTAATTGATGTTGATCTTTCTCTGGTGGTGATAAAAAAAGAATGATTTCAAAAGGGCATGAGAAAAGTGGCAGTAAAACAGACCAGGATTTTCTCTTCAAGCAAGTTCTTTGCACAATTACTTATTAAAGCAATAGACAGTGTTTTCTTCTAGGGGTTATTTCAGGGGGTGGATGGGAAGATGTTTGGGACTGTGTTGAACCTTTATTATGACTGGGACGTGTTATCTGGGAACTAAAGAATGCCTTAAAAGACTCTAAATCTGGAAAACTGGGCGACTTTTCACGTGTCAAGAAAAAAAAAAACATGGCCCTGTAAAACATGAGAGGCTCATGTACGTGCATGTGGCTTGGATGGTCTGAAATGTTGGGGAATCTGTGCATTGCTCATCACTGCCCTTGCCTTAATCCTACCTTCGCCTGCTTGGTTTCATCAAACAAGTAACATCTTGAGTGTATGATGTTCTGAGTGAAGGCACAATGGTGAATTTTTTCACACAGGTATTGTTTTTTATCAGAGTAGGGATAGCCTGGTTTATTATTACAGGAGTTGATGTGTTCTTAGCTTAGCTAGGTTTAACTCATTAGGTGTTCTGCGATTTCCATGAGTGGACTGTGTTTGAGGAAAACATTATTTTTGGGGTGATTCATTGGTGGAATTGTGTTTTGGTGTGGGGATTAAGTAGTATGTCATGATGACACATTGTACCCACTATGAAGACTGCCAGCCTGACCACTAAATAATCTGTTGCTTGGATTTCAGGCAGGTAGTTATAAAATAAGACATAGATAATTAATTGTCAGTGGATGGCCCATCTCATGCTTATGATGCCTGGGATCATCTTTGAGTTCTCTTTCATGTTTCGAACATTCCGTGTTTAATGTTTCAGGTTCCATCTTCAGTGGGTCTACTCCAGATGAAGACTGCCACCCCACAGCCAAGATGACCCCACATGACCCTCCGTTGCTGTTTGACCTGGAGTCCGACCCTGCAGAGAACTATAACTTGTTGGCCGGGGGAATGACAGCAGACCTACAGCAGATCTTAAGTAATATTAAAAGGGAAAAGGATATCTTTGAGAAAACAATGACATTTGGAGAAAGCCAGATTTTAAAAGGAACAGACACAGCACTACGCCCTTGTTGCAATCCCACTTGCTCTCCGAAACCTTTGTGTTGCAGGTGTAGCTGTTGATAAAGCCATTGATCACTGGCTTGAAAAACCATATACATTAGGTCCAAGAGAATGTAGTATTGTGTGACCAATCAATTGCAGGTTTGTGTCTTAATCACTGGTGCCTTTCCTTTAATCACTGTTGCTTGCATCTGTATTTTGTTTAACCGTGCTAGGAAGAAGGAAATGAGGAGCTCACTGCAATGGGACCAGCTCCTCATGTATGCCACCAACTTCTGCCCTCTTGAAGCATGGGATTTTCTATGCAGGGGGATGGAAAAACTGTGAGACTTGACCCGCCCCCACTCCTCCTTCTCTACCTCATTTGGGAGGCTCTAGTTTACTCCAATGACCGGGACCAGACTTCTCTTTAACACTCCACGTTTAACAACTTAAACTGAGTCTTCCTTTTTCTTGTTCCTGTCCGATACCGAAATAAATTAGCTTTCTTTTCGATATTGAATATTCTGACTGAATCACTCAATTTCTTTGACTTCAGAAGTAATAGAGTGGGGCGGTCATTGAGAGCATTAAGGTGGTACTCCATGTGACAACATATAGGAGCATTCTTCATCATACAAACATACACTAGTACAGGCCTGGCTCCAGCACGGAGGCCAGGTGGGACAGGCCCCCACCCCAAAGCCACCCACTTTCCCCCCTCCCAGAAAGGAGGGCTTGTTGGTGGTGTTAACCACCACTGGGACCCTGGGGAAACTAGGGGGTTGCAGGCAGGGGGATTTAGCGATTACCATTCAGAGGGGCTGCACTGCAGAAGGCCTGGACAGGATTTGTTTACTTGCCTTGGACAATGATTTACACACCACAGCCATGAAAGCAGAAATGGCCAGGAAGATTGAGGACCATTCACACCTCTATGTAAGGTAGCATACTTGCTCAAGCAGGTAGCCTACAACTATCAAGGGAGATCCTGTGTTGCTTTTTTTGACTGCACTGTTCATTCTACTTACACTTCAAACCTCTCATTTACAAGGTAGCTACTTTTTCAAACCTATCAAGTTAATTTCTGTAATTTAAAGTAGGTTTTTTGCGTGGAAATATAACTGTTATTCCCATCATGCTTAATACGATGGTTAACTTTAGCAAAAAATAAATGGCAGGTGATGATGCTTGGACACAGATTTCTGCAGCTGGTGCATAAACTGTTGAGGTCCCTGTCAAATTACATTCACTGGAACACAAGACACTGCATTTGTAGGCATTGTGGTCCAGCAGTTTGGGCAGGGCTGCTCACATTAGTGGCAGGGAGGCCAAGGCTGATTTGTAAACAATGGTATGGAAGCCTGACCAAAGCAATGCCAGTAGTTATGATTGATTCAGAGACTTACATCCATCAGATTGAGGACCCATACAAATTACATCATTAACAATGTGTGTTTTCAGCCAGTAGATTCAAAAGCAATATGGGTGTCCTCGCATCTGTTCCTTGCACTGGTATCCTAAAAAAGCCAATCACAAATCCAATTGTTTTGACTTGTGTATAGGTGTATAGGTTTTACACTGGCATTTTACAGACAATTGCATCATGTGCCTAGGTACTTGCACCATTTTCCTGATATTCCCACCTTATTGCCAGGTGGTACCCCTATGGCAGTGCATGGCAAATGCCTATCCTATGTGTACTCAAAAGCCCAAATTATTGGATTTGCCAATGTGTGTTGGTTTCAGTTTGTTGTCCCACTAAGTCTAAGTATATATGCCCAGATGTGGGTGGCGTGTTTGCTACGCCTAGGAAATCAAACTGCACCTCACTGAGGTGGTCCAAAGTGAACCTACATGAACATATCAAGGCTGCGAAGGCAAGTATGGACCAGCTTCAGATCTTCTTCTCATGCACACTTACAGTGGGGTTTGATCCTAAATAGTATGTATTGTTGCGGAAGCCTAGTCTGCCCAGCCAGAACTGAGATCATACTGTTTGAGTAATCATTAACAATGTTTGTATGCAAATATAATACATCATGTGCATTGCGGGTCTTGTTTGAAAAATATGATATTACTGCTGGGTGTTTCGGTGTTTAGGTAGTGGCCGAAATGTACTGTGGGATCCCACCATTAACAGAAGGGTGGGGGGAAGGTGGGGGCGGGACTGGAGGATTGTTCCCACTCCCCCAATAAACCTTTGCCTCTCAGAAGATTGATCATTAAACCTTGATAATGACACAAGAAAAGCGCATGTCCTGTTATGTTGATTGCAAAGTATGAAAAGTGCGTATCTGTTAAACCTAAAAAGAAGGGTATTGAAATATTTCCTGCAGAGTGTAATCAGAGGTTGAATTAACAGTCAGACAAGGGACAAATGCCCATCGGGCACCCTTGCTCTGCCTTTCTTCTCTCAAAGTCAGGCAGGGCTGCACAGGCCCTCCCAGTGAGGCCTTATCATTCTAGCATGTCACAGCAGCAGTTTAGTTAAAACAGGAAGTGATGGGAAAAGGTAAATGGCACATTTTTCTTAAAATTATATAAGCTTTTAATAGGCTATTTAACTGTGATTGTTGGGTGATTAGAAATGATGAGGGTATAGAAAAAGCTGTGTGAAACAATGACTTTGTTATGAATTTCATTTGTATCTGTATGAGTTATCCTTTATTTACATTCCAGAGCATGTAGGCTTCCATTCAGGATGAGGAAAATAAAGCTACAATCAAATAATTTCACTGCTACTTTTTCCAGTCTGCAGGACTTGGAAAATTACCACCCACGATTATATCTTTATTGGCAAAAGCAAGCAGATTCCAAATCGTTGATTTTGGGGGAGATTTACACGTTTCCTGATGGTGATCTCCCACCTACTCCCCTGGGATCTTCCATTCAGGTGCCCAGGGAAGGGCCATCGCTTTTGGATCCTGACCCTGGGGGTGGACAAGCGAGAGAGGAACACCAGAGTGGAGGGTCACAAGAGATTAGGAGGAGGCTACCCAAGGGTGAGACATGGGCCCTCATTACGAGGTATGCCGGTAAGGGAAAAACGATGCCGGTATGCTAATACCGGCATCGTTCACCGTTCCGTAGCATTCCGACCTGGAACCCGGTATTAGCGGCATACTAAACAGCGGTGCCGTTAACAGCGGCATAGGCGCGTACACGCGCCCCTTCAGGGAGCAAATACCGGCATGCCGGTAATAGGGGGTAATTCCAACCCACGCATACATGCAAATACCGGCATCACGAAGCTGGTAATAACGGCCAGCACGATGCTGGCAAAACAGGCATCGCGGACCACCCGCAAACAGCAAGCAAGATACAAGGCAGCTGCCACAGGTGCATACAATCCCCACAGGTGGAGTCAAAGGAGGTTGTGCCAGTATAAACTGAGCACACACCACAACCCCCCCCACAGGTGTAGGCAATGTAGAGTTGCCCAGTACAAAAGGAGCACAACTAAACAACACACCCCTTCCTACACCAAAATGCTACCACTAGCATTTGCAATCATGGCGCAGGAGGACATGGCCATACTGATACAACTACAGCAACAACTGCAACAACAACAACAACAACTACAGCAGCAAGAACAGGCAGCACAGAGGAGACACAGGAGGAGAAAGAGGGTGAGACAGGCCCAGCCATTACCACCAGCGCAGCAACCAGATCCTCGTAGGCAGCCAGCAATCCCTCGCACCAGACCAGGCCCATTCAACCTAACCCCAGAGCAGATCCACACCCTGTACCGGTTGGACTGTGACACCATCACCACCATAGTGGACATGATACAGAACGACATTGCCAGCCACATACAAATACGCACTGCCATCCCCCACTACTAAAGGTGGTGTCTGTGCTACACTTCCTGGCCACAGGCACGTACCAACACACAGTGGGCCATCTGCATGGCATTTCACAACCACTATTCTCATGCATGCTGAACCAAGTGCTGGAAGCCCTCCTGAAGCACGCAAGCACCCATATATCCCTACCACAGACTGGCCAGGAGATAGCCGAAACCAAAGTAGGCTTCCATGCACTGGCAGGCATGTCCAATTGTGTCGGTGCCATCGACTGCGACCATGTGGAATTGGTAGTCCCCCATGCCATAGAGGCGGTGCACCGCAATCGCAAGCAATACCACTCCATCAATGTGCAAATGGTATGTGACTCCATCAAGATCATCAACCATTGCTGCGCCCGATATCCCAGATCCACACATGATGTCATGCCACTGCGCAACTGCACGCTACCCCTTCACATGGAGCGACATGCTGGACAACGTGCCTGGCTGCTTGGTGAGTTGCAGAACAGGGCCATGGCCATGCTGTGGGCTACTGATATGTGCGGATGCAGAAGCGGGGGGGGACTACTGCACCAGGGTGGGAAAGGGTGGGGAGTTCACCTGGGTGGCAATAGCCAGTGACTGGAGAATGCATGCAGAGCTAAACACTCCTCACCTGAACCAGCAAAACGGAACAGGAGACATCACTGGGCCACATATCACAAACATTGCATATGGATGACAAGTAACAGGCACAACCAGGGCACCATGGGGATGGCAGGCAATGCATGACTGAATCGGATGGCAACTGTGGCAATGTGGCTAGTCTGGCCATGCATACCAATCAATATACAGCAAGAATTTGAGACTAAACATTGTCGCACTACCACAGCACATCTGCCTCAGCATGCAGGATTACACCCTGCATCATCTAGTCAACCCCATCCTGTGTACCATACCTCTGTACAGTATACATTGCATATAGGTGACTATTTTGGACACGTACAGGGACATGTGCATGCCCACACCACATAGCTGCTGCCATGACCGTGCTCCCTGAAGGTGGCAGTTCAGAGGGACACACACCTATTTGTATCTTCTTGCAGGTGATGGAGGATATCCCTTGAGGACGTGGCTACTTACCCCTGTGCGGAACCCGCAGAACAGCCATGAAGAGGAGTACAATCGTGTGCACACTCGTACCCGTGTTGTGATTGAGCAGACCTTTGGCCTGTTGAAGGCACGGTTCCGCTGCCTAAGCAGGTCTGGTGGGGCCCTCCTATATAGGCCCGAGAAGGTGGCAAAGATCACCATGGCCTGTGTCATGCTGCACATGTGCGTCCGAGGGAATGCACCACTGCGACCTGACATTGACATGCATGGGCCAGGTGAGGATGAAGAGGATGGAGACGGAGGCGAAGGAGTCCCCTGCCATTACGTGATGCACGGGATGGCCATGCTGTACGCCAAGCACTAATTGACGAATACTTTTGAAACGCAGGGACAATGTAAGTAATGTGTCTGCAACACAATGGCTGTTTCTGGACATGCACACTGTTTTTGTTAGAATTGGCCCACTGTACACCATCACACAATCAATGTACATGTACAAAATGAACGATGTCCAGCCAGTGATTTGCTTGCACACAACGGTGTATTTTCAGCAGATGTGATATGGTGGACATAATCCCCTCACAACCCCCAGTAAACTCCTTCACCCACCCCACAAACCCCAAAAATACCCCAGTAAACTCCCACTCCCACCCACCAAACCCCAAAAATACCCCAGTAAACTCCCACTCCCACCCCACAAACCCCAAAAATACCCCAGTTATCTCCCTCTCCCACCCCACAGAACCCAAATGTCCCCATATGTCCAACAAACAGTGGTCCCTTCACCAATGTACATTTTCAAAATGTCATTGCCTGTCCTGTTATTTCTTGGCAATTTTTGGATCCGCGGGTGCCATGGTCAAGCGCCGTGCACTCCTCCGCGTCAACCGCACAGGGCTCAATTGGGCTGAGGTGGAAGGGGTTGTTGCAGTGGAGGTGTCAATGGTCAGTCCCATGGCTGGCCCAAGGTGTGGGCGCTGCATTTGCGGCAGATTTGCAAGAAGGGCCTGTGTAAGTAACCCCATACACTCCCTAAAGGCACATGTCGATGCCTCCACAGCATCAGTCCATGGTGGCTGGTGGAGCATCAATGGAAACGCCTCCCACTGTTGTGGGTGGCTGCTGCTGTTCTGTGGCTGCAGGTGTCCCCTGCAGGGTTACTGCCTTGCGTGGTACACTGGCTGTTGCTCTAGGCAGTTTCTTGGGCTGGGGGGTGGCGGTGGCCCTGGTCCCTTGGCGTGCAGTGGATGAACTTGCACCCCTGTCCTGCATTCCATCTTTCTCATCGGTGCCTGGGGGATAGAAGAGATGCAGGTCATCAGTGATGGTGTCAAATGGCAGCTATGATGTATTGCGGTGTGATATGTTCATACATTCAGGCATCATTTCATTTCTGGGGTGTGGCATTTGGTGTTCTGAGGGGGCATGTGGGCAATCAATGCATGGCTGGTGGCATGGCATTGGTTTGGTGTCTGTGTGGTGAGTTCCATGGGCATGGTTGGGTCATGTTGCACCTCTGTTGGGATTGGGATTGGCACTCAGCATGCGTGTGGTGCAGGGTGTGGCACACATTCTTGAATGGATATGTTGATGTAGCCTTGGGACATGCATTACGTTGCCTAGTCTCACTTCCACATCACTTGTACCACATCATGGTTTAGTCTACATGGATGTGATGGTTCACTCACCTTCCTCTGTGGATGATGCGGCGCCAACCTCCTGGTCTCCAATTCCCTCGATTGATTCAGGGTCGATGAAGGAACTTGCGGTCTCCTCCCATGCTGTCAACTTCATAGGGGAGTGTGGGCCCCCGCCTGTCGCCATTGCGGCCCTCCTGTTCTCCACCAGGATCTTCCTCACCCGGAGGCAGAGGTCGTCCCACCGCTTCCGGCAGTCACGCACACTCCTTGGGGTGCTCCTCACTGCCGACACCCTCTGTGCGACCACCTGCCATAGTTCTTTATTTTTTGTTTGGGCCGCATGCTTCAGGTCAGTGCTACTGAACGTATCTGCATGCTGTACAAGGGTGTTGGCAAGTTGGTTCTGCGTCTAAAAAACGCTGCTTTCTCTTCCTTTGGGTCGACTTCTTGGTAGCCTTAGACATCCTGCTTCTGTTGTGGCACACAACAATACGAAAGAAGTGGTGGTTATGGAGGATGGCAATGGATTGTGTTTTTAAAGATGGCCGCCGGCCCATTTCCCGTTCCTGCGCAATGACGTAATTTCCGGGTCCTTTTTTGCGAACACGGTAATACCGTGCCGGTATTACCGTGCTGGTATTTAGGGGTTGTTATGAGGCGGTTACGCAATGGCCGCCACCCACAATGCCAGTATAGGGGGGTTGGTGGCCCTTTACCGGCATGGTGGTTTTGCCACTACTGGCATGGGGGAGCGCGCGTGCTCGCGCACTCGTAATCACCCGCTGTTAGCGGGTTCATACGGGCACGGACTCGCACGTTACGGCATGCTGTTAATGAACCCGCTGTACCGGGCTACTCGTAATGAGGGCCATGGTATTCCCCAATTCCCAATAATACCCCAACCCACTCTCCCCCAGCATTCGTGGGGTATTTTCAATCCTACCCCATCTCTCCCTCCCCATTTCCAGCAAATACTGAGACAAGGAGGATGCAACTAAGATCAGTGAAGATTACCCATAGAAACAACACGGAAAAAGTAAGGGAAACCTACTATAGAAAGAACACAAGTTGTCCTATTAAGAGAGTCTCCACTTGACTGTTCAACTATAAAAGATGTGGTTTTTGACAGAGGAATGCGCGAGCTGAGGATGTTGTCAGGACCAGAGAAGCCGAGAGGCAGAGAGCAGCAGGAGTTGAAGCCAGAAGGAGAACGGCTTGCTGAGATGCTGGCCTGGTGTTTGTAAGGGACTGCAGCGTTGCTAGAGAGCCGTGCCTCCAAGGAGCCAGAGTAAGGCAGCCTGTACCCTGCTGGTAGCGTTCGGTGCAATGCTGGTTCCCTTGGGACGTGTGCCGGTTCCATGAGTGTCTGAGGGGCAGGTGGTGAGATCCTGACCTCAATCCTGTGTATCCAGAGGGCCTGCTTGTCAATGCGATGCTACCCAGTGAGTGAGAGAAACTCTGGAGCGTGCGTTTGACTGAAGCAGAGCAGGAGAAAGACACAGTTTAAAGCGGCACAGAGTGGAAAGTGAGAAGTGTACAAAGGACAGAAAGAGTAAGAAATGATCAAAACAAGAGAAATAAAGAGAAGGAAGTTGTGCTAGCAGCGCAGAAGAAAAGTAAAGTGAAAGAAAGGCATGTGAAGAGTGCAAAGAAGGAAAGGTGGCATAGAGATATTTACAGAGTGCAAAGTTTGCACGGTAAAGAGAGGACAGTGTGTCAAGTGTGCAGGAAGCACGAGAAAAGAACAACAAGTGCAAGGGTGCATGTTAAGGGAAAAGAAAGTATGTCAGGTGTTCAAGAGGCACGATAAGAAAGCAATGGAAGGTACAAGAGTGCACAGTGAAATAAGGAACAGCAAAAGGAAGGTGCAAGTATGCACAAGGGAGAAACAGCAAAAGGAAGGTGCAGGTGTGCACAAGGAAGAAGCAAAGGAGTACAAGAAGGGGTGCAGGGAGCCCCTGAAGGTGAAGGTTTAAAAGGAAGAGCAAGGAATAAAGAGAGGGGGTTACAGATCGGAGTGGTCACGCCTAGGAGGAGCAAAGAACCAGGCGGTTTCTAAAGTCTCTGATTGTATCCCACAAGTGAAGTGTGTCTGAAAGAACTGTAAATAAAAGGGAAAGATACATCCTGACAAGCACGACTTGTGTGTGAAACCAAGAGGGGCCTATGCTTGGGGAAGGGAACCCTGAGAAGTTTCAAAAGGAAGTGTTATATTTCTTTTGTGGTGTTTGGAACTTAGACAAGCTGAAGCTTGGGGAAGGGACCCCCAAGGAACCAAAGACACTGAAAGTGTTTGAGAATATTGCAAGGGCATTGTGCAAAAGGTCTTATGAACAGCCCGTATGGATTGAACTCATTTTTGTGACATTGACCAAACTACACCTGGTGAGAAGACCACCTGAAAATAACTTTGGTTTCCTATTTTTCTGTTGAACCACTGTTTTCAGCTTTTAAAAGACTTCCTACCACATTTTTGTACACAGTGAGGGCAAGAATATGTTTAGACACAGACAGACTTTTGTTGTGGACTATCAGACATCGACTGCCCTTAGAAACATCAGTTAAGGGAACCACCCCTTTAGAGTTAGGGCCTGTTCGGCATTACACCATCCCAGGAACCTTAGTAAATAAAGGTTTTGAAACTAACATCTTTGAGTCTGTGTCTCTCTTGATACCATGCCTTTCTCACAACACGTAGTGTAAAAATGAAGAGAAAAGGCAATTTTGTCTATGTTTTGCTATTTACTTTTTGAATAATCGGTGGAAATAAATCATCCATGTCACTTAAAATGTCTTTATATACAGAGTAGCAATTTAAAATTCTGTACAAGGGATTGTCGACCAGGGGGCACAGAGATGTGGTGATCCTTTTGTGCAGCTCCTCTCCCCCCGAGCCCTGTTGGAGATTAGAGCCCTCCCCCCAGCAAGCCCCCTAAGGAGCTCAGAAATTGGACAGGTGGCGAGATAAGAGCACAGGGGTGCAATCCAGCCCTCTGTAGCCCACAGGAAAGAGAAGGACGGGCGAGGTGGAGGAGCTGCGATAAGCCCAGCCCACAAGCCGCTCTGGAGTTCTGGGTAGTGGGCACCCTAACACAGGGATAGACAGAGGCCCTTAATGAAGCCCCGACCATGCAACATCGGGCTGTCCCCGACCTGCCGGGGCTGATGCCGGCAAGCTGCCAGCGACTCGGAAGAAGGAAGGAGGTGGCCTGGACATCCTGCATCGGGTGTAAAAAAAAAAACGTGGGGGGATCTACCCGAGCTCCGAGTGGCATTGATCCGGCCTGGGGCAGCGGGGAAGAGGCGGCATCCAGCTTTACCCCTTGCCCTGCGGGAGAGTGACTGTGCTGGGGGTTGAGGAGGCTAAGGAGATAATTGGAGGAAGAAGATAATGGACTGGAAGCTGGGGCAGCCATAGGTCACAGCCCCGCAAGGAGCCCAGTTGGTCTACAACCCACAGGGGACTCACACTTGATCTTCTGCAGACCTGGCCTGCCCCAGGAGGGAGTCCATATTACACAGCGGTCATCTAAACCCCCCCAGACTTGGCCCACCATTGGACCCCGACGCCTGGGGACATAGGAGGGGCTACTCTGGAGGAAAAGGGACCTGCATACAGGGTGTTGCTCTGCCTACCTCGCCCCCTGGAAAACACAAAAAGGCCCAATGGCCCCTGGTGACTGCCCGAGAGACGTCCTGGAACAAATCAGACGGGCATCGCAGGGTGAAGGCCCCCCGAGGGTCTGTGGTGGCCCAACTCCAGGAGAAAGAACAGCAAAGGAGAGGTGAGAGGCTTGGCCAGATGCCTACAGAAAGGCACCCCCACAATGCACCTAACCATGGAGGAACCCAGTTCCATTAAGAAAGACATGGCAGCCTTACTAGAGGAAATAAGAGGGTTTAGAGCAGACATCAGCAAAATATTAGAGGGGCTTGACAAGAAAGTGGACGACATGGATGACAGAATTCACAGCCTGGATTCAAATCAATCCTCGACAGACATTTTAGAAACCCAAATTGACATGAGAATTTCGGAGCGGGAAAGGAGGGAAGAGCAATGTGCATTGAAAATGGACGACTTTGACAACAGGAAACGTCCGTGTAACCTAAGATTCTTTAGCTTTCCGGAGAGAGAGGGTGAAACACAAAGTGATATAATCAAAGCAATAAATAGCGTGATTAAGAAGATATTCAACAATTACAACACAACCGTTCACACCATCGACAGAGCACACAGAACCGGAGAGGGCTCCAGATCCCACAGTCGGTGCTGGCTAAATTCCACTGCTATATCGAGAAAAACGAAAATTCGGGACATGACAAAAAAGAAAAGCTGTGTGGAATGGGAAGCCTCCACAATTACAATTTTCCATGATTTATCAGCCTTCACTCTGACCAGGAGGAGACTCGGCAGCCCCCTAACGAAATAGCTCAATGTCAAGGGAGTGAAATAAAGGTGGGGTTTCCCCTTTGGCTGTCCTTTGAACTAGACGGTTTCAAGTGCAGACTTATAACAGAAGAAGACATCAACAGAGTCACCCAGGTGACCCTCGTGAGGAGGCTCCAGGAGACTCGCAGAGCGCCTAAAAGGACACTACGAGCAGAGCCCAGAAGATTAAGGGATCGGCAGACAACATAAATTCAAGAAACTGAACCCCGGAATCTCCTAAATAACCAGGAGAGGGAATGGAACTGATAATCCCAGCAAAGTGCTGTGGGGAGGGAAAGCATGTTCATGCTCTAGCCGGTGAATGGCGCAAGCCAAAGATGACCGTGCTGGTGTAAAAGTTTGATGCTGCTTAGCTCTGTGCTGATAACAGGCATGACGGGGCGATGGGACAAGAGGGGGCTTGGAGAGGGGAGGGATCAGAGGCGACATTACGTTGAAATGGAAGCCCGGGGGGAGATAGCTCTTGGTGGTTTGGCCATGCAATGTTCCAAGTATCGCCAGGAGTCCAAATACCTGGGGGTGTTTGGGGGAAGGAGAGTTGGGGACGTTGTTGTTAATTTAGGGGGTTGTAGGTTTGTCAATATGATTAATGGTGCTCTACGGAATGTCTGAAGTTATAGGTACACAAGTAGTAGGTCAAAAGGGCAAGATTGGTACTTGACTCATGTAATTCGGGGTAGATCTATTGAGAACCTTACGAAATGAAATGTCAAGTACGGATAATTTATTGGCAATGGGCTCGTTGAATGTCAAAGGGCTAAACTCCCAGAGAAAGAGATCGTCAACGAACTGTGAGTTTAACCACTTGAAGTTAGGGATTATGTTTCTACAGGAAACACATTGCCAGAGAGGGAAGGAACCTACCCTGGGGGCAAGATCGATTGACAAGGTATACTATGCTTCGGCCACCTAAAAAAACAAGAGGTGGCAATTATAGTTGCCAGTTGTCTGAACTTTAAGGGACAAATAAGGGGAACATGTTGACATTGGAGTAGGTGTATTGCCCTAATAAAGATCAGGACCGATTTTGGGAGGGGATGAAGAGTGCAATTCAAACCTTCGCAGAGGACCCCCTATTTATAGGGAGAGACTTTAACATGGTATTATATCCGGTCAGTAATCAGAAAAAAAAGATCCCCCAAAAGGCTTCCCATGGGGAACACAAGAAGGCCCTCCATTTTCAGTTAACACGGAACTGGGGGTGGAGGTCTCCCTTGTAAGGGTTTAGGGCTGTGACCCCCTGTTTACCTATTATTCAAGAGTCCACGATGCATTCTCAAGAATTGACTATATTCTTATTGAAAGACACTTAAAAAACAAAGTGTTAGAGTCCTCCACGGCAACGGTCCCGTGGTCAGTTCATGACCGGGTCTTAGTTAAATTGGGAGACCGGTTCACCGAAAAGAACAAGGGTAGATGGACCTGCAATGATATGTTATTAAAAGATAAGGACCTTGCCCTAAAGCTGCTGGGAGCAAGACGAGAATACTTCCTATTGAATACTGATAACAATGAAGTGGGATCCCGACAATTTGGGAAGCCTTCAAGGCTACGATCCGAGGTACTCTGATAGGTACGGGCTCCACTAGGAAAAGGGAAAGAGCAACCCAGGAAGCGAAGCGAAGGGAAAAAATAGCAACCCTGCACCCGAGTGGGAAATTGAAGACCCAGATATTTCCAGGGAAACTAGAGAAACTCCAGAAATATAAAGCAGAGCTAAAAGCCTTCCTGATTCACCAGATGGAGCGAAAATGATCATTTTTCAAACAAAAATATATGGAGAAGGGAGAGAGAGCTTTTAACATTTTAGCCTGGAGATTAAGGGAACAAAGAAACTATAGAAGGGTTGTTGCAATCTATCCAAAGGATAAAACTAAACAATTTGAAGATGCTTGAATAGCTGAGGAGTTCCTTGCCTATTACAAAACCCTGTATAAAACAGAATGGGAAGGTGAATGCTCTAATACTGAGGATTTCCTGAACTCACTCCTGATCCCGCGTCTCTCCCTTGACCAATCACAGGTACTGGAGGGCCCCATTACAGAAGAGGCGATAATCACCACGATTGTTAGCATGAAGGGGGGCACAGCACCAGGCGATGATGGGTTTACGGTCCGATTCTATAAAGAGTTCTGATCCACACTAGCTCCCTTTATGGCCAAAATGTTTAACAAGGTTCTGGAATCCGGGGTCCTTGCAACCTCCGTGCTCTCGGCCCTAATTATAGTAATTCCCAAAGAAGCCAAGGACCCATCCCAGTGTCAATCTTACCGCCCCATTTCCCTGCCATTTCCCTGCTAAACACTGATGTCAAGATATTGATGAAAGTGCTTGCAAATAGACTCCAAACCAACAGGGATCAGTACAGGGATGGAAGAAACCTGTGGACCACTCAACGTCTCCTGGTTCACAGGCCAGTTTTGTCCTAAAGTTGCATCATGGTGACGTCACAACCTGGGCCAGAAAACCTATTGCACTACTGGATTGGTCGTCAGGAGCCTAATAACCTATATAATCAACTATTTGAGTTATTCTACAGGCTCTCGCATGTCAGGTGGCTGGCCTGGTCCATACCCAAATTGTTATCTCTAACA
Source organism: Ambystoma mexicanum (assembly GCF_040938575.1). Classification (NCBI taxonomy): domain Eukaryota; kingdom Metazoa; phylum Chordata; class Amphibia; order Caudata; family Ambystomatidae; genus Ambystoma; species Ambystoma mexicanum. Next base: position 981,998,269 of record NC_090936.1, read on the forward strand.
ATGTTACAGTGTGAGGTTCTTACCATTGGTTCTTGCCCGTTGCTACCCACCCCTATGAGTCTGAACTGTGATTGGCTAGAGCTGACCTCCCCAGGCCTGGGATCCGCAAAGGTTCTCAGATCTTGGTGTACCTTCTCAAGGTAATAAGAAGGACTGTGTGTCTGCATTGTAACTTTTGTGAACCCCCTTAGACTATGAGAGTGCTTGTTCATCTCGTGGAACACTTGTCTCACATTGTAGCATCTTTGTTGCAAGATTTTGTCTGGTAGTGTGAGATCAACTCCCTTTCCCAGCACTGGTTTCTGTCTATTGTCTGAGTCGGCCAGGTCAAGTGTTCAGAGACCATGATTTGGAGCTCTGCAGCTCTGAATTATGAAGAATTATTTGCATTTATTGCAGCTAGTGTTACTGTCGTTCAGGGAATGTAATGTCATTTGTATCTGGTGGCCTTGGCAGCGGGTCCTGTCTCACTCGTTTGCTCTTGTCAAGCCTGAATTCAACTCATCTCAGCTCTTGCTGAGAGGCGTGTGGCTTACTGTAATTTTCCTAAACCATTATGCGGTGCCTACAGTGTCCATGCTATTCTATATTCTCCATACGTTAGTCACACTTGTCTCTGGCAGGTTCCATCGGTGCTCCTGCAGTTCCATAAGGTTATTTGCATATAAGCATCTGCAAGCTTTACTCAGGATCTCTTGCTTCTTGCGGTTTCTGCTTTGCTGCGTTCAGCTATTGATAAAATAATAAAAGCAATGATATTATGTATATTTATCTGTGCTCTATCTATAGAACTGCATGCACATGTTTTTCATGTATTCGGGTCTGTGTTTGTGTCTAGATGTGCGGATGGCACGTGTGTATCATGTCTAACGCTGCTAAGTCGTGGTGTCCCTAACTGCGCCATTAACGTGGATTTTTGGCGCTTTAGTCAATACTGTCAATTGAGGTCTCTTTAGTTGGAGCCTGGGGCTCCTACTCCACTCTGGGATAGACTTGTACCGTACCTGGATATAGGGCCGGCTTATAGAGTACCTTTCGACATACTTCTCGATAATTGGAGCACTAGGAATTGGTCCGAAATAGTTTGGGCATTCACGTTATCTCCTGGCCTTCTTCCGTGTCATCTACCTTATAGGAGGGCGAGGAGCGGGCGAATTTGCCCATCCCTCTTCAGTCCCCAATCTGGTCGACTGGTCGACCACATCCTTATATGACGGTCCTTTTGCTCTGGGCTTCCGTATCTTTGTTATTCCTCCAAGGTGTCCATAATAGTATGTGTGGTCATGAAATGACCAGTGCATGTAACAGCATACTCCTTTATGGTTGCACCAAACCCACTTTCCTTCATAGAACTTTGGATGATGTGGATTGTCCAGCTTTATGGTCCCTGCTGGAAATAATTCACACTGTGCAATCGTCAATCTCAGTTTATCTCATTCTGCAACAATCTCATCTTTTGTTCCCATGTTCTCATCCATCAGAATCTGCATTCCAATAATCTCTTCTGCTGTTTTCTTGCACCTTGCCATGCAGATCTTGATCCTGCACACTGATGCTGATCCCTGCACTAGCGCTCCTGCTATCACCTTCAGTCCTTCCGACAGCCATGATGGAATCCATGACCATATGTATGCTAGCCAGCTGTTATCCATCCCTGTTCCTCGTGCTTCATCTTCCATTTTTGCATGCACCTGTGCCAGCTGTGCTATTGCATCTGAGAGAGTTCTGTTATCTTCATCATTTGCTGGTATGAATGTTCAACAGGAACTCCCCATCTTTGCACAAACTCCTCCTTCCATGGCTGTGAGGAGATCCAGAACAGATCTATTCTGGAGCTCCACCAACCTTATTGCTTGGAGCTCTTCCTTTATGCCGTTGAACCCATTCACCGTAGAGTTAATTGTTAACATCATCTCCCAATGAGTGATCTGTAACCACTTGGCGTTCATGTATGTCTGTATTCCTGGTATTATTGATGCAAAGAACATTTGTGTTCTGCTAAACAGCCTGTGTTCTGCTGGGATCTCATCCAGTGCCGTTTCTGATGCCTCTGAAAAATAATTCCCCCCTCTTTTCACTCTGCTCCATCCGTACGGGTTCTCTGCCTTCTCTGTCTGGGCTTTTGGTGTCACCATGACCGATCTCTTGCCTTCTCTTGTTGTTATTAATGTTTGGGAGTCATTGAGCAGCACATCCTTCTTGGGTACAACCAACAAAGGCATGTTGATGTTTACCAATGAGCATACTCCTCCCCACTCAGGTGGCAGCTTCTCATATGCCTTTGATCCACATGCCCAGTAGTGATCCATCAGTACTGCCATTCCTGCTCTCATGGCTGCAAGTTGTTCCATTGCTTTGCATCCTACATTCTCGCCAGCTTCAACATCGCCATTGTTCTGATAGCACAGGGCTGGCATCTTCAGGAGAACTATTGGCATTGGTCCAGCTTTGTTCCCAACCCATGTCAGTAACTTTGCACTTGCATTCCGATCCTTTAGGCACTTGTCATTTTCTTCCTGCACCTTGTTCACTGATGACTGAGCTGGTGTCAGTGCCTTGCTTCCCACCACTCCATTTTGCCATCCATCGCTAGTGTACACTCGTCCATACACTAATATCTGTGGCCTTTCCCAGAATCCAGGCTCTCATCCTACATCCTTCACTCTCATCTACGGACATGGCAATTCCTTCAGTTTGATAGTCTGTGTTTCTCCTTTCTCTTGTCCATCAATTGTGTACTACAAACCTTCATCTAGCTGCCAATAATTGTTCATCATGTCTAGTGCCTTTATGTAATTTTTCGTCATATGGGAATGTCCCTTTGGACATCCATCTCAATGTTGCTGTCTTCCCTTGTAATCTTCCTCGCGTTTGCACCATCGCGAGATACATCAAGCACTGTGCTCTTGCTGCTGGTATTTCAGTTGCTATGAATGTTCTAGAGGCACATATGGCGTAGGGGATTAAAGAGCAGACATACCAGCTCTCCCGGTGGTTTCCTTATCTACTTTGGTCATGTGTTTATACCACATGTTGTTAGATAATTGTGCTGTGTCAGTGAGATACATGTCAACTCCCTTCATGTCTGTGTCAACACTGGGCTTACCTATCCCTACCTTATTAAAAGTGTCTTCTCCTCCATCTGACATGATCGGCCCTCCTGCCTGGGTTAAACAAATTCCATTTTCTTTAATATCCACTTACACTGCTTGATCCTTGCAGCCTGGTGATAAAGTTGCCTGCCTGAAATTCGCAAAAGAAGACGTTACTGTGTTAGTATTTGTCAGTATCTTCAAGCCCTGTGAACCAAATAATCATTAATTGTGAAGGCAAAGACCTCCTACCAGAACTTTCTTACTGAGGGGTCTCTCAATGTAGGCAGTACTGGGAATTCACTGTATTCAAGTTGTGGGTATGCCTGGGCCAAGTACTCTACAAAAAGAAAGGAAATATACTTCAGGTGATCGCACTCCAAATTGTCTAGGTCTCCTTATATAGTGCACAAAATGGTTAGAGAAACTGTTGGGGTGATAGACGGGAGGTAGCATCAGGACAGCAACCTATACAATCCTTACAACATTCGCGTCAACCTACATGTGCAAAAAAGAAAAATAACAAACAGTGTTTCATTCATCAATCTGCACAAGTGTTCCAGCGGGCACTGCTGCTGCTTGGGATCGTCTAACCATGGGGTGGCCTTGCCTCCGTAACTCAGAGAGGGCCGCACACACTTGTAGTTCATCGAGGTCCGAACGTTGGCCCTGTCGGTCACTGAGACTCTGTTGCCAGGTGAGGCCACTGCTTTGTAGAGCCTGGCATCTTGAAGGTGATTCCAGATGGACTTCCCTACTAATTTAACAGCTCTGTCCGCTATGGCCTCAACCACGTGAGGGTCGGTGAATCTTGGCACATTCCAGCGCTGCATGAAGTTCTGCAGGAGAGTAATGTCTCCCACTTTTACACAGTTCTTTAGTTCATTTGTACAGGAGCTGGGAGCGACCTCTGATGGGCCCATAGGATGAGAGCGCACCCTTGAGTACTTTAAGACGAGACAGCTGCACCTTGAGGTGGATGGGGTGCGGGATTCTCTTACTCCAACACCAATCAAATAAGGATAACTCAATGGTTTGGCAAAGGGAAGTCTGTTTAATGACAAGTACAAAAAATGGGGAAACATGGAAATCAACAGTGATGCGATCGCCCGTCTCGCTTCAACTCCCGCAATCTTCATTCTAACAGAAATACTTATAGGCAAAATTCGTCATCATTGACGTGTAACACTCAAAGGTTTGTCATGCAATTCTATTGGTTGGAAGGTAACTTAAGTATAGGTGCTATATCTGTATATGGTAACGGGGTGTGAGGATTGGATAACTCTTATTGGGTGGGCATCTACGCCCATCCCTCTACATCACTCGTGCTGGACGTCACTAAAAGTATGACGTCTCATTGGTTCTACTAGCTATAGGACCCTAGATTACTTGGTCTATTGTGATTGGGTCGGTTACACCCTTAGTCATAAATCTGCACTTTAATTAGCAGCATGCAGAATGGTCACCAAGATGCGGTATGCCCTAAGATTCACCCTGCCTCCCTTCCATCAATCAGTACTTTAGGGCTATGTGTCAATTAGTTGGCAGAGCAATTATGATGGCATCGAAACTGTAGCTTCTTATCAGGAAAAGTTATGGCATCCTTTGGTTTTGGGTGACATCAGACATTGGTGCCTCTCCGCGCCTGGCTGGTCACGTGTTAGTATATCGTGAAGCTGCTTCATTTTCCTTCTGTTTGCGTATTTGATTCTCCCTTCGGCCTTGCCACCTGCCTGGGCCTCCTTATCTCGACCCTCACGGGGCAGGCTGCTATGCTCTTAAGTTTCGATTCTTCGAAGTTGCCGCTCTCCTCCCTTTCTTGGGTTGACCTCAAATTCCCAAGCATGATCTGTTTCTTGCTAAGTTTCGATGCTACTCTTTCGTCTGGCTTTGTGCTGGTATATGAATCCTGGCCTGTTTGACCCCTATCATCCTGGGCTCAATTCTGCTTTTGTAAAATGGATTTGCACTTGTATAATGTGCTTCCTTGAGGTAGATATATAGTTGGTACTTGTTGCTCTATTCTTCTACTAAGCATAGCAAGCAGTACTGTTTCCTTAGCTTCTTGCGTTCCAAGCCTATTTAGAGGCGTTAGCTAGTTGCGTATCTTCATCCTGTTTTGTGGTTACATTTCTTTACAGTTCAGCAACGCCACTCCTTATAAGTCCATTACATCTTTATTCATAACGTTTCATCTTTGCGTGTCATCTTTTGGTTGTCGTTTTGTTCGTCTGTAAGTCTGTCCGGGGCCCTTGTGTCGTCACCATTCGCCTTCAATTAAGGCCCTTTGCGTCTCTCCTGGGACAGTTTGCAAGTAGTCTTCATGTCGTGTCAGCTTCTGGTACGGTTGTCTCAATGGGTATCATGCTGCCCATGGTTGTCTGGTTATTAGCACTTCAACAGGTATTGGTCTTCTGATGGGCACTGGGCAGAGCCCTAGTGCTGCTCTCTGCTGGTTCATTTGCTCATCATACATCACGTATCCCGGTGTGTACGTTCCTGGTGCTTCAAAATGGGTAGCTGGAGTGCAGGCCATGTATGGGACCTCCTCTACACATTGTCTTGCAGTGTGTCATTGCTGTCGACTTCTTCGCTGCCTTCTGGGCCCCCTTGATACGTTGTATCTGGCGAGAGATAAGAGAAGCACTAGAAACCAGATAAGTAATGTATTCATGCATTTCCTGTCCTAACACATCTGCACTGTTCTCACAACCTTTCAATGCTCTTGTGGAAGGAGCCAGGTGAAGATGCCTGCACCGTCCTGTCACCACCTCATAGGGCATTAAATGGTGGTCGGACCCTGGCTTATTGCACAATTCAAACAAGACCAAAGGTAAACAATGTAGCTAGTTTTTCTTGGTGCTCTGCTCGGTTTTTGCTATGCACTCATTTGGGGGTCCATTCAAGCGTTCACACACATCCCATTTGCTTGCGGGTGGTACACACAGGCACATTTGTGCTTGATGCCTAGCAAGGTTGTGATGTGCTGAAATAGTTCATTGGAAAAGGGAAGACTGTTGTCAGACCGCAGGACCTCACACACGCCCCATCTCGGGAAAACATCTGTGACCAGGAACTTGGCCGCTCTAAGGGTGTCAGCATGGGAACAGGGCCCAGCCTCGATCCACCTAGAGAACGGGCAGACAACCACTATCATGTAGCGGTATCCATGGCAAACTTGAACCATGTCCACGTAGTCCATGTGGAGATGCAGAAATGAGCCTATGGGTCTTGGTATGGCTCCACTCACAACTCTCAAAGTATGCCCTGCTGTAAACTGCTGGCATGTCAAGCAGTTACTTATGAAATCAGCTACATGCTCGTTCAAATTTGGGCAAAATCATGTTTCTCCAATGCGTGTAGCAATGACCACCTTCTCTGTGAGTGTTGGGTATTGCAATTGTGCTAATGCTGTCTTCAGTAATGATAGTGGCATGACCATTTTCCCTGTGTTGTTCTGTCGCCATAAGGCATAGGTTAGAGACATGAAGCATCCTATCTTTATCCATAGCACCTTCTCCTCCGAGGGTGTACCTCCCTGCAGTTCCATAATCTGTGTCTCTAGTAGTGTATTGTAGCCTTCCCTCATCATCATGTTCCTCACTCCTCCCTGAGCCTTTGGTCTCTCCTTAAGTTGCCACAACTGCCCAATATACGCTGCATACTTTGCCTCATAATCTGCTGCTTCATTTCCTCTCTTTTGTGTGGGCCTGGCACTTCACTAGTGCTACCTGTTTTGGATATGCAATCACTTCGATCAGTTTGCCCAATAATAGCGCATACTGTACCAGGGTCCTGTGTGCTCTCCTGAATCCTCTCCTGAGCCATTGCGCCAGTCCTGAATGTACTGTTGATGTCACATAGGCGGAGTCAGAATACATTGTCACATACTTCTCTATGCTGTTTTCTGGTGCTAATGTAAGAGCCACTAATTCTGCTGCCTGTACTGAATAATGGGATGGTAGTCATGCGCTCACAACCACCTTGCTTGTCCCGTCCTCATTCAGGCTTACTATTGCAGTCCCAGTACATCTGATCCCATCAGTTGTTAACAAATCGTCAATGTATGATATGATATGATGTGGCATTTATAACACGCCTATACACAAGTGTTTCAAGGCGTGACGAGGCAAGGGAGGGGTAACAGAGGGAAGACAAAGACAACAATCTTACTAGGCTAGGTGACATTGAGATCGCGCAAGTGCAGGGGAGTGGAGAAAGGGAAAGTGTGGGGGGAAGGGGCAGTGCAATACATAGGATCAACAGTAAAGAATAAATAAAATAAATGAAAACAATAGGTAAAGGTGCGGCCAGCTAGTGGCAAGTGCAGGGGTAAGTGGAGCCATCAAGTGTCAAGAGCTGGGGGGGACTCTAGAGATACAAAAACAGCCCCCAAGTGCAGGGATTGCCAGGAGGCAGTACAGGTGTGCAGCTGGTGGGGGTAGGGACCTGGGTCTGAAATCAGAGGGTAGCCAGATGACCAGTGCAGTTTCAGTCAGGAGGTCAGCAGGGGAGAGGAGGAGAGAAAGCAGAAGCAAAGAGGAAGGTCTTGAGGTGCTTCCGGACCCGGAGATGGTACTCCTCAAGTTTCTGGGAGGCTGTTCCAGAGGGAGTCCCTGGCCAAAGAAAGAGATCTACCCCCAACGTGTTGCTTGGAGAAGCAACTGACCCTGAAGGAGTTGGAGGCGGATGAGCGAAGAGCTCAAGAAGGAATATTTTTAGGAAGAGAGAGTTGTAGGTATTGAGGCCCCAGACCCCAGAAGGCCTTGTGGACAATGCAGGGGGTTTTGAACTTAATCCTCGCAGCCACTAGGAGCCAGTGCTGAGATTTCAGTCCTGGAGAGATACGATTCCTGGGCTTGAGGCCAAGGGCAAGTCTTGCGGCCCTGTTCTGGATGAGTTGCAGAGGGCGGAGAGTAGAAGCAGGCAGATGTAGAAAGAGATGTTGCAGTAGTCCAGCCTAGAGAGAACCAGAGCTCTGGAGACAGTGAGCTTCTGGGGGAAGGAGAGGAAAGGAAGAATACCTCTGAGGAGGTGCAGCTGGTAGTGTGACTTCTTAGAGGCGTCAGAGATGTGAGGAGAGAAGGAGAGAGTGGAGTCGAAGATGACACCGACATTTTTAGCCTCATATGTGAGAGAAGGAAGAGGGCCAAGAGAGGCCGGCCAGAGTGTGACAGGAAAGGAGGCAGCAGGTGTGCCGATGAGGAGAGTCTTACTGGCATTAAGGCATCGTTCGTTGGCGGCACACCACTCCTGGATAGCGGACAGACAGTCAGAGATGAGAGAAGGCGAAGAGGTGGCAAAAGGGAGCCTGAAAATGAGCTGAGTGTCATCCGCATAGCACTGACATTTTGGCCAGAAAGCGGCAATGCAGTGGGCAAGAAGTGCCAGGTAGTGGTTGAAAAGTCAGAGAGAGAGGTTAGACCACTGGAAAACACCACAGGTAGAGATAGAGATAGAGAAGAGGAAGGATCCAAGTTGGACCTGGGAGGGTTGATCGGAGAGGAAAGAGGTCAGCCAAGCCAGGGCCTGATCTGTGATACCCAGGTTATCAGGAAGACGTTGAGCAGGATGGCATGGTTGACTGTGTCAAAGACAGAAGAGAGATCAAGTAAGATGAGGACACAGCGGGTATTGGAGTTGAGGTTGGAGAGCAGTTTCCATGCTTCTGGCAGCTCTGAAGCCATACTGATGGCCATGGAGACAATTAAACAATTCAGTGTGAAAATTAAGCTAGGAGATGGTCAGCTTTTCCAGGAGTTTGCCCAGGAAAGGAGTGATGGAGATTGGGTGGTAGTTAGCAGGGCAGGAGGGGTCGAGTGAGTGTTTCTTAAGAAGAGGGTGCACAAGGGAGTGCTTCAGGGGGGAGGGGAAGGGAAGACTCCAGTGGCAGAGGAGTGGTTGCCGAAGTCAGCCAGAGCAAGAGCCAGACTTATCTAGAAAGCTTGTCTGGTGAGAACAGGCGAAAGGCAGAGAAGGGTGAGGAGAGTTGGCCACAGAAGGGCCAGAGGAAGAGAGGTGAGTAGCGGGAGGAGGAGGAGAGAACGAGAGAGAGGACCGGATGTCCTGAGTTTTAGAGATGAAATGAGTAGCCAGGGCCGTGAAGAGGGCCTGGGAGGGGACAGGAGAGGTAGAGACTGCAGCAGGATTGGGCAGCTCCTTGCGGATTTTAAAACATTTGCCCGAGTTGTTGGATGCCACAGAGACGCAGGTTTGGATGAGGGCTCTCTTCTTGATGCGGACAGAGAGCCGGTATTGCCTTTGGAATAGGCGGCATGCCAGTTTGACAGAGGATGTACAGGAAGCATGCCATTTTCTCTCAGCCACCCTGTACTTGCGTTTAAGGATGCCAAGGTCTGAATCATACCAGGAGTTGCACTTAGCTTTGGGCTTCAAGCAGATCCTCATGAAAGGAGCAAGAACATCAAGAGTATCAGATATTGCAGAGTGGAGCATAGAAAGGGCTGTGTCAGGGTGTGAGTCAGCCAAAGGGCGTTGGGTGGTGAGAAAGTGGCGGCGAAAGCCTCAACTGACACACGCTTCATGGGTTGGATAACCGAGAAGATGGGTGGCAGTGTTGGAGTTGGCTTGGCCTTAGGGGTGGAGAGAGTGAGCTGGGAGGAGAGGAGAAAATGATCACTCCAGGAGAGAGGAGTGGTAAGAGGAATAGAAAGTGGAAGGTCTGTAGAGATCAGAACATCCAGAGTGTGCCCTGCAGAGTGAGTTGGGCCAGAGGGGTGGATAGAGAGAGAGAGGGTCACAGAGGTCGCAAAATAGTCCAGGGGAAGGACAGGAAGCATCCAGGTGGATGTTAAAGTCTCCAATAGAAGGAGGAGTTGTGTGGTCGAGACCAGGAGGGAAGAGGAGTCCGACCACTCAGAGAGGAAGGAGGAGATCTGACCAGGTGGCCAATAGATGGTAGCCACAGTGAGGGAATCGATAGGAAAGAGAGAGAGCCTGCAGGCGAGGCATTCGAAAGGAGTAGGCCTGCATAGGAATGACAGAGGCAGGAATCCATTCGGGGAAGATCAGGGCTACACCCACTCCAGAATGATTGGACCTGGGAGCAGAGAGGATCTTGGAGCCATCAGGGAGGAGAGTGTCAAAGCTTGTGACAGAGCTGGCCGTGGACCATGTGTCAGTGAGGCCGAGGACATCAAGGTCAAGTTCTTCAAGGAGGTGGCAGATGTCAGAGGAGTGTTTGACAGCTGAGCAAGAGTTTAGAGTTGCAATATGGAGAAGGATGCCATCATTGAAAGATTTCCGGGGAGAGTTTCAAATCAGAGGTACACTCTGCAGAGGTGTAGAAGAAGCCCAAGGGGGGACAGAAGAGGAAGGAGGAGAGGGCAAGGTAGCCAAGGAGGAGACAGCAGGGGGAGGCAAGAAATCCATGGAGAGAAGAGAGGGAACAGCAGAAGAAGAAAGGAAATTGATGAGGCACGGGAAGCGTCTAGCAAAGAGGAGAAGGTTGCCTGAGGGCCTTGTACCAAGATGGTACCATTCAGGTAAACATTTATGATGACCTTAGAGGAGTGGAAGGAAGCCAAGAGGGCCTCCCACAGGGTGCCACCATTAATGGGAGAAGAAGAGAAAGGAGAAAGCACAGAGACCATATGGAGAGTCCCTAGGTCTGGCGAGGGAGTGACAAAGAGGATGTCGGTGAGGGTTTGCCTGGAGGAAGCAATGGAATAGGTGTCAGTAATAGGGAGGCCTGGGTTGGAGACCAGGATGTCCTTTCTAAACTTCTTTCTACCAGATTTAGTGAGGAGAGCAGGATAGTCGATAGAGAAGCAGTTAGAAAAGATAGAAGAAACAGAGTGCACCATAGAGTAGGTAGGGAGAAGAGAGAAGAGGAATGGGGTGCGAGTGGGGGAGAACACTAGGGAAGGACACAGGGAGGGGTGCAAGCAGATGAGACAAAGCAAGACAAGACAATGGTAGACAATTGAACAAGACGAAGGGAGCTAAGACAATAGTAGAAAAGTTTGCTAGATGAAAGCTTTGCTAAGAAGGCAAATCCAAGAACCGCACTACTTTCACAATGCAATTTAAATACCTTCACAATACCGGAGAAAAACACACCTAAATCTGAGAGTCCTGTATAGTGGGGAAAAAAGCCCTAGGTTTCACAATGCAATTTAAATACTTTAACAATGCAATTTAAGTACTTTCACAATGCAGTTTAAATACCAGAGGAAAAGACACCTTAGTCTGAGAGTCCTGTATAGTGGGGAAAAAAAGGCCTAGGTTTCACAATGCAGTTTAAACACTTCACAAATGTCACTGCGCTATTCTAGCGTGGCACAGGCTAATAATCACAGTATTATTCTAGTGTAGGTAAGGTTGCTATGTGGCAGGGCTTCAGGGTAGATTGATGGCTCTATTCCTCACCTGTGCCTCTCCTACCTTACTAATCACTGCTGGATTACGGCTGCCCACTGGCTTCCCATGCTGACACCTGCAGACACATTATGGAGCTGCCTCTGAAGGAGCTGCCCTTTGCCTTGGGGCCCTTAGCCACAGGGGCTTCCGGGCACAGGGCTGCCCTGGGAGGGGCAGTTATGACCAGCCATGCACCAATCAGTGGAAAATAGCACGTCTCCCCATTCAAGTGCATCCTCCTCTAGCTTGTGTGTCTCACTGATCATCTCTATGTTCTTTGTGCAGTCATGTGCATAGTCTCCTACCTTGAGGACATCGGCCAAACATATTGCTGGATTTACAGTCTTGCACCTTACTATCTTCATTCCTACATTTGATAGTATTACCTCATACCCTGATGCTCTCTGCATGGTCAGTGTGCTCTTTGGCTTATGCAGTATCACAAAGAGGGTGTGCTCCACGTACAAGGTGGTGGTGGTGCACCCCATTGTCACTGCTGATGACTTTTCCACCGTGAAGACTGCAGCTGCCAATGATTGTTCTCATGGATACTGGCCTCTCATCACTGGGTCAAGTTGTCCACTTTAGTAAGCAATTGGTTTATGGCCCATGCTTGTCTTCTGAGTAAGTACCACCTTAATCACTACTCTGTCAGTGTGTGAAAATGAGAATAATTCCTTCTTGTAGTCAGGGTTCCCTAACACTGCAGCAGTACTTATGGCTTCCTTCAGTTTTTCAAAAGCCTCAGTAATTTCAGTGGTCCATGTCAGTGCCTTTGTTCCCCTTTGTGCCTCTTTCAGAGTGCCCAATAGTGGCCTCGGGTATGTGCTGTAGTCGAAGGCCCATGCTCTGCAATAATTGCACAACCCCAAAAACGGGTGCATTTCCCTTACTGTAGTGGGCTGGTGTGTTTTTTTACGTATTGTCTCTGCTCATTTTGGGGCAAAATGTCGGCCGACTGTTACGCTTACCTGATCTCCTACTGGTGTTGAGTGGTTCCTTGTGCCCCCCTCTGACTTCATCACGAAAGCAGGTTTGCCCTAAAAAGTTAAATCAAATGTTACCCAACCATAAGGACGAGGGCAACTCCTGCTTCCCGTGACCTCCTCTTGCACCCCTCTGCTATGTCTCACCTTTGTATTCTGAATGGCAGGCTCTCCGTCCTGCGTCTCTATGCAGGGGTGAGTAGTAGTTCTAGGATCTAGTTACTTCACTGATCCTGCAGAGTTCCAAACAACTGTGACTTAATAGGTAAGTCTCTTTCCAATGGTATGGATTGCTTAAGAGTTCAAGTTGTAAAGTCCACTCCTGTGTCTCTTCCTACAGGTTTCCCATCATGCTTAATATGGAGCGAGGTCCTTTTCAGGAATGGTAGCTGGCTTCCAAAGGTAAGTTTTGCGCCAGCGCTATGCGAAAGTCTTTCCCCACGGTTTTGTTCTCTGCACAACTAACCTGCTGTTCTTTACATTCTACAGGTGTGGTATCTCCAGAACAGAGTTTGCGTGAAGATGTATTGCGGGTCCGCGAAGAACTGCTGTCTCCGGGTGAGTAGCGGCATTGTGCAAGATTTTAAGTCTAAATGAGGCTTTCCCCACTGCGCGGCTAACCTGATGTCTTCTTTTATGTTTCTACAGATGTGGCAGCTCCGGGGCGGCGATCGGATGATGGGCGGCGATCGCGTGATGGTGCTCCGATGGACCGCTGGACTGAGCAGGCTTAAGGTAAGTATTAGCGTTGCGCTGAATAGCGATGTAGCTTGCGTGGTCTGCGCAGCTAACCTGGTGTTCTCTCCCTTGCAGCTCAGCAGTAACTGAGACTCTCTAGTACCGAGATGGAAAATCAGGTAAGTGTCTTGTTCTGCTCTCTTTTCTCTCTTTCTTCCTTGCAGGTAGCTCGAGACAACTGGACAGGCGTAGCTGAAGACTGGCCTGGAGTTTGCAGACACGGTGAGCGTTATGCTGCAGGAGTGCAGAATACCGCGAAGCGTGTTCTGTACAAAGGCCGTGGCTTATATAGTCTTCAGAAAGTAGTCCTTAGGAAAAGTAGTCCCATCAACCACACCCAAGCAAATAGTTCCTTAGGCAAGTAGTCTCTTCAGCCCGCTTCAGATTGGTTTACACGTGCTTCACTGGGTTTGTCATGTTGGTGATGGCAGTATGAGCCTGGCGCCAACGGCGCTAGAACCAAGTCCAGGAGGCCCCTGTTAGACCCTTTGGGGCCTTTGAGGCCCCCATGGAACCCAAAGCCCTGGGCATATTGGTCTGCACCTGAAGTTTGGGGGCATGGACTGTGACAGCACTCCCCCCCAAAGCCCCTCCCAAGGTGGTTTGTCCTACTGGTCCAGGTTTGGTCAGGTAGTTTCGATGGAAATGGTTTACTAGGCGTGGTGCATGAATATAGTCACTTGGTTCCCATGATCTTTCTTGGGGACCGTAGCCTTTCCAGTCAACTAGATAGAAACATTTGAGTCCATAATGTCTTTCACCTCGAATTCTGGTTCACCATCTACCAAAATGGGTCTTGGCGGTTTTGTTATCGAGTTCCTGGTTGTACTGGTTAAAAAAGGAAAACGTGGAATACGGGGTGGATTCGCATGTTTGGAGGTAGCTCCAGTTTTCTCTCTTTCTTCCTTGCAGGTAGCTCGAGACAACTGGACAGGCGTAGCTGAAGACTGGCCTGGAGTTTGCAGACACGGTGAGCGTTATGCTGCAGGAGTGCAGAATACCGCGAAGCGTGTTCTGTACAAAGGCCGTGGCTTATATAGTCTTCAGAAAGTAGTCCTTAGGAAAAGTAGTCCCATCAACCACACCCAAGCAAATAGTTCCTTAGGCAAGTAGTCTCTTCAGCCCGCTTCAGATTGGTTTACACGTGCTTCACTGGGTTTGTCATGTTGGTGATGGCAGTATGAGCCTGGCGCCAACGGCGCTAGAACCAAGTCCAGGAGGCCCCTGTTAGACCCTTTGGGGCCTTTGAGGCCCCCATGGAACCCAAAGCCCTGGGCATATTGGTCTGCACCTGAAGTTTGGGGGCATGGACTGTGACAGCACTCCCCCCCAAAGCCCCTCCCAAGGTGGTTTGTCCTACTGGTCCAGGTTTGGTCAGGTAGTTTCGATGGAAATGGTTTACTAGGCGTGGTGCATGAATATAGTCACTTGGTTCCCATGATCTTTCTTGGGGACCGTAGCCTTTCCAGTCAACTAGATAGAAACATTTGAGTCCATAATGTCTTTCACCTCGAATTCTGGTTCACCATCTACCAAAATGGGTCTTGGCGGTTTTGTTATCCGAGTTCCTGGTTGTACTGGTTAAAAAAGGAAAACGTGGAATACGGGGTGGATTCGCATGTTTGGAGGTAGCTCCAGTTTTACTGCCACAGGATTGATGATGGCCTTGATGGTGTATGGTCCCAAATATCTGGGATTAAATTTGTGGGTTCCTTTCAGTGGTATATGTCTTGAGGCTAACCAAACCTCATCGCCATCACCTTGTATTTCGGAGCTTCGCTTCTATGTTGATCTGCAAATCTCTTGTATCTCTCTTTAGCTTGTTTTAAATGTTCTGTTGCTCTTTTGAAGGCCTGGGTGATGGTTGTGTGCAGACTGTTTAAGGCAGGCATTTCCAGATGTTGAGGTGGGTCGAGTTCTGAGGTTCTTGGATGCATTCCATATATTGTATAGAATGGAGTTTGCCCCGTGCTGGAATACAAAGAGTTATTGTAGGTATAATCGGTTATCCATAAAATGTCCTTCCAGTTGTTTTCAGTTTGATGCAACATGCATCTTAGGTATTGTTCCAAAGTTTGGTTGGTTCTCTCGGTTTGACCATCCGTTTGGGGATGGTGGGTGGTCGAAAGTCTTACGTCAATTTGGGCCAACTGACAACATTTTCTCCAAAACTGTGAGATGAACTGACTGCCCCGATCTGAGACTAAGACAGAGGGAAATCCATGTATCTGGACAATTTGTTCTAGGAATTCCTTTGCCGAAATTGAAGCGGAGGGCAAACCTTTTAACTGAATGAAATGAGCCATTTTAGAAAATAGGTCCACCACCACTAGTATTGTGTTGAAGCCGTTACAGGGAGGTAGAACTGTGATGAAGTCAAGGGACAACGTATGCCAGGACGTAGGTGGAACATCTAGGGGCTGCAGTAGACCAGATGGTTTCTTTTTATGGGCCTTGTTCTGAGCACAAATGCCACATGAAAGCACAAATTTTTGATATCCTTACGCCATGTCGGCCACCAAAAATGTCTCTTGATCTTGGCTTCGGCTTTTGCAATTCCAGGGTGGCCTTCCACCAATTACTCGTGGTAATTTGAGATGACCTGTTTTTGAAGTTCCTTACTAGGCAAGTAGAGATGTCCTTGGAAATAAAGTAAATGATTAGTAACTGAATGATGTTTGCTTTTGGTTGACCAGTCTTGTAAGGTCTTGGAATCGAGGAGATTTGAAATTTCCTCGTGGATGTCGTCCAGGGTCAGTGTGGTAGTGATTCCGAGGATTCTCCCCCCTGGAATGATGGGTACAAGGTCCGTATTTTTAGTCTGCTTCTTCCATCCCTAGGCGGGACAGTGCATCAGCCTTGCCGTTTTGGCAACCAGGTCGATAAGTAATCACAAAATCGTATTCCACAAAAAATAATGCCCATCGGAGCTGACGAGAGGATTGAGCCTTGGCCGACTTTAGGTATTGTAAATTTCGGTGATCTGTAATCACAGTAATGGTGTGTCTGGCTCCTAGGAGGTAATGTCGCCAAGCTTTGAATGCTGCCTTGATGGCTAGAATCTCTTTGTCGGTTACAGCATAGTTCAGTTCTGGTGCTGTGAATTTTCGCGACCAAAAGGCCACTGGATGAAGTTGACCTGTCTCTGGGTCTTTCTGAGAAAGAACCGCCCCATCGCCAAACTGGAAGCATCAGTTTCTACTACATACGGGAGATCTAGGCGAGGATGTCTCAGAACTGGACCTGAAGTGAATTGTTCTTTTAAGTCTTGGAAGGCCTTTTCCTCTTCATCTGACCACTGAAAGCTTTTATTCTTTCGTAATAAGGATGTGATTGGATGCACCAAATGCGAAAAGCCTGGGATGAACCTGCGATAGAAATGTGCAAATCCAAGCATGCTCTGAACTCCCTTGATTGAAGGAGGAGAGGTCCATTTGAGGATAGCATCTACCTTCCTTGAGTCCATACGAACACCACTTGGAGTTAGAACGAAACCAAGAAACTCGACCTCTGTAACGTGGAAGAAACATTTCTCCAATTTAGCATACAGCTTATGTTGTCGAAGTTTTTCAAGTACGGCACGGACGTGTTTCACATGATCCTGCTTGGAGGCTGAATACACCAGGATATCGTCAATATACACGACCACACAAACATCGATTAGCTCTAGAAGGACATCGTTCATAAAATATTGAAACGCTGCTGGGGCGTTACAAAGCCCAAAGGGCATCACTTGATATTCGAAGAGCCCATACTTAGTGCGGAAGGCGGTCTTCCATTCGTCCCCCTTTTTAACTCGTACAAGATGGTACGCCCCTCTAAAATCCAACTTAGTGTAAATTTGAGCCTCTTTTACTTGGTCCATCAGTTCCGGGATTAGAGGCAGGGGGTACAGGTTTTTTATTGTCACCTGGTTTAATGCGCGGTCGTCGATACAAGTTCTTAGGTCTCCTTCCTTCTTGGGGACCAAGAATAAGGGTGAGGCCGCCAGAGATTTGGATGGACGAATGAAGCCGTTAGCCAGGTACTGATCCAAATATTTGTTTAGGTGAAGATTTTCAAGTTCCGTGAGGGCATAGATTCTACTGCATGGGATCTGAGCTCCAGGAATTAGGTTGATCTGGCAATCATATGTTCTATGGGGTGGTAAGGTGTTGGCTTGGTCCTTCTGGAAAACATCCTGAAAGTCATGATATTCCTGGGGTAGCTGATTTGCCGGACTTGTGACTGTAGCAATTGTCTTGCTCAGGGATTCTTCTGAATAGCAGGTGTGAGCACAGTTTGCGAAGGTCAACCTCTTATCACGCCAGTCTATACAAGGATTATGCGTTTCTAACTACGGCATACCCAGAATCACTTGAAATTGGGGGGCCTTGATTAAGTCAAACACTATGGTTTCTCGATGCCCATCTTGGCACAACAGCGCCATCTCCTTCGTCGAGTGCGTTACAGGACCAGAAGAGATCTCTGTTCCGTCGACGGTGGTGTCCAAATCAGTTGTGCCTTTGGGCAAAGAGGTAGACACATCCTTGAAGCCAATTCTTGATTGTAGTTACCTATAGCTCCACTGTTGAGGTAAGGCCTGACTGCGTGCATACGAGACGGGTGCTGGTGACTAATGAGGATGATTGGCAAGGCTAGATGTGAGATCTGGGAATTCTTCTTCTCGCTCGACAGGCGGACCTCTACGCTTGCCGGGGGGAGTAGTTTTCCGGCTCAGATTCGATGCTGACCTTATCGGCAACCCCGACTGCCTTCTTGGGTGGCTTCACTGGACAGTCTCGGAGGAAATGGCCGGCTGTGCCGCAGTATAGACACAATTGTTGTTGTCTTCTCTTATCCCTCTCGGACTTAGATAATGGCCCTCGCACACCTCCAATTTGCATGGGTTCAGATGTGTCTGTAGTCTTGGCGGTGTTAACTTTCGGACGCAAAAACAATCGATTGTCAAATCTAACTCAGTCAGCTTTCCGATTCTGCAGTCTATGATCTAGTTGTACCACTAAGTCAATGTATTCCGCACAATCTTGGGGTGGGTTGACCACTTGAGCCAAGACCTCTTTCAATTCACCTCTCAGCCCACGATTAAATAACTTGATTCTTTTTTCTTCCAGCCAGCTGGTTTCTACCACTAATCTGTTAAAGGTTGCAATGTAAGTTAACAGATCCTGGTTCCCTTAACGAAGAGATAGCAGTTTGTTATCTAAAGCTTGGCCTTGGGAGTGCCGGGCAAACAGGTTCTCCATATTCTGCTGAAACCCCTGGAAGTCTCGAAGAAGGGGGTCGTCTTGATTAACCAGTGGTATGGACCAGTCCGCCGCACTCCCACTGAGGTATGAAAGAACAAATGCCACTTTTGCTTGATCGTTCGGAAAGGCCCCTGGCCTGCAAAGGAAGTGTAGGTGGCAGTGGTTCATAAAAATGCAAACCGTTTGGGATCCCCTGCAAAGCATTCTGGTGGAGCCAAAGGTATGGCTTCCGGAAGGACCACTTGCACTGGATTACTTGACTGAGTTGGGACTGATGCCCCCATTGTTGGCAACGGCGTGTGGCCAGCCTGGGCTTGAAGTAGTTGCCGGGCTAAATCATTGGTGCGCTCTTTTGCAATAATCAGTTCTCTTCTTAGAGCGTTAGTCTCTTGTCGAGCCGAATGCACCTCTGCTCTGAGTTCCCCCAAAAGCTGAGCTAATTGGTCGGTCTCCGAGGTTTCCATGGAGCCCAGGTAGAGGTTTGTGTGAGGCTTCGCGTTCTGTTACCCTCACCTGATCTCCACGGGGGCGCCGAACGGAGCTGGACGTTCTGGTGATGAGTGGTTCCTTGTGCCCCCCTCTGACTTCGTCACGAAAGCAGGTTTGCCCTAAAAAGTTAAATCACATGTTACCCAACCATAAGGACGAGGGCAACTCCCGCTTCCCGTGACCTCCTTTTGCACCCCTCTGCTATGTCTCACCTTTTTTTGAATGGCGGGCTCTCCGTCCTGCGTCTCTATGCAGGGGTGAGCAGTAGTTCTAGGATCTAGTTACTTCACTGATCCTGCAGAGTTCCAAACAACTGTGACTCAATAGGAAAGTCTCTTTCCAATGGTATGGATTGCTTAAGAGTTCAAGTTGTAAAGTCCACACCTGTGTCCCTTCCTACAGGTTTCCCCTCGTGCTTAATATGGAGCGAGGTCCTTTTCAGGAATGGTAGCTGGCTTCCAAAGGTAAGTTTTGCGCCAGCACTATGCGAAAGTCTTTCCCCACAGTTTTGTTCTCTGCACAAGTAACCTGCTGTTCTTTGCATTCTGCAGGTGTGGAATCTCCATAACAGAGTTTGCATGAAGATGTATTGCAGGTCCGCGAAGAACTGCTGTCTCCGGGTGAGTAGCGGCGTTGCACAAGATTTTAAGTCTAAATGAGGCTTTCCCCACTGCGCGGCTAACCTGATGTCTTCTTTTATGTTTCTACAGATGTGGCAGCTCCAGAGCAGCGATCGGATGATGGGCGGCGATCGCGTGATGGTGCTCCGATTGAACCCTGGACTGAGCAGGCTTCTGGTAAGTATTAGCGTTGCGCTGAATAGCGATGTAGCTTGCGTGGTCTGCGCAGCTAACCTGGTGTTCTCTTCCTTGCAGCTCGGCAGTAACTGAGACTCCAGTACCGAGATGGAAAATCAGGTAAGTGTCTTGTTCTGCTCTCTTTTCTCTCTTTCTTCCTTGCAGGTAGCTCGAGACAACTGGACGATCGTAGCTGAAGACTGGCCTGGAGTTTGCAGACACAGTGATCGTTACGCTGCAGGAGTGCAGAATAACGCGAAGCGTGTTCTGTACAAAGGGCGTGGCTTACATAGTCTACAGAAAGTAGTCCTTAGGAAGTAGTCCCAGCAACCACACCCAAGCAAAGAGTTCCTTAGGCAAGAAGTCCCTTCAGCCCGCTTCAGATTGGTTCACACGTGTTTCACTGAGTTTGAAACTTGTCATGTTGGCAATGGCAGTATGAGCCTGGCACCAACAGCACCAGGACCAAGTCCAGGAGGCCCCTGTGAGACCCTTTGGGGCCTTTGAGGCCCCCATGGAACGCAAAGCCCTGGGCATATTGGTCTGCACCTGAGGTTTGGGGGTATGGACCGTGACAGTGATCCTGGATATCATCTGTCCAATGTATAGCACTTCCTTGTGGCAGTGCTGTAGTTTGGCCCTGTCCACCTTGTACCCTTTGTCAGCTAACACTGTCAGCATGTGTACTGAGTCCGTTCTGCACTCCTCTTCTGTCTTAGTGCAAATCAAAATGTCATCCACATACTGTAAAACTTTGATTTCTGTCTGTATGTTGCATAGATCCATCTGGATCACTCTGTTAAAGATAGATGGTGACTCGCAGGCCCCCTTGTGGTAAACAAGTGTGTTTCCACTTCTGCTTTTGGTAGATAAAGCTGGTTATATCTTGTGAGTCTGGGTGTAAGTGGCACTGAAAAGAATGCATTTTCTAAATCAATGACTGTGAAACAGGTGGCTTCCACTGGAATGCCGCACATAATTGCCACCGGATTTGCTGCTACTGGATACCCTGCTTCTACAATATGGTTAAGGGCTCTTAAATCCTGAATAAAATGCCATGACCCCCCCATTGGCCTTGCGTACAGGGTACACTGCTGTGTTGCATGGAGATTCTGATGGTACCAGAACACCTCTGTCAATTGGAGCAGTGATTGATTCATAAATGCCTTCATCTAATTCCTTGGTTAGGGTTATTGCTTTACTCTTGGCAACATTGCGCCTGGTTTCAGTTTAATAGTCACTCCCTCTATGCTCTTTATGCAGCCCACGTCATAAGGACTTGTGGTCCAAAAACTGCCGGACACTTTGGCCATGTACTCCTCCAAAAATGAGGGTGGCGCCTCCAGTGCCATTGCCATCCTCTATGGCACTTCCCTGTAATGTATCCGTAACCAATATGTTACACTCACTTTGAACACCATCTCCAATTCCTGTCTCTCTTCTCCAAACAGTTCATCATCTGTCACTGTGGTCAGCCTGCACCCCTCTGCAACTGCAATTATTGCTCTTTATGCGCTCCCAGTGTCATCTATCTCCATGCACTGCAATCCAATCTTCCCTTGCCAATATGGCCTCTATCGCTATTGACACTATTCTTTCTTCTGGCTAGTCCAATGTTGTCTCTGGTCTGAACAGGTATTCGCTTGGAACTCGCCACACCTTCCCTGCAATGCCTGGCATCCATGCAATGGCGATATCAGTCCCATATTGAAACATCTCTGGGTCCACTGACACCCCCCTTTGTACCGTGCATCCACAATATGCTTGGACGATCTGTTTTACATTTAACGTGTGTATGCCTGGTGTTGAGCACACTGTGCCTTTGTCTGTGAATGAAATAGTCATGTTTAGTCTGCTCATGATGTCTCGTCCTAATATTTTTACAGGTGCCTGTCAAGAGTAAAGCAAAGATAGTGATAAGTCATGATCTCCTATAGATAGTGAGATATTATCAGTAAAAGGAACCACTTCTCGAGGCCAGAGAATCCTTAAGTGTTGATGGCATCGCCTGACAACTTAAATGTTCCTTCCCTATCACATGACCTAGTCGCCCCGTGTCAACAAGAAAGGAAAACGTTTTGTCACCTATTGCCACCCTTATGTGAGGTTCCTCCGCAGGGTTCGGTGTGATCGACAGGATGGGGCACATCAAGTTTGTCTGTGGGCTGTCCTATTGGGGGTACATGGATAACCCATTCCCTGTAAAGGGGGTTTTCCCCACCATGGTAACTCCTCCCAGTTGTTGAACTGGTACTGTTGCTACTGTTTCCACGTGTGCTGGTGTGCTGTCATCTTGTATCTGGGCTAGTTGTTGTGTACTCCCACTAATCTGTGGCACTTGTAAATACTGTGGTATCGGTGCTGACCTCTGTGGTGCTTGAATCTGT
Organism: Ambystoma mexicanum; assembly: GCF_040938575.1. NCBI lineage: Eukaryota > Metazoa > Chordata > Amphibia > Caudata > Ambystomatidae > Ambystoma > Ambystoma mexicanum. The sequence goes on from NC_090936.1 coordinate 982,020,389, forward strand.
ACTTGTGGTTGTGCTTGTGGCATATGTTGATATGTACCCTGTATCTGCCATTGTGGCTGTTGATCCTGTACATAATAATCTTCTTGGCCTCCTTGATATTGCTGCTGGTCCTGCTCTCCCCTATTCTGTTGTGTCCCTCTAAATCGGCATGCCCGTGAAATGTGTCCTAGCTGGCTGCAAGTCCAGCACTGTGGTGGCTCTCTCCCTTGTTCCGAAACCCCCCTGAAAGATCCGCTGGGTTCTGCTGCATCTGCTGTCCACATCCCCAAAATCCTCCTGAAAACGCCCCTTGATTGAGATGCATCGGTGGCCCGAAGCCACACCGCCTTTGAAATCCTCCCCTTCCTCGCAATCCCTGCTTTGTGCTACCCCACCCCTTGTACCCTCCTCCCATGGCCGGTGAAAACTGTTGTGGTTGTTGGTGCGGCTGCTCTGTTTGTGGTGTGGGGCTGGTTATAACCACCCCTTTCATCGCATACTTTGATGGCTTTTGCTGGACTAGTAGGGCCTCATCTGCCTTCCTATCTTCAGCCTTTTGCTTAACCTTCTCCTCTCACAATCTACAATGATACACTATTGTGAGCTGTATTTCTGGCCATCCTTTCACTTCATCCCCACCAGTTTCTTCAAACTCTTCTTCACTGGCTCTGTTAGTTCCTGCCCTAAAATATGATAAAATATTGCTATTGTTTTGTCCCAAGGCTCTTGAGTTTCGAGGCGCCAAAGCTCTTAAATCTGTACTGCATAGGATCTTCATCTTCCCTCATTTTGCGTGATGTAATCACCCCAATGTCTGACGTGTCTGTGTATTGTGTTCATAAGGCTTGTCATACTGCTGCCCTGCAGTTTTGCAAATGGCACTCCATCGTGCTCTGTGTTCTGTGTCGTCACCCCTGGGAATCCCACCCTCTTCTATACATCATCAGCTGCATCTCCTAGTATCGATACTAACAGTCCTTTTACATCACCCACTGCTAGTATGTGACCGGCTGTCATCTTCTCCATCTCATAAATCCATTTCCCTGCTCCCGCACTCAATGATGGTAACCTACACTTCACATTCTTCTTATCTGTGTGATTCCATGGCATGTACCGAGGTCTCGCCCCTCCTCTCTCTAACAACGGCATCTATGGATATGCCTTCACCTCCTCAGGTGTCCTTAGGTACAGTCTTATTTGTCAAGGCCCTCTCTTGTCCTCAATGTCTGTACATATATCTATCCAATGTGGTACTCTCCTGTTATCATCATAAACTCTGGACAATCGTCCTCTTGAGCAAGCTATGGCTGTATTCCCCCCTCCTACGTCCAGGTAGATTCCTCAGTCTGTTAACAAACGTGATGTGTGAGGTGCAAAGATCGTCTGCCTGTGGTGTCAGCTCGCATGACCCACCTTCCCCTTCCCTGTGGGCATGTGTCCTAAACTTCCATGATACCTGTTTGTCTGTCCCCAGCCCCATGGACTGTGTTCGATACTGCTCCCTCCTCTAGGCCTGTTGTATTTGTCCTTGTTGTCAGATCCCGTGTCCATGTTGCTATAAAAATCATTGGCAAAACGTGGTCTCCTTGATTTCAAGTCGGTGTTGGGTTTCAGGCTAAGGTCAATGTCTACTAAATCATATTTGCTGCCTTTTGCCCAGGCACCTAGGCCTACTGCTCCACTCCCCTCCGTCGTGCTCCTGCCTCACAAGTTCGTGCTGTCTAGTTCTGTTCATCTGTCCCCCTCCTGTTTACTCCTGTCCCTATCCACTGCTGCCTGTGTCTTCACTGCCCCTATTTCTCGTCCTCCTCCCTGCGTGCTCGTTCTCTCACCAATCTGGCCAACTGCGACTTCCTCTGCTCCCTCTCTGTTAACTTGCGTTTTTCTTGCACTGCTATCTCTCTCTGTCTCTCTGCATTCTCCAGTTCTCTCTCCCTTTTCTCCCTCATCTCCCTTTCCACTCTCTTCCTTTCCTTGAGAAACCTCTCTATTCTTTCTTCCTGCTCCCTTTCCAAATGTTCCTTTTCTTCTTCCCTTCTTTGTTCCCTGTCTTCCTGCTCCAATTTCGCCTCTCTTCTTTTCTCTCTATCCTCACGCTCTAATCTCCCTTCCCTGTCTTTCTCCCGTCTATCCTCCTCCTCCATCAGTTCTGCCCAATCTGTAATGTCGCTGTCCCGCCTCAGGCTTTCTATTGCCTCGGTCACCCCTTCTGCCTCTCCATTTGTGTTCCCTTGAAGTTTGACGAATACCTGCGCTGCTATCCATTTGTTCGTGCTTCTGGCCTCAAATTCCTTCTTCGCGCGCAGCTGCGCCTCACTGTTCGTCCCTACATCACTAGCTGGCTGTCCTGCGCCTTTCTGCTTATCCTCTTTAGTGTATGATGGTGGCTTACATGTCGATTTCAGTACCCCTCTGCTGCCCTTAGTTCCCTCATTGGATACATTCCCTGTTCATCGTCTGTGTCATTAGATACTACACTTGGAGGGGCAGAGGGAGGTGCAGAGGGATGGGTCCCTTGGTCCTTCACCTCCTGCTGGCTTAGCATCCACTGACGCCTTGTGGCATCCCCTTTTCCCTCCTAAAGCATGCACCACAGCTCGAATATGGCCATGTGTTTGGTCAATTTCTGCCCCTTACAGGCACCCTGTATGTGTGTCAATAGGGATTGCTGCAGGTCTTTGGAGAAACTTCCATACGGCGGCCATGGTTTTGTTAATTTACATATTTTTTCCTTATGAGGCAGAGGTGTCTTACACAAATGCTGAAGGGAAGTAGTCCCCCCCACAGTTACCTTGATACATTTCAATACCTTTTCCTGACCTCAAGTCGAAGATTTTGATAATCCGCTGTTCAGGGATAAAAAGTCACAATACAATATTAAAACTGTCCACTTTCTACGAGCCCTTCTGGCTATACAATTTATCAGGCGTGTTCCGCGTACCGCCCCACCTTCACAATCGCTGCCTCCTCAGGCACACACCTACAATCCTGCGCATTCGCCCATCCATGCTCCGCCACTGGTTCACCTCGTCTGCCAATTCCAAGTCCTTAATACTAGCTCCTCACCTTCTCAAATTCTCTGTGTCATATATGCAAACCTAAGGGTGACATCGCCAAGCTACCAAAACAATATAGGTAAATGAAATATTGTGCACGCACTCTAATATCTGTTACTCCCAACCACACACAAACCCCAAAGCTGTCTTCCTGCTCTCCAGGAAGAGTATACCACTATTCTCTTGTGATCGAACCGCACCTGTTGCGTCGCTTAACATGTAAAACGCCTCACTCCAGGAGACTTAAACAGTTGACTCACCTTCTGCAATCAAGGCTAGCTCCCTTGCTAACCCTCACGGGGATAGCATCATCTATGACCCGAGCTAAAACACCCAACCCACAGGAATGCCTTATTTACAGAAATGTTGTCTCCCAAGGCTTTAAGTAAGTAGTCTAGGTTATTGACCCAAAACTTTTACCTCGAAGACCAAATGTGCCCTAAACAAAGAAGAGGGACTTCTACCTCCACTCCTGTACCTAGTCACAATAATTCACTACTACTAGACAATGCGTCACCAATACTCAACAATACTAAACAATACTCAATACCTTCCCTCACACCCACAGTTGGTGTTGTACTGGATCAATACTTACGTTCTGTGCAGTGCAGGCGCTGCTCAGCTGCTGGCTCCCCATCAAGGCGCTCTCCTCCCCGTCCTGGTCTGCCTGGACAACTTGCTGATCTCGGGCAGGATGATTTCGAAGGGGCTCCTGATGACCTTTAAACAGGCAAATTTTTTCCATCTCTCGGGTTCGGCGGTGAAGGAGTCGACCTGGTGCCGGGCTTGTGCAGCCAACCATCCTCTGGCTACCAACCTGTTGGCACAAACTCCCAGGTAGACTAGAGGGCCACTAGGAGTTTGCAGACTCTTGAAATGGCCAACACATTCCACCAAAAAGGAACGTAGAGCAGTCAGTTTTGTCCTAAAGTTGCATCATGGTGACATCACAACCTGGACCCCTCACCAGAAAACCTATTGCACTACTGGAGTGGTTGTGAGGAGTCTAATAACATATATAATCACCTATATGAGTTATTCTACTGGCTCTTGCATGTCAGGTGGCTGGGCTGTTCCATCCCCAAATTGCTATCTTTAACAATGTTGCAGTGTGAGGGTGTTGCCATTGGTTCTTGCCCGTTGCTACCCACCGTTAGGAGTCTGAACTATGATTGGCTACAGATGACCTCCCCAGGCATGGGATCCGCAAAAGTTCTCAGCTCTTGGTGTACATTCTCAAGGTAATAAGAATGACTATGTGTCTGCATTGTACCTTGTGTGTACCACTTTAGACTATGGGCCTCATTACGACCCTGGCGGAAATCGTGGTGCAATATGCACCATGGAGCACGGCGGAAAGCTGCCGATAGCGCCATGGGGGTTGGCGGATTTACCGCCCCATTCCGACCTTGGCGGGGCGGTAAATCCCCATTCCCCATTTTACCCTTCCCCATTCCCATTTTTGCCCCATAGGGTATAATGGGAGTGGGGAAGGCGTTAATTACGCCACCGTAAAATACGGTGGCGTAATTAACAACAAGGTCCCGTAGCGCCATGGATTTCTCCGCCCGGAAAAACCAGGCGGAAAACGCTCCATGGCGCTACGGGAACTCGTAGTAGGGCGGACGGGTCCGCCGCGAATACCGCTGGCGTAAACCCACTCCGCCAGGGTCGTAATGAGGCCCAATGAGAGTGCTTGTTCATCTCGTGCAACACTTGTCTCACATTGTAACATCTTTGTTGCAAGTTTCTGTCTGGCGGCGTGAGATCAACTCTTTTTCCCAACGCCAGTTTCTGTCTATTGTCTGAGTCCATCTCCTCCTCCCCATTTCCAATCAGTACTGTGACAAGGAAGAGGCAACTGGGAGCAATGAGGATTACCCATAAGGATAACATTGGGAGTCAAGGAGAGGTCTACTGCAGTCCACCACGTGTTCAGAGACCAGGATTTGGAGCTCCGCAGCTCTGAATTATGAAGAAATTTTCACATTTATTGCGGCTAGTGTTACTGTTATTCAGGGAATGGAATGTAATTCATATCTGGTGGCCTTGGCAGCAGGTCCTGTCTCACACATTTGCTCTTGTCCAGCCTCAATTCAACTCAGCTCTTGCTGAGAGGCTTGTGGCCTGCTGGTATTTTCCTAAACCATTATGCTGTTCCTACAGTGTCCATGCTATTCTGTATTCTCCATACATTAGTCACACTTGGCTTTGTCAGGTCCCATAGGTGCTCCTGCAGTTCCATAAGGTTATTTGCATATACGCATCTGCAAGCTTTACTCAGGATCTCTTGCTTCTTGCGGTTTCTGTGTTGCTGTGTTCAGCAATGACAGTATGTGTATGTATCTGTCCTCTATCTATAGAACTGCACGCACATGTTCTTCATGTATTCAGGTGTGTGTTTGTGTGTCGATGTGTGGCTGGCATGTGTGCTTCATATCTAACGCTGCTAAATTGTGGTGTCTCTAACAACGTCAGTAATGTGGCTTCTCATCGCTTTAGTCAACACTGTCAATTGAAGTCTCTTTAGTTGCAGGCTGGGGCTCCTCGTCCACTCTGGGGTAGACTTGTACTGCTCCGGGCATGTAGGGCTGGCTGAAAGTGTACCTTTTAACATACGTATCGATCATTGGAGCACTAGGAATTGGTCCGAAATAGTATGGGCATTCACGGTACCTCCTGGCCTTCTTACGTGTCATGTACCTTATAGGAGGGGGAGGAGAGGGGGAATTTGCCCATCCCTCTTCATTCCGAGTAATAGACACTTGTACTAGATGTGCTATCCTGACAAACAAATCGTTGAGCATTATGTAGGGGAGCGGGGATGACAAGTTAAGAAAATTCAAGGTTTGTAAATCTTATATGCCTAAATGTATGTTTTTCCTATTAAAATGCAAATAAAACTAAAGTTTTTAAAAAAAGAATTCTGTACAAAAAGTGACGTGTGTGCAAAGACTCAGAATTGAATTATTTCAGGTATTTAAAATCAAACTTCGATACATATTTGTACCAACTTGAGCTGGGAAGATGTGTGGTGAAGTACCTACATTTCAGTCTAGGCTCAAATTCTGGCTTTACCACTTAACTAAAGGGTGTAATCCTTGGCAAATCATTTAATCTCACAGTGTGTTTCCTACCAAAATTAGGTGCCGCTAGAAGTGATTCATTTTGCAGAATAAACTAATAAAAAAAGCCCCACTCATGGTTTAAAAGATGGACAGCACAGGGGTCAGGGTCTGCCAAGGAGATACACACACAAATATGGCCTCATGTATTGAGCACAATTGTGACATTCAATAGAAAAGCAAACTAAACATGTTAAACAAAAAGTCATCATGTACAATTGCATATTTTAAACAGTATCTGCCAGACAATTATGTATAGTGGGTGGTAGCGTAGCAATGACCCATCCTCCCTGCCACGTCTAACCCAGAGTGATACTAAGAGGCCGGAAAACCCTAAACCTGCACTGTCTATCGCCTGATCCAACTATCTCCTGCATGCTAGCACTCTCACACACCCACAACACAATAAAATATGCTGCAACATTGCAACAAAAAAGAAAATGTTGTGCTTGAAAATATTTATCGATGGTGAGGGGGGCTGTCTTTCACAACAAGATGGCTGGACCACAAGCACCGCCTCAATGACCTGCTGGGAGTAACCACAGTATTGAGGGAGGTATTGTGGAGCACACACAATCTTAGATGGAATAAGGACTGGGGGGACTTGTCGCTCATCTCTGCAGACGAGGAGGTGGCATCATCCTCGCTTCTCCCCAGCCCAGCCAACAAGACCTGGTGCGGGTAGGGTGGGATAGGTGTGAGTGGTTGTAAATGGAATAGTAGTCAGCAGGAGCTGATGGGAGGTGACAGGGTGGTGAAAGCTGAAGGAGGAGTGGATAGATTAGAAGGGGGGTGAGCAGATGGGAAGGGAAGATAGGTAGAATGATATTGCCACACTATTATTCCTGATTCTCTTTTGCGCTCTACTATTTTTTATAGCTCAATTATAAGCAGTATGTTAATAAAAGGTACAAAACATTAGTCCTAAGGCATGAATAATTGGGATTAATCTCTCTGACTCTTGTTATGGGTTCTGCAGTATATAACTTTCATTGTCCTTGGTTTCACAATAGTTTTCCTTTTGGAGATGGGGGAGCGTATCGAAGATGAAGTGAGCAACCAATAGAAGGTCAAAGTAGTGAGGGAGCTAATGGAGGAAACAAAGGATTAAATGAAAGAAGAGAGCAGAAGATTGTGCAAAGGGTACTGCAGAGGCAGTGATTTTGGAAGAAATGAGCAGGTGAAAGGCAAGGGAAGATTTCACATTTGAACAAACTGAGTGAACCTGGGAAAATCACTTTATGTCAGCAAAACCTGGTGAGGTGAACAGGCGTATTCCAGCCAGAGTCATACCCCCAAACACACAGGTCCAAAAGAAGAAAAAGACAACTTAAAAACATGTAACATTTGTTACACTAGTGACAGCCATTAACTACTCCCGTCATAAACTCCACCCCCAGGCCCGACCTACCCGGGGCCATCTGCCAGCTTTGCCCAAGAATCTCTTTGCCTTAAATCTGCCATGGAGTGAAATCTTAACAAGCATCGTTATCAGACATTCAAGTAGTCTTGCAAGTAAATATTAAATAGAATAAGTTCCCAAAAATAGAAATCTCACCTCCCCTGCACACTTTCACTGGCCAGAAAAAGTAGCCAAACTTTTAAAGTAAGGTTTCTGGATTGATTAGTGTCTATTAACCAACTAGGTATCAAATCATTTTGTGAGCATGAAAGATTTCAATATAAATTCATAATTCATATACTCAGAGTAAAGTTTTATGTTCAATAAAATCAATTTATTGTTATGACCCATCGCGTTTCGAGAAATCATCTCTTCATCTTGACAGCTTGTGTTTTCTACAAATAATCGAAGGAAGATAGTCTTATATTGATATTAATCCAAATGTTTCCACACACCATAACAAACGGTTAACCAAAATAACTTGTAGTCAGTATTCTCTAACTCTACAGTTCAATTTAAAATCATAATTTCAAACATTCAATCATGCATACATGTAGCAAAATCTACCTTAAAATCTCCAGGGTCCTAACAGCACCAATCCACGGCAAAATATACTACGGGAGGCTGAATGATAAGATCATCAGGTAGCTAGATCTCTATAATTACTAGCTGTCAATGAAGAACAAATTAGGCAAACGCCCCACCTCTCCTTCTCCGGGAAGATATACTCAAATCCTTCTAACGTCGAAATTGGTAAGTGTCTGACAGGCATGGTATCAAGAGAGACACAGACTCAAAAGCAACAGTTTGAAAACTGTTATTGTCAAACTCTGTGGGGTTGGTGTAATGCCTAACTTGCCCAATCTCTAAGGACGTTGTTCCCTCAACTGATGCTTCTAAGGGCCGTTGATGTCCATAAGTAAAAAATTAAAGTTTGTCTGCATCCAAACCTATGCTTGCCCTCACTCTTAAACCAAATGTGATGGGGTATTCTTAAAGGAAAAATGGTGGTTAAAAAAGAAATGTAAACCGAGGCTGTTTTCAGGTAGTCTTACCAATAGGTGTAGTTCTGCCAGTTCAAAAAAATAGTTCAACTCTAAAGGATTGCCCTTGGAACCTTCCACGTAGGGCTCCTGCAGCAAGTCAATAAAGTTTGCAATGTCTCTGGGTCTCTTGGGGTTCCCTTCCCCAAGCTCGGAACGCTCTGGTTTCAAAACAAAAAGTTACAGTTCTTTCCATGCCTCTCAGGGTCCCCTTCCCCAAGTCTAGGCCTCTCTGGGTCAAAGGATTCACAGTTTCTTACTTTACAACTCAAAGGAGGATTCACAGTTCCAGTCAGGCCTCTCAGGGTTCCCTTCATGGGCGTAGGACATGGGGGGGATAGGGAGGACAGATCCCCCTCACAATTTTAAGTGGGGGGGATAAAATAGCATTTATCCCCCCAGTTTCCGCCAGTTTGTGTCTCTCTCTGCTGCACCCGTTTGTGTGTCAGGCGTGTCTCTGTGCAGTGATGCATGCAAAGTTCAGACACTGGCGTAGCAGGGGCCCCGCAGCCCCCGCAGTGTGGGGGGCCAGCTAGCACATGTCCTGGGAGATCCCCCCCTGGAGAAAAAAATGAAAAATATATTTTTTCAAAAATTGATTTTTTTTAAATGTTTCTTTTTGTAAATCACAAAATCGAACGGGAATATCCAATTAGTATTTTATGGCATTAAGGGCACCTCAGTAGTTCTGAATGTTGAGTGCGGGCAAAATGGCTTTACCTGTCAGGGTACAGGACCTGCTCGCAGTCTGCCGCTGTAGCGTATGAACTGCTGAGTCATTCTACGATTCACGGGGACCTGGCTTGGCGTTAGTAACGCTGTTGCTAGGACTCCATGGTCATTTATACGGCGGCCATCTTGGGTGGGGATGGGTAGCCACTAATTGTGGAAGCGAGTGAACTTTCCATCAATTGCTCAGATTGTGAAAAGAAAGAATTTGCATGGGTCCCCATGTGTCTGGGGTCCAAGTGTGTAAATTAGCCACTGTGTTTAATACAGGTTTCCATGGCAACCGACAATGGGCAAAAAAGGGCGTTAAATGTTGTGCCAATCGCTCGGCTTGTACACCAAAAGTGTTTATGTAGGTCCTCACATGTGTGGAGATCCCAACTGTAGGAGAACGGACGTAAAAGAAAAGGGAACGCCTCCAACCCTCCCTTCTGACACTGGGGGCGGGCCTGATCCCTAGGCTGGGATATGCTGTGCGAGTGTCGTTGATCGGTGCGGTTCTAGAGACAGCATCACATCAAACCAAATCAAGGGTGCAGTAAAGTCCCATATAGAGTCCAAAACAACAATCTTACATTGACAATAAACATTTTGCCTCGTCATTGATAACTTCGTGTGCAGATGTATAATCAAACGACCTTCGGACACATTGTTTTGCGATGACAGTAATGGTACATCAAGAGACTGTTGTATCTAGCTCACACAACATACATTCTTTTTATCTTGGTTTTTTGATTTCTATAGAATAAACAGACAGAAGTGACTCTGTTCATATATATAGAATTACAGATCTATTCTATCACCAAGGAATGGGATTTCAGAGGAAAGATTTCCACTCAACTGAAATGTTTAGTCCGGCCTGTACAGTATTGAGTTTGTGAACCCAGCGTTGTTCTAGTTGGGTTAGTATTTTATTCAGGTCTCCACCACGTTTTGCTGGTTTGACCTTCTGAAGGATGAACCATCTAAAATCAGTGTCCTTATGGTTCTTTTGGATAAAATGTTCGACTAAGGGCTTGTCTGCTACCTTATTTCTAATGCAGGAGCGGTGTTCAGAGATGCGCATTTTTATGGCGCGTATTGTTTTCCCTACATAGAGGAGGCCGCAGGGACATTGTATGATATATATGACCCCCTTCGTGTTGCAATTGGTGAAATCTTGCATTTTCCATTTCACTTTGTCGTGTTCAAAAGATCTCTTTTGTAAGGTCAAAGGGCAAGCCACGCAGTGTCCACATTTGTGGTGTCCAACTAACGGGGGTAGATCCCAGAGCGTATTGGGTGCTTGCGGGGGTGGTTCTATGAAAGTGTGCACCAGTGTGTCCTTGAGATTCCTGTTCCTTTTAAAGGCAAAACACGGCACATTGTTGAGTGTGCCAGGATGTTTGACCAGGTGCCAATTCTTTTTGATGGTCCTCTGGATCAATTGGCTGAGTGGTCCGAAAGTGGTGACGCAGACTAGCCTGCCCAGATCCTTTTTGGTTTTGTTCTCTAGACAGATTTCTCTTGGTGTATGCATGGCCCTTTTCTTCGCTTGGCTAATGGATTTTTTTGGGTAGCCTCTTTCTGTAAGTCGTTCGGTCAGTCCATCTGCGTGTTGTTGAAATTTTTCTAGATCTGTGCAGCTTCTCCATATGCATAGAAATTGTCCATATGGTAAATTGTACTTTAAACCCATCGGATGGTAACTTTGAAAATGTAATAGACTGTTGCGGTCGGTGAGCTTTCGGAAAAGTTCAGTTTTTAGCAGATCGCCAGTTCTGTAGATGTGGAGGTCCAAGAAATCTATTTAGTGGTGGTCCCAATGTATTGTAAATTTGATATGTGGATTCCTTTGGTTGATCCAGTTATGGAAGCTTAGTCATTCGTGAGATGTGCCCTTCCAAACGATGATAATATCATAGATGTAGCGTTTCCGTAGGGAGATGTTCTTCAAAAAAGGGTTTTCTGTTGTGAACACATTGTTTTTTTCATAGTTGGACATATACAAATTAGCGATGTCCGGGGCAAAAGTGGCCCCCATGCTCACCCCCTTGGTTTGCTTATAGATTTGGTTTTGAAACAGAAAAAAGTTCTCGGACATGGCCAGTCTCGTACATTCCAGGATGAAATCAGTCGGAGTGGAATTTAAATCTTCTCTGGTGTTCAGGATGTCTCATATGACTTCTAGCCCTTCTTGTTGTGGTATTGATGTGTATAAAGCCTCTACATCCATGGTGGCAAGGAGGCTGTCATCAGTTACAATGATGTTGTCAAGTAGATTTATGGTGCTGGTGGTGTCCTTCAGGTATGAGGGCATCTGAATTACAAAGGGTTTTAAAAAATGATCGGTGTACAAGGATAGTGGTTCTAGGAGGGATTCACATGCCGATGCTATCGGTCTCCCCGGTGGTTTTTCTGAATTCCTATGCATCTTTGGCAAAATATAAAAAGCCGGTGTGCGTGGGTTGGTCTTGTTCAGGAACATTTTTTCATCCTCGCATATCCATCCTTCATTGAGGGCATGTTGTGTGAGACTAGCAATTTCATCTTGAAGATCCTTTGTGGGGTTGTGGTCAAGAGGTAGGTATGCTTCGTGATCGCTCAAAAGTTGCAGGCATTCTGTGTTGCAATCAGACGTGTCCCAAACGACTATCCCTCCCCCTTTATCTGCGGGTTTTATTGTTATTGATCTGTCAGTTTCCAGGTTCCTTATGGCAGTCCTCTCTTCTCGGTCCAAATTATCCCTATAGAAGTTGTCTTTCTTGAAACCAGCCATGACGGTTTTAGTCACCACTTTTTCACCTGTAATGATGTCTGTTTTTTTGCGCTGTTGTTCTTGATCGGTCCCATTCTGAGAATGTAAGTATACTTCAAAGAAATGTTTCAATCGGACATTTCGGTAGAATTTTCGTAACTCTAACTCGATTTCGAAAGGTCGTGCCCTTTGGGCAGGGACGAAGGAAAGGCCCTTGCCAAGGAGTCTTAATTCTGGAGGGGTCATCACACGGGTGGAAAGGATGAAGACAGGTTATCCCTGGTTCTGCCCTTGATTCTGATACCATTGGCGCATTCTCATTCGCTGTCCTGGAGTTGAGGGTCGTCTCCTGGGTCTTCCTCTTTGGCCGTCTCTGGGAAAAAAAGGTTGTGGTAACTGCAGTCCGGCTGCACCTGGAAGACTAGATGAACTACCACTTCCACTTGAAGAGGTGCCCGCGAGATTTACTGATCTGTTTCTGCGATTGTGGTTCTGACTTGCTTGCAAATCTGCATAATAAGTTGGTCTCAAGTAGGGATAAGTCTTCTCCTCTGAAATATTAGCCAGATCCTTTTTGAACTTATCAAACTTTCTGTCTAGGGTTAGATTTTTGAACTTAGTGATCTCGATTTCCAGTTTGTGTAGCTTATCTTTAGCATCCTGGATAGACTTGTCCTCTAGGAATTTCTTCTCTAGTTCCAGTAGCTCTGTGCCTTGTTTGTCACATTCCTCTTTGGCCGTGTCGATGACTAGAATCAACCAGTCTCGGCTACACTTGTTACCCACCCCGCTGAAATTTTTGGTGAATTTCTGATTGTCCGTGAACACCCTGGGGATGTTGCGTACTTGCAAGCCTTCCGGGATTATGCCGGCCTTCAAGTACTCAAGCATAAACTGACCATGAAGTTCTGTTCGTATTATTCTTTTTTTCTTCTGATTTAATATCTCTAGTTGGTCCTCGGTTAAGCCTCTAGTGATCACACCCTCCTCATTGCGGAGTGGGGAGGTGGTCCCTAGAAGTTTTTTAAAATAGTCATCGGTATACAAGACTATATTAACCTTATCCATGAGGACAAGGATTAAAAACTTAATGTGGAAATGATGCCCACAGCCACGGGCTGAACAGACTAGATTCAAAAAGTTAGGGCTCCTGGTTGGGAGCCTATTCTACCCAGGAGGGTTAGTAGGGAACAATGATTACAATTGAATAGGTTCAAGAGAAATAGGTGCTATCAGATTACTCCTGATTTTTGTCACCCTCTGCATCAAAGAAGAATAAATATTTCCAAACTCTGTTGTAGAATCAATCTTATTTTTTATCACTCGCACAGCATATCCCAGCCTAGGGATCAGGCCCCACCCCCAGTGTCAGAAGGGAGGGTTGGAGGTGTTCCCTTTTCTTTTACATCCGTTCTCCTACAGTTGGACTCTCAGTGCTGGTTGCCATGACAACCAACACCAACATAGGGTTATGATTACCCATTGGGATCTCCACACACGTGAGGATCTACATAAATACTTTCGGTGTACAAGCCAAGCGATTGGCACAACATTTAACGCCCTTTTTTGCCCATTGTCGGTTGCCATGACAACCTGTATTAAACACAGTGGCTAATTTACACACTTGGACTCCAGACACATGGAGACCCATGTAAATTCTTTCTTTTCACAATCTGAGCAATTGATGGAAAGTTCACTCGCTTCCACAATTAGTGGCTACCCATCCCCACCCAAGATGGGCGCCGTATAAATGACCATGGAGTCCTAGCAACAGCGTTACTAACGCCAAGCCAGGTCCCCGTGAATCGTAGAATGACTCAGCGGTTCATAAGCTACAGCGGAAGACTGCGAGCAGGTCCTGTACCCTGACAGGTAAGGCCATTTTGCCCGCACTCAACATTCAGAACTACTGAGGTGCCCTTAGTGCCATAAAATAGTAATTGGATATTCCCATTCGATGTAGGTTTTTGGCCGCGGGACCATTTTTAAAGAAAAGAAAAACTAGGCTTGTTTACAATTGAAACTTCACCTCCAGCCGAGAGGTAAGAGTCTGTGTTATGAAGAGTGCCCGCCATAACCGAGTTGTTTCCAATCCCTTCTTAGGTGATCTTCATACCAACAAGAAACTCCTTTCTTTCTGTTTTTTCACAATAGGATCAGACAGAGATTCGCCTTGTGGCTTATACAACTTCCAATAACAGAATCTTTGGAATTAATACACCCATAGGTAAGCTGTGTGTGTTTTCAATACTGCACAGCGCATGATTTATTCTTCTTTAAATAATCGGTGCATGAATACTCCCCTGACAATTGTATCCATTCCCCCTGCAGCACAAACCTCATACAGTACAGACCCCCGTCCTGATGAAGGCCGTATACCAGATGTGGCATACTAAGCCCACCTAGAAACGGCTGAAACACCGTGGTGTAGATGCACTATCCCCAACTGCAGTACATCCATGCTGCTGTACACAATGGAAATGACTTGTTTTTGTCGAAATGTTCAAGTGATGTTGTAAATGTCCAATTGTTTATATGTTTGCCATTTTCATGCAAACTTCTTGACAAATTAAATTTGAATTTGATTTTGTCTTGCACACACAAAATGGTTGCCCTACCGAAAAACCTTTGACTCCGTGAGATGTAAATATTTTCTGTACTTTAGGTCAATGACCTCCCTTTTTCTCTTGTTGCTAACTCTGAAACGTCCATTTTATTTTGAACTGTACTAACTTTAGATAAAAAATAAGATTGATTCTACAACAGAGTTTGGAAATATTTATTCTTCTTTGATGCAGAGGGTGACAAAAAACAAGAGTATTCTGATAGCACCTATTTCTCTTGAACCTATTCAATTGTAATCATTGTTCCCTACTAACCCTCCTGGGTAGAATAGGCTCCCAACCAGGAGCCCTAACTTTTTGAATCCCTTAGGGACCACTACACACAATTAAAACTACAGGTGGCAATACAAGTTTTACCTTTGGTACAAGCCTGTACTACTATATTAAAGTGGTAGCAGTAGCGGAGCAGCCAGGCTTATCTCAAGAGTATATGAGCAGTAGAAGAGATTACACAAAGGGACCACAATTACTGTGACTCAAGCAATCACTGACTCAAGGTTTCAGGTAGAAAAATATAAGTACATTTATTTTAAAACCATTTGTTATCAACACAACACCTTTATTAAAATTAAAACTACACGTTAAATACACTACAACTGACCAATTCACTTTGTACGCTAGGAATCAGGGTAAGTACTCTGTGTTTGAGAGAACCGGTATTATGGAACAATACACGTTACCGTGAATACGATTGCGATCATCACTTTTTGACAGTTCGGTCTACTAAATAAACGCGTATCCGCGGCAAGAAATGCTACCGGGGCAAAAACACACTTAGCACCTGAGATACCCAGAGAGAGTTGGGGGCAAAAATCACAGGCAATATGTTAGTTAGGCAAACAGAATCGAAGAACACTCATGGACAGAAATGCAAGAGTCAAGAGGCCGGAGCCAGTGTCAAGTGGAACGGGTTCCTGTGTCGAGGAACACACGTCGGATTTTTCGTGATTCAAAGTTGCCAAGAGTACTTTAGATATTGTCAAATGTTCGGAAGCAAAAGTTATAAGAAGGAGGGAAAAATAAGGGCAAGCCTTATAAGCGAGGAATAGGGATTTCACCCAAGGTTCCTCAAGCAGGACACAGTACCTTTTCAAAGAAGAAGCTGGTGCCACGGAAGTTGTTCCTGGTAGTTTCCTGTAGACCCACGATTCCTGGCTTCGGCACAAAGAAGGACGATGAAGGGGGTCTACACCACACAGGGATGAGGCCGGCAGCAGCGACGATGAATAAAAGGTGCACTCCTTAAAAACTGGAGAGGCTCTTCGGGTGGCTATCCGGACCACTACAGCAGTGTGCAGCGATTCCGACCATAAAGGGGACCTCTGGCGGAAGAAGATGAGCTGGTTATCCCCACCAGGCTCAAGGGAAGAAGACTCCAGACTGGATCTTCCCTTAGTCGTTGAAGGGTAGATAGCTCAGGACTGCAGCAGGGCTTCACCGGGATGGGATAGTTGCAGCAGTCAACCTCTCCTCCACTACTCTTCAGTTCCTTCTAGTTCCAGTGGCGACTCTCTGACTTCCCGCCCAAGAGAAC
Source organism: Ambystoma mexicanum (assembly GCF_040938575.1). Lineage (NCBI taxonomy): Eukaryota > Metazoa > Chordata > Amphibia > Caudata > Ambystomatidae > Ambystoma > Ambystoma mexicanum. Next base: position 982,036,618 of record NC_090936.1, read on the forward strand.
AGCCCTTCATGCGAAAATCCCCCATTCACACAGCCTGGCTGTCAATCACCCAGCAGGGGGGTTGTCCAGCCCGGACAACTACCTCAGCCAATCATGAAAAAGTGTGACTTGGGTTTCCTAGGATACCCTGTGCAGGGGGTGACTACACCCCTCCCTCACATTCAGCCCACCTAGACACCCAGGTGCCTTGAGGAGGGCTTCTTGGCAGAAGCCCGCCAAAAGACAGTGAATAAAGAAGGCAAACCTGGTTTAACACCCAAAGTAAAACACAAGAAGGAGTTTAACAAAAAGAAATGGTGAATAAACCGCACCGGAGCCAAAAGAAAAAGCATTTGGTCAAGCGGGTTTAAGTTCGAGGCTAACACAATAGCCTACAATATTACCACGGTTATATTAGATAACCGCGGTAGAAAATTCGGGTAGATACCACTGCTACCAGCCATGTCTAAATGTTAAAAGAGCGAAACAAAGCTCTAGGAGGTACAGATTAAAAAGGGCTAAGGAGTAACCCTTTCCAGTACTCCATGTAAGATGGGGTGTACTGGATCTGTGGTTAATTTGACTAAGTAAAGTTAATGGTAACTTTACCCTTTTCTGGGGGACAGTAGTCACCCTCAGAAATGGAGTCGGTGGGAAGTTTGAACGACAACCCTGTGTCACTGCATGGAAGGTGCTGTGTGACACACAAAAGAAGGGGGCTACTGAAGTGGTGTACTCCAGAGTCCACAATCACCAAAAAACAGGTACAAACACATAGCAAAACACAAGTAAGAGTGTGGAAAAAGCTCACACTCTTCTTATCAAGTGGAAATAAATAACTCCAGAGATCCAGCAAAGCTGCTGAGGGACTCACTAGGTAAAGGAAATTAGCCATGAAATGAGAATTCTCCCTAACACTCGCTCCCCCCTGCAGACTAAGGGATAGGAGGATTTAATCCAATCCTGGATGGTTCTCATACCTCTAGTCGGTTATAAACATCCTAGAGACACCATCAGTATTTTGGTGGTGACTTTCTGCTCTGTGCTCAATGGAAAAATCAAATCCGTGCAGGCAGATTGACCATCTGAGTAACTTTGGGTTTTCCCCTTTCATTTACATCAGCCATCTCAAGGATTGGTGGTCAGTCTGAATGATGAAGGTAGATCCATACAAGTATGGTCTAAATGTCTTCAGTGACCACACAATAGCAAAACATTCTCGTTCTATTGTTGTCCACCTTGTCTCAGGATCCTTTAACTTCCTGCTGTTGAAACAAATGGGGTGTTCCCTACCTTTCTCATCCAGTTGACTAAGGACGGCACCTATACCTACATTAGAAGCATCAGTTTGTACAATGAAGGATTGGTGATAGTCAGGAGCTCTTAGGACTGGAGCTTGACAAAGGGCTTTCTTTAGACCTTCAAAGGTTTGATTGCACTCCTCATTCCATTTGAACTTTTTAGGAAATTTGGGAGAGGAGATGACATTCACGAGAGAAGCTATGGACCCATAGTTATCTATGAAGTTCCTATAGTACCCAGTGAGACCTAAGAAGGCTCTCAATTGGGTTTGAGTAGTAGGGGTGGCCCAGTTTGGTATAGCCTGTACTTTGCTAGGCAATGGCCTTATTTCACCTCCTCCTACCTCATGTCCAAGGTAGACCACTGTACTCTGACCAATATGACATTTGCTTGCCTTTATGGTCCGATGGGCCTGTTCCAGAGCCTGAAATACATAGCCTAGGTGTTCAATATGTTCTTTCCATGTAGGGCTGAACACTGCAATGTCATCCAAGTATGCCATGCAGAAGTCCTCCATCCCATTCAGAACTTGATTGATCATCCTCTGAAATGTAGCAGGTGCATTCTTTAGTCCAAAAGGCATTACCTTGAATTGGTAGAGGCCAGCTGGGGTAGAAAATGCAGTTTTCTCCTTGGCGTGGTCTGCCAGGGCTATTTGCCAATAGCCTGACGTTAGGTCAAATGTGCTGAGGTACTTGGCTGCACCAAGTTTTTCCACCAGCTCATCTGTCCTAGGTAAAGGATGGGCATCAGTCGTTGTGACTGCATTCAGAGCTCTATAGTCCACGCAGAATCTCAACTCCTTGAATCCTGCCTTTGGTACAAGCACAACTGGGCTAGACCATGGGCTAGTAGAGGGCTCTATAACCCCGAGATCAAGCATTTTGTTGACCTCATTCCTTATATGGGTTCTTACGTTGTCAGACATTCTGTAACCCCTGCTTTTGACAGGCAAACAGTCACCAGTGAGTATATCATGTTGGCCCCAAGGGGTCAAGCCTGGTGAAAGTGAGAAAAGGGAGGCAAACTGATTTAACAGTAAATTGCACTCATCTTGCTGGTCAGATGTGAGACTGGAAGAGAGATTAACTCCTTCCACTTGCTCATCTAAAGGTAAGCCTGTTAGAAGGTCAGGTAGAGGTTCACTCTCCTCCTCCTCCTGAGCTAGAAGCAAAGCTCCTATGTCAGGTCGAGAGACATATGCCTTTAAATGGTTGGTGTGAAAGACTCTGGGAGCCTCCTTAGGTTTGTCTAAGTCCACCAGATAGTTCACCTCTCCAGGTTTACCCACAACTTTGAAGGGTCCTATCCATTTGTCCTGCAAGGCCCTCTGCCTTGTGGGGACCATAACAAGAACAAGCTGGTATTGAGTAAACTCAACCATGTTAGCCTTCTGATCGTGCCAATGTTTGACTGGAGCTTGACCAGCCCTCAAGTTATTAGTTGCCTCTGCCGTCATGTGTCACATTCTCCTCCGGAGACCTATCACATAGTCAGTCACTCTGACTGGCTTGGGGGAAGGAGCACTCTCCAAGCCCTCCTTAATCAGGGCCCATGGACCTCTGACTGGATGGCCATAAAGAAGTTTGAAGGGACTAAATCCTACTCCCTCCTGAGGGACTTCTCTATATGCAAAGAGAAGGCATGGCAGTAGAAGGTCCCACTTTCTCTTAAGGGGTTCTTCTAAAGCACCTATCATGCTCTTCATAGTTCTGTTAAACCTCTCTACCAATCCATTGGGTTGGGGATGTTAGGCAGTTGAGAACTTGTAGGGTACTCCACAGGTTTTGCACATGGCTTACATGTAGTTGGACATCCAATTTGATCCCCTGTCGGATATCACCTCCTTAGGAAAACCTACTCTGGTAAAAATACCAAGTAGGGCCTTAGCCACAGCCGGAGCTGTAACAGTCCTCATAGGTATGGCTTCAGGAAATCTAGTCGCATGATCCACTACAACCAGGATAAACCTGTTGCCTGAAGATGTGGGAGGATCAAGAGGACCAACAATGTCAATCCCAACCCTATCAAAAGGAACTCCCACCACTGGGAGAGGCACTAAGGGTGCCACATTCTTGGATCCTCTCTTGCCAGAGGTTTGGGAAGTGTGACAGCTTCTGCGGAACTTGTCTACTTCTGAACCCCCCTTAGGCCAGTAGAAGTAAAGAGAGAGCCTTTCCTTGGTCTTCTTAAAACTTAAGTGACCAGCCAAAGGTATCTCGTGGGCTAACTGCAGAAACTGGAGTTGGTTCACTAGAGGTACTACAAGTCTTTTGCAGTCTCCAGGGGTTGACTCAGTTGGTTCACGGTAGAAGAGGCCATCTTCCCAGTGCAACCTATACTTCCCAGGCTCAGTCCCATTGAGCTGACAAGCTTCCTGTTGGCGAAGACCTTCCAAGGTAGGACACTCTCTTTGTCCCTTGCTGAAATCTTCCCTGGTGGGTCCACCTTCTGCCAGTAAAGACTGCAGCTCAGGATGGTCAACAGGGTCCAGATCCCCTACCAAGGTAAGATCTTCTTCTAGATCTGATTCCTCAGTCTCTAGTTTGACCATACAGGGTTGAACCTCACACTCATCCTCAGCTGGTGTGGGGGTCACAGATTTGACTTTGGACAGTCTTGGAGATGTCCTTCTGGGCACAGGAGTGCTTCCTGAATTCTTGCTGGCAGACTTTGGTTTCCCCTTGGTCTCTTTCTGACCTGCAATAGCAGTAAGTAAGTCCTGTGGACTTGGGGTGATAGTTTCCTCTATCATGTCCCCAGGAGAGCCTCTCAAGGTTCTCTCCCTTGCAGACCTAGTGAGCTCCTGCTTCCTTCTGCTGGGGGGTCTGGGGTTACTAGACACAACTCCAAGAGTTTTAAGGTCATTACCCAGCAGGACCCTCCCAGGTACGTTATTTTGCACACTCACAGGTATTCTAACAGTCCATAACACTGGATGAGAGCTGGTAACTGGGGAAACATTTGCACAGGGCCTCCAGCTAACTTGGTTAAGTGTTTGGGTGCCTTAGCAACATCCTCCACCTTGAAAAAAACATTCATCAACCACAGTTATGCTGGCTGATGGCAGGGGTTTTCTGACCATTCACAAGAACACTATCTTTGTAATACTCTTTAGTATTATCTGGGATGGAATTATAGACATCTAAGTTCTGTTATTCCCAAAAACACAAGGACACTAAAGAAACACTAGCTGAGACTCTCATGGGCTCATCAGCTAGTAACTGAATGTTTCCACTGGTCATAGATACTTCATCCCCCTGGGAGAAGCCTAAGGAGACAGTGTTGACCCCTGAAGGTTTACCCTTACATCTGGGATCTCCTTGCACATGGTCAGGTAGCCCGCAAACAAAGTATTTTCCAAATGCTCTCTGGAATGGGGGTTTGTTCTGACCTCCATATGGTTTGGGACCAGATGGTACACTAGCCTGATTCGGGTTTCCTAGTGGCTTACCGTGGTTATGTTTGGGGCCCTCTTTTGGATGGGAATTATTGGAATTCTCTTTGTTATCTTTCTTTGGCTGCTTTCCCTCATCCTTTTTCTGAGTTGCCCCAGAATCCTTGTGAGAAGCCCTGTTGGCAACCCACAAGTCAGCAGCCTTAGCTAGTTTCCTAGGATCTATCTCCTTTGAATCAGCCAAATGCTGTCTAAGCTCGGGGGATCAGACATCAAACATAGACTCCAACATTACAAGATTCCTCAAACCTTCATAAGTGTTCACTTTGTAACCCTTAACCTAACCATCAACGTTTTTGAAACATTCACAAACCCAGGTAGCCCAAGGGGTACCATCATACCTTTTGAGGGTTCTAAACCTCTTAAGATACTGGGAAGGGGTCTTCCCAAATCCAGCTATTAATGCTAGTTTCACACACTCATAATCCTTCTTATCCTCCTCCCCCAACTCCATCACAGCATCACTTCCAACAGGGGGAAGCCTAGAGAAAAGCCAGGGAATCAGCTGATTCCCTGAGATACCTTGAATCCCATGATTGTACTCAAACAATGCTAACCAATCCAAAACATCAAGTTTAGTCTCATACATACCAATCATTTCCTTTGGCATACGGGGTCTCTTAGGGCTGGCAAACCTAGAAGACTCTGGGAGAGAAGCAGTTTCTACAGACAATGTCTTCATCTCTAGTTCGTGATTCAGCTTCATTTCTCTGAGCCTTAACTCTTGATGTTTCATGGCAGTTTGTACATCAATACGTTTCACTTCTAATTCAAGTCTCATTTTCTCAATTGCAATAAATTCAGGAGTACGTTTAGGACCTGTGGGGGTCCCAGTGGACAGAGGTTGTGCTTTCTGAGCAGGCAAAGGAGTTGTAGGGTTACCTAACAAGGACTTCTTCCAAATCAACACTCTCAGAATAAGAAACATCAGTATCCACATTTGCTGGAGGTGTAGGCCCTTCTGACCCACTCTCCAGACTTTGTTTTCCTATTAACTTTGCAATCAATTCATATTTCTTTCCTTTATCAGAGAGACTCCTCTCCCTACACATGGTTCTCAAAACCTCAGCAGTGTAGTTCAAGAGACTCTCTTCAGTGTAGCTTTCCATATTTGACATGATTTCTCAGTAAAATAGAATTAGTGGTGTTGGCCTTGTGGTTAGTTGAAGCCAAGCAATAGCAGCACTCTAAGTGTAATCACTCTACTTCCAAATCCTCACCGCTATACACCAGTGTTAGGCAGAATCCTGTGAAGTGCCCTTAGGGACCACTACACACAATTAAGACTACAGGTGGCAATACAAGTTTTACCTTTGGTACAAGCCTGTTCTACTATGTTAAAGTGGTAGCAGTAGCGGAGCAGCCAGGCTTATCTCAAGAGTATATGAGCAGTAGAAGAGATTACACAAAGGGACCACAATTACTGTGACTCAAGCAAACACTGACTCAAGGTTTCAGGTAGAAAAATATAAGTACATTTATTTTAAAACCATTCGTTATCAACACAACACTTCTATTAAAATTAAAACCACACGTTAAATACACTACAACTGACCAATTCACTTTTTACGGTAGGAATCAGGGTAAGTACCCGATTTTTGAGAGAACCGGTATTATGAAACAATGGGCCTCATTACACGGAAGGCGGTAATCCAGGGTGCTATTAGCACCCTGGACCATGCCGGTAAATTACCGGCACCGCCTTGGCGGAAAGGGGATTTACCGCCCCATTCCAAGGTTGGAGGGGCGGTAAATCCCCCTTCCGCCATTGCCCTTCCCCATTCCCATTTCTGCCCCATAGGGCTCTATGGGAATGGGGAAGGCGCTAATTACGGCACCGCAATATTGCGGTGCCGTAATTAGCTCCGAGGTCCCTTAGCGGGTTGGTACTTAACGCCTGCAAGAAGCAGGCGTTGATTCCTCCAACCCGCAAAGGGACCTCGTAGTACGGCGGTAAGGGTTAACGGTCACCGTTGCCATTAACGGTGACCGTTAACCCTTACCGCCGTCCGTGTAATGAGGCCCAATACACGTTACCGTGAATACGATTGCGAGCACTCTTAGACAGTTCGGTCTACTAAATAAACGCGTATCCGCGGCAAGAAATGCTACCAGGGCAAAAACACACTTAGCACCTGAGATACCCAGAGAGAGTTGGGGGCAAAAATCATAGGCAATATGTTAGTTAGGCAAACAGAATCGAAGAACACTCATGGACAGAAATGCAAGAGTCAAGAGGCTGGAGCCAGTGTCAAGTGGAACCGGGTTCCTGTGTCGAGGATCACACGTACTTTAGATATTGTCAAATGTTCAGAAGCAAAATTTATAAGAAGGAGGGAAAAATAAGGGCAAGCCTTATAAGCGAGGAATAGGGATTTCACCTAAGGTTCCTCAAGCAGGACACAGTACCTTTTCAAAGAAGAAGCTGGTGCCACGGCAGTTGTTCCTGGTAGTTTCCTGTAGACCCACGATTCCTGGCTTCGGCACAGAGGACAATGAAGGGGGTCTACACCACACAGGGATGAGGCCGGCAGCAGTGATGATAAATAAAAGGTGTTCTCCTTAAAAACAGGAGAGGCTCTTCAGGTGGCTATCTGGACCACTACAGCAGTGTGCAGCGATTTCGACCACGAAGGGGACCTCTGGCTGAAGAAGATGAGCTGGTTATCCCCACCAGGCTCAAGGGAAGAAGACTCCGGACTGGATCTTCTCTTAGTCGTTGAAGGGTAGATAGCTCAGGACTGCAGCAGGGCTTCACTGGCATCGGGTAGTTGCAGAAGTTGACCTCTCCTCCACTTCTCTTCGGTTCCTTGTAGTACCAGTTGCGACTCTCTGACTTCCAGCCCAAGAAACCTGTCTTTTATGTGAAAATCCCCCATTCACACAGCCTGGCTGTCAATCACCCAGCAGGGATGTTGTCCAGCCCAGACAACCACCTCAGCCAATCATGAAAAAGTGTGACTTGGGTTTCCTAGGATACCCTGTGCAGGGGGTGACTACACCCCTCCCTCACATTCAGCCCATCTAGACACCCAGGCGCCTTGAGGAGGGCTTCTTGGCAGAAGCCCACCAAAATACAGTGAACAAAGAAGGCAAACCTGGTTTGCCGCGCAAAGTAAAACACAAGAAGGAGTTTAACAAAAAGAAATGGCAAATAAACCGCACCAAAGCAAAAAGAAAAAGCATTTGGTCAAGCGGGTTTAAGTTCGAGGCTAACACAATAGCCTACAATATTACCACGGTTATGTAAGATAACCACGGTAGAAAATTAGGGTAGATACCACTGTCACCAGCCATGTCTAAATGTTAAAAGAGCGAAACAATGCTCTAGGAGGTACAGATTTAAAAGGGCTAAGGAGTAACCCTTTCCAGCACTCCATGTAAGATGGAGTGTACTGGATCTGTGGTTAATTTGGCTAAGTAAAGTTAATGGTCACTTTACCCTTTTCTGGGGGACAGTAGTCAGCCTCAGAAATGGAGTCGGTGGGAAGTCTGAACGACAACCCTGTGTCACTGCACGGAAGGTGCTGTGTGACACACAAAAGAAGGGGCTACTTAAGTGGTGTACTCCAGAGTCCACAATCATCAAAAAACAGGTAAAAACACATAGCAAAACACAAGTAAGAGTGGGGGAAAAGCTCACACTCTTACCAAGTGGAAAGAAATAACTGCAGAGATCCAGCAAAGCTGCTGAGGGACTCACTAAGGAAGGGAAATTAGCCATGAAATGAGAATTCTCCCAAACAAGTCCGAGGGCTCACCCCACCCCATGACATGGAAGACTGCAGGCTGGAGGCCTCCATGTCATGGGGTGGGGGAGCCCTATGACTTCAAAAAGAAATAGTTTATTTTTGAAGGCACTCTGCCTTCATAAAGAAATTATTTCCGTTATGGATCTGTCCTTAATGGAAATCATTTCTTTATTAAGTCAGAGTGACTTCAAAAAGAAACAATTTCTTTTTGGACTAATAGGGCTCCCCTCAACACCATAAAGTGTGCGTAACTGAGTGTATTATGAAAGGGTGTACACTTAAACGTGTAGGTGACTGCCTGTGTGAGTGTATGGTGAAAGGGGGCACACAAATGTATGGGTGGCTGGGTGTGCGTGTGTGCATGTACGGTGAAAGGGTGCACACTTAAATGTATGGGTGGCTGCCTGAGTGTGCCTGCATGGTGAAAGGGTGCACACTTAAATTTATAGGTGGCTGTCTGTGTGGGTGTATGGTGAAAGGGTGCACACTCAAATGTATGGGTGGGTGCCTGGGTGGGTGTGCCTCTATCGTGAAAGAGTGCACACTTAAATGTATGGATGGCTGGGTGTGGGTGTGTGTATATGGTGAATGGTATGTGCGCTTGTGTTCAGGGGTGCAACAAAACCTATGTTTCGGGGGGGCTAATCCTTCAAATGTTGGGAGAGGCGCTAACTTCACGGGCGGTGGGGGAGGAGAAAACTTATTTGTGGGGGGCATCTAACTTCTTTATGCATTTTGATGGGACTATTCTAGTGCAGCTTCAATGTTACACACAGTTAACTTTAAGTCTGAAAGCACCCATTTATGGACTGCTGTGAGAATGAGCGGTCTCTCCTGTCCCCTCTCTACCCTTCCAATCACTCCCCTGACATGCAAGTACTAAACCCACATTACAATTTCAATTGCCTAAAAAATTTGCCATTTGAATGCAGGTACTAACAGTGAAATGCTTTACGTTAACAGCGAAACCCAGGTGCGGTTTAACACCTGTTTCCTGTTCTGTTCTGTTCTGTTCTGTCTAAGTTGAGTGAACATAGCCCAAAATTTCAGGGTGGGAGGTGCTGAAGCCCAGTCAACTCAATGGTGTTACGCCACTGCTTGTGTTTAATGCCTTGATTACATATTGGTAATCGTCATTACTCCTAGCCCTATTCTTCCTCGTCCCTGTACTTGTGTATGAGACAGTACTTGTGCATGAGGCACTCTACCTCATACACAAGTACTGGGTGTTAGGCAGAAACCTGTGCAGTTCCCTTAGGGACCACTGCAAAAAGTTTAAGACTACAGGAGTAAGCAGTAAACCCAATTGGTAGCAGTCTGCACCACCCAGATTTACCTGGTAGCTGTGTCTGAGCAGTCAGACTTCTCTCAAGAAGAGTTAGGCAGTATATAGAGTATACACAATAGGGCTAAAAATATAGTAGAACAAGCAAACACTGACCAGAGCTTTGGTATAAAGGTATATAATTATTTATTTAAAAACACACTTATGAAAATACACTGGCACTGATATATCAAGCAAGTTCAAACACAGTCACTATAAGTATATACACCTCCCTAGTTAATTATTCGACAAGTCGAGGTTAAGACACCACTTATTTAGCAAAACAGGGGTGAGCGCGTAACCGTAGATGGCACTCCAATGATTTGTTTAAAAAGGGAGAGAAAAGGCAGAGTAGGAAAATAACACAGTACCAACACTTTTAAGAAACCACAGCAAGTCAAGAAAGGCAGGGTCTACTGTAGAGCAAAAAGTTCATAGGCCAGGCCCACTCTTGAAGAAAGCAAGGCGGAATGTGCCCAAGATCACACAGTGGAAATGCACTCAAAGTCTTTGCAGAAAAGTGTCAAAAGAGGTTGGATCAGTTCAGAAAGGTACAGTTAGCAGGTCTAGGGCCAACCCGGTTGGAAAGGCAAGGATTTACGGGACACCTTGAACAGTCCGTTGAAAGGGAGGCCAGGCGGGACGCAGTACCTTAAATGGAGAGAACGTTCCAGCAGTGGCAGTTGTTCCTGGCAGCAGGTGCAAGTCGTGGCTTCGACCAGAGGAAGAGATGATCTCGACGGGGAAGAAAGCTGGAGGTCGTTGCACTGCCAGGGATGAAACCAGCCGCGGGGTTCCCGATTAAAAGGTGCAACCCTTTTATTCGCGGTAGTGGTGAAACGTGGCTATCCGGCCGCCGAGGTGCTTGGCACGGGCGATTCGACCACGAGACGTCCAGGAATGCGAAAAAGGTGAACTGGTTGGTCCCACTAGTTCGAAGGGAAGAAGACTCTCCTGGAAGATGATCTCCTCTGTCGTCGGGGGAGTGGTGAGGTCGTACAGCAGGGCTCCACCGGTGGTGTCGTCGGTGTAGATGGCTCAGCTTCTCCCCTCTTCGGATTCTTTAGGTCCTGTGGCGACTTCTGAAGTTCCAGTCCCCAAAGCCCTGCTTTTATGCAGAAAAACCCCCATTCACCAGCCTAGCTGTCACTCAAACATGCTAAGTGGTGAGCCGGGCGGCTCAGCACTGGGCCAATCACACAAGAGTGCGACTTGAGTTGCCAGGTCAACACAGTCCAGGTTGCCTATTCCCCCTCCCACACATCCTGTAGACCCCAGACAGAGTGGCACCACTTTTGGAGGCTTCTGTGCAGAAGCCCGCCAAAACGTGGAACAAAGGGCTCAACTTGGGTTAGAGTTTCAGAGGCGAACAGAAACGCCATTTTAAAACAGAGTCCTGGCAAAAAGACCCAACCGGGGAATAAATATTAAATAAATAACCCGGTGGTATCTTTAACATTGCACCAAAAAGTGGTGGGATTAAAATCAATGGGAAAATCCCATAGGAAATATTCCAGTAGAATATTTCGCGTGGTATCCACTGCCACTAGCCAGAAACTTGACAAGGGGGGACTGGACAGTGCCCCCTTGGAAAACAGACCCAAGGGCAATCGAATTACCCCTACCAGTACTTCCACACTATTATGGTTTGTACTGGTTCTGTTCACAATTTGAGACTAGTAAAGCCAATGGTGACTTTACATGCCCTGGGAGACAGTAGTCAGTCCCAGAGTATGGATTCTATGTTTGGGGGTCACTATGATACCCCTGTGTTACTGCACTGAGGGTGCTGTGTAACACACATACCAAAAACACATGAAGCCCTATGGAGTAAAAGACCCCATAGCCCATACAACACATTAACAGTCAAAGGACATACTCAAATCATGCCTAAGAGTGGGAGGAAAAGAGTCTCACTCTTAGCAGGAGAAAAACATAAACCCCAAAAATCCAGAAGCTGCTGGGGGACTCACTAGGTTTGGGAAATTAGCCTTAACAGAGAATTCTCCCTAACACTGGGATGAGGTAGAGTTACATGGAGGTAGTGCCTGACTTAGCTACTGGTAATCTTCATTACTCCTAGTCCCCCTCTTCCTCATCCCAATACTTACCTATGAGACAAGGAGCCTCCTACGTAAGCTCTCGGACAAGGAAGAGGGATGCAAAGGTAATTCCGGGCCAATGAGCTGATTTTGGCGGATAGGGTAGGACGTAGGAGAGAGAGCGGATGTGTGGTGTCAGGATTGTGCGATAAATCATAATGGTTGTCCAGGTCCAGGCTAAGCAGGCATGATATGTGCTATTAGTGCCTAGAGAGGCATTTTGGTGCAGCCAGTCTAATCATTCCTCAGTTTGGTATGACTTTTTTTTAACTGCGCATTTCTGATAAAGCAGACCTGCTAAGTGTAATTACCTGGCTAGACTGGCATTTGGGTGCTTCCAATCTAGCCATTTCTTACTGTGGCATTGTATATTTTTCTGGACATCTCTGATAAAATTATATGATATGATATAAGTCATTTATACAGCATAGCTCTCAACTCACCCGCTTTTGGCGGGTGTCACCTGCCTTGCAAAGGGCTGACTCACCCGCCAAGCCTCCTGCACGCCCATTCATTCCAATGGGCGTCTCACCCGCCAAAAAACAAAATCGGCCCCAGAAAGTCTCGTGGACAATGCAAAGGGTTTTGAACTTGATCCTTGCAGCCACCGGGAGCCAGTGGAGAGATTTCAGGGCTGGAGAGATACAATCTCTCAGCTTGAGGCCAAGGATAAGTCTCTCAGTCCTGTGCTGGATTAGTTGCAGAGGGCACAGAGAGTAGAGGAAGGCAGATTGAGAAAGCGGTTGTTGCAGTAGTCCAGCCTAGAGTTAAACAGGGCTCTGGAGACAGTGAGCTTCTGGGGGAAAGTGAGAAAGGGAAGAGTCCCTTTGAGGAGGAGCAGCTGGTAGTGGGACTTCTTGGCGACGTCCGAGATGTGAGGAGAGAAAGAGAGAGGTTTTTTGCCTTGAAGGAAGGTGAATGAAGAGGGCCCAATGTGGGCGGCCACAGTGAGAGAGGGAAAGCAGGGGCAGGGGTCCCAATGAGAATGATCTCCGTTTTACTGGCATTAAGGCAGAGATCGTTGGAGGTGCACCAATCCTGAATTGCTGATAGACAGGAATGAGCGAGAGAGGAGAAGAGCCTGAAGGAAAGCTGAGTGTGAACCGCAGAACATTGAAATTTAGAGGAGAAGGTGGAGATCAGGTGGGCCAATGGGGCCAAGTAGAGGTTGAAAAACCCAGGTGAGAGGATAGAGCCCTAGGGAACGCCACAGGTAGAGAGAGAGGTGGCAGACAGAAAGGGACCTAGTTGGACCTATAGGGGCAGTCCATGTGGAAGGAGGTATGGCACTCCAGGGCCTTATCCATGATGCCCATGTTCTCACGTAGTTGATTGATCAGGATGGCGTGGTTGACTGTGTTGAAAGTAGAGGAAAGATCCAGGAGGATTAGGACAGAAGGAATACTGGAATCAAGGTTAGAGAGGTCTTCACAGGTGTTCAGCAGAGCAGTTTCCGTGCCTCCGGCAGCTCTAAAGCCAGACTGATTCATGGAGACAACCAACAGAATCAGTGTGGAGAGTGAGCTGGGAGATGGCCAGCTTTCCCAAGAGTTTGCCCAGGAAATGGGTGATGGAGATTGGGCAATAATTTGCTGGGCAGGTAGGATCGGCAGACAGCTTCTTGAGGAGTGGGTGCATAAGGGAGGGCTTAATGGGGGAGGAACGTTCCAGTGGCGAAAGAGTTATTTCAGAAATCGGCCAAGGCTGGAGCGAGGGTGTCAATATGGTCCTTGATGGTTCTAGAGGAGCTGGGGAACACCTGTTTGGACGACACTATCATAGATCGGACTTGTCTAGAAACCTTGTCAGGTGTTGTCAGAGAGAAAGAGGAGAACGGTGGAGGAGAAGTAGAGATTGCCAAAGGGGGGCAGAGAGAGGAAGAGGGAGAGGAAGAGGAGAGAGAGGACAGCATGTCCTGAGTTTTAGCAGAGATGTGAGAGGCCAGAGGCATACAGAGGGCCTGGTAGGGAACAGGAGGGGTGGAGACTGCAACAGGATTGACCAAATCCTTGCAGATTTTAAAGAGTTTGGCTGTGTTGTTAGAGGCCACAGAGAGCCGGGCTTGAATGTGTGCTCTCTTTTTGATGAGTGTTATTGCTTCAACTGGCATTTTGGTGCAACCAGTCTATGATTGTCTAAATGTGGCCTGGCATGCTTTACTGTAATGTTGTTATGTGTCTACACTGGTCTACATTGTGCAGCCGGTGGGACATGTTTTCAATGTGGCATGGAATTTTTAATAGCAAAGCATTAATGTTCCTGTGCACTGTGGGTGACTTGCAGGTATTGGATACATTACCCTACAAACCAATTGCAAACACTCAGACTTTTTAGCCAATTTTTCTCAGAAAGTGTGCTGTATATTGCATTAAAACACATATATATATTTCTCCTAGTACAGTGTGCGGCATACCCCTTCAGCAGCACGTTGGTGCGTATTGTGGAAACGTGATAATCTAGGCCGGCCCAGAGTGTGGCACGTGATTTGTTGCCGAGATGGGGGGCCCCCTCAGCATGGCTCACAGGGGGGCCCCCACATTTTGTGTTACGCCACTGAGTTCAGACAGTCAGCAACAGCGCCGCGGCCCAGGTATTGGTAATGGTAAACAAACAAGATTCTTAACTCTGCTGCCTGCTGTGCAGCTCGCTCATGCGTTCCCCCTGCCCCTGCCCCTCCCCCCACGTCTGACGCCTGCGCATTTGGAGCATCACATGCCCAGGCCAGCATAAAGCACATGCCCTTGCATGTGCGCAGCCTCAGCTTCAGAAGCTACTAGCCAGGCAGCGATGCATGCTCGACCTTCTGGAGACTGGAGTCCTGAGGAGAGACCTCACACTTACTCAGCCTACTAAGTAAGGTAAATCAAGTCAAAGTGGCCCCAGGCAGGTGTGTTTTCGTACAGGGGTGCCACAGCGATGCAACGTTGCCTGTTTAGTCAATGTTCAGAATTCAGGAAAAGCCAGCAAGCCCCTTAATTCATCCCACTTGATAATTAATTGGCACATGATAAATTGTAACACTTCCCCGGCTTTCGTGTCTGGCACTTTTAAAGCTGCATAAACTGCTGATGGCGCTGAGTGTGGGGCAAGGGGGGTTTTGTGCGGCACGGTTTCTCACCACACAAACCTGCGCTGCTTGGTCACACACTGTGGGTCTAAGCAAAAGATTGTGCACAGTTGTGAAGTGCCCCCCCTCCATCCCCATGCCCTGTCTGACACCCTGGGAGGTGCAGTGCAGGCCGGGCCAGCATCAGGTGTTGGGGGAGGAGGATTTAATTAGAGGGAACAAACGAGCGACCATCATATTTAACACACTGCTACTAAGGAATCCATCAAGCAGCGAAAACAGGTGAGGAAGGGGGAAACCTGTGACAGATTGAGATGCCACCTGACCGAAGTCGATACAGACATGGCGACGGCCATTCAGGATCTTATGCGCGGCATGCAGGAACTAACGGCCGAAGTACAAAACCTAAAGGCAAAGAATGCTGCGCTAAAGCAATTGGTTTGATCCTGCGATTCTGCATCGAAGGAGAGCGTACTATTGGGCGGCATTGTTGACAAATACGATGGGTCAGCAAAGAACCTTTGTGGATTCCTAGATTCCTGTTTGGTCCACTTTACTTTTAAGCCCTATTATTTCTCCACCCCCAGGGCTAAAGTGGGCTTTATTATTTCACACCTTTACGGGAATGCATTAACCTGGGCCACACCATTAGTTAATGCCGGACATGCCCTCCTGGATGATTATGACGGATTCATTCAAGCACTTAAGACCATGTTTGACCGCCCAGATCAGGTCTATAGTGCTCAGGAATGCCTTCTCGATTTCCAGCAGGGTTCCCAGGATATGCTCACATATGTAACCCGATTTAAGCAATTGGCTAAAGAAGCAGACTGGTCCTCTGAAGCCTGCTTCACTCTCTTTCGAAGAGGGTTAAACAAAGACATCAAGGATGAACTGGCCAGGGTGGCACGTCCAAGTTCATACCAGGCCCTTATGGATCTTGCTCTACAGATTGACTTTCGCATTCAGAAAAGGAAGGCAGAGAAAAAGAAAATCAAGTTACCCTTCCAGAAGAACCCCACGAAATCCGAAAGCGGTTCTGCCCCTATTAACGAACCTGAACCCATGCAACAAGGGGCCTTTCGTGGACCAATATCCCCCCAACAAAGATTACGAAGGATCCATACCGGTTTATGCATGTATTGCGCATCGGACAAACATTTAGTGAGAGAGTGTCCTATAGCTCCTCCACGGCGTTCGGGAAACGCCAGCTCTCGATCCTAGATGGAGCGCAGTTTCGGGAGAGAGATGTTGGCTCCACGTCTATACCATCCTTGAACTCTCCTGGACAAAACAATCTGGTAATTTTACAGGCCTTTCTATCGCCATCCAAGAACATCTACCCCATTCTGGCATTAGTGGACTGTGGGGCCATGGGAATATTCATAGACCAAGAATGGGTCCTTAAACACCATATTCCTTACGAATCCCGGAATGTCATGCAACCTGTAGAAGCAATTGATCGGAGACCCCTTTCTTCAGGACCAATAACCCTCCAGACTAAGGAAATCGAGCTTGCAATAAACCACCATCGAGAGAAGATAAGGTTTGACATCATAAAGTCCGCCCATTACCCATTGGTTTTGGGAATGCCCTGGCTACAAAGACACAATCCATACATAAATTGGGCAGCAGGTTCTTTGTTCCTGGGTTCGGAACATTGCATGTCTCATTGCCTTCCCCTGGACCCCGCTCCGACACCATCGGAAGGACTTGCAGCAAACCACCTAGGTCCACTCTCGGTCTCAAACATCATCCAGGTTCCTAAAGTCTATCAGGAATACTCTGATGTATTTTCTTCTACTATTGTTCAAGCCTTACCTTCTCATAGACCAGAAGACTGTGCTATTGAAACCGAACCTTCAGCTGTGATTCCCTTTGGGAGGATGTTCATTTTATCCGAACACGAGAAAAAGGCCCTCCGTGAATACCTAGATACTAACCTGAAAAATGGCACCATATGACCATCCAAATCTCCAGCAGGAGCGTCACTATTTTTTGTTCCAAAGAAAGACACCAATGAGCTCAGACCTTGCCTTTATTATCGAGGCCTAAATCAGTGCACCCTAAAGGATCGGTATCCGTTGCCCTTGATCTCAGACATCCTGGAAGCAGGAAGAGGAACTGTAGTATTCACCAATTTGGATCTTAGAGGTGCCTACCATCTGGTCCGTATTAGAGAAGATGACGAATGGAAGACAGCCTTTAGGACACCCTTTGGTCATTATGAATACTTGGTCATGCCTTTCGGACTTGCTTACACCCCGGCGGTCTTCCAACATTTCATGGATCGGGTGTTTCGGATATGCTATTCATTTTTATCATCGTGTATCTGGACGATATCTTAATATTCTCGAAGGACCCACTCAAGCATGAGGAACATGTTAAGGCAGTGTTACAACGGCTACGTGAACACAAGCGTCTGGCAAAACCCGAGAAGTGCCTTTTTCATGTCCCTACTGTTCACTATCTAGGATTTGTTCTTAGTCCAGAAGGTATTGGAATAGATCAATCCAAGGTAAAGGCTATACTATCCTGGCCAAGTCCGACCACCTTGAAACAGATCCAGTCCTTCCTGGGTTTAGCTAATTTCTATAGGAAATGTATACCTTCCTTTTCTGAGATAGTCCAACTGATTATTGCCTTGTTGAAGAAAGACGCTCCCTTTCATTGGACAACAGCTCAGGAGGCAGCCTTCCCATGCTTGAAATCAGATTTCACTCAAGCTCCCATCCTGGCTCAACCTGATATCAACCGGCCCCTCCTAGTGGAAACAGACACTTCTAACTACGCCATTGGAGCAGTTCTGAAACAAGAATTCGACGACAGACTGGAACATCCTATTGCTTATCTTTCATGAACGTTAACTCCCAATGAAACCCACTACTCTGTTTTAGAAAAGGAACTGCTAGCCATCCGTCAAGCCTTTATCGAGTGGCGTAATTTACTCCTAGGAGCAAAACATCCTGTCCAGGTACGCACGGACCATCGAAATCTTCAAGTATTACAGGCCCTGGAATATAGAAATAGCCGTCAAGCCCATTGGGCCTTCTTCTTTGCCCAATACCAGTTCCAGATTCACCATGTCCCTGGAACGCAGAATATAATCGCTGACGCCCTCATTACGAACCTCCTGAAGACCGGACATTCCCTAAGATGTTTCCCCATATGATATTTGTAGCTCACGCAACCAGCCTCCTGGAAGAAGTTTGCTTACAAACCCAGTCCTCTGAACATTTCAAGGAGGAGCCAATGGGATCTGAGAACCAAGGACAGATATTTGTTCAAGGATAATGCTGTAGTCATTCCCACACAGAAACTACAACAAAGGATAATAAACCTCTGCCACAATACGCTTCACTCCGGACATCGTGGCATTACCAATACCCTCCGTCTCAAACAAAGGCAATTCTGGTGGCCTAGAATGAAGACTGACGTACAGCTGTATGTCCAAGCCTGTTCTGTCTGTAGTCAGAACAAACATGATAACAAGAGACCGGCAGGTCTCCTACTGCAGCCTACACTACCAACTAGGCCTTGGGAATTTATCGCTACAGACTTTATTGTGGAATTGCCACCTTCCAGGGAATACACAACTATCATGGTCACCATTGACTTGTTCACTCATTTGACTCATTTTACACCCCTGTATAAACTACCATCCTCATCAGAACTTGCTGGAATGTTCCTGGAACACATATTCCGGCTTCATGGTCTCCCTTCCAAGATAATATCAGACATAGGACCTCAATACATTTCTCAGTTTTGGAAACACCTTTGTCGAATACTAGGAATTGAACGTGCCCTCTCCTCAGGCTATCATCCCCAAACCAACAGAGCTACTGAACGTGTAAATCAGACCTTAGAACAATATCTTCGATGTTTTGCTACCAAGGTCCAGGAGGATTGGTCCCTTTTAATACCTGTGGCTGAATTCGCCTATAATAACTCGGATCACTCAGCTGTTAAAACCAGCCTTTTTTTCTGTAGCTAGGGGTTCCACCCTTCAGTTCTACCTTCTCTCCTCCCACATCCTACACCGGTTCCTACGGTCGATTCCTGGATTGAAACACTCATCAACGTACAAAGAGAAGCCAAAGAACAGCTAGAAAGAGCCCAGACTTAGACCAAACATTATGCAGATTCAAAAAGAAGACCAGGGCCCTCCTACGCAATAGGCGATAAAGTATGCTGCCTCGACATCTACGGCCAAATAAACTTGCTCCCGATATTATGGACCTTTTCCTATAAAAGAAATCATCAACCCAGTGGCCTTCCGCCTCCAATTGCCAGACTCCTGGAAAAAAATCCACCCAGTTTTTCATACATCTCTAATAAAACCATACATCCAGACCTCGGACTAACCTCAGACCTAGTCCTGTCCTTGTCAATGACCAACTGGAATATGAAGTTTCCTGACTATGTGACTCCAGATATAAACGTGGTCAGCTCCAGTACCTGGTGGAATGGAAAGGATATCCCCCCAGTCAACGCACTTGGGAGCCCGACTCCAATTTGAATACCCCCAGGTTACTCAGAAGGTTCCATCTCATACACTCGGACAAACCTGGTGGGACAGGTTTTCGGAGGAGGCATGCTGTCATGATCCATCGGACACGCCCCTTCTGGGCCTCCTGGTCCCTGTCACGTCGGGGCTTACACTCTGCTGTACTACCAACATGGCCACAAACCCTGAACACTGCCTACCAGCCTTCACGTTCATTGCAGCACGTTCGATAAAATAGCCACAACCCCGCGGTTCCACGCGTCTCAACACTACTGTCAGCTGTGGCTAGACGTGTGCTCTGTAGTTCGCCTTCGTGGAACTTTGTTGTTTTCCTGGTTCCCTGACCCTTGCTTCATTCCATCCTCTCTCCTTTTTACCCAACCTTCTCCCGAGTGCTCCTTTCCCTTTTCTTTCCTGGGTTTCCTGGAGTTTACTATCGATCCCGGACAAAGAAGCTAAACTAATGCTGGAAGCCGAAGACGGCCGAGCGGGCTTGTACAAGACCCGAACCATAAGGAAGAAAACTTCTACTAAGGAATCCATCAAGCAGCGGAAACAGGTGAGAAAGGGGGAAACCTGTGACACATTCTGTGACCAAAAATTCTAAGATGTAGGATTGTTCAAGTTTCAAAAATAATACTTAGCGTAACAATGACATCAGAGGTAATGACAAACCATACATTGTTAGCACCACTGGAGCATTCTAAAATGCACAACCCATCAAACAGCACAAAATGGAGAGATGTTGAAATGTTTACAATGTATAATTGTGAATGGTAAGTTAACACTAAATTTAATTACCCACCTTCACAAAAGGTAATCACACAGAGCTGGTAGGCAACGTGTGCCACTCCTCTGTAGCATCAGCCCGGTACATATTTATTACTGCAGTGGAGGTAGAACACTGAACAACATGGAGACTGATACCCTTCTCAGTCTGATAGACAAATGCTGTGTGATGGTGGTACTCTCTGCAACTTGCCTTCACTGGTAGTTCACCTAAGGTCTGTCCCTGCAAGAGTGCAGGGCAGAGCCATGTAGATGTCAGGTCAGTGGATTGATCTGAGCCCATCACTCAAATGTATCACTTATCCACCCACTGCACAGACAGATTAATTGCCTTAGAGTCACATAAATTACCTGCCACTGTAAAAAGCAGTAGGATCTGTCACCCAAATCTGTAGGCAGTAGGACTGCTTAAAAAGCAGTAGCCCGCCTACTGCCTAAATCAGTAGGGTTGGCAAGTATGAGGCGGTACACAGGCCCAAAACCGCTGTCTGTCTGGGGCCATGCTGTTTGAGCAAAAGTTAAGGGGCAGCCATTCCAGACCTCTTATACCCTGCCGGCCTCCAAAGAACAAACCTATGCTATCTTTGTCTTGTCCTTTAGGCACTGTTCAGAAAAACAACATTTATTTGCGCAGGAACTGCCCCTACACGACCCCACAAGCACCGCAATGACTGGCAATCAGCTGCATCTTGCTAGCTGCATGTCCCTGACTGTCTCTGGTTGTAGCATGACTGTGCTTCTTGCTAGGAACGTTGTGAGTTTTGAATTTGCTGTGAGTTTTGAATTTGAATCCAAACTTATATATCTTTACAAGGGGGCAGTGTCTTTGCCCCCAGATGCACAGCCACCACTGTTACATCTATCCATGGAGACATGGACATACAAGCTTCTTCACAACACCACCCCAACCCTCGTCCCCCTACACCGCCCCCAGGGAAGAACATCTTTCTTCCCAATCCAACAATGTCAACCTAATAATGTGCACCCAAGAAGTATTAACCCCCACACACTCAAAAATAAATACTAGCAAATATTGTAATTTTAAGCTGAGGTCCCAAAAATAGGCTGTACACATGTTAAACCAGATCATTGCACTCAAACCGTGTGTCATAAAGGGTATCACCCTATCACTGCGCATCTTTCACTGCATATATATATATATGGGGGGGTATAGTTAATAATAAATGTGAGCGGTTATGGGGGGAAGGCTGCACAGGGTCTCCTACGCATATATATGGAGTGAAATGGGGTGAAGCAAAAACGGCTGCCTTTTGGTGATGCACTGTAAGAAATGCGTAGTGATCACATAAAGTTAAGGACGTAAATGGACATTTCTGGTTGAATGCACCACTTTGTTGATAACTTTTAAGTTACTTACCTTCATGCAATGTGTCTAATACATCAAACATATTTAAAAAAATATTTGTGTCCCAACTAATGTCATGGTACTACTTGTTAGTCTTTTTGGGACACATGTTAAGTAACTCACAGGTTATCAACAAAGCGATGCATTGAGCCTGGAATTTCCACTTACATACATGGATAACGCACCCAATGTGATACAATAAAGGAAATGCTGTGCAGTTTGAGTGTTACACGCATGTCCAGCAACAATCAGTAGTACTAAAGTGCTAATACTAACAAGGTAGACAGTGACCGACCTGGCCAGTATGAGCAGCAACCATCCATGCCTTCTCTCTCATGAGTGGGCTATTATTTCATCCCATGTGGTCAGTTAAGTGTCAGCATTGATGGGTAACAGTAGTTTGTTACCCTTCTACACCAACTTCTACTTGGTGAGTTGCTTGGTGACTCAGGTGAACTTTCATCTAATTTCTGTTGTTCATACATTTCCATGAAGTCAATTACTTTTGCAACAGTGCAGCCCTTCTCAGCTTCTAGCCCACTATGCAGGTGCATTGAATCACGAAAGGCCTAATCAGGGGTATTGCTTGCAGAGCCCATTTGGATGACTCTTATTCTGCTGACACTTCATATTGGTGCTTTCCTGTCCTGTGTCGCGTTCCTATGCCTCAATTATTTCAGCAATAGCAATCCAGTGAACCCTAACCTTCTTCCCTGGGCAGGTTGCGGACGGTTCCCTGTTTATAATTAAAGTGCAGGTGCCAAGACCTTACGAGGAGGTAGGAGTTTGTACTACCTCTGCGCAAGACCCACAGGAGATCCTGACAGCAAGGCTCTCATCATCTCTCCCATACAATAAGGCAACACATTCCTCTCGGCTCTTCTCTACCCCTTTAAAAGGACTTTAAGTGGCAGCTTGCATAATCACACGCTCTTCTCAATACAATCACACTCACAGTGCTGCCACACTGGTCGTTTTTCACAGGCTTTCAGTCCCAACTCACCTTCTCTACACAAATGTTCTACATCATAATTAAGGCCCTTCACATCAAGAAGACATCGCCAGTAGCCTAACAATCTAACTGCGCACTGAGGCTACCATTCCACTGAAAGCTATGCCCAAGTCAGGCTGGAAATCTCTAGGTGTAAGAATGAGAAGACACGCAAAGCCCGTTTTAACTGTATGACCAAGGATTTAGCGTGCTCTCCCCAGTTCCGTCAGACAGTGGAACTGCAAAGTAAAAAAAAAGGTAGAAAGGGTGCAGAGGACAGAAAAAGAGAGGAGCAAGGGAGGGGAGAGATGGGAACAAGAACAGAGTGCAGATGAAAGATAGGGATGGTTTGCAGCACAGGGTGACCAGTATGTGCAGGGGAGAGATGGGTGCAGGAAAAACCAGAACACAGGACAAGCCATGAATGGTGGGTGGACACCCAATCTTTTTGGGACGAGCTATGTTCATGCCATGAAAGCCTTTTCACCTGGGAAGTGGTAACATTTTTACGTGAACTGAGCCTTCTGAAGTGAGACGCCAAATTGAAGGATTTTGTACTCTGAACCAATGTTTCCTCTAATTATTTTTCTCTAAGTGTGGAACTGGTTGCCTTTCGTGCGCACATTATTTTCCATGTGTGCAAATGACTAACAAGGTAAGCCACTTTGTGAGCATGCAAAGTTATTGAGTTACCATCTCCGAAGAGAGTGTGGAAAGGAATTTCCCCTTCCCAACCACTGCAATTCTTTACAAATTTGTGTACAAGGTGCATTTTACAGCTCCTTTTCCAAACACATAGGCTAAAAAAAACAAATATTGCATATGTGATTATAAAGAGAATTTAACTACCAATTCAATATCTCAAGATCTGCCATAGTAGCTAGCAAATGTACTCCTGTGTTGAGATAAATGTGTGTTTAAGACACTGGAAACACACTCATGTGTATTACAAAAAACAAATATCGCTTTTCCTAACTGATGTGGCTGTCAAAAAATCAGACTGGATACAATATTTGCAGATGGAATAATGTCAAAGAAAAGTAATGTGACAATAAAATATGCAAATAGTAGTTCATGTGCCACTTTAATGTAGTAATTCAAGGACCAGGAGAACATGTCTCTCATAATTTGTGTAAGGATGATAATTGCATCAGAATAACTGCATCACTTAATATGATGATCAAAACTCCCTGGCTTCTGATTACTATCCACATTACGTTGTCATGTGAGTTGCGACAATACTGGCTCAAAACCAGCCTTATAGCCAAGAGACATACACTATCAATGTTTACTCCCTAACAAAAGGAAAATGTGCCCAACAAAAATGTGAATCAATGAACACATATTAGCCAACCCCCAGCTTCTGCCCACAAAGCTCCACTGATATTTTTTCAAATCAGTGACCAGCATAGGAAGGAACTCTAATAATATTTCTGCCCAATCTCAAGATGAATTTTAATGGAAAATAACCTTTTTAATAAGGATAAAGTATCCTGGTTGGCAAAGCTAATTACTTTTTGACTCCCTGAAAAATCATTTCACTCCAAGTAGGAAGCAAATTCTTATTGGAGTCTTGCTTGTTACCGTGAGATAGGAAGTAAAATGACAGGGCACATATTACTGCCTATAGTTTCACCCACCCTTCGTCATCACAGCCTAGATAAAAATTTAAAAAGAGCCTTACTGAGGTTTCTTATGGAGCTTGGTTGAAGAACATCACATATATATATATATATATATATATATATATATATATATATAAGAATATATATATATATATGCCTTTTTAGTTTAATAGCACCAATGCTCAGAGGTACAACAGCTTGAGTGCCTTCTTCTGTAACTAGGGACTCCTCTGTAAATCATTTGTATCAGTTAAACAAGATGCAGGGGGATGCTAGAGTCAACGTGTTTATATTGAAATTACCTCAGCAGCAGTGCATAGAAAGACACAGAAGGTACAGTTCTCTAGACTGTTACTAGAGTTTCCTATCCTTTAGCAAACAAACAACACATGTCCTTTACCGTACTGTACTGCCAAAACAACTGACTTCGTTTTTGAAAGTTACTGATTTGCTCATCACCCGCAAGAAGTGTTCTCCTGTGCCCTTCCAGCCGTACCCATCTCCGGCTCCCATGGTAGCCTCCAATACTAGTTGACAGGGCACTATAAAAAGTGAGGGATTGCAGCAGTAAAACACCCACTGGGGTATTTGCAGACCCATAATACTCTGCAATTAAAACATATTCAGTGCCTCACCATGATATGATATGCATTTTAAGAAAGTGTCATGAATCTGCATGTACACTATTATTTTGCAGTGCATACAAGATTGTTTGAAACTTATCCCACCCTTATATAGTTGGGTAGGATTATAAAACTGATAAGTGAAACCGTTTTTGTATAGCAGCGGTGGGCAATTTGCAAGCAACCAGGATAGGAGACAGTGAGCAGCAGATCACAGAGTCTCTGTACGGTGGGGAGTGCAGGGTGTGTGGACCTTTGTGTTACAGAAGAGCCATTCCTTGAAAAGGAAGGTCTTGAGTTCTTTCCTGAATGGTAGCAGCAATGGGCTGAGTCTGATGACCGGCTCGTTCTTTTCTTCCTGCGCCATCAGATTTCAAGTCTGCACATTTCCTGACTTCAGGTGGATCGCAGGCCTCTGGAGATGCAGATATTCTCAGTGAGGTCTCTTGGGGACCTCAGGGTGACTGCCTTGTATAGGCTTGCAGCAGGAGCCAGTGCAGTTAGAGGAGGGACAGGATCAAATTTCCTGAGTCCTTTGATGAGTCGTGCTGCAGCATGCAGGACACATCTCAGGGGTGCCAGTGTAGTCAAAAGGGCACTTTTGATAAGGCACCATGAATAAGAGAAGGTCTGTTGCTTGAACGTTATTTAAATTACAACAAACATAAAACAAGTGGATGTAGGTACAGGTCTGGTGACCTTTTGCAGAGACACGAGAGGAAAAGTCCTGGTTGTCTGGTAATATCTAAATAGGCTCTGGGCTAGAGTTTAGAGGTCTGAGCAAATGTGTGGTAGACTAAAGCATAGGAGTCAAGGGTGAGGAGGGGAGAGTATTTAGTTAATGTATGCAGGCATATCTTAACTAGATTTCTCTGTTCATGCAACCACTTTTTCATATTAGTGTTTACCTCTTGTGGCTGCATTCGGTTTTTAAGGTCACACTTGCATAGTGGGGTAATGTAAATGAGCTAGACCAGAATATCATGACTAGATAATTATTTTGAGTGAAAGCAATTGTCAAGTAATTACTATGGCTTGTGCCTCATTAAATCTTATTGCATAGGTGAGAAGTGTCGGTGTGCGCTGCTAAATATCTTCTGAGCGGCACCCAGAAGGAAGCTGGGCAAGTGCACCTGCGCACAGTTTAGAGGGAACATTGCTCTGAACTGATTTTCTTTTTCTTAATTTTCTTCTGTTTTCTTTTCTCCTTTTCTCTTGTTTTATACAGTGATGATATATGTGATTTAATACATACTGCTATTTTAATTTTGGGAAAGTCGAGTTCTTTGACTAAAACACAATAAATAAATAAAAAAAGCAAAGTCCCAAGGTGTTCCTGTCCCCCCCCAGATTTTATGGGTCTCCTAAGCCCCTGGTTCCCTTCCTCAGATGTGGCCTTGCCTGTAAAGTTCACAATGTCCTTGTGGGCCTCGCAGGGTTCCCTTCCACAAGCGTAGGCCCCTTTTGTCTTCAAACAACAAAGTTCTCCTTGTCTGGATGTACCTTTCACTGTACAGTTCTTACATGCGGGTAGTATCAGGGACGTTAAAAAATGCCAGGTTCTTTGCTACCCCCAGTCGCAACCACTCTGACCTCGAACCCCTCTTCTTATTCTCTGTACCTTTCTTCTGGCACCTTTTCGCATATGTGCCTCTTTCACTCCGTTTTTTCTTCTCTTTCACCTTTCTTTCCTATTGCTGTGCACACCTGCACCCTCCTATCACTTTACTGTGCCTCTTGCACACTCCTCTTGTCTTTATTGTGCCCCTGGCACACTATGTTACTTTGGTTGTGCACCCTTGCACCTTCCTTTCTCTTTGTCATGCCTCTTGCACTTTCCCCTTTCAGCCTTTGGGTCACTGGTACCCTCCTTTCCTGTTTTCGGGACTCTTGCACCATCTATCCTGCATTCAGGTCGCTTACACCCTCTCTTTGCTTTCTCTCGATTTTACTTTCACTTTTCCAGTATTTCGGGTCATTCGCACCCTCTTTCCTGTTTCAGGTTGCTTGCACACTCTTTCCTGTTTCGGGTCGCTTGCACCCTCTCTTTTTCCATATATTCTTTAAAGTTCACTTTCCACTTAGCTTTCTTTACTTCTGCGCCGCTAGCGCATCTTTCTTTATGCTTTCTCTCTTGCTTTCCGCTCTCTTTACCTACGTGATGCTTGTCTGTCTCCACTCCCGCTCCAGCCACCTGCACCCTCCTGAGTTTCTCTCTTCACTTTCACGAAGCTCAATGGGTAGAGCGGCACTGGTCAGCTGTCTCCTCGGGATACACTGGGTCGAGGTCAGGGTCTCACCACCTCCCCCTCAGACACCTTTGGGACCGGCACACGTCCCAAGGGAACAAGCGTTTATATGGACTCGGCCAGCAGGTTGCAGTTTGCCTCACTCCAGCTCTCTGGAGACACAGCTCCCTAACCACGCTGCAGCCCCTTAAACACACCGGACTAGCGTCTCAGTATGCTGATCTCCTCTGGACTCTTGTGGCTTCTCCTACTGAAGCTCCCTGCTCTTTGGCTCTCCTGGTCCCATCAGTAACCCCAGCTCATTCATACTTTTTGGCAGAACCACACCTTTTATACCTGAAGTAAAGGTCAAGTAGAGCCAGGTGTGAATAGTTAGGGTAGATTGCCTGACAATGCCTGACTGTATCAGTGGGACAGCCTAGTGGTGGATTGTAGTAGACCTCTCCTTGACTCCCAATGTTATCCTTGTGGGTAATCCTCATTGCTCCCACGCGCCTCTTCGTCGTCACATTACTGATTGGAAATGGGGAGGCCGAGATGGGGTGATAATGGAAATAACCCATAAAGAATGAGGGAGACTGGGTAGGTGGATAATTGTAAAAGCGGGTATACCATGTCTTGCCCTTGGGTAATCTCCTCCCAATCCCCTGCGACCCTCCACTCAGGTGATCCTCCCTCGCTTGTCCACCCCCAGTATCGGGATCCAAAAGTGATGGCCCTTCCCCGGCCACGTGAATGGAAGACCCAGGGGGAGTAGGTGGGTGAACACCGTCAAGTTTCTCACATAAAACAGGGTCATCACTATTAGATTATGAAAGTTATCAAAATGTCTTTCTCCTAAAAGTAGGATTTATACCAATACTAATTATATGTACTCAGTGAGTATACTTCAATGTGATACTCACCTAGCCTTTAAACTGTGACACTATGGGCTGAATAGGAATGACTGAACTGGCTGTGATTTTGTTCAACAATCAAAAAAACATACCTGGTTTGTCTGTGGAATGAGAAATCACTATTATAGTGTCTGGCCATATTCTGAATATATATTCACCAGATTAGTTCTGGATGATGTTGCAAATATTGTACAGAAAGTATACGTTCTAACCACTCACCTCCTGAAAGGTGTATAGGTTTTAAGGATGTTTAAGTGGATGCCCATTACTGGCAACAGATGGAGACTTCAATTGTCTTCCCCTGTAATTCCAAGAAACAATTTGGAGTGTACCAAAAAAGAGGATACATTGAGTGGTAGCAAAGGTCTCCGAAGCATATATAGTTCCCAAGATGTTCTTTTACCTTTAGCACAGCACGCATAGAAATGTTCTGTTTCAATGGATCTTTCCATCCATGCCTGCACACAGCTTCCCGAAAAAATGGTAAAACCAAAATGGCCGCTATTAATAGCGGCATGTATACTGTGCGCAATGATGTCATGCTGCAATAAAGGCAATGATGTCACATATGTAAACAAACAGGCCGCATCTGAAAAAGATGACGGACCCGGTCGGTACTTGGTCACATTACCTAACGTGGGTGAGCCTAATAACTGTGCTCAAGAATACTTAATATGTAAAGTTGCACAATAGAAATCCACCCTGAAGTAAACTCCAAATGTGATTTTGATAGAAATAAATATAATAAGGCTGTTCTGTACTATAAGTAAGGGAATTAGAAGTATCTTAAACTGACTTTAACTTATTATTTCTTGGCAAATGAGATATCAAGATATCTGTTACTAATCCGTTATGACAGCCACACACTATTAGCTGCATATTACTGTCACGCCGCCCAACCCGGGCTTGTTCCAGCCCACTTACCTGATGCGGCGTGCCACGCCTTGGAGGGTTTACCCCCGCTTTTGCCTGGGGGGTACGGGGCGGTCCTGGGTACCGGTTGCTCCTGGATCTTCGGGACGCTTGGTCTCGCGCGTACGCGGTCGGCCGCTCCGGTTCCCGTGCTCTTCCGGGTTCCCGGGGCAGGCCGTTCAACGCATGCGCGGCCGACCCCTTCCCGCTTTCCGCGCATGCGCGGTACACGATGCTCTCGGCTCCCGGCCGGTTTGCGGCCCAAGCCTCGCTTTGGGCCTCCCAGCACCTGGGAAACAGCACGGCTTGCGTTCCAAGCCTCCCGGGTGTGGGAGGCCCTACTTAAGGAGCCCGGCGGTTTGATCAAACCCCGTCTCAACGTGGTCTGACCGGATCGTTGTTTTGCTCCTGCCTTGACCTGAGTTCCGCTCTGTCCTGCCTGGTCTTTCCAGTCCCTTCTGTATAGACCTGCCCTTCCTTGCCCGGGTAGGGGGTCTTCCTGGTTCCCTTCTCCTTGCTCCCTTCCTGCTGGGGTGGTTCCCCCCTTCTCAGTTGTTCTCTGTTCTTCCTCTGGGTTCTTGGTCCTCCTTGGTTTCCTTGCCTTCCCGCCTTCCCTTGCATTCTGCTGCCTCCTTGATTCCTGCTCCTGGATTCGACTCGCAACTCTTCTTGCTCCAGTTGTCTGCAGAGAACTTCTAGCCAAAGACTATCAGGCTCCCCCTGTCAGTGCTTGCACTGTCCTGATACCACATAAATCAGGGGTGAGCTAACCTGTGGCATCGGGAGCTGGTTCACCTCCAGTCCAGTATCCATTTGGACGGGAGTTGGGCTGGTTCCTTGTGTCACTCTCACATCACCACAAAACTTCTGGCATTCTGGCATCGTCTACTAAGCCGACTTCCGGACGAACAGGTACGCTGCGCCCTAGTGACGCCATCTTTAACAATTACTAAGTAAGGTGGGTAAGGGTCAACAGCTCATAATATATGGCAAAAGATAATACTGTGCTTAATATGCCTGATCATACTGAAGTGAAACTGTATCCATATGATATTGCCCAGTCGGTATTCAAAAACAAGTCAACAGTGAATCCCACTCCAATAACATAGTTATTTATCTGTATATACATAATCAAATAGAACATGTCACATGAAAAAGATACATCACCATCACAGCTAATTATATCCTACTTGTCTCATCCCTCCTGGGTGGGACAAAAACAAGTCAACAGAAGATCTCACTCAATTACCATAGTTACATATTATTTTAAATAGATTAGTATATAAAAGATCAAATAAAACATGTCACATGATGCAGTGGACATTGTGTAAAAGCTCCATCACCGTTAATGTCAAGTGTATCCTGGTTGTCTCCTCCCTCCAGGGGGCGTCCATTCCAATTCTAAATCAGAGAACAGAAATCATCTATATACAATGATCAACAGAATTTGGTCGCATCTATCTTACTCCTTGGAGTTTACAGTGTAACCATCTGTATTAAACTATGCTGTTCCAGATTTACCAAAAGAGTATCATCAGTTGTTGTGAATCAATACATGTGTATCCTGATAATATATTCCACACAGATAGGCACCTTCAGTGGATCACTTAATCACTTTAATTCACATTAGAGAATTCTAAAGATATGGTCCTAGGTAAAATTCCTCATTCATTCTCAGAGGGGCTATTGCGTCCAACTGATAAATCTAGTGTAGCTCACATTGTGCTTTTTTTTTTTGCCAAATCAGCTCCTATTGGGATGGGATGTACCATCTCCAAAATCACACAACTCATTTGGGCTGTTGTGTGATGGTTAAACCTAAAATGTCTATACACTGGTAACTTGATGTTTGCCATTCTTATATTGGACTTATGCTCTGTCCACCTGTCCTTAGCTGTACCGATGGTTTGACCTACATACTATGTATCAAAAGGGCTTCTTAGTGCATATATAACATTTTTACTATTGCATGTAGCAAAGTCATGCAACTTAATTTTGTTGTCAGTGTTAGGGTGTCTAATAGGATCCCTTTGATAATGCTGGAATAGTGCTGGCAGTGCAAGCAAGGAAATGTGCCTACTTTGGGTTTTTGAAGTAATCTTTGTGAGGGTGTTTTCCTTCTTTCTGCCCTGACCAGTTTGTCCCTCAGGTTTCTACCCATTTGTACACCGCCATAGGGGGATCTGGGAACAAGCAATGTAATGTGGGATCTAGTCTGATTAGACTCCAATTTCACTAATTACCTCTGCTGACTTGGGGACTTTGCGCTGAAAATCGTAACTTGTGTATCATTCTGGTGTTGTCTTTTTTAGGACCTGGTTTAGGAAGATCCTCTCGTCTGTGTATTTCTGCTCTGGCGACTGCCTTTTCTAGGATATCAGTGGGGTAACCTCGGTCCTTAAACTTCTCAGTCATGATGTCGTATTCCCTCTGTAAAGTGTCAGTGTTGGAGACTATCCTTTTCCGTCTTAAATACTGACTGCAAGGCACACTTTCCTTTAGATGTTTAGAGTAGAAACTATTAAAGTGAAGTGTACTATTTACACCAGTTGGTTTCCTGTATATATTCGCAAGCAGTTCTCCTCCTGTGTAGGCGACAAATACATCTAAGAAATGCATATACTTGGTTCCCCTATCTCCAAGGTAAATTTGATATGCTCATAGCAACCATTCAGGTATTCAAAGAATTTTGTTAGTTCTTACCGTGTGCCTTTCCAGATAGCGAACACATCATCTATATATCTTCTACAGAACATAATTTTAGATGACCATGGTGTCGCTGTAGGATTACATTCTTCTCAACGTGGAACATAAACATTTTCTCATATGTGGGAGCCATTGAGGAACCCATTGAAGTCCCTGATAGCTGCAAGTAGAACCTTCCATCATATCTAAAATAGTTGTTAAACAGTATGAGATTTATGAGTTCCATAGCAAAGACCTAATGGATCTGAACATTCCCGTGTTCTAGCAGAAACCATTCCACAGCCTCAATCCCTTCACCATGGGGGATAGAAGTTTAGAGGCTACTGACTTCTAAAGAAAAGAAAATGAGCTCAGAGTATGTAAGATGTAATTCACTTAACAGTTGTCAAACATGAGAAGTATCCTTGAGATATGTGGAACTCTGTTGCACTAACAGTTGTACGGCTCTGTCCAAATAATTCCCCAGAGGATCAAACACACTCTCAGTCCCTGCAACTATGGGACAGAATGGTGGGTTAGAGGGTTAGACACATTTATATGCACCTTAGGGAGTGTATAAAATACTGGTATCACTGGATGTTTTTTGATCAAGAAAAATTCTGCTGTATGAGGAGAAATCCATTCTGACTCATTTGCTTTATGGATAGTCTCTTCAATCAGCGCTTTAATGAGGTTTGTCGGGTCCTTGATTTTATTGAACATAAATCTTTAACCTGAGCATATAAATTTATATTGAGATGTTTCATTCTCACAAAATGATTCGATACCTACCTGGTTACTACACACTAATCAATTCAGAAACCTTACTTTAATAGGTTTGGCTATTTTTTCTGGCCAGTGAAAGTGTGCAGGGGACGTGAGTTCCCTATTTTGGGAACGTATTCTATTTATCCTTATTGTTCAGTCCCCCACATCTTGAATACACATAACTATCCACATTATTTGTTATTCTGAATACACAGTTGTTGAGGGTAAATGTGTTAACCCTGGTCCTAACAACCTGTGTTTGAATCCAGGCGTCTGCACCTTATAAAGCAGTCTAACAGACTAAACCAAATTAAGAGTGCAAATGGGGTTTTCCAAGATCCAGGAAGACATTTCTTGGTGGATCAAGGATCTGAGAAATCTGACTTAATGGCAGCACGTTTTTGGGGTACTCCTAAATCTCCACACAATGGAGGTTGGGCCCCCCTGATCACAGACGTGGCCCACCCAGATACAAAATCCTCTAGTCGGGCCTGCACTAGTACAGTAACTTGCAACAGCTTTCTGTACAATTGGTTTCACTGTGCATCTGTGAGCTTCACCAGGGACCTGTTCAATCCTTTAGGGAGACAAAAATGTAAACTGCTGTGGAAAAGTGGGCGATGTGTTGCAGTGGTTGCTGCTTTCCTGAGAGTGTGGCTCTTTTCCCTTGCCCTGCTCAGAGTACTGTCTCTCGTTCTCCTTCATCCTTGGTAGGTAACTCCTTCCTACTCATTCCCAGAGAGGTCACGTTTCAGGAATGAGATGTAGGGATGTTATATTTACAATAATTGAAGTCTATAGACTCTTATGGGACTCTGTTTAGTTGCATGATCATTTTTCCCACTCCTGTATCAACAGGAAGTGTATATTGAATTGTAAATGGAGCTTAACGCATATACCCTGACCACACTTACCAGAGATGGGTTAAGGCAAAAAACAGGCAACGTCCTTTATTGGGTCTGGATAATACTCCTAATGCCATTGTGGCATGGATACGTAAGCAGATTGTACTATTTGCCTCTACAGATACTAGACGTGTTGTGGTAGAATCCGATAAAAATCCAGGATTTATATATGATGCAGTTATACTGCATAATAAACTTTACTTAGGTGACACATTAGAAGCATCAGGAGGCAAAAAATGTACACAATGCAGTAATTAAATTGCAGAAAATGTCCAAAACACAACATTGAACTTGTATCAAAAGACATATTCCTCATAATAAGTTATGAATGGCAGCTGGTGTTAAAAGTGCTGAGTAAAAACATTAAAAAACCTTGCAAATATATAAGTACAGAAGGCCGGTTGCATTCGATATGACCATTCCTATAAATGAAACTACATTGACTACTTATGTTAAGAAAACCTGCAGCATGATGTTCAGAAACAAAACCTATTTATGCCTGTACTGCGATCTCTAGACCCGTCACTTACTTGAAGATATAATGGAGGTGAAACTTAAATTTAAAGAATTACGAGCTCTGGGTCCGGATGGACTTTAAGTTGGGTAAACTTAACCCCTTAACTGCCAGGCTATTATGCAAGTCTATGCAAAAAGGACAAACATACTCATCCTGCTTACAGGAAATCCAATCACCTGGCCTAACATACTGAAACAATTATATGATCATATTGAGGCCCAGGTACTAATCCCTAATTCTTGGAAATAATTCTTACTCAGCCCCGTATTCAAAAAGGGTGATCGTTAAGCACCCTCCATTTACAGACTATTAGCACTTTGAGATGTGCCTAGCAAGATCTTTTCCACTTTTATACTGCAAAATATGCAACGTTGGGTAAAAGAACATTATGGTTTCATTACAAGTTGGGCGGTGTGGTAAAAATCAGCAGTAATGTAGTGGTAATTCTGTTACCGCTGCTTTATCGCACTGCCCAAATACGAGTTTGCCAGAGAGGAGGAGGATTCACCTCCAGCTGGAGGTAAATCCGCTACCTTATCGCCAAATAAAATTGCAAAATTGGCAGAATTAACACTAGCAGTAATTCTGCCAAATTCCCCATGCAATCCTATGAACTCCAATTAATGGGGACTAAAACCTACCACCACTTGTAATCTGGTGGTAATTCTGCCAGGCCAAGTGGCGGTAACAGTAATTCCGTTTGGTGGCATCTTGGCGGATTTAATTGAGAGATAACACCAAACTTATGATGAGGCTGTAAGCCCCTTTCCAACAGGCTTTCAACATGGGTTTGGCAACTTCCCACAATATATTAGTTCTTAATCTTTAAAACAAGCTCTCGAGAAGAGCAATTTACCATTATGCCTATTTGTTTTTAGAGATTTCTCTTCAGCATTTGATGGTGTTGTGTGTGAATATCTCTGGAACAGGTAGGCTAAATGGAATCTACCTGCAGACATATTACATGTTTTGATGTAATTACATAGTGGTACTACTATACAAGTGCAAATGAATAATCAGGGTCTATATACTGAGAAAATCCCTACTTTGCAGGGCTTAAAATGGGATGGGTGCTTGCACCCCTTCTATTCAATCTTCATATTGCTGACTGCCCTACGATACTCAGCGAAGTTAGGAATTTTCCACCAAAACCTGGATGTACACACGTATCATGGCTTGAATATGCGGATGATGTGGTCCTATTGGCTCACACTCCCATTTGACTAGCCCAATCTGTTGTACCGTTGCATGAATATGCACTGATCAATCAACTCAAGATAAATAATCAGAAGATTAAGATAATGTACATTGGAAACAAGATAAATAATCACAAGATATGGTCCCTTGGACAGAATAGCATCACTCAAGTCAATAATTACACCTATCCGTGCATCACTATTAATAGTAAATCAAAAATGTGATGCTTATATGAAAAAAAGGCAAAGAGATATGATGCTGATTAATGTCATCAGGAAATTTGCAAATAATACTTCAGGCCACAGCATGAAGGGCATGCTTTTGGTTTACATACAAAGTGTGCTTCCATCCATATTATATGAGCTTGAGGTGATTTATTCATTATCTGGGACGGCACAAGCTCAGAGTGGTTAGAATTTGTTAAGAAACTGAATACCAATGAATTAAATCTCCAGTTTAGAGAGAGCCACAACAAGACTGCTATTGTATACCTGGATATTATTGTTAAGGTGGCTCAGGAAGAACTTGTCACAGAACTTTATAGAAAACCGACAGGCTCAAATATACCGTTACACGCCAAAAGCAATCATCCCACCTCCCTAAAATGGTCCATACCGTATGGGGAATTTATTCGTATTAGAAGGAACTGTTCTAAGCTGGAGACATTTAATGCAGAACGTGCATATATGGCCATTAAATTTAAACAGCGTGGATACCCAAAAAGAATACTTGAACAAGCCTACCATAAAGCTAGGCACCAGGATCGTTCCTCACTTTTAACAACTAAAGTGTTGTTACCATCAGATGAGTGCAATAGTGAGACTCGACTCATTCTCACTTATGGCACTAATTCCCAACATATACGACAGATCATGCGCAAACACTGGCATGTCCTACAGCTGGATGAACATTTGGGGATGATTTTGGGTGACAAGATGAACATTACATTTCGACGCTCTGTCTCACTCAAGGATAATCTTGTCTCCAGCTTCATGAGTCCATCTACTCCATCTACAGGCTCAACTTGGCTCCACACACCAACTGTAGGCTTCCACAAGTGCAGGAAATGCAAGGCCTGTCAGTATGCCAGAGATGTGTCCAACTATGAACATCCCATTTTGGCCAAAAGTATTTCCATCGCATCACGAATGACCTGTGACTTTGAGTACGTGGTATACGTGCTCACGTGTCCCTGTGATGAGTGGTACATTGGCAGTACCATAGGAAGACTCAAGCTGCGTATGCTCCAGCACATTCGGGCCATTAAGAATGTGGTCAATAATTACACCTATCCGGGCATCACTATTAATAGTAAATCAAAAATGTGATGCTTATATGAAAAAAAGGCAAAGAGATATGATGCTGATTAATGTCATCAGGACATTTGCAAATAATACGTCAGGCCACAGCATGAAGGGCATGCTTTTGGTTTACATACAAAGTGTGCTTCCATCCATATTATATGAGCTTGAGGTGGACTGGCCTACTCAACTTGGCTGGATGAATAAAACTGAGGGGAACATTTGGAGAATGGTGTTGGGATTGCCTTAATGTACACTTTTGCAGGAAATCATCCATAGAGCTGTGCCTCACAGCACTGGTGGCGTGTTTAGCAGTAGAGAGCACAACTCTATCAGAAAGCCTACACTAAGCCACACACATGTCCAAGGACAAACATGTCCTTCATTATCTCTACTGAGAGATACTATAACGTTGGGTATACTTAACCACTTAACTGTCAGGCTATTATGCATAATCATCCTTGGCACTTAAGGGGTTAAAACCGTGAATGACTGTAAGAGAGTTTATGAGGATTTTATGAGTACCTTAAACCACTGTTTGATGGAACTTTCCAACTTTAAAGGTGGTTGTGAAATTTTATTCCCATAGAAGCAAATGACATAGTTCGGGCCTCCTTGGGGAGTCACAATAAGGCACGTGCGACCATTTGTTAATTTAATTTTCACGTGAGGAAAATTGTAACTTTGAAATTTTCACTAAGTGTTCTGTAATGGTCTTTGCAGTGTTCGACACCCCAACAGCTTGGCAATCAGGCTCACAAGGGGAAAACTGTTTCCCCAGCACGTCTTTCCACTGCACAGCCTCTGCACTTCTGAGTTTGGGAGGACATGACTCTCTCAGAACATGCAGGTGAATTCTGCTGTCCCCTTGTTCCAGCATCCCTCTTGTGCTCCCACCTCTGCTTGGTTTGCCAGTCTCATGTCTTCCTTCTGCTTCCACTGCCACAGCCTGTATTCCAGTCAACATTACAGCTCCTTCCACTCCTTCCTCCTTTCTCTCCCTAAGGGGGCCTTTTATGTCTCCCAGGTTCAGTGATAATGTTCAGGTGTGGGCTACTCGCCTCAATTGCCTGACTACTGCAATGGCTAATAGGCTTAATTGCCTGATTCTGGGGCTTGTAGTTTATTTCCAGAATGTTAGGTTTTAACATATTTTAATTATTTTTAAGTGAAGGTTTAATTCTCTTGAAGTTATTAAGAGAGGGGCTATGAAGATTAGCCTTTACAGAGGAAGCTAGTTTAGTGAAGACAACATTTCCACATTCCTATATAGGGTAACCTTGGGTTTGAGGAAGGCGTTTAGTTTGGGATTCCAAAAAGGATCTTTCTTTTGGTAAAGTTTGCTCAGATTTTACACCCTTAAGGTCCACAACTCAAAATCTAACACAAGAGTTAGGAACATTAAAATAACAATACACCATTACCCCTTTAGGTACCTTGGCAAGATTCTTCCTTCCAGGGGTAAAATACTGTGTCTCATCCCACAGAATTTACTCACCACTCAGGGCCTTGTCTCCTCCCAGGCGATCCTCCCGCAGTGCACTACCCCCAGGGTTAGGATCAGGAAGCGTCTGCATTCCGCTGGCAACCTGGGAGGAGACTTTAGGCAGGGTTTCAGTGAGGGATCAGTGCGTCCCATTTTACCATAGCCATCTCATTTGGAAATAGTCCTCTCCATTCCTTAGAATAAAGGTTGTCGGTTGAAGGGTGCCACCCACTATAAATCTGGTTCAGGACAGGACCTCTGATTTGCATATAGACTGCCCCATCCCTTTCCGAGCACCCGGGCTAGTTCCTCTTATTTGATCTTTGGGTTGGCCATGCTGCAGTTGGTGTGCTCTTTGATGTCCGTTAACTCTCTGGATGGCCTGCCCCATGGAGGGCTGATGCAGTTTGTGCATGGATCACTGGTAGCATGGGTGTGAGAAGTTACAAAACTGTTCCAGCATTAGAGCTTCATTTAGCTGCTCCAGTGTCATTTGATCCATTTCTTAAGTAGGCTTTCGGCCCTGCAAAATGGGTCAGGGTTCCCAAACGATTCAGCCAGGGATCCCATAACATGTGGTTGTGATATTCAGGATCATGGCCAACACTCTCCAGTATTCAATTTTACAGATTGCTGCTAGGGGTAGCCACATCTAAATGTAAGACCTGATAGGATTACTGTTCTTCACTGGTTAGCAGAGGACTGGTGTCCCTTCCCCAATGCTAATTTTTCCATTTTGACATCACTACCACCCCCTCCAGTTTATTCCTTCAAACTAATTCTGTTAGACTGCTGGGGAGGCAGCACTGCCCTGGTGGGTAGAGGCACCACTGTTTTTAGCTTTCTAATTACCTTTAGTTGACCATCTATGAGTTGTTTTAGGGGACAATACAAGGCCATCGTGGGATCTTGTGCTTTCCATACTTCTACACTACTCTAGTCCAGAGGTTCCAACTGAACTTGAAGATCTTCCAGAGGCCTAGTTTGTTCAATTACATCTCAGGTGTGAAGGTGCTGCTCCGAAGGGGTAGGCAGGAGGTTGACTGCCCATCAAGCCAGAAGTAACAGTCTTGTCCCCTGGAGATACATGACATCCCAGCAAGGATTTAGTTCTGAATTTCTATGGATCGGTATTCTGTCATCTTGGGAACAAACTTGTTGACTTCAGAAACATTTCCAATGGTTAGCACAAAGTCCAGTATTACAGGAGGCAGAGAGGGAGATGGGTACACTGGACTGACATGGGAATGCATGAACTTGTTAGCTTTTCTCTGTGCAAAGAGCCCCCCTCCCATTCAGCCACGGCAAGATAAAGGAGAGAGGCCTTGCCTACTTTCTAGGTGCCTAAAAAGTCTGAGCTACTTACCTGTAACTGTATTTCTCAAGCATTGGTATTTTTCATAGATTCACATGGTTGAATATTCCATGTTGTCAGACTGGGAATCCTCAGTAATTTAAAAATAAATAAATTGACCAGTCAACTCAGGTGCAAATCCAGATTTAATCCAATGTTTAATCCAGGAGGACACATTGAAGCATTCCAGGACTTAGTGATAAATGATCTGAGAAAAATCAGGAAGACCAAATGGAGCCATAAAGGTAAACTTACCCGTCATGAACAAAGTATTCTGAAAGATCTCAGTACTTTTTCTGACTGTATCATCAAACCCTCAGACAAGGGTATGAATATTGTTGTGATGAACCATGTGGATTACATCAAGGAGGCTGCAAGACAACTTAATGATCATTCCTGCTATGCCAAATTGGAAGAAGATCCTACCGCAGGTATGACTATGAAACATTTTGACTTGCTCAACACATACAAAGATAAGGGGCTACTAGAGGAAGATATGTGCACATACTTACACCCGAGATTCCCTGTTATGCCTACCATCTACTTTTTGCCCAAAGTGCACAAGAGCATGAGGAAACCCCCAGGACGTCCCATTGTGACACTCTGTGGGGCATTGTATGAGAACACCTCTAAATTTGTAGATGAGACTTTGGTGTCCTTTGAGACCACACTTCCATCTTCTTTGAGAGACACCAAAGACTTTCTGAATAAAATTGACGGCATTACTTGGGAACCCACATACTTGCTCACCATCCTAGATGTGCTATCCCTGTATACCCCCATAAGGCATAATGATGGCCTGCGGGCGTGTGAATATTTTCTTCACACAAGGTCTATGAACTTTTTATCACACAGTCGAATGATATTGGATATGATTCATCTTTGTCTGACAAACAATTGCTTCTTATTCAACAGAGAATTTTATGTGCAGCTTCAGGGCACAGCCATGGGGACCACATTTGCTCGTTCTTACGCCAACTTGTTTATTGGATGGTGGGAAAAGTTTGTTGTTTGGGGTACAGAGAACAATTTCTATACAGCCAAAATATTACTCTGGTTGCGGTATATAGATGATTTATTCATTATCTGGGACGGCACAAGCTCAGAGTGGTTAGAATTTGTTAAGAATCTGAATACCAATGAATTAAATCTCCAGTTTACAGAGAGCCACAACAAGACTGCTATTGTATACCTGGATATTCTTGTTAAGGTGGCTCAGGAAGAACTTGTCACAGAACTTTATAGAAAACCGACAAGCTCAAATATACCGTTAGACGCCAAAAGCAATCATCCCACCTCCCTAAAATGGTCCATACCGTATGGCGAATTTATTCGTATTAGAAGGAACTGTTCTAAGCTGGAGACATTTAATGCAGAACGTGCATATATGGCCATTAAATTTAAACAGCGTGGATACCCAAAAAGAATACTTGAACAAGCCTACCATAAAGCTAGGCACCAGGATCGTTCCTCACTTTTAACAACTAAAGTGTTGTTACCATCAGATGAGTGCAATAGTGAGACTCGACTCATTCTCACTTATGGCACTAATTCCCAACATATACGACAGATCATGCGCAAACACTGGCATGTCCTACAGCTGGATGAACATTTGGGGATGATTTTGGGTGACAAGATGAACATTACATTTCGACGCTTTGTCTCACTCAAGGATAATCTTGTCTCCAGCTTCATGAGTCCATCTACTCCATCTACAGGCTCAACTTGGCTCCACACACCGACTGTAGGCTTCCACAAGTGCAGGAAATGCAAGGACTGTCAGTATGCCAGAGATGTCTCCAACTATGAACATCCCATTTTGGCCAAAAGTATTTCCATCGCATCACAAATGACCTGTGACACTGAGTACGTGGTATACGTGCTCACGTGTCCCTGTGATGAGTGGTACATTGGCAGTACCATAGGAAGACTCAAGCTGCGTATGCTCCAGCACATTCGGGCCATTAAGAATGTGGATGCAACCTACCCAATGGCTGTGCATTTTAAAGAAGTACACAATGGAAAATTGGATGGCTTTACATTTTTCGGAATTTACACCATAGCCAAACACCCAAGGGGTTGGAAACAGAGAATTGGCATTGAGACGATTGGAAACGAAACGCATCCTAGATCTAGAAACAAAAAAACCAAGAGGTCACAACTTAGATGAAGAACTCTATACCCTTTTAGGAACTTAATTACGATAAACTTTTTTAGTGATAAGATCATTTTTAATAATATAGATGTTCTTCCTTCCATGAGATGCAATTTTGTCCATGCCTTTTCTCTAGTGATATTATGAATTAATTTCTTTTCCCCCTTTCTTGCCTTCTTCAGGTGTTTTTTTTCAGGTGTTTTTCCAGCCTACTAGATTTATTGTATAGTTTGATGTTTAGCTGCACATATTAACTCTGGCTGAAGCGGTTGTTTAGAGGTTTTGAGGTCACATCATTAGGTTATATCTACAGCTTGTATTTCTTCGCTAACACTTTCTCCTCCACTTACTTTCTCTTTTTCCAATTTGTTTCCTTTTCTTATGGCCGAGTGTCGAATTGCCTTGGGTCATATAAGTTTCTTCTGGTTTGTGGGTTTGCTTACGATCGCACCGTTTAGGAATAGGGGTTAGTTACCTTTTTGATTAACATTTTAGGTTGGTTTATAGTGATCATTAGACACTGACATCTCTGTTATACCCCTGTCATATCAGAGGAAAGTATCATGCTTAGCTTTTAGAATTTGGGCATATTGTTTAGTGTCTGATTTTATTTTCTATTTTTGTTCCTTTGGAAGTGCATAAAGGCTCGAAACATACTGGGACATTTACAACAGGTATTCCCCTTTCTACTTAGTTTTTTTAACAACTACTCTTTTAGATTCCATAACATTGACTGGTTTTATTTGCACATCGAAGTGATTAACGCTGTGGAATTATGCTGCTCTTTTTAACATGCTGCTCTACGTTAAAAATAATGTAAGGACTGGAATTTATGTGTAATAGGGAGATAGGCATCACCTTTTTGCTGTTTTGCACAAATCTATTGTTTACTAACAGCTAGATGTTTACAGGCACTAAGCACTTTATAGTTCAGATGCACTAAGCACTTTATAGGCTACTATAAACTCAGAGTATTATATCCGGGTAAATGCTGCTTTGCATATTTGCACAAGGTAGTTTGTTTACAGTGCATTCCAGCACCACACTATGCACTTTATCCTTCGATGCCAGTAAAGAGACCTTTTTTACTTTAATATGTGAATGGTCAGCAACATTGCTGTGAGGATAAATATCATGGCTACTTAAGCCCATACCGTTGATATATTGCAGCAGTTTTATGGGCAGCACTGCATTACGTGCTTAACTACTTAGATGGCATTTTTCCATCTTTCTCATTAGCAGTAATTCTGGACAGCAAATTAGAGCGTTCCACTGCCCATATATTTTGGGGTAACAATTGTAGACACACAATCACGTTGATATTAAAGGCATGCACACACTATTAAAGCATGGTAAATGAGTAGCAGTTAATAATTTTGGGAAATGTTTTGCATTATGTATTAACTTTTACTGGTAATTAAATTGCTCACACAAGCTTTTTATCTAGCCTGTGAAAATCCAAACTGTAATGCAATTAAGTTGTGTGATCACAATATAATGTACATGCTTTCACTTGCCTGTCGTAACTGTGCAGTCTTTTGCATATGTAAAGATGTCTGCCATTGAGGAATTGCTTAGCACTTAACTTCCATGGAGACACTCCATCCGGAATGCAGGGGATAGAGATGTATGAGCCTTTTTAAAGTCACCTTGTCTATGTTTGCACTTTTCTACGTGATTAAGCGGTTTGTGTACCTCAAAACACGTCATTTTCTGTTCCTTTTTCCTTGCCATGCTGACTTTAAAATAAAGGATTGTCAGTCTGGACGAACTTTGGTGTTTTTGCCTCAGTGTAGAGAGTCACCTTGGCTTTCTCTATTGTTCTTGGTAGTGCATCCCATCAACTTCTTCCCGTTTCTATCACGGATCGGGTCATTGTTTTTTTAAAAATATATATATATACCTTTTTCATAGGAAAAAACAATACTGTTTGCCCCTTATGCCTGTAGAGACACTCACGTATGTTGTCCCTCCACCTCATTTTGGTCCATTTTGACCCTAACCAATGAGGTGGCAGGGCTTAAGCTCCACCCCTGGCAGTTGTCTTCAGATTTTGAGCCCTGATAGTGATTGCTATAATGATGATTACAAAATATGTCAATGCTGGAGAAATACAGTTACAGGTAAGTAACTATGACTTCTCCAGCATTTGATCTTTCATAGATTCACATGCTTGAATAGAATGCTAAACAGTGGATGCATGCCACATACTTCACTGAAGCACACAACGGTCAATAATAGCACCCAAATCGAGTACCCTGAATCCATTATGCATGCTTGAAACATGAAGGGAAGGAGGGAAAGAACAATGGCTGTTCCTACCTCACGCAACCAGATGTTGTAGGACTGCTTGTCCTACAGATGGCTCCCTTTCAGCGTTTTCATCTAGGCAGCGTACTTGGCGAATATATGGAGCATCCTCCAGGTAGCCCCCTTGCATATGTCCTTCATGGCCACTTCCACCTGGAAAGCTGTTGTAGATACCCTCCCTCTGTTTGAATGAGCAGTAGCTGGATGGGTAGCCGGGTTGCCTTTAATTTTGTGGGAATGGGTAATGCAATTTACCACTCATTTAGCAAGGTCTAGTTTGGAAATGCTTTGGCCCTTACACAGTACCACAAGTGAAACAAATGATCTAGGAGACCCTCTAAAAGCTCTAGTGCACTGTAAGTAGAATTTGAGTACTTGTGATAGATCTAGCAAGTGCAAGGCGCATCCCGCGATGGAGGCATGATTGCAAAACAAGGTTGGAAGTATGATGCGTTCAGACCTAGTCAGATCTGACACCACCTTGGGGGGAGGGGATTGAGGAGTGGTCTGAGGACAACACGGTCCTTTAAAAAGACTGTAAATGGAGAATCTGTATATAAGGCTTGCAGTTCGCTGATTTTTCTGTTGATGTGATTGCCACTAAGACAGAGACCTCATCAGAGAGGAAATCAGATCGCATTTGTGGATTGGCTCGACTGGCGGAGCCGTTGATCTTGTCAAAACTGTGTTGAGACTCCAGCTTGGATTCGGTGCAGGCACTGGTGGGAAGGTTGTCAGCAAACCCTTCATTAAGGTTTTAAATGCAAGCTTTGAGACAGAGGATGCAACTCTGGGACCTCTGGAGTAAGGTATGATGTCCGAGAAGTGAACCCTGCGACCAGACAGCCATAGCCAAGTGAATCAGGTCAGCCAGCAATTTGCTGTGGGTCGAGAAGTTGTGTCCCACCCCATGTTGTAAAGTGTTTTCCTTTCTTTGCATGTGGCGCGTGTGGGGGCGCCCTGGATGCTTGAATAATATGCCAATATCCGTCTGGCTATGTTAGGTTGGGTTAGGTTGGTGTGTTTTTGCAGTTCAACAGCCAAGCCCTGAGAGAGAGAACAACGCCGGGTGTGGTGTAGGATTTGCTTGTTCTGTTGCAATAGTCGAGCTTGGTGCACTCTGATATGGATGGGCATGTGGACTTGCCATGTGTAGGAGAATTGGTTACCAGACTTTCTGTAACCATGCCAGTGTTATTAAATTCATCCTGTAGGGTTGTTTTCTTAGTCACTGCAGTACCCTGGCTAACCTGGTTATTGTCAGGAAGGCGAGTTCAAGGATATTGATGTGCAATTCCAACTGTGGCATAGACCATGTGCCCTTGGCCTGCAAGTGTCCGATATGGGCTCCCCATCCTGACAGGGATGTATCTGTCCTGA
The DNA here is from genome assembly GCF_040938575.1 of Ambystoma mexicanum. Lineage (NCBI taxonomy): Eukaryota > Metazoa > Chordata > Amphibia > Caudata > Ambystomatidae > Ambystoma > Ambystoma mexicanum. Next base: position 982,081,617 of record NC_090936.1, read on the forward strand.
GAAGACGCGTGGAAGCGGGCACCTGAAAAAGGCATGCCTTGCTCTAGGTTTTTTGTCCACCCAGCACCAATGTAGAGCTTTGTGGAAAGGGTGTGACCAGTGCACAATGTCTTCCTACGAGCCTGATGCTTGACTCCATTGTCGGTTGAGTTCTTCCTGGATTACTCTCATTCTCTACCTGCAAATAGGAGCAAGCAATATACATGATGACAACATGTCCAGCACGGACCTGTAGTGACGCACTGTGCTTGTGCGTGTGTTTAAGAACCCATTGACCATCTGGGAGAGCTGTTCTTCTCTTAGATGAAGGTCTCACTCGCGGAATGTGGGTATCTAGTTCTGCCCTTAGGAAGAGGGCAGAACTACAGGGTGTTCTACACCAGCATAACTACTAACTTTTTGTAATTGAGAGTGGTCTCTTTTTTCTCTGATGGACCACTCTGGTTGTCTGTACCTTCAGGTTTGCTTTGATGAGATTGTCAACGTATGGAAAGACTTTTACACCTGCTCTTGTTAGATGTGCTCCCACCGGGGCAAGCCATTTGGTGAAGATCCTTGGGACTGACTGTATGCCAAATCACCTGGAACTGATAATGCTTGTCTCCTGCTTTAAACCCTAGCTAGCGCTAGTCTGCTGGATGAAATGGTATGTGGAAATACGCATCCTCTAGGTGGATTGTAGCTAGAAGATCACCCTTCTGGAGCCAAGAGAGGGTGCGTTGGGGTGCGGTCATTTTGAATCTTTTGCGCTTTACCTACATGATCAAAGCAGGCAAGTCTAGGAGCGGGCACCACTTTACAAGGAAAAGGCGTGAATAGAATCCCTTTCATCCTTGATTGTGAAGAACGGCCTTTAAGGTGTCTTTTTGTAGCAATTTGTCCACCTCTAGCTTGGGCTGGGCCACTTGGTGTACATTGCATGCATGTGGAGGTTGGGCTGATGGCTGTGTGAGGAACTCGATGATGTGTCCTTTGTTTATCATATGTAGCACCTGCTTGTCTGGTATGATCTTTTGCCACTGATGCAGGTGGTGGCTGATACGCCCTACCACCAGAGTGCAATGTGGCAGGGGACGATGCTTCCCATCCATTTTGTTTGGATTACTGGGCCCTTGTCTGGGCCATTCCATGCATGCCTCTCTGCATCGTGTATCTGGAGGATGGCTGGGATCTGTTGGGAGACTGATTTGTTGCGTGGAATAAGACTTGTTGTTGGAATGAAACATCCCTGATCCATCGCAAAAGGTACGCCTTTCTTTCTCCTTTGTCCTTGTCTCTCAGTGAACTGTCGGCCCTGTCTGTATCAGTGTCTGAGTTAATACCCTTCAGGTGAACGTTAACCTTTTTGGCAAAGTGGTCTTGGCCTTCGAATGGCATATCAAGGATCTGCACCTGGAATTCAGCTCTGAAGTTGGTTGCCTTCGTGCATGCTTGGCCCCTGAGGACTGTTCCATGAGCCATCTTCATGACCCAGAGTCTGTGGCCTCCACCGCTTGGGTTAAACATGTGGTCAGACGTTGCTTCTACATCTCTAATGATGGCCCTTGCTGACGTTTGTCGGGAAGGTGCTCCCCACACTTGGACCTCTTGTGTTACAATGTTCTGTCATATCTCGCTGTCATGGTTAGGACACTGCACTTATAGAGAATAATGTAGAAACCAAAACTCTGTTACGTATAGCTTGGAATTTCCTGCCTTCTTTGTCAAGCAGAGCGTTAGTGATGAAGCGGGTTTCACAAGTTTCTTCCTGGCAGCCACAGTGATGACTGAGTCAGGTTTTGTGGGGTCGTGTATTTCTTTCCCAGCCTCGCCGTAGTGGAGGGATTGGAAAGTGGATTGGCCAGGATCTTCTCCACTGCTTCCCAAATGGTGTCCAGAATGCATATGGCTGTGGCAGTCCCCCTTATATTGTCTCTATGTTCAGAGGGCACTGACTTCTTTTCTGCACAAGATACTTGGAGATTGAACATCGTAGTTGCAATGGAAGGAAGCAATGTTGTCTATCAGTGAAGAGCTGGCAGCGCAGTTGCACCTCTCTTGCTTCTGAATTACATAATCCTCCCATTTGTAAGTATCTTGTTGGGTTGAGCCTTGTGAGATTTCCCCCCTGTAAGGGACTCATGGTGGCAACAATAAAGACAGACACAAGAGATCACACTTCTACAGTGTTTATTAAACGGTATGCAGGTTGGAAGAACGCCTAATGTAAACTTAAGATTGGAGCAAGCTTCGACATCAAATGAAAAATAAGGCAGTCCTTGTGGCGTTGCGTCAAATAAAAAGGGCCTATACTAAGAAACCTATTGCCAAACCTTACAACTAATACAAAAAGGGTGTGGGATGGATTTTGAGAAAAGAAAGAAGTGTTCACAAATAATATGTCAGGATGCGATCGCTTGGATTTCCCTTCCCCACGTTTTGAGCATGGGGTAAGATGGGATCTTGAAGCACAGCACACACTTGGCTTTCCCAGCACGAGTCGATAGTTACACTTGCAGCTATCAGGGCTGTCAATGGCCAAGTCTCATTTCTCTTGAAAGTCTCTTGCTTTTGAGGGCCTGACATATTCAACAACAAAACAAAAGTTCTTCAACAACAAAAAAAATGTGTTTCCTGGTTTTGCTTAGGGTGAGAATTTTCCACCCCTCGTTCCCCCTCTTCTGGACAATGAGCCTTGTTCCTTGGTGTCTTAGGTGATCAGTTTTCATCCCTTGCATCTCCCTCTTCCGGGGTTAGGTCCTCAAACAGTTTCCAATCGATATCAAGGCCTTTGGGGTCATTGTTTCTGAGTCCCGCAGGCCTGATAGGTTTTTCAAGAAAAACAACAAACAAACACAAAGTTCTGTTCGGTGTATTTCTCGGGTGATGGATTCACCCCTGGGTACCCCTCTTCCGGGCATTGACTCTTCACAAATTGTACTCCACAAATCCACCCCCACTATTCAACTGAAACAGCCCTCACCTACGTGCTAAATTCTCTTGTCACTGCTCCAAACACTCAAACTATTCTTATTTTACTTGATCTGTCAGCTGCCTTTGACACTGTAGATCATTCTTTGCTCCTGGAATCTCGCTCCTCCCTTGGTCTGCGCGGGTCTGTTCTATCATGGTTTTCATCTTACCGGTCCAACCGTTCCTTTGCTGTCTCTTGGGGTGGCAACACTTCTCCTCACGTTCCTTTGGTCCATGGCATCCCTTAGGTTCAGTCCTTGGTCCCTTTCTATTTTCCTTATATACTTGCTTTCTTGACCCCGTTATCTCATCCTTTGGAGTGTCACACACTTCTATGCTGACGACCCCCAGCTCTTTCTATCCTTCTCCTCAGACATTCATCAGACTCTCTCATCATGCCTCTCTGCCATCAAGTCTTGGATGACCTCTCACATCCTCACTCTCAATACCGAAAAACCTGATGTCCTATTCTTTCCTGCTAACACCCTCATCTCGCAATCTCCTCCTTCTTCCATCTCTTTTCCTCCCTCCTGTCTCTCAATCCCTCCCTCCGCCAGCAATCTTGACATTAACTTTGGTTCTAATCTCTCCTTTGACCACCACATCACCCTTGCATCCTGCGCCTGCCGATTTCATCTCTACAACATTCACAAAGGCCGCCCTTTTCTCACTTTCCATGCTACAAAACTCATCTCCTCACTAGACTTCTCCCGACTATTCAGTTTTTCATTTCTTTGGTCTTCCCCATTCACGCCTTGCTCCTCTTAAATCTATCAATCATTCTTCAATTCTCTCCTACCATGACCCAATTTCTCCTTCCCTGGCCTCTCTTGGCTGGTTGCCCTTCTATTCTCAACTTAAATACAACTTTCTCTGTCATGTGTTCAAATTTCTCTATGGCCTTGCTCCTGACTACCTTGCATCTCTCCTTTCTTTTTCATCTCCATTCTCGCTCCCTCCGCTCTACTAATCTTTTTTTTAGACTCAATGTCCCAAGTCCCCCTTGCGCCCAATCCTGTTTTTGCTCGTTCCAGCTCCTAGCCCCTCTTCACTGGAACATGCTTCCCCTGTCTCTTCGCTCCATTACTTCCTATCCTCTGTTCCGTTCCTCTCTAAAAACCCTTGTCTCTAAAAACCCACCTGCTAAAGTCCTCTAATTTATTTAATCTGCTTATGAACACTGATTCACTTACTTTTATGATTGCTAATTGAATGTTACGGTTTATGAACACTGATTGACTGATTACTCACAGGAATGCAAATTGATTGTTACTATTTACGAACACATTTTGAATGTATCTGTTTATGAACGCTGATTTGCATTCTGATTCTTTATATTGTTGACTGTCCTATGTAAAGCTCTTTGGACAAAGGCGCTATATAAAACACAATAAAAACAAATACAAATAACAGTTCCTTCTCTTAATGGACTTTGGGTGATAGCTTCACCCCTGGACCTCCCTTGTTCGGGCTCGGACCCCCTTCTCAACTGTTAGCCTCCCTCTGCCGGGTTCAATATGGCCTTTCTAGCATTCCCTACTTGTAATGTCTTTTTAAACAGTTCCAGTGGACATCCCTCAGTCGGGTTCACTTTTGTCAACGCACTGTTTCTTGGGACTTTAGACTTGCCCCTTTCTCATCAGCATCCCTCTTCCAGGTTCACACTTGATAACTTCACCTTTACATTCACTTTCAATGTATTCGGGATTCACTTCCCTTGCTTTCTTATGTAGCAGGCTTCACTTCCCTTGCTTTCTTTATAATTCGTAGATCAAAGGCTTTCGACTGTATGAGGATTTTGCTTGACCTCCTATATGACCTTGACTTATCTTGGCAGCTCTCCTATGGCCTTCTGGTTTCTGTAGTTTTATTCAGACGGGGATCGACCAGAGTCTCTCGAGTTAGCACCCACGTGATGTTGATTCGCTATATAGATGGTCACCCCTTTAACACTTTTGCAGTTCTATGAACTTGGTTCAACTTGCCACTTTGCGTCTTTCATTCACCACAGCCCAGTTCTTATCGGCTCTCCCCTTGACTCATTGGCTGTAATGAACCGCTTGGCTTTCCTCATCACCGGAGTGAAGGCCGGTACCACGGTGGCAGGAGTTTCCCTCACTCCCGCTTATCAGCGTCGACACGCTCCCTTTAACGTTGACATCTTCTGCAGCACAATTGGGCTATTGTCCTCGTCCTTATGATTTTTTCAGCGGAGTGTTCGTGAGGTTTTGTCGAAGAGAGCAAGGTTGCATCTTTCCTCATCAGCCTCTTGATTTTTGCCGCCTTTCTCCTCCTCTTGAACTGCCAGACCTGGATAGCTGTCTCGTCGTGCAGTCTGCCTTGCTCATACTGTCTCTTTTGCTCCACCCTTTATCCCTGTGGGAAAAGGAAAGGGCTGTCAGGTGTGTGCGACACTGATCAATAACCTGACTTTGCCTGACCCTTGTGTTGGCACAGATCAGGTAAACAGCTCTAGGATTAGTGTTTTGTCACGGTAGACTGGGTGTTCGGAAATGAATTATCAGAGGGACGTGGAGCCGAATAATGGGGAGTATTCGAGTCGACACCGGAGAAACAGGGATTCTGGGATATATGCCTTTTGGGTGCAAACGGGTTTGGGATATTAGAGTATTGGTAATGTACTGAGGGTTTGTTGGATCTGGGCAGGAGAGTTTTACTGGGGGGAAGCGAGGCAGGGGTATTATGACCTATAAAGGTTTTAGGGAGTTCACCCTTCTCTCTTCTCCCTGGCTTGTGCCATACTCCCTTGTTCAGTCCCGGACCCCATTCTCAACTGTTAGCGTCCCTCTACCGGGTTTACTATGGCTTTTCTAGCAGTCGCTAACCGTAATGTCTTTTTAAACAGATCCAGTGGACATCCCTCGGCCAGGTTCACTTTTGTCACTGTTTCTTGGGACATTAAACTTGCCTCTTTGTCGTCAGCATCCATCTTCCGGGTATTTCCCTGAGCACAACCCCGGGCTCTGCTTAGCAGGTGATCTTCTCTTGTCTGTGCGCTACTAGGGTTGGGGTCTGAGAATGTCAACCCTTCCCAAGCCACCTGAATAAAGGGTTCCCGAGGTCTGCTTGGGGGAATTACCTTGGGTTTCTCACACCCTATTTAGGCTTGTCCGACTGCGTGTTCAGTTCTGCAAAAACCCTGTATGAGTCATCAACTGGATCCTGCCTGTAGGTCAGGGACAGTGATAAAGGTTCCCTTATGGACTGTTGCAAAGAGAGGCGCTGCTTTGGCTTCGTGGCAGTGAAGCGCCCATCCGTCCCCGAGGTGGGGAGATTTTCTGTGACTCCTAGTTGGAACAATATGGAACAATATGAGCTTCTTGGCTAATCAAGCCCTTTGCCTCTTCAGGATGTTTCTTTTTGTTTCTTCAATTGACTGTATCAGTGAGGGTTAAAAAGGGTCTGAAGTATGGGATTTCACAAAAAGATTGAATCTAAAATGCCGAATGCATGTTTAGGGTGGTAGATTAAATCGAAGCCCATCATACCTATGGGCTCCAGGGATTGCAGGGGTGTCCCCTGCATACATTAAAGGCAGTGAGGGGGACAAACGGGCAAAATTCCAAATGATCAAATTACAAAATGTGGGCAAGGGGCTCTGCAATTTCGTAATTCGATCTTTTGGGATTTGTTATTTTAACGTACATCCCTGAAGTATATGCCGAGGGCAAGGATCATATTAGGGCTGTGCTCTTTGGGCACAGATTGTGGCCTTTCTTCTTCTATGTTGAAGAATTCCTCTTGTAAAATGATGTTTGGAAGTTTAATAATTTCTAGACAGGTGACAGGCTAACAGCCATTGAGACCTGTGGCACTGGCAGGGTGTGTTTATCACTGTTCTCCGCTCATCACTGTGCTCCGTGGACAGGAGAGGTAGAGGATTTACTACTGGTTTTCTGGTGAACAGCGGAGTAGTCGTGGACGAACAGCCATTAGACAGTGACTTTCTTTCCGTCAATGTATTTCCTGTCGACTGTTTAGTCGTGGAAGAGGGCTCCTTCATGGACAAGACAGTAGTCGTGGATGAGGGGCCTTTAGAAATAGCAGTGGACAAGGGTTTTTTCATATGCAGCGGGCTAGCCGTAGATGGTACTCCTCCCATTGACGGTCATGGAAGAGGGCTCTCATGGATGAGGGCTCCTAGTGGGTTAGCCATAGACAGAACTCCTCCCAGTAACAGTCGTGGATGAGGGCTCTCATGGATGAGGGCTCCTAGAGGTAGTCATGGATGAGGAACCTATAGAAATGGTCATGGACAATGGATTTTTTGTAGGCAGCGAGTTAGCCGTGGATAGGGACTTCTTCCGTCACAAAGACCATTTGTCTACCCATGGTTGATCCCGCGTAGATGAGGCACCCATGGATGGCAATTTTTAACTGCAACGATCAGGCCGTGGACGCTGATATGTCTATTGTAGAGGACTCTGTGGAGGATCTCTCTGTGTGGACGGTTTGTCTGTGGACGATGACTTGGTATTATGGTCGATTAGGGGTTTTTACCCTGCCACCTCATTGGTTAGGGTCAAACAGGACCAGACGAAGGTGGAGGGACTACATAAGTGAGTGCCTGTACAGGCATCAGGGGCACATGGTATTGTTCCAACGGGAAATGTTTCTTTATTTTTAAATTACGAGGTTTCCCAGTCTGATGACAGGGAATATTCAAGCATCTATGAAAGATCCAATGCTGTAGAATTGGTCTAGACCCTTCTGCCTCAAGGTCTGTGAGCCTGCTGCTGATAAAGCAGAAGGATCAAAAGAAGAGTCAAACAGTTTGAAATTCTCTAGCCACTTTACTCTTGGTCCCCAATGGATTAGGGCTAACTGAACCAACAGTGTTTGGGTTTGACTCTGCACAACAAATAGTCTGGTATCATACAAGAACTTTCACTTCCTGTAGGACAGTGGTTCTCAGCCCTTACCTCTTTCCCATAGTCCGAGACTACCTTAATGGGCAGTGTGCCAAACACTTCTTTCATGGACTCTGTCTTTCTTTGCTGGTGCAGTGATCATCATGTTTCACCTTCTTCCTGGCCACTTTAGCACCTTCGGTTGTTCGATGGTGGTCAGCCATCTGACCGTTTACAAACAGTTGGATTTTTTCACAAAAATGTGTATCTCAGGCTAGTCAAATATACCCCCTCAATGTCAGGCTGGATTAGGCATCACCGTCCCTAGCCTTATATCTCCAGCTTAGCTCTGGTCCTTGATCTAGCCCTTCTGCACCAGAACCTTCATTGCCCAGGACTTGATGTCCTCTACTCCCTTTTCCTTCCTCCCAGGACTTGCTCCCTTTCTTGCTGCCTTTTGATCTTCTCCTCTGTCCACCAGCTATCTGTCTCCCCTCTTGTTCCTTTCCATCTTTCTTCTCTCTTTGCTGGTGTTCCTTTCCACTTCCTCCATAGATGTTCTTGCATCTCCTCCTTCCTCCACCTTCCTCACTTTAGATGTTCATTCTCCTTTGTCTTCTCTCAAATCTCTCTCATCCACCTCCTTTCCTTCTGCTCTATATAGTCCTCCTCTTCATTTTCCTTCACTCTGCTTTGGCCAAACCCCCTCCTCGCTCCTCCTCCTTTTTCTCTGTTCACCACCTCCATATTCACCAAACAATCTCTTAACTCTCACACTCACATCTTTATTAGCCTTCTTTTTTACTCTAGCTGGGATTTTAATTGGGCTTGTGAGCAGGAGACCAGGGCAGCTATGTCAATCAGGAATGTGCCTTTCAATTGACTCAACACATTAGGGGATGCAAAGGCTAACAAAGGGAAAATGTGGGTGTACTTGTCAAGAGGGGCTCTGGTGCTAACCGAAATGACAGTATCGTTTGTCTGAAATATATATATATTCAAATCTTAATTATTGGTCATTTGAAATTAATACTGCAGCATGGGTCACAAAATAGACACGTATACCAGAATTTGCCTAGAAAATGATATTATCAAAAATACTTTGCTACATTGTGCGCTACTATTGTAAATACATTTGAAAAGAAGTCTTATTCTTCAAAGTGACTATTCCATGTCAAAATCCCTCATAGCACAACCTAAAACTGAATATGCATATATATTCATGTACGGCCAACACACGTTTCACCCTTTGAGCTTCTTCAGAGCCTGTTTTGAACCTCTTAAATACAAGTATTGGTTGAAAACATAAGTTGTTAGATGACAAAAATAAAAAAATATAACAAAAGAAAAGTGACTTTGAAAGTTGACATAAGTCATTCACAAATCGGGACCCCATTTTTTTACAATCACATTAAAAAATCAGAGAAATAAAGGGAAAAAGTAACAAAACACAAAATGAATTGATTAGTGAAAAATAATAATACATATTAGGACCCAGGGTGTGGGGTGGGGCACCTGTAGTCTCAGCCCACGTTCCACGGAACCCGCAGGCTGCCTGAACACTGCAGGCCACCATCTCCACCCCCACACCCCTCAGCCCCCTCCCATAACAATTCATTTTTTTAAATCCCTATTTTGGCTAGTGGAGTATTTGATAATGTTAGATTAATTAATACTATCTCTAATGCAAGGATGTTATGCTTATAACCAAGGATAATAGCACTGTAATACATTTCACAATATAGCACTTAGTGTAGCCCCTTAACTTAACAATGTTGTACATGAGAAGACTTGTTCGTGTCTTCTTTGCAGGTGGCAGTTTATAATATCACGTTCACCTAAGAATAAAGTTCATATTGATTTAAGGTAAATAAATAAATGAGTACATATCTGCAAAGTGTGGATAAACATTCTGAGAAATAATCATAGATTCACATATGTTCTCGGGAACTTACTTGTGAAACAATGGTAACAGAGCTAAAGTTTTCTTATTAGTTTCTTGCTCACGACTGTTATGGCTGGTTTAAATTCAGAACTTGTTGATAAAACTAGGAACAACAAACAGTTGCATGTTGCTTATAATAATTCAATTTTAAAAAACATTGTACAAAGTTGTTAATGAGCAAGCTACACTGAGACATAAATCAGAGCCTAGCGCTTACATCCAAGGCATGTGATAGTGCATGTGGCTCTTGTCCTGGAACAGAGTTACCCATGCCGTTTCCGATTGCAAGGGGGCTCCATATTTAAATAGTGTTTGCCATCTTGCGCATATAATGTGATTAGAAAATGGCCTACATTCAAAATCACAAATAAGTTTGCATGCGAGTGGGCACCATCTTAGAGATGGCTTACTAGTCTTGATTCTATGTCAAGACTCAGAGGCTCAGATTATGCTCTCACTTCTTTACTTCTACTGGAGCAGCAAACAAAGAACAGTAACAATATCAAAAGAAACTACAAATCCCAGGAAAAACACACACATGTGTAGTCCATTTCTGATAGGGTGTTAAACAAACACGTGACTTGCTTCTCCAATCACAATGTCCTCTCCTCTATAACACGTTGTAACCCTAAAGTCCTTCCTCTTTCTTTGCTGATCGAGCAGCTGAGATAAGTTTTACTTACTATATACATTTTATGGATGATCATACCGTAATGGTGGTATGTTGTGATAGCATTTAGTCAGCGTGCGCGCAGGGACTTTGTTACACTTGGCGCGCAGGGTTCTTTGGCGGAATATATCTGCGGGTGAAAGACGCAACGGGTTATTTGTTCCGGCGTCGGTTTCCCTCATCAGGGGGGTACTGTAAGCACGGAAGTTCGCAACAGGCGCGACGGGACTCCTGGGGTTCCGGCGCCGTTGCAAGCTTCTATTAGGAGTGGAGAGCATCAGTTTTAATGTTCCGAGAGCGGCATCTTCAATTGATATATATAGAACCCCGAAACAGCATCATTCAATGATTCGGAATGGTTCTCACTGATTCTATGAGCCACTGACGCCATCTAGTGGCAGAAAAAGGTACCGCAGGTTAAAGGTTTGATTTGAAGCCTTTTGCTGTGCATCAGGGCTGTGCATCAGGTAAAAGTTGTTTTGACCCCTCATTATTCTGCCTACTGGGGAGGAGGCTTAAGAGATTGTGAAATCTTATTGACGGGCTCAGTCCCAGGTAAAACTGCCATTCTTATAGAGACTCGCCTAGCTACATATAAATACATACATTGACGGGGGCAGCCCAAGTAAACTGCATATAAGGCACGAATACGGCTTTGAGAAGCCATTGTCAATATAAGTCTTACTCAGACGATTCTGACGGTCCCCACGTCAGTGGGCTGCGCATGAGTGAGGCAGTCCAGAAAATGGAAAGTGCCGAAAGACCCAGTGGGGAGAGGGGCATCCTGTGAAACCTAGCTGCCTGGTCACAAGACAAGGAGCATAGGCAGAAAGGTGGAAGAAGGCACAACATCTGCAGGGACCGTAGCGCCCAGACTCCCCCCACCCCCCAGGTTCACCCCGTAAATCCAGCTCGGGGAAGAGAAAATCGAGATCTCGAGAAGAAAGGACTGCTAGCTCAAGCGAGACGGACAACGACTACTTGCAGGAGCAGCTCTAGATCGGAAGGATTTACCTCGCCAGAATCCCAGACCTCCCCAGAAGAGGACAAAACTCAACATAAGAGCAAGAGAGGCAGGAGGGAAGTGGAAGATCCCCTCAAGGATGAGATCAATCCTGACGATCTGGTTCACCCAAGGTCTAACGAGTTGGACCCTCCGTAGAAGATCGAAGAGTACCTCAGAAGACGATTGCGGGCGCCTCTGAACAAACGAGCCAGATCGAAGCTCAAAGCGGAGTGTCCGTGCCCAAGGTTCCCAGACGGGGTGGAGGAGACCCCTGAAATTGATGACAAGATTCTTACCTTCCTGGGCAGGTATGGCAGGGATGTAAAGAGGGGCATCGACAGGCCCTGGAAGTCCTGCCAAGATAAGTTGCTGGATATGCTGGGGCCAATAACAAAGATCTGGCAGCTGCCGGAAGAGGCTAAGGCCAAGAAAAAGCCCATGGACCCAGATATAGTTGCTGGTTGGGCTCAGAGAACCATCTGTCTGCTTGGAAACGCGAACACGGCGTTGGCCACCGAAAGAAGGAGGTCCATACTAATGAAGCTAGACTCCATGCTGGGGGAGATGGCGACCTCCGAGCAAGCTATGGCTGCAAAGGGCAAATTGTTCGGGGACCTATTCATTAAGGACATGGCGAAATTCACCAGTACATATGTCTCTATGGACAGGGCTCAATCTTGCCTCAAGAAGATATTCGGCCGGAAGGTTTTCGACAGGACTAGAGGAGGAAAGGGCCGCTCGTCCAGCAGTGGTCAATACAGGGGCCCCTACAAAGAGTGAACTTCTTGGCGGCAAGAAGATTGGAGATCCAACTCCTTCTTCCCTTCCACGGGAAGAGGCAGGGGTAGGGGTTGGAGGAACAATGGCAGACAGCAGCACCAGAATAATTCAGGTGAGAGATGTGCAATTAGTAAAGTCGCTGGATGTGAGTATTCCTGCTGTAGGAGGAAGAGTGAAATTGCATGTACAGAAATGGGAGGAGTTGTCCTCAGACGCATGGGTAAGATAGACCATGCAAGGTTTTCAGTTGGAATTTTGGCAAGAGCCATATCAGGTAGCGTTGCCGAGGCAGTTAAAGTTCAGCAGAGAAGACAAAGATCTTCTAGAAAAGGAGGAAGAGTCACTCAGGGCAAAGAAAGCAATAGGTCCAGCTTCAGAAGGATCAGGAAGTTTCGTAAGCAACCTGTTTTTAGTGAAAAGGAAAAGCAAGGTGAGGCCAGTTATAAACCTGAGGGGTTTGAATTACTTCCTAGTGTACAGCCACTTCAAGATGGAAGGGATGCATCTTTTAAGGGACGTTCTCCAGCAAGGGGACTGGTTGGCAAGGATAGATCTCAGAGATGCATACTTGACGATTCCAATTCACCCAGAGCAGATTAAACTTTTACAGTTTATATGGAAGGAAGGAGATGGGAGTTCAAATGCCTTCCGTTCGGACTGGCTTCAGCACCATGGTGTTTCACCAAATTATTGAGACCAGTGATAGCATTCCTGAGAGAACAGGGGATCAGGCTGATTATTTATCTGGACGATATCTGCCTGATGTGTCAGGACAAGGGAATACTAGTGCAACAGATTCAGGTAGCTACAGCTTTACTGCAACAGTTGGGTTTTCTGATAAACTGGGAGAAATCGGAGCTAGAGCCAGCACATGAGATGGAGTTTCTAGGGTTCAGTTTAGAGACGACACAGGGAGTTCTCAAGCTTCCGTTGGACAAGGTGAACTCAGTGAAGAAAGCGATCAAGAGCATGATGACAAAACAGGAGGTTTCTTTGAGGGACATTGCGAGGCTAGTAGGCCGTCTGTCATCTTCAATCCAAGCAATATTCCCAGGGCCCCTGAATTACAGGGCCTTGCAGAGGCTGAAGATAGACCATCTCAGGAAAGGTCTATCTTATAGCAGAAAGTGAGAGTGTCGCAGGAAGCAAGATTGGAAATGGAATGGTGGTGCTACCACATGGGAGCGTGAAATGGCAGGGCGATATTTGGCTCATCCCCGGACCTGGTGATAGAGTCCGATGCCAGTCGTTGGGGATGGGGAGCCAGATGTGGAGACCAATCGACTGGAGGGAGATGGTCGAGCAAAGAGCTGGGTCTCCACATAAATTGTTTGGAACTTCTGGTGGCCTCCTTCGCTGTCAAGTGTTAGACCCGGGAAGGAGTGAAAGCTGCCATTCTGTTGAAGATGGACAACGTTTTGGCGGTCTGATATATAAATCGATTGGGCAGAACGAGGTCGAAAAGGCTGATGGAGCTGGCCAAAGAGTCTGGCAGATATGTCTCCAGAAAGGAATAAGCGTGAGAGTGGAGCATCTGCCAGGAGATCTCAATCTGGTAGCAGATTGGAATTCGAGGCACCTGAGGGACTCCAGCGGCTGGCAGCTGGACGACCGGTATTTCAGGAGATAATGCATCACTGGGGTCCGTGTAAAACAGATCTGTTCGCCTCCAGATTGAACAGGAAGATCTCTAGATTTTACAGCTGGAGACCGGATCCGGAAGCAACAGCGACAGATGCATTTCTCCAGGCCTGGGGACCAGCAAGGGAATACGCGTTTCCTCAGTTCGCCATGATAGCACGCACAGTGGCTCAAGTCAGGCGACAGCGAGCCTCAGTGGTTCTGATAACGCCAGATTGGCGAGGTCAGGCTTGGTTCCCGGATCTTCTGGAGTTGTCGTACAAAGCTCCAATCCGGTTGCCAGACAGAGAGGATATACTATTGAATCCAGCAGGAGAAGTTTATCCACTGGTCAGGTCAGGGAACTTGAGTCTCATGGCTTGGGCGATTTCAGGAGAAGTTGGGCTAGGCCAGGACTTTCGGGAGCAGCTCAAGAATTTATCAGGGAATCATGGGCTCCAGCCACAGGGAAGGCCTATAGGATGGCATGGAATAGATGGAGTGATTGGTGTCTGGAGAGACAAGTTGATCCCATGCACACAGATGTTGTGCACATAGTGAATTTCCTGGCAGCACAAGCAGCGCGAGTGAAAGCTTACAGGACCATTAATACTTATAGGTCAGCGATCTCGGCAGGTCATGCGTACATTGAGAATAAGCCGGTAGGCGAACACCCCCTAGTATGTAGGCTACTGAAAGGCAGCAGATGTATGAGGCCACCTACGTCTAGATATTCTCGTTTATGGGATGTGAGTATAGTATTGAGGATGTTTGAGGCATGGCCAGATAAGGAGTTTCTATCTAGGAAAGCATTGTGGGCTACTCTAACTACTCTATTGTGTCTGATTTCCTGTAAGAGAGTGTCCGATGTGAAAGCGTTAGAAGTAAATAGGAAATCCTTTTCGCCTGAAGGGGTAGTATTTTATATAGAGAAAAGGACGAAGACGAACATTAGATCAGTTGAATACATGGCCTTTCCGGGTAAACCCAAGTTGTGTCCAGTTAGATGTTTGAAAGCGTATGAAGAGAAAGCAGATAAGGTGAGACCTGTGGGAGAGAGTCAATTGCTGATAGCTATTAGGAAACCTTTTAAAGCAGTAGCATCAGCCATCTTGGCTAGATGAGTCAGGTGTGCATGGCCGAAGCAGGAGTAGACGTAAGTCATTTCGGAACTCACTCCATAAGAGGGGCTATGGCGTCATCTGCTTTTTTGGCAGGAGCTCGTCTGGAGGATATTTTGAAGGCGGCAGACTGGTCTCATGAGGAGACGTTTAAGAACTTTTATTTTAGACCAGTGGAGCAAGTAGCGTGGTTGGTGGTAGGTAAGCTTTAAACAAGCATAATCTGAGCCTCACAGTCTTGACATAGAATACAGATTTTCCATACATTCGTTACAGAAAGTCATGATTCTATTAAAGACTCAGAGGTGAAAGATTATCCCACCCAATTTCAATCTCTACTATATAAGTTAGTAATGTGATGTTGGAATGATGTATTTTGTATTGGCATGTTAATGTTGATTTGCGATTGCGCACCCGTTTATAATGGGATTAGTAATAGTTTATTTCTGTTTCAGGGACAGAGCAGAAAATGGCGCCGTTAGGAGATCTTTTAAGAAGTTCAGTCATCTACCGGTTGGGACGCAAATTGGTTTAGTTCAGCGAAAGAAAGAGGAAGGACTTTAGGGTTATGACGTGTTATAGGGGAGAGGACATTGTGATTGGAGAAGCAAGTCACATGTTTGTTTAATACCCTATCAAAAATGGACTACAAATGTGTGTGTTTTTCCTGGGATTTGTAGTTTCTTTTGATATTGTTACTGTTCTGTGTTTGCTGCTCGAGTAGAAGTAAAGAAGTGAGAGCATAATCTTTCACCTCTGAGGCTTTAATAGAATCATGACTTTCTGTAACGAATGTATGGAAAATCTGTATTATGCTGGCTAAAAGGAGAAAACTATAACATCCCATTTGTCTTTTAAAAAAAAGGAATCTTTTTTTATTTAGATCAAGTAACTCGTATAGTGAGAGCCTATACATTATTGTGTGACTGAACAACCTGTCTCTTATATCAAAAATTATAGTTTACCTAAGACTATGAGGGTAATTCATAGAATTTAGCGCACAAGTGGCGCACGCGGCTAGCGCACAGTGTGCGCGTGCAAATTTCTGCACCAGCCGCGTGCGCTAAAATCCATTTCCGCGCACAGCGTATTCATGGATTTTAGCTACCAAAACCAGCCGTGGCACAGAGTGGCGCAGCAACCCTGCAGCAGCGCCAGTTACACCCCCAAGAACGCCCCTCGCGCAAGGAAAAGCCATCAAAATCCCCAATTCAGCGCAAAGGGCTGCGCTAACCCTGGTCCAGTATACAGGGCCGCCACACAGCACACGTCAAGCGGGGAACGTGTATTACTGGGGTTCGCGGGAAGTTTCACATGCGATAGGCCCTGTGCGAGTGGGGTATGTGTATTACTGGGGTTTGCGGGAAGTTTCACACGCGATCGGAGCGGGGTATGTGTATTTCGGGGTTCGCGGGAAGTTTCACACGCGATCGGAGCAGGGTACGTGTATTTCGGGGGTTCGCTGTAAGTTTCACACACGATAGGCCCTGTGCGAGTGGGGTACGTGTATTACTGAGGTTCGCGGGAAGTTTCACACGCGATCGGAGCAGGGTACGTGTATTTCGGGGTTTGCAGGAAGTTTCACACGCGATTGGAGCAGGGTACGTGTATTTTGGGGGTTTGCGGGAAGTTTCACACGGGATAGGCCCTGTGCGAGTGGGGTATGTGTATTACTGGGGTTTGCAGGAAGTTTCACACGCGATCGGAGCAGGGTACGTGTATTTCGGGGTTCGTGGGAAGTTTCACACGCGATTTCGCTGTCAGGGCGGGTACGTGTATCCAGTGGGGTGCGGGGAGTCCCACACTTGAATTGGCAGTGTGGGTCCTCCCAGGTGTGCCCCCTACCCCCTCCACAGCTCCTGCAGGCAACCCACACCACAGGGGACTACCCTGCACCCCTGGTCATGTACCGCAGGCAGCCCATCCATCATGGGCATGCCCCCCAGCCAGCCCACATGTCACCTTCCACTAGTGATCACCAACTCATGCCCCCCTGCACCTCCACCCCCAGCAGTCAGGGGCACCTGCCAGCAGGCCCCCACTCATGTCCCCCAGCACCCCACCCCCCCAGCAATCAGGGGCACTTGCCAGCAGGCCCCCACTCATGTCCCCCACCCACCAGCAGTCAGGGGTACCTGCCAGCAGGCCCCCACTCATGTCCCCCAGCACCCCACCTCCCAGCAGTCAGGGGCACCTGCCAGCAGGCCCACACTCATGTCCCACTCATGTCCTCCAGCACCCCAACGCGCCAGCAGTCAGGGGCACCTGCCAGCAGGCCCCCACTCATGTCCCCCAGCACCCCCACCCCCCAGCAGTCAGGGGCACCTGCCAGCAGGCTCCCACTCATGTCCCCCACCCCCCAGCAGTGAGGGGCACCTGCCAGCAGGCTCCCACTCATGTCCCCCACCCCCCAGCAGTGAGGGGCACCTGCCAGCAGGCCCCCACTCATGTCCCCCAGCACCCCCACCCCCCAGAGGTCAGGGGCACCTTCCAGCAGGCACCCACTCATGTCCCCCAGCACCCCCACCCCACAGCAGTCAGGGGCACCTGCCAGCAGGCTCACACTCATGTCCCACTCATGTCCCCCAGCACCCCCAGCCCCCAGCAGTCAGGGGCACCTGCCACCAGGCCCCCACTCATGTCCCCCAGCACCCCCACCCCCCAGCAGTCAGGGGCACCTGCCAGCAGGCCCCCACTCATGTCCCCCAGCACCCACGTCATGACAATCCTCAATCATGGGCCTCATGGCCACCCACATCACACCCCACGCCACCCCAGCCCAAAGACCCAAACAAGTATTGTATCCACCCACAGAGAAATGGCCATTACATGATACAACCCGAATGGCAAGTATGTACAAGAACACATGTCTGTCACACACACACAATGGGTGCAAGTGGATGTGAAAATCCATATCATGACATGCATGAAAACAATGAGAGAATACCACACATCGAAGTATGAAAAAAAAATGTATTGAACACAACATGAATGTAATGAAAACAAAAAACTCAATAATGGGAATAAGAAATAAAATGCAACATGTCCGGAAAAGAATAAAAAATATGAAATCAGAATCCAAAGAAATCCTAATTAAAAATTGTCCACAGTCTCAGTCCAACAAAGCAAATCCAAGGAAAAAAAAATCAGAAATCCATTGGGCCATGGTGAAATTAAAACAAAAAAGAGAAACATCCACTGTTCAACTATATACAAATCAACAATCCAAGGTCCATAAGTCCAACAAATGAAATGAAACCTACAAAAAACACTACCTAATAAAGAACTATATACAAAAATGTGGTGCATTGTCCAAGCAGCCCAAAATAAACAAAAACAGAAAGGAAACCTAACACTATATATTTACAATGGCAGCGGGCTAGTCCGACAGCTCACTTTTTGATGTCTCGGGCCAGGGCATCATCAAACTACCGCTCAATCTCCTGGAGGCGGTCCTCTTCCATGGCCCCGAGGATTCGCAGGGACGACGACATTTTCACCTCCAACTCCCTGCGAATCGCCTCGAGGCACACGGCCCGCCTCATGGCCCTCCGCATGGAGTTCTCCGCCCTGACCATTGTGAGCCGTGCCTCTTCTGCCCGCTGCTGCTCCACATCTATGGCATGGCCCAACCGCTGCCACACAGAAGACACTTGAAATCCAGGTTCCTCCTGCCCTGTGGCCGATGCCTGCTCCTCTGATGTTGAAGGCCCCGAGCCATCATTGCTCCCACCATGTTGCTGCTGCTGTGCCTGTGCCTGCACCCTTGCTCTTGCTGCCTGCACGTCCTCCTTCCGCTGGGGTGCAGTTGGCGTGGTGGCCACCCCTGCTGGACGTCCGACTCCCGACTGTGGCAGGGATGTGTCCTCCACCAGCCTGACCGCTGGGTCAGAGGCAGCTCCACAGGGTCCCCAGGTGATACATGGGTGGGAAGATGGCACGGAGGATGACTGGCGCCTAGGGGGTTCAGGTGAGGAAGGGGTCACAAGAAGGTCCAGCACACGGAGGAATCCAGCACCGGTGACCCGCCCCAGTAGGTCAACGTGGTCAAAGAGGCATGCGAGACGACGTGCAGTCTATCCACGAAAAAGACTGCAGGTCACCTCGCATGCCCCTTTGACGCAACGCTATCCCACTCAGGACAGGCTCAACACGGTCCCGGATAGCCAAGTATGCAGGGAGAGGAAGAACAGTTGTTGTGCGCTCATCCCCTCCCTGAATACGGGTCTGGACATAGGCATCCCTGCTGGTGCAAGATGATGCAGTGACAGGATCAGGGACAGGATTACACACAGGCACCTCCGCGGCTGCCTGTGCTGCCTCTTGTCCCTGCCCCTGCACTGCACCACTAGCACCAGTGGAATCCGCACCTCCAGACCCCGTGTGTGTCCCTTCCGCGGCCTCCTCCTCCACCAAACCCCCCACCAACCTGGATGACTCTGTGCCATCTTCCTCCGTCGGACCCTGTGGGGTCTCAGCTGCCCCTTCTGCTGCTGAGGAGTCCACCTCCGACCTCCACCTCTTGGACCTACCCTCGGCAGCTGCTGCCTGGGACGCAGCACCAGACTCCTCACTACCCGATGAGATGACAATCTGGGAGGGGAGCCGGGCCTTGCGTCTCCGGCTGGTGGTGCGATCCCTGCCGCTGTGCTCCACAGCACCCTCTCCGCCCTCTTCATCAGTTGACGCTGCAGACAGGGAGAGATAAAACACAGGCATCAGAGCACTGTACAATGGACTGATACACACCTGACAGTTGTACATGAGTGGCAGTGTCATACTTCAGACCTGGCATCACACTCCCCAACACACATGTCATTTGTACTCACACACATGAGCAATTCCACAGCAATATTGCACCAGCCAGCACCACCATACACATAAAACAGCATGAGCATCCGAAGGTGAGCCTTACGCCACATGAAACACGGGGAGTGCACAACACATGCACACACGCCACCACACTTACATGCATGTGTACATGTCCAGCAACTGTCACAGTGATGATATTGCCATCCATGTCACATCTGGCATCCAGCCTTCTACATGTCAGTGTCACATGCATCCTAGTTGCATCACAGTTGCACACTTGTCAAATACACACACATGCACATGCACATGTACACAGTGCAGATACATGCACCATGAACCACCATCCATGTGTGACACCACAACCATGCCAACGTACATACACAGAAATTCAAACATGTGTGCTCCCACACCTGCATTTGCACAGCATGCTTACCAACACATAGACCATCCATGTGTCTCACACCTAAGAGGACTCACATGTGGCAGCCTCACGCCCCTGTTCATACACATCCCTACATGGCCCTATGAAAACACATGTGCAACCTGCACACTACTGGCACACCACCACACGCACAGCGTCCAATCAGTATGCATGTACACTTACCGCTCGACTCCAGACGGGTCTGCCTCTCAAGGACCTGGACGTGGAGCGCTGGGCATATGTGTTCCAGGACCCTCATTTGGTGGTTGGACAGGTGGCCCCGGCGCCCCTTGGCATACGCTGCCTTCAAGAGGCACCAGGCCTTGTTGAGGGTCCTGGACCTGAAGTCCTCCCAGCGCTTCTTGACATGTTGGAAGTCGCGGACTGCCTGCCCTCCGCGTTGATGGCAGTCACGATGTCCATCCAGATCCTGGTCCGTCCTTCCTTGTTGGCGCACAAACTTCCAAAGAGGGCATCATACTGCCCCAGGACTTGCTCCACCAGGACACCAACTTCCCTGGCACTGAAGCTGGTGGCCCTCTGCCTCTCTGGCTGGGGGTTGCCAGTGGTGCCAGATGGTGTTGTGCTCGACATGGCAACCCCAGAGGCAGGAGTGGGTTGGCAACTGGGTCCTGGGGCTGGGCTGTGGAGCGATGGTATCCCAGTCGGGAGTCTTCGGTTCCAGCAGGGGTGGTCACAGCAACTGCACCCCTGGCTGATGTGCAGGCAGCAAATGGCAGGCCACGTGGGCAGCACGCAGTCAGGCAGCAGCAGATGGCAGGTGGGAGCATGCTCGGGGCTCTGGGGGACAGTAATTCGGCCTTCTGGGCAGGAGCGTGGTCTTCCGTGTGTTGTTGCATGGCCAGCTTGATACAGAGTGATTTGGCACATGAAAATCTTGCACGTCAGCGTGTAATTCGAGGAAAGGCCCTTCGCGCGTAAGCGCATCAGCACATGTATGCAGTTTAATTGGACCAAAGGCCCTTAGCGCGTAAGCGCTTCTGTGACGTGACTCACGTGGGCATGTCCCTCGTGACGTGGGCATAGTGGTTCAGCGCACGTGAAAAAACTGCACGTCTGCGTGTGGATGTGTGTAATCCGAGGAAAGGGCCTACACACGTAAGTGAGGTGACGCGTGCGGCCGTTTCCATCAACACGTCCAAAAACTGCATGTCCAAGTGTCAGCGCATGTAATTGGAGGAAAAGGCCTTAGCGCGTATACACGTAAGTGACGCTGTATGTGTGGGCCACTTTAAAAGGTATGTGTAGGACCCCATTCCCTTGTACGTGCTTTTTGTGGAGAGCGAGTGGGTGAATTCGGTACTTCTTGTCAGTTCACACGCGATTACTTCACAGAGTTTCAAGTTCGTACTCCCTGTTACCTCTAACAGCGTTCTTTATTTTTTTAGGCCTGTTTCCTCAAACAGCGTTCACTTCTTCTTTTGTCCTGTCTCCTCAGACACCGTACATTTCTTCTTTTGGCGGGGGTGTTGCATACGCGCACACGTGCATTTTTTTCACGTTCTTTTTCCAGGCAGACGGTGAGTCGCGCACGCATTTACCAACTGTGCTCGCCCCGTGTGTCACGTACCCCTTCAGTGGTCATTGTAGGCTGCGTGTAACACGCGTATGCTTGTTTTTGAGTTTCTGGGTGCCACAGCGTAGTGCAGGTTCATTTTTCCACACGTGGTCTACGAGGGGTTGCGTGCACGTTAATTTTTGTTTTTGGGGTGCCTGTGCGTTGAGTGACCCGTCATCTTCCCCCAGGGATCACATACAGCCTTGCTAGAGCACTAGGGTATGAATTCCATCTACTACACTACCCCTTTCACCCCCAATTGCCCAGGACAATTGTTTACTGCAACTCCCATACGCACAACAACATCAGTGCCATGGTTGGGAGGCGACCCAGCGGTAAGGGAGGCAAAGGTGGCCGACCTCCAAAAGGTGGGCATGGTGGGCGCGGTAGGGGACATGGCCAGGATTTGCCCCTAGACCCCCGTGTGTGGAGGACCAATCAGGGACACCCATGCCGCCCCCCCCCATGGTTGAGGGAAACGTGGCTGACACCATCCCAGCTCAGCCCTTGTTGGACCAGCCCATTGTGGCACTTGAGCCGGCACAGGATGACTCCCAGGCTGACTTCCAGGTCAGCATGTCTAAGCCACGTGTGTCGGTGCAAGTTGGTGTCACCAGGCCACGTGGATCTGGGGCTGCGATGTCATCTGCTGCCCCAAGTAGGCAGGCTGGGGAGGCTGCAGGGGCAGCTGCAGCTCTATCCACCCCAGCTCTGAGTCTCCCAGCCGGGACAGTGTCGGTCCTGGTCCATCAAACTGACGTTGCCCCTGCCAACATCACACTTCAGCCAATGCCTGCACCAAGACCTATGGTCATTGTGCCTTCGCACACTCCCAGTACCCAGTCCACCTGCGCTTCTGCCCCTACTGACCAGAGCGGCGCAAGCCACTCAGGCTCAGCTCCACCTTTGAAGAAGAGGAAGAAGGGTGCCCTGGCACTACAGGCTGAGACCCCAGACACGGCTACACAGTCCGGCACGTCAAGGAAGCCTAGCTTTAATGACCCCGAACGTGATGCACTTGTGAGCTATGTGTCGGCACATAGCCGTGAAATGTTGGTGACTGCAGGGTGCAAGACCACACCTGGTCAACGTAGGGCACACTGGCAGACCATCGCAGACCGCATAAGTGCCCTTGGATTTGTGAGGCGCACAGCTGATGATTGCTACAAGCGGTGGAATGACCTGAAACGCAGAGCAAAGAACAAGCTGGCCTCAAATCATGCCGCTACTCTGGTGACTGGCGGTGGGTCTCCACAAGAGGACAACAAACTCACTGAACATGAGTCTGTTGCTGGGACCTTCGTCACGGAGGAACAGATCCAAGGTGTGGGAGATCTACCTGATTACGACGGATAGTCCGGTGAGTGCCCATGCGTGTGTGTGTAATCCATGGGTATGTTGTTTGGGTGACGGGTTCTGATTGAGTGCCAGGTGAGGGTGTGTACTCCTGAGTGTTATGGGTCACCCATTTGCTTCCTCCCATACATTAACGTGCCTTGGATTTGGGTATGACTGTATCCCTTCTGCCCACAGTTGCCAATTAGGCCCACATTAGTGCACTTTAGCTTGAACTGTCATCTTGCAACTTCATTGTTCAGATTTTGTAAGTGTTCATTCAGGCTCATTGTTTCCACTCTTCCATTTTTGCTACGCATTATTCTGCCCTATTGCAACATATGTGATATGCTTCGGTCATTGTTTACAGCCCAGACTGGGCCACTATTTTTACCTGGTTATGTTAATGATTACACCATTCAGGCCGATGGAGTATTGGGCTGCAGAACTTTTTTTATTAGGGCCTGTTTGCATGTGGAAGATGACAGATGTTTCCTGTAATGTTAAAGTGACCAACTATTAATCAGCCCACAATGACTGTGTTATTGGACACTGGATGTGTTTCAGTGTGTGGCACATGCATATTTTGCAACACTATTCAGCATCAATCTTCGCATCACGTCGATGTGACATGGATGTGTGACAGTACTCATTCATTGACATATTGCTGTAGTTTAGTAATTTACCATGGCTATGCTACATGACATCTGTGTGGTGGCATGTGTCATGTATGTGTATTGGACATGCCACTCACAGCCTGATGTGTGATGCCAGTGCTACCCAACATGGTGCAAATGTGTTGCTTTTCCATCTTGCTCTCCCCAGTGTCTGCCTTTTTGACTCCACTTCCAACTCTTTGACAGTGCATGCATGGCAGGGTTATAGTCATGTGGGACATGTGTAAATCATGTACTGGATCTCTGGCTTGTCACGGCCTATGTGTGTGCTATGGTGCTCATGCCTGTTTCCATTTGTTGTCTTTCATGTTTTTGCAGGTGATGACGCACTGGGTGCTGTTGGGGTTGAGGAGCTGGTGCAGACCCAGGAGGAATCTCAGGCACGACCGGGCACCAGTGGGGGACGTGGTGTGGTGGTGGGTGAAAACCCAATGTTACTGCAGACCATACTGTCCAGGGGTGTATCTGGGTGCACCTCCCCAGACCTCTATTCAGATGCTGAGTCGGATGATGAGACTTATGTGCCGTCGCAGGTAAGTGTTTCTGGCAGGGATTCTGTTCTGTCCAACCCACCTGCACCAGGGGTAGAACCCTCTATGGGGATGTCAGTGTTGGTAGGTCTGCCTTTGGCAGTTACAGATGCAGGGTCACACTCCAGAGCATCTGATCCTGTTCCTGGGCCAGCAGATCAGAGGGGGAATGCAGTCCTGCCGCCTCAGGAAGTGCCAGCACAGCAAGGTGCAGATCGCCTTGCCCCAAACAGGTGTGGTGCCCGTCGATGCGGTGGCCGTGCGCCACCAGGCAATACTGTATGGGAAAACTCCATGTACGGTATGGCAACCCAACAGGCAGCATCAGTAGACATGATGGCTCAGGCAATGGAGAGGGTGGCCACTTCCATTATCCCCTCTGAAAGGCAGATGGAGCAACAACAGCAGGCAACAGACTCCACTTGCCAATCACACAGGGAAGACATGTTGGTGTCCAACAGGGACAGACGGGCGGCACTGGAGACTCTGCGCAAATCCATATCAATAGAGTCCCAGGGCCACAGGGAAGCCTTGAGGGTAGAACTACATAACCTCAGGCAGACTCTGGTTGCACTTGAGGCTTCTAGTAATTTAAGGGCAGAACAGCAGCTGGAGCAGCTCACACGTTTGCTCTCAGCTGAGCTGCATGCAACACGTGAGGAGATCCAGGCATCACGCGAGGCCATGCGTGCAGAAATGCAGGCAACCCGTGATGTGCTACATGGGGATCTCCGTACTTTAATTCTCCAGAATCAGACCTTCCAGACCTGCATGCTTGCTGCCATGGTGGACCATACCAGGGCTTTGCGTGGGCTGCCTCCCATAGTGCCACCGCCTCCTGATGCAGCAGCAGAGGATGAGCAGAGCGACAGCAGTTCTCCCACAATGGCATAGCCGTGCAGGCCATGAGCCCAAGGAGGTTGTTTTTTTTTCGCAACATCCACGCAGGTGGGTGTTGGTGTGCACCCTGTCTGTGAACCTCCTGTGTGGCCTCCCCCACCCCCCAGACCCTCACATGGCCATTTTTAATTTTTCTATTTTACAGGGTGTTGCCTTGTGTGGCTCCCATGGGCATCCACTATATTCCCGCTGGGCACATGCAGGCTTGTCCTGAGTTTGGGTTAGATGCTTGGGTTCGTGAGACACACACCCCGCCTGCTTCTCGTTTCCATGGGCTTGCAAAGGGTGTGACCAAGTGACAGTGAATTACACAGTGACGTTGGGCTCCCATGAGCTGTGTGGGCAGTCTGTAGTCAATACTGTGTAGACATTTCTAGGGGATATTGTTGTTGTATTGTACACTGCATGGTGTATTGATATGGGCTTGTGCATCCATGTCTTCCTCCTAATCTGCAGGTTCCTTCCTCATGTCTTCACAAGGCCGTCTACTTTGCAGATGCAGTTCATGTTGTATGCAGTACACTGAGACATGTGTGTGGCAGCAACGCTCTACAGTTGGAAGGGGTCGATGTGCTGGCGCATTCAGGTTGTAATACTACCACTACTTGAACTTAGTACTGTCATCTTTTTGCATTTTTCCATAGTGTGTTGCAGCATTGTGTTGGTGGTAAGTATTTGGTAATGTGTGCTGTTATTTATACATTACTGGGAGCATTTTGTGTGTGGGCAATTTCCATTAGGCACAGTGTACTTTGTGACACTTGTGTCAGGTCTTGTGCATTGCTTTGTTTGCTTTCACATTGCATGACATGCCATGGTGTGTTTGGTGGTGGAGCTGGGGAGGGGTTGGGTGACATGGCGCTGTTCTCATGTTGTATTTAGCAAGGGGGTAATGAATTTAGCAGCATAGATGTATGTCTTTTGATGACACAGCATTGGTGGTGTTTGGGTAGGTAGGGATGCACACAATGTAACACTTCCAGGTGACAAATCTCAGGATGGTATGGTTGTGACAGTTGAGTGTCCCTTATGTCATCATCATTGATTGTCAGCTGGTGTGTGCCAGGGCTGTGTGCACTCCACAGGGGTGTGATTTTAGGTGAAGTAATTAGCCACCAGCTGCGTACGGGCTGCCTCACCACGTGCTCCTTCCCCTCCCATGCGCAGCGGGCAAGCATGTCGTTGGGGATGTGGGGGCACCACCATGTCCACCGGCAGTCCCCGGTGTGTTGCAACATTGTGCAGGACACATATTACCACTATGATCCAGCACAATACTGGGGGAGTGTATAACAGCTGCCCACCAGAACGGTCAAGGGAGCGAAAACGTGACTTGAGCACTCCGAGTGTGCGCTCCACTATGCCCCGGGTTGCAATATGGGCTGTGTTGTATCTTACCTCGGGTGGCGTGGTGGGGTTGCGAATTGGCGTCATCATGTAGGTGCTCAGAGGTTAGGCACTGTCCCCTGGGGTGGTGGTGATGGGTATCATTAGTGGGTTTGTGACATTACTCAGTATCTGACATGCATGCATGTGCAGTGGCATTTATACTCACCAAGCAGCCATGTATCGCCATGCTGCCCTGCTTCTAGGTCCCAGTTTAGGGTTGACATTCTGTAAATGAAACTGTGGTGGGTGGACCCGGGATAGTTGGCATATACTGAGGTGATGATTCCCTTGGCATCACATACAACTAGCACGTTGATGGAATGCCAGTGCTTGCGGTTTCTATAGATGTGCTCATATGCCCTGGGGGGACGTAGAGCCACATGGGTGCAATCAATGGCACCTAGCACCTTGGGGAATTGTGCCACCCCGTAGAAATCCTGGACGGCAGCCTGCCTTTCTGCAAGTGTTCTGGGCAGGTATATGTGCCTGCGGACTGATGGGCATGCAGTTATGATGGCCAACACCTGGTGTAGGTAGCGTGACTGCATGGCCTGTGACAACCCCCCATTATAGCACTTGTCCACTGAAATGATCCATTGTCCAAGAAGTGCAGTACATTGAGGACCTTCTCCAGGGGACTGCTTGGGAGCACAGGGTGGGTGATGTGAGGTCATCCTCCCACTCACTCACCACGTCAAGTATTATGTGAGGTGGAAACCTGTACCTCCCATACACCTGGTCATCAGGCATCCCAAAAAGGCTGGTTCTGGATGTAAAATTTCTGGGCCTGGCTATCCTCTTCCTCCTCCTGTGGTATCCCACGACCACTGCTGCTAGGAACGGTATATTCATCTTGGCGTCTGAGCTTGTTTGTTGTTTGCGCGCACTTTTATGCTGCGCGGGTCCACATAAGCCTGCTTCCTGCTGGCGTACGTGTTTCCGGATTAGCGTGTCTTTTTTGGCGCACGCGTTAGCCCCGTTCGATTCCATGAATATGTGTTGAAGACGCGCATGTGGGCGTTCCACGCATTTGCCGCCTGTATTTCCCCGTGACGCCCACATTGTCATGCGTTGTTCCCCATTCCGCGTGTTACGCCCCCTGTTCCGCCTACTTGTGTGCGCTGCGCTATGTGCGCTTTCGCTGTGCGCTTAGCGCACGCTGTTTGGAGACGTGTGTGCTAGCGTGCACCACGCAGGATTTTAGCGCACATCCAGTGATTTACACGCACACGGACTTCCATGAATTGCTGTGCGCGGGTTTCGCTGCGATTTTCGCACTTGTGCTACGATTCGCACGCTTTCGCCGAAAATTTCAGCGCACATTAATTCCATGAATCGGCCTCTATAGTTGCACAGGTTATGTGAAATTGTCACCTGAAGATCTCCGTAGATCGTAACGTACGTGTGCACGGGTGGGTGTGTGTGTGTAAAAGGATTGATCATGACTAATGAATGTCTGATTTAAATGCAAAATATATGTAGTTATAGGGCATCACATACTGACATCAGTGAAAATAAGTAAAGATGCCAATTAAATTAAATATTCTATATGAGGAGTCCATAAAGTATGCAAAGTCTTCATTGAATAATGGTTCACGAATTGTTGGGAACCACGTTTGTAAACATTCCTCAAATAAAAAGGTTTTTGCAGAATTTAAGCATGAATCTGATGGGAAAAATGATATTCGACTGTATAAACATTCCCTATTTTTATACAGAAATCCAATATTTATACTCTACTGTGGAAACATTCTGGTTTAGAAAAAAACGTTACGTGACAGGATATAAAACGGTTCAGATATGAGTGGTTAATTTCTAAATGTATACAATGATACTGCTATGGTATTATATTCGCTTTTCTTGTCGTTTACACCATTAAAATAAATTAATTAATGTATAGAATCAGATAATTTTGTTGAGCATTATAACATTGTATGAGACTCATTTTAACAATGTTTAAAGCATTATTTATTTGGGTATGGTCCGTGTTTAAACCATTCTCAACATTGTCAGTGTGAATTATTAGTTAGGCTTCTTTCCTTCTTAATAACAGTTCCTTATCGCCTCCTCTCTCATCTGTTTTGATCTTGTCAATGCCCACAAATCTTTTCGTGTCCACACTTGTTTTCCCATGTTCTTTAATCCAGGAGTTAGTTCCTTTTTCCTCTGTGTGGTCGCAGCATTCTCTTTAAATGGTATATGTCTCACCCTATATAATTTCCACTCCACTGACAGGCTTCTTCGCTCTTTTCCCTACAATGTAGATTACCCTTGCTAACTGCGCTGGGAGTATTCATTCTATTAGTGTTAGCAGTGCACGGTGGTGACGCGAGTTATGGTTGCTTAGCTTACCATAACTGGCAAATTTCAAGGGTTTTTCAGTTTTACTTCGAACCATAACATTCCGTTAACAAAGTTTTTAGGGAATTTCATAGGTTTTTAGTAGCTTAACTTAACCATAACATCCCTTTAACAAAGTTTTTTTTACTGAAATTCTTATATAACTTCATCTGTGTACATGTAGGATTTGCTAAATAACATTATAATACTTGTAAGCATGTGATGATTCCAACAACGTGCCTCAAAGGCCCGGAAGCAACAGAATATTGATTTTCTGAATATTTGCTAAACATACAGTGACAGATACATTTCCTGAATATGAAAATAAAATTATCTTTTCAGACAATTTATGGAGATTCTGGAAATATGCGTCATATCTTCTTAGGACATATAGTAAAGAAGGTATGCATATTTTTGTAATTATATGTAAACGAGGGAGACATTGAAGTGAGAGAACAGAGGTGCCATCCTAGAGGAGATGGAGGAAGGACAGGTTACTGTAAACAGGGAGATGGTTAGCCTGATTATATGGCAAGACTGGAGGTGAGCATTATGCTTCAACTTCTTTTAATACACTTCAATAGTTTCATCTATAACATGGGAAAAAACTGAAAAGGTGTCTTTCTATTTAGTACTTTTCTTTTTTCCTTAAACAAAACTGCAAGTTCCAAGATATCTGTAGTCCATTTAGTACTGTCCCCAGCTATGACTACATCCTCTCCTTTAGGCTCCTCCTCTTCTTTTGGTGCTCTGAACTGCATCCTTTCAACTTGCAAATGGGTGGTCCAACAACGTGATGAACTCTTTGAACTGGTGCCTGTCCGTGCTGCGACTCTTGCTGCGAGGCCAATGTTCTTCCATATCTGTTTATTCGGATATCTCGATCTCAGTTGTTCTTTTGATCTTCTCCTGAGGAGCATACAAACAACAATGTCAGGGTGGTGTTACGGTACTGTTTCCACATAACCACAAACAATGCCAACATTTTCAAAACGTAAAGTATGTATCAGGGAGGGAAAGTAATGCTCGCCTCCTAGTCTTTAATAGAATAAATACTCCCTGCGCAGTTAGCTGGGGTAATTTACATTCTATGGCAAGACTGGAGGCGAGCATTATGCTTGTTTAAATCTTCCCTAACACAGTTGTTGCTATCCGTCTAATTGGTTTAAAATAAAACTGTTTAAATGTACAATCGCTAGCCCGTCTGCTGCCTGCATAATTTCCTGAAGAGTTACCCCAGCTGTGAAAGCCTTTGACGCCATGGCCCCTCTCACTGAGTGTGCTCTGTATTCCATGAGGTCTAGGCCTGCCAGTTGCATCACTTCGCGTACCCATCTAGCTATGGTAGCTGTAGCAACCGCCTGAAAAGGTTTCCTGCATGCTATTAATAATTGGGTAGTGCTGGCTGCTCTGTACTCTGCTGTTCTGTTCTCATATTCTTTAATGCATTTAGCAACACACCATTTGGAGTTTTCCGGAAAATAAGGGTAGTGCATTGAGGTGGAACCCGTCTTTGTTCTCCTCACTATCGAAAATGTTACGCCTTCGGGTCCAAAAACCTTTCTATGGCCCTCTAAGGCCTTAACGTCCGCTACCCTCTTGCAAGATATCAGGCACAACAGCATCGCTAGTTTGCCTGATAGTTGCTTCAACAATAAAAATCTGTCTGATGGCCAACTGTCTATCAGCCTGAGCACAACTGTCACGTCCCACAGTTGTCTGTATCTTGGCTCGGGAGGTGTCTTGTATCGAGCTCCCTTTATGAGTCTGGCTACTGCCGGGTGTTCTCCTGCCGGCATGCCCTCTACTGGCAAGTGGCCTGCTGAAATGGTCGACCTGTAGACCCCGACCTAGCTGTCCTGTAGCAGGTGTGCCAAAAAATGCAAAATTGCCACTATAGGTGCTGAAACGGGATGAAAATGTTTCCCTCTGCACCATTTTGTCCACCTGGCCCAAGCCGCGTCGTAGCTCCTCCGGGTGGAGGGAGCCCAGGATTCCGTGATAAGCTCTGCAGCCTGTGTCGAAATTCCTGGCAGCTCCCATCGTCTCCTGATATTCTGCACGCTATCAGCGGGAGTGTCCCCCTCACTCTCAGAGGGTGAAATGATCCAGCTGGGTCCGTGAGCAGGTGCTGCCCTTCCGGAAGCAGCAACGGAATATCCGCAGTCATCTCCATAAATGTCGGAAACCACACTTGTCACTTCCACATCGGGGCTACTAGGATTATCTCAGCTCGTTCCTGACGACACTTCGGTAGCACTCTGCTCAGCATCGCGAAGTGGGGAAAGTGTAATGTATCTCCCCTGCCCATGAATGGAGAAATGCGTCAGTGCCCTGCGCGGCTGGGTCCAGCCTCCAACTGAAAAATCTGTTTGTCTTCGTGCTGAGCCGTGACGCAAAAAGGTCATAGTGTACCAGGCCCATCTCTGATTCAGGTGCCGGAATGCTTCTGTGTCCAGCTTCCAATTGCTGGAGTCTGTCAGGTAGCGGGAGTTCCAATCGGCTCTCACATTGAGTTCTCCCGGTAAGTATTCTGTTGTGACTGACATTTTCGACTGCAGGCACGAGGGCAAGAAATCCTTTGCCAGTTCTGCTAGCAGTTTGGACCTCGTACCGCCCAAGTGATTTATATATCTCACGGCTGATATTTCTTCATTTTGAGGAGTATGCAGGAGCTCACTCTTTCTCTGGTGAATGCCTTGATGGCGTATGACCCTGCCAGTAGTTCCAGGCAGTTTATGTGAAGCTGAAGTTCCTCTTCGCTCCATTCTCCTCCGGTCTCCAGGGACCCGCATCTCGCTCCCCAACCTTGACGGCTGGCGTCCGACTCTATTACAAGGTCTGGTTGATCTCCAAAGATGGAACCCCCATTCCAGGCGTCCATATTCTTCACCCACCACTCCAGTTCTGTGATAGAATCCTGATCTAGGGACACTCTGGTGGTATCTCAGACCCTGCTGCAGGTGTCTGATCTTCAACCTCTGCAGGGCCCAGTAGTGTAACGGCCCCAGAAAAATAGCTTGGATCGAGGCGGCTAGCATCCCCACTATCCTCGCTAGTCTCCGGATAGAAATCATTATTCTTTCAGGCAGCTTTTGATCTCCTTTTTGATGTCTTTGATCTTTCTGTTCGGTAGTTCCAAGGTTGCTTTTCTGGTGTCTAGGACGAAACCCAGAAAGTGTTGCCTCTGTGCTGGCTTGGTCTGAGACTTCTCTTTGTTCACTAGAAAGCCCAGAGATTTTAGGAGCTCCTGAACCCAGGAGGTTTGATACACCAGCGTGCTCCTATCCTGAGCTAGGAGAAGGAGATCGTCCAGGTATATAATCATTTGAATGCCCTTCTCCCGGATCGCTGCCGCTACTGGCTTCATCAGCTTGGTGAAGACCCAGGACGCTGAGGCTAGCCCGAAGGGCATTGTGCTGAAACACCACAGTTGCCCCTTCCAACGGAATGCTAGGAAGTCCCTGAACTCAGTCTGCACTGGCACTGTGAGGTAGGAGTCTTTCAGGTCTATCCTGGTTAGCCAGTCTCCCTCTCTCAGGGTGTCCTGCAGTTGGTGTATGCCCTCCATTTTGAAATGTCGGTATACTACCCAGCCGTTCAGCTCCTTTAGATTTATAATGGGTCGCACCTTCTCTTTCCTGTGGACCAGAAACATAGGACTGACGGAACAATTGTTCGCTTTGCAGATTTCTATGGCTCCTTTCATCCGAAGCTGCTGCAGTTCGTGATGCAGCTTGACTGTCTGCGTGCTCCAGGTGAATCTCTGCCGGGCGAGTAACTTGCGCTGGCGCCTGAGTGAAATCTAGGTGTAACCCTCTTACTGTTTGCAGAACCCATGCATCGGAGGATAGCCTGCGCCAGCTCTCCCAACAGAGCTGAGTTCTCCTCCCCACTGGAGGATAGTAACCTTCTCTCACCTGGTGTAAAGTTCTGGCCACTGCCGGCTCCTCTTCCTCTGCGACCTCTAGGGAAGCTACCTCTTGATGGGAAGAAGGTGTCTTGCTGTTTTGACTCTCAATACTGTGCTCTTGAATTATGGGGTTTTCTTCCTCCCTGGTGGCAACCGGCCGATCGACCCCGATGACGGCCGGTACCAGCAAAAACTCTGCCAGGAAATATCCTGCAGATGGATGCTTGCACCTTTTCTAGGGAGGTGTAGGCTGTAACTAATTTTCCCATCTCCTTGCCGAAGGTGTCTCGGAACAGAAGACCCTGGGCTGCCTCTCCTGCTTCGTAGTTCGCTAGATCACTTAATTTGGGATCAATCTTGAGTAAGAGGCCTCATCCCCTCACGCGAGATAGCGCAATTAGCGTTCCCCAGAAGGCATACCGCCCTCTGGGACCAGTTCACCAGGGCTTCAGGATCAATTTCCTCCCCCGTGTCTCTGGCTCTCTCGGCCAGGGCCATCATCTTTGCCAGGGGTCCTGGAATATCCAGGACCTTCTCCTGGCAACTCCACCAGGGCCTATCGATACCCTTCCTCGGGTCTTTGCTTGTTTTAGCAACAAAAGCCAGCATCTTCGGATCTAGGTCCGGCGTCTCTGCTAATTTGCCTGGTAGGTCCGTGCAAGGGCATTCCGCCCAGAGGCGCTGCCTCACTTCTTTATCTAAGGCTTTTCATAGCCTGGGCGTCATATACTTTGTCACTCTTGGCGATGGTTGCCAATCGGAGGCCTTCGGATTCCTAATATTATCGGGGTCAAACATATCGGAATCCTCCTCTGGCTCTTCGTTCAGATGCTTTTCTTTGTGGGTTATTTTACTGCTGTGTTTCACCCATTCCTCTTCTTCCTTCTCATCTCCTTCTAGCAAAGATCACTTCTCCTCCGCTGGCTCTTCTTCCGAGCCTAGGTCTTCAGTCCCCATATTTTCTTTCCCTGGGTTGGGGGTCTCGAGGCTTTGCACAGCCGACTGATGTATAAAAGCTTCCTTAAGCTTGGAGAAAGCGTCGGCAGCCTCTGGGGCCTTATCAGGTGCCCCGTGTGGTCGACCAGGGGGGCCATATGAAGCCTTCCTTTTACGGGTCTGTGTACTCCCCTTAACTTCTGTAGGCCTGCTGTTCTTTTTTCAAGGTGCTCTTCCTGGGCTGGGTCAGCATAGACTCTAGGGTCTCCAGCCTCTCTTGAAGGGGTTTCACCCTTTGCGCCACTGCATCTGCCAACGAGATCCCCAGCACTTGTTTGAAACTGGCAGCGAGGTCCTGGGACTACTCCTCCTTGCTCCATTCAAACTCAGACATCTTGCTAGTGCTGTGTGCCTATTATCTTTTCAGTGTCTGGTGCACGTCCACTGCTGCGTTGGTTCTGTAAGGACAAAGGAGGTTATCACTATAGCCCACTACTGAGCTGGTCCTTCTATGCCCAAGAATTAGTTATCCTTAATTATCAGGATCTCCTATTATATGCCTTTATACACACACACTTATATATATATATTTTTTATGACCTACTGGCTGGCACCTGTGTTTGGCTGACTTTCAATGCACTCTGATGGGTGCTAGTGACTCTCCTGCCCACAGCGTGGGCCATTTCTTCATTAGCAGGGACCCTCCTCTGCTGTCGTGAGCTGGTAAGCTCTTCCCTCTCCACGTGTGGCCGTGAAGTCCAGGCTCTATTCCGGTTCATGATCGTACCGCTCTGGGATGCAAAATTATCCGTTCTTAAATAGAACGTTGAGGTCTCGCTTAACAACGGTGCCGGGCTCCCTTCAAATGCGTGCTCTTCTCCCTCCGCTGCCGCACATAGAAGGCTCGCTGAACCAGCAGCTGTACCGCGGCTTCTCAGGTTTCACCTGTGCGCGCGCACATGTTGTTCTGATCAGATAATGAGATCAGGCAAAAAATCCACTGCGACGGACTCGTAAATCCGAACATGCGCTCGGCCAATGTAAAATACCTGAGTGAGATTAATTATTTGTATTATTATTTTTTTATATAAAATACCTGTCTAGGATTAATTCTCATTTTTATATAATTCTATACTCCTTGCTCTGACCCTTAATATATCTAATCTATGTCAGAAAACCCAGAGTAATTATGGAATGCACTTATCTGCTTGAAGAGCAGGAAAAGAAGAGGAGGAGCCTAAAGGAGAGGATATATTCATAGCTGGGGACAGTACTAAATGGACTACAGATATCTTGGAACTTGTAATTTTGTTTAATGAAAAAAGAAAAGTACTAAATAGAAAGACACCTTTTCAGTTTTTTCCCATGTTATAGTTGAAACTGTTGAAGAGTATTAAAAGAAGTTGAAGCATAATGCTCGCCTTCAGTCTTGCCATAGAATCAGGCTAACCATCTCCCTGTTTACAGTAACCTGTCCTTCCTCCATCTCCTCTAGGATGGCACCTCTGTTCTCTCACTTCAATGTCTCCCTCGTTTACATATAATTACAAAAATATGCATAACTTCTTTACTATATGTCCTAAGAAGATATGACGCATATTTCCAGAATCGCCGAAAATTTCAGCGCACATTAATTCCATGAATCGACCTCTATAGTTGCACAGGTTATGTGAAATTGTCACCTGAAGATCTCCGTAGATCGTAACGTACGTGTGCGCAGGTGGGTGTGTGTGTGTGTGTGTGTAAAAGGATTGATCATGACTAATGAACTTCTGATTTAAATGCAAAATATATGTAGTTATAGGGCACCACATACTGACATAGTGAAAATAAGTAAAGATGCCAATTAAATTAAATATTGTATATGAGGAGTCCATAAAGTATGCAAAGTCTTCATTGAATAATGGTTCACAAATTGTTGGGAACCACGTTTGTAAACATTCCTCAAATAAAAAGGTTTTTGCATAATTTAAGCATGAATCTGATGGGAAAGATGATATTCGACTGTATAAACATTCCCTATTTTTATACAGAAATCCAATATTTATACTCTACTGTGGAAACATTCTGGTATAGAAAAAAACGTTACGTGACAGGATATAAAACGGTTCAGATATGAGTGGTTAATTTCTAAATGTATACAATGATACTGCTATGGTATTATATTCGCTTTTCTTGTCGTTTACACCATTAAAATAAATTAATTAATTTATAGAATCAGATAATTTTGTTGAGCATTATAACATTGTATGAGACTCATTGTAACAATGTTTAAAGCCTTATTTATTTGGGTATGGTCCGTGTTTAAACCATTCTCAACATTTTCAGTGTGAATTATTAGTTAGGCTTCTTTCCTTCTTAATAACAGTTCCTTATCGCCTCCTCTCTCATCTGTTTTGATCTTGTCAATGCCCACAAATCTTTTCGTGTCCACACTTGTTTTCCCATGTTCTTTAATCCAGGAGTTAGTTCCTTTTTCCTCTGTGTGGTCGCAGCATTCTCTTTAAATGGTATATGTCTCACCCTATATAATTTCTACTCCACTGACAGGCTTCGTCGGTCTTTTCCCTACAATGTAGATTACCCTTGCTAACTGTGCTGGGAGTATTCATTCTATTAGTGTTAGCAGTGCACGGTGGTGATGTGAGTTATGGTTGCTTAGTTTACCATAACTGGCAAATTTCAAGGGTTTTTCAGTTTTACTTCGAACCATAACATTCCGTTAACAAAGTTTTTAGGGAATTTCATAGATTTTTAGTAGCGCAACTTAACCATAACATCCCTTTAACAAAGTTTTTTTACTGAATTTTTTTACTGAATCCTACATGTACACTTCATCTGTGTACATGTAGGATTTTGCTAAATAACATTATAATACTTGTAAGCATGTGATGATTCCAACATCGTGCCTCACAAGCCCGAAAGCTAAAGAATATTGATTTTCTGAATATTTGCTAATCATACAGTGACAGATACATTTCCTGAATATGAAAATAAAATTATCTGTTCAGACAATTTATGGAGATTCTGGAAATATGCGTCATATCTTCTTAGGACATATAGTAAAGAAGTTATGCATATTTTTGTAATTATATGTAAACGAGGGAGACATTGAAGTGAGAGAACAGAGGTGCCATCTTAGAGGAGATGGAGGAAGGATGGGTTACTGTAAACAGGGAGATGGTTAGCCTGATTATATGGCAAGACTGGAGGCGAGCATTATGCTTCAACTTCTTTTAATACTCTTCAACAGTTTCAACTATAACATGGGAAAAAACTGAAAAGGTGTCTTTCTATTTAGTACTTTTCTTATTTCCTTAAACAAAACTGCAAGTTCCAAGATATCTGTAGTCCATTTAGTACTGTCCCCAGCTATGACTACATCCTCTCCTTTAGGCTCCTCCTCTTCTTTTGGTGCTCTGAACTGCATCCTTTCAACTTGCAAATGGGTGGTCCAACAACGTGATGAATTCTTTGAACTGGTGCCTGTCCGTGCTGCGTCTCTTGCTGCGAGGCCAATGTTCTTCCATATCTGTTTATTCGGATATCTCGATCTCAGTTGTTCTTTTGATCTTCTCCTGAGGAGCATACAAACAACAATGTCAGGGTGGTGTTACGGTACTGTTTCCACATAACCACAAACAATGCCAACATTTTCAAAACGTAAAGTATGTATCAGGGAGGGAAAGTAATGCTCGCCTCCTAGTCTTTAATAGAATTAATACTCCCTGCGCAGTTAGCAGGGGTAATTTACATTCTATGGCAAGACTGGAGGCGAGCATTATGCTTGTTTAAATCTTCCCTAACACAGTTGTTGCTATCCCTCTAATTGGTTTAAAATAAAACTGTTTAAATGTACAATCGCTAGCCCGTCTGCTGCCTGCATAATTTCCTGAAGAGTTACCCCAGCTGTGAAAGCCTTGGACGCCATGGCCCCTCTCACTGAGTGTGCTCCGTATTCCCTGAGGTCTATGCCTGCCAGTTGCATCACTATGGTAGCTGTAGCAACCGCCTGAAAAGGTTTCCTGCATGCTATTAATAATTGGGTAGTGCTGGCTGCCCTGTACTCTGCTGTTCTTTTCTCATATTCTTTAATGCATTTAGCAACACACCATTTGGAGTTTTCCGGAAAATAAGGGTAGTGCACTGAGGTGGAACCCGTCTTTGTTCTCCTCACTATCGAAAATGTTACGCCTTTGGGTCCAAAAACCTTTCTATGGCCCTCTAAGGCCTTAACGTCCGCTACCCTCTTGCAAGATATCAGGCACAACAGCATCGCTAGTTTGCCTGATAGTTGCTTCAACAATAAAAATCTGTCTGATGGCCAACTGTCTATCAGCCTGAGCACAACTGTCACGTCCCACAGTTGTCTGTACCTTGGCTCGGGAGGTGTCTTGTATCAAGCTCCCTTTATGAGTCTGGCTACTGCCGGGTGTTCTCCTGCCGGCATGCCCTCTACTGGCAAGTGGCCTGCTGAAATGGTCGACATGTAGACCCCGACCTTGCTGTCCTGTAGCAGGTGTGCCAAAAAATGCAAGATTGCCACTATAGGTGCTGAAACGGGATGAAAATGTTTCCCTCTGCACCATTTTGTCCACCTGGCCCAAGCCGCGTCGTAGCTCTTCCGGGTGGATGGAGCCCAGGATTCCGTGATAAGCTCTGCAGCCTGTGTCGAAATTCCTGGCAGCTCCCATCGTCTCCTGATATTCTGGACGCTATCAGCGGGAGTGTCCCCCTCCCTCTCAGAGGGTTAACCGATCCAGCTGGGTCCGTGAGCAGGTGCTGACCTTCCGGGAGCAGCAACGGAATATCCGCGGTCATCTCCATAAATGTCGGAAACCACACTTGTCACTTCCACATCGGGGCTACTAGGATTATCTCAGCTCGTTCCTGACGACACTTCGGTAGCACTCTGCTCAGCATCGCGAAGGGGGAAAGCGTAATGTATCTCCCCTGCCAATGAATGGAGAAATGCGTCATTGCCCTGCGCGGCTGGGTCCAGCCTCCAACTGAAAAATCTGTTTGTCTTCGTGCGGAGCTGTGACGCAAAAAGGTCATAGTGTACCAGGCCCATCTCTGATTCAGGTGCCGGAATGCTTCTGTGTCCAGCTTCCAATTGCTGGAGTCTGTCAGGTAGCGGGAGTTCCAATCGGCTCTCACATTGAGTTCTCCCGGTAAGTATTCTGTTGTGACTGACATTTTCGACTGCAGGCACGAGGGCAAGAAATCCTTTGCCAGTTCTGCTAGCAGTTTGGACCTCGTACCGCCCAAGTGATTTATATATCTCACGGCTGATATTTCTTCATTTTGAGGAGTATGCAGGAGCTCACTCTCTCTCTGGTGAATGCTTTGATGGCGAATGACCCTGGCAGTAGTTCCAGGCAGTTTATGTGAAGCTGAAGTTCCTCTTCGCTCCATTCTCCTCCGGTCTCCAGGGACCCGCATCTCGCTCCCCAACCTTGACGGCTGGCGTCCGACTCTATTACAAGGTCTGGTTG
The DNA here is from genome assembly GCF_040938575.1 of Ambystoma mexicanum. NCBI lineage: Eukaryota > Metazoa > Chordata > Amphibia > Caudata > Ambystomatidae > Ambystoma > Ambystoma mexicanum. The sequence goes on from NC_090936.1 coordinate 982,120,912, forward strand.
ATATCCAAAGATGGAACGCCCATTCCAGGCGTCCATATTCTTCAACCACCCCTCCAGTTCTGTGATAGAATCCTGATCTAGGGACACTCTGGTGGTATCTCAGACCCTGCTGCAGGTGTCTGATCTTCAACCTCTGCAGGGCCCGGTAGTGTAAGGGCCCCAGAAAAATAGCTTGGATCGAGGCGGCTAGCATCCCCACTATCCTCGCTAGTCTCCGGATAGAAATCCTTGTTCTTTCAGGCAGCTTTTGATCTCCTTTTTGATGTCTTTGATCTTTCTGTTCGGTAGCTCCAAGGTTGCTTTTCTGGTGTCTAGGACGAAACCCAGAAAGTCTTGCCTCTGTGCTGGCTTGGTCTGAGACTTCTCTTTGTTCACTAGAAAGCCCAGAGATTTTAGGAGCTACTGAACCCGGGAGGTTTGATACACCAGCGTGCTCCTATTCTGAGCTAGGAGAAGGAGATCGTCCAGGTATATAATCATTTGAATACCCTTCTCCCGGATCGCTGCCGCTACTGGCTTCATCAGCTTGGTGAAGACCCAGGACGCTGAGGCTAGCCCGAAGGGCATTGTGCTGAAACACCACAGTTGCCCCTTCCAACGGAATGCTAGGAAGTCCCTGAACTCAGTCTGCACTGGCACTGTGAGGTAGGAGTCTTTCAGGTCTATCCTGGTTAGCCAGTCTCCCTCTGTCAGGGTGTCCTGCAGTTGGTGTATGCCCTCCATTTTCAAATGTCGGTATACTACCCAGCCGTTCAGCTCCTTTAGATTTATAATGGGTCGCACCTTCTCTTTCCTGTGGACCAGAAACATAGGACTATGGTGACGGAACTATTGTTCGCTTTGCAGATTTCTATGGCTCCTTTCATCCGAAGCTGCTGCAGTTCGTGATGCAGCTTGACTCTGTCTGCTTGCTCCAGGTGAATCTCTGCCGGGCGAGTAACTTGCGCTGGCGCCTGAGTGAAATCTAGGTGTAACCCTCTTACTGTTTGCAGAACCCATGCATCTGAGGATAGCTTGCGTCAGCTCTCCCAACATAGCTGAGTTCTCCTCCCCACTGGAGGATAGTAACCTTCTCTCAGCTGGTGTAAAGTTCTGGCCACTGCCGGATCCTCTTCATCTGCAACCTCTAGGGAAGCTACCTCTTGATGGGAAGAAGGTGTCTTGCTGTTTTGACTCTCAATACTGTGCTCTTGAATTATGGGGTCTTCTTCCTTCCTGGTGGCGACCGGCCGATCGACCCCGATGACGGCCGGTACCAGCAAAAACTCTGCCAGGAAATATCCTGCAGATGGATGCTTGCACCTTTTCTAGGGAGGTGTAGGCGGTAACTAATTTTCCCATCTCCTTGCCGAAGGTGTCTCGGAACAGAAGACCCTGGGCTGCCTCCACTGCTTCGTAGTTCGCTAGATCGCTTAATTTGGAATCAATCTTGAGTAAGAGGCCTCATCCCCTCTCGGACGAGATGGTGCAATTAGCGTTCCCCAGAAGGCATACCGCCCTCTGGGACCAGTTCACCAGGGCTTCAGGATCAATTTCCTCCCCCGTGTCTCTGGCTCTCTCGGCCAGGGCCATCATCTTTGCCAGGGGTCCTGGAATATCCAGGACCTTCTCCTGGCAACTCCGCCAGGGCCTATCGATACCCTTCCTCGGGTCTTTGCTTGTTTTAGCAACAAAAGCCAGCATCTTCGGATCTAGGTCCGGCGTCCCTGCTACTTTGCCTGGTAGGTCCGTGCAAGGGCATTCCGCCCAGAGGCGCTGCCTCACTTCTTTATCTAAGGCTTTTCCTAGCCTGGGCGTCCTATACTTTGTCACTCTTGGCAATGGTTGCCAATCGGAGGCCTTCGGATTCCTAATATTATCGGGGTCAAACATATCAGAATCCTCCTCTGGCTCTTCGTTCAGATGCTTTTCTTTGTGGGTTGTTTTACTGCTGTGTTTCAACCATTCCTCCTCTTCCTTCTCATCTCCTTCTAGCAAAGATCACTTCTCCTCCGCTGGCTCTTCTTCCGAGCCTAGGTCTTCAGTCCCCATATTTTCTTCCCCTGGGTTGGGGGTCTCGAGGCTTGGCACAGCCGACTGATGTATAAAAGCTTCCTTAAGCTTGGAGAAAGCGTCGGCAGCCTCTGGGGCCTTATCAGGTGCCCCATATGGTCGACCAGGGGGGTCATATGAGGCCTTCCTTTTACGGGTCTGTGTACTCCCCTTAACCTCTGTAGGCGTGCTGTTCTTTTTTCAAGGTGCTCTTCCTGGGCTGGGTCAGCATAGACTCTAGGGTCTCCAGCCTCTCTTGAAGGGGTTTCACCCCTTGCACCACTGCATCTGCCAACGAGATCACCAGCACTTGTTTGAAACTGGCAGCGAGGTCCTGGGACTACTCCTCCTCGCTCCATTCAAACTCAGACATCTTGCTAGTGCTGTGTGCCTATTATCTTTTCAGTGTCTGGTGCACGTCCACTGCTGCGTTGGTTCTGTAAGGACAAAGGAGGTTATCACTATAGCCCACTACTGAGCTGGTCCTTCTATGCCCAAGAATTAGTTATCCTTAATTATCAGGATCTCCTATTATATGCCTTTATACACACACACTTATATATATATATTTTTTATGATCTACTGGCTGGCACCTGTGTTTGGCTGTCTTTCAATGCACTCTGATGGGTGCTAGTGACTCTCCTGCCCACAGCGTGGGCCATTTCTTCATTAGCAGAGCCACTTGGCCGTGAAGTCCGGGCTCTATTCCGGTTCATGACCGTACTGCTCTGGGATGCAAAATTATCCGTTCTTAAATAGAACGTTGAGGTCTCGCTTAACAACGGTGCCGGGCTCCCTTCAAATGCGTGCTCTTCTCCCTCCACTGCCGCACGTAGAAGGCTCGCTGAACCAGCAGCTGTACCGCGGCTTCTCAGGTTTCATCTGTGCGCGCGCACATGTTGTTCTGATCAGATAATGAGATCAGGCAAAAAATCCACTGCGACGGACTCGTAAATCCGAACATGCGCTCGGCCAATATAAAATACCTGAGTGAGATTCATTATTTTTATTATTATTTTGTTATATAAAATACCTGTCTAGGATTAATTCTCATTTTTATATAAATCTATACTCCTTGCTCTGACCCTTAATCTATCTAATCTATGTCAGAAAACCCAGAGTAATTATGGAATGCACTTATCTGCTTGAAGAGCAGGAAAAGAAGAGGAGGAGCCTAAAGGAGAGGATGTAGTCATAGCTGGGGACAGTACTAAATGGTCTACAGATATCTTGGAACTTGTAATTTTGTTTAATGAAAAAAGAAAAGTACTAAATAGAAAGACACCTTTTCAGTTTTTTCCCATGTTATAGTTGAAACTGTTGAAGAGTATTAAAAGAAGTTGAAGCATAATGCTCGCCTTCAGTCTTGCCATAGAATCAGGCTAACCATCTCCCTGTTTACAGTAACCTGTCCTTCCTCCATCTCCTCTAGGATGGCACCTCTGTTCTCTCACTTCAATGTCTCCCTCGTTTACATATAATTACAAAAATATGCATAACTTCTTTACTATATGTCCTAAGAAGATATGACGCATATTTCCAGAATCTCCATAAATTGTCTGAACAGATAATTTTATTTTCATATTCAGGAAATGTATCTGTCACTGTATGATTAGCAAATATTCAGAAAATCAGTATTCTGTAGCTTCTGGGCTTGTGAGGCACGATGTTGGAATCATCACATGCTTACAAGTATCATAATGATATTTAGCAAAATCCTACATGTACACAGATGAAGTTATATAAGAAATTCAGTAAAAAAAACTTTGTTAAAGGGATGTTATGGTTAAGTTGCGCTACTAAAAACCTATGAAATTCACTAAAAACTTTGTTAACGGAATGTTATGGTTCGAAGTAAAACTGAAAAACCCTTGAAATTTGCCAGTTATGGTAAGCTAAGCAACCATAACTCGCGTCACCACCGTGCACTGCTAACACTAACACCCAGGACATCAACGATGACATCACAAATGATGACATCACATGTCTAGCCCCTTCTTTTTTGTTCACTGCCATATCTCGGCAAAGTGGTTTTATTTACTGACCGTCAGAAACCTAACTTTCAAAAGGTATTACATTTGTACATATTGCTATTCTCGCATGTTCTTACACTACTTTCCTTACAATTTAATTGTATCTTATGATGTACATATAAAAGGGAAGAAGCAGCCCTAAAACACAGCAATCATGTTTGGGCGTCAATGCAATCATGTAGATTATACACAGTTGCTAATGATACTGCCTCTTGTTTCCTTCTTTACTCTCCATTTATAAGGCCCAAATGTGTATGCATTGTAGTCTATTCATGTTTTGTGTGTAGTAGCAGAAATATGTAGTAAGTGATGGATTATTAGCTACTTAGTACATGTTTCACAGAACGGAAAAGTCTGATACAGAAGCATTCAATGTTTCTTTATATGATTTTGGAAAATTACAAATAATGCACCTCTGTGGTGTGTGCTGCATGCAATACGCACATTTCTGTATGAGTAGGAACCTGTACTAGAAAGAATACTGCAATGGAATGTTCTTTAGAACACTACATTGCATAATGAAGTATGTAGTTTATTACACATCTCTCGATAATCCCTGATACTTTTTTACCAACATTACATTTACAACCCCTTGTATGAAAAGTAAATGCACATGTGATGTCATCAGTGATGTCATCAATGATATTTGTGATGTCATCTTTGATGTCCTGGGTCTTAGTGTTAGCAGTGCACGGTGGTGGCGCGCGTTATGGGTGCTTAGCTTACCATAACGGGCGAATTTCAAGAGTTTTCTGGTTTTACTTTGAACCATAACATTCTGTTAACAACGCTTTTTTAGTGAATTTAATAGGTTATTAGTAGCGCAACTTAACTATAACGTCCCTTTAACACATTTTTTTTTACTGAATTTCACAGGTTTTTAGTAGGGCAACTTAACCATAACGTCCTTTGACAACGTTTTTTTTCTGAATTTCATCGTTTTTTTAGTAGGGCAACTTAAGGATAACATCCCTTTAACCAAGTTTTTTTACTGAATATACACTTTCATCATGTGAATTTGGGAGATATTTACTAGTATTCCCTTACTTTGTGTACATGTAACATAGAACATACTGAACCCCTTCGCTAATGATATTTGAAGGCACAGACTGAACGTCTGTCCTCGGACGGGCGCAGACGAGAGCAACACTACCCAAACAGTCAGGGGGTATCGGAAATTGTTCTATCATGCCATATAAAAACTACACAAGCTTAAAAAGCAGCACATAAACACATTGTAAGTAGTAATTAATAACCATTGGAACCTACACGTCTCACACATAACCCATCCATTTAAATATCATGTGTAATGAAATGGATCATACCATAACAAACAAAGATATGCCTCCAACGTAATTACCTCACAGATATTGTACAGCTAGGAGCGACAGTAGACAAACACAACCCAAATTACAAGAAAGTAGTAAGTGAACTTCATGTTTCTTGTATGTTTGTACACTTTTTGTATGAGGTGCAGAACAAAGAATGTATTTCTGTTGTTTTTACACAGAAATGTGCAGTACTTTGGACTAGCTGGAGGAGAATTCTCTGCATGGCGAAATGTCGGAAGATAGCGATAACCATGGTACACACTTCTCTGCATAAGCAAATTAATAGTCAATACTTCATGGGTATGTAACATATTTATATTTATTTTTAACAGACCAGGTAAAAATTGAAGAAAGTCCACCAAAAGACACAGTGCAAGACACCTTGAAACGCATAGAAGACAAAGTGGGCATGCTAAAAGAGAATTTTAATGGGTTATGGCAATTTGTGGAGGACCACGTCAAAGGAAAAATTAGATACCACTGCCCAACCTGTACCTGTCCCCCTTCTCCATTTCCCAGTGAACTATCCCCAAACCCTGAAGAACAACATAAACGTTTCGACGAAACTCCCATCCCTTCATCCCCTCACAACCAGCCTGCGGAAACCCCTAATTCCCCTATATTTGTTTCAGTGTCTGCTTCCCCCCTCTCTCTTAATTGCTGTATATGTGTTTAATAAAAAAAATGTTATGTTTCTTTTAATGGAATTGTGTGCGTCTAATTTTTTTTCTTTTTTTAAGAGTTAACATGTCTGCGGACAGAGCGCCTGTTCAGCCTGTCCGTAATTAATAAAATATGGATGTCCTAAGGACAATACACCTACCCGTACCATTCGCAACCAAGATGGAACTGTTCTTAGAAACACCAGGTGGCTGGGATGTCTGTAAATGAACACAAAGTCCTAGTCCTAATGTCCTATGAACACTATACCTGTCTGTACCTTCTGCAGCGAAGATGCAACTGTCCGTAGAACAGGCGCGGTGTCCGGCATGTCCGTAGTCAAACAAAATGGAGGTGTCCTAAGGACACTGTACCTGGCCGTACAGTCAGCATAACATCTACGCACATGCGCACCACACCCATAAGTCCTGCGAACATCACGCCTGTCCGTAACTGTCCGTTTCACTTGTGTCGCAACATTTCAAAAGGACTTATGCAGAAAAGCCAAATTATTTTACAATACAAAATCACCATTTCACATGTCCCATACAATGGCCCTAGCTTTCCTTATATTGTTTGGAACTTTTTTCAACGCTTTTGAGTGATTGATATGGTCACAAGGCGCACCCCTCCACCACATAAAAGGCCACACTGCACAGCTAATCTTCATTGTACTTCTGGCCGTTGTAGATTGAGTTTTGGTGCCTTTAGTGCTCTAGCGGAGATTATCTCACCAACCCTAATGGCATCCATGGCTGCTGTTGCTACATCAGCCTCAGCACCACCCCCAAACCCTCCACCGCCACCACCTCCCCAAGGGCCTGCAGAGGGAAATACGCATGAGGATGTAGAGAGCGAGGAAGAAGAGGATGAAGAGAATGAGATGGGGGAACTCCCTACTACCTGCACTCGCCGGGAGTCGTGGGTGTGGCAGTTGTTTACCGTTTTTGGTAATGTACCAAAAGCATGTGCGAACCTGGTCACCTATAAAAGGTGCAATTTGGTGCCGAGTCATGGGAGACCTGGTGCGTACAGCTTTGGTACGATAACCATGAAGCGACACCTAACTTCGTTCCACGGTGCGGACATTCGCAAGGTGGTACCATGTAAAGAACGTAGTAGGTTAAGGTCCTCTGCAGCATCTCCCGTGTCCGATCCTCTCACCACAAGAGACACTCCTGTGGGAGAGTGCATCCCTCCAGCTGCCTCACAGGCCATTCGCGATGCTGTTGACCCTTACCTTTCGAGGGTCACAATATTGTGTATGTACTGCAGCACAGTACTCTACAAGGGGGAAGAGTCTTCGAAGTGCTTTCGAGACTATGGTCACGGAGCACCAGAAGAGCTGCTACCTACCTAAATAAGGCCGATCCTACATCTTTCTTTCTCCACCTGCCCTTTCTTATCCCCGTGGTTGGTGTCCCTTCCTTACCATCCTTTCCCCTCCTCTCCTAGTGGGTTGTGTGTAAAAAATCCCAAAAAATATAAAACAACACATTTTTTTAAAAAAAAGGCTCTTTTCAGAGCCGCCTTTCTCAGTTTTAAAATGGAACTATGACGTAAACGGTGTAGGCCTCCGCGCATTTTTCAAAAAGTCTGCGGACAGGCCTAGGACAGACAAAATTTTAGGGTGCAACACTAGCAAAACCAATGCACTTTTCTCTGGGAGTAAGTGGTGGCTCTGAAAAGAGCCTTTTGGTGGTGTTTTGTGTGTTTGAAAAACTTGATTTTCTCAACATGTAATGCAAAATAGGTGACTAGAATGGCAAAAAAGGTTGCAATGCATTTTGTACATTTTGAAGAAAAATCTGATTGCCAGCATATGTTAGACGGACTCCATCTTTGCAAAAAATGAATGTGCTGTGAAACATAATATTTTCATTGTGGAAAGAGGACATGCCAACATTTCTTAGAAAGGCACAAACAGCCTTACTGACATTGCGCCTCTCTTTCTCCATTTCCGGAACATATAAAGAAGAACACAGCCACATTTGTCTTTGTGCAATACGTGAAAAAATTACTTGGCAACTTGGAAACATGTCCATGACCTTTTCAAGTCCTTCCTTCATTGCAAATTGCAAAGAAATTCCAGACACATGCCCTAAACTGTTTCCTCCACAATGAATGATAATTATATCAGGATGATGCTCTGTCTGTAAAGTAGCACAGAGAGGTACCAAGTCCAGCCACTTCATTACACACACTCCATGCCAGTGCACCTCCACATGAGGGAATCCAAGATCTGCAGATATACAGCAACTTTCTGCATGCACCTCAACCAATGTATCCATGAGTCTCCCAAAATCCAGATAATCTGTTTTCGAGCACACACAGCCATAGCTGTCTGTTCTCCTCTCAGGAAAAAGACGTTCTCACTAAGTCTCTCCGTTCACAAAACACCAACTGAACTTTACTGACCAATCCCTAGCTCCGGTCATTCTCATTTGCATGCCTCTCCACCCCAGAATCCCCGTATGTAGCACGTGCTGCCTGCAGACTACCGCCATGTCCGCGGACATGTAGAGGATCTGAGCGTGACGACTGTACATTTAAATAGTGTTCCCCTTTTCCCCTTTAAGGTGGGCTCTGAAAAGAGCCTTTTTTTGTTTTTTTTTTCAGATGCCTGACAGTCACCTGTTATTTTGTATTTTTGGAGGGTTTTTTCTTCTTAGTTTACTCCTACAATCATCACATAACCTTCTCCAAAGCAAGCCTTACATTCCAAAAGAACATGGCATTTCCCAAAAAAGATAAAGAAACACCATCTGCTACAAAATAAGCCGCATTACTGGAAACAATGTTCTCGTGGCTGCAGAAAAACATATGAGCTCTTAACATGAAAGCACGCATGCCGCGATTGATTGCACACCTACCAATACTTTGATAAGGACAAAAAACAGAACTGTTGTCCCATTTTGTCCTAGGGAGTAAGCCAGAAAAGGTTACTTTCGCAGTTGGAAAGATGTTGATGACTGCTTGAACCAACTTTTCCAAATCTCCCAACAAAGTAGGTGAACTCACGTAGCCCAAATGGAAAGCACCATAGTGCAAAACTACCACTATGGGACTGTTCATCCTACGCATATCTCTGCAAACTTGGAGAATTGCCTCTACATTGCAATCCGTCGCAGCGCTCCACACCACCTCCACTCTTCTTACATTGAAATTGTTTGCCACATGCCTACATTCAGAATAGTGCTGTAAACCATGGACAAAAATATCTCCGAGCACCAACACCCTGACTGTCTCCACCTCTGCCATCTTCACTACACACACTCTTTTTCTACACAAATCAACAATGTCAACATCTGATTGGCTGATCCCTACAGTCCCCTTTCCATGCTGGATTTTGCTGGAAAACCCTGTATGTGGCACGCCCTACCCACGGACAAGCGCGGTGTCCGTGCGGCACGTAACTCTTAGCCAGCCCTTCTACCATTTCCACATTACTCACGAATCTATTCCCTCATTGGACACAGCTAGGCAGTCACACAACCATCCACCAATCACATCCAAGACCTCTACATCTAACTCCGTCATCAGAGTTCTGCAATTCAAATGTACTGTTGATCACTCTGAATACAAGTCTCATATCATTGCAAAGCACCTACTACAAAAACTACTGTGCAAGTCTCGAGGATTTCTACTTACAGCTCCATGCATACCCACATGCATGATTACAAAGTACAGGTATGCATATTTTATTCAGAGTACATGTGCAACTCTTATAATTCCATTTAAACAAATTAATGTCACTAAATCTGCATAGCCAATACATACATACCAATGCTCCCGCTTTAAGCGCAAGACTTCTGATTTTTCATTGAAAATTCGCACTACTTCTTACTATCTCCCGCATAACCTATACATACGTGCCAACCCTCCCGATTTACGCGCAAAACTCGATTTTCCATTAAAAAATTACACAATGTTTTACTGTCTTCTGCCTAAATTAATGCTACTTCCAATGCGATCATACGAGAAAAATAAACGTTCCCGATTGCTGTGGTGACATCTCCCTCTCAGGTGCTCCCTATTTTTCGCATTCCTACTTATAATATGAAAGTATTCAAATTTTTCCCATCTACTATAATAACCTATCACTTCCAAACCTCTCTGCTATCTACAACACAGCTACACAAAAAACAAGTGAATTTCATGAATTTAAAATTGTACTCATTTCCGAAGCAGGTTCAACTAACGTATTGAAAATAACATATAAAGGCTGCACATAGTCAAATGAAATGCACGTATACACTGTGTTGAGATATCAAACGAGAATACTTCCACGAAAGCTGAAAAATTAACGTGTACATTAACATCAGTGCTATAAACACACAAAATTACTAACTTCTTCCTTTTACAATTGCAGTGAAGACCACTCTCCTGAAAATCAACAGCATCTACACTACAAACAACATATCCGAAGAAACCTGGTCATTGCACAAAAGAAAGTAAGGCCAAAACTGCCTTTATACTGTTCCTCAAAGAGACTGTGTGGGCTATTTATGTAATTTGCGCACTAAAAACAACACCGATTTCTGAACCATTCTGCCTACAAATCCCCATTTATTAAACAGAGATTAGCAGGCAGAATGGCACACAAATCCCTGTTTTTTTGGAACACAAACATACTCAACCCTTAGAATGTTAGTACTACAAAACAAAGAACTGTTTTAATTTTAGACCATTACGTTTACTATTAATGCTTCTCCTCACCACTAGCTCACTTTCTACTCTCATCTGAACCACAGTATAGTAAAATACAAACAGAGGAATAGCCTTCCCAGCTCATTGTAACTGCCCAATGCACATTCACACACCACCATATACATCTTCACCATCAAACTCATACAGCACACATACATTGTAAAACAGACCAACCCATACCTTCTTTTTTCAACAGACCCCAAAGAATGCCTACCAAAAAGCAAGTCCGTAGATAGGAATGCAGAAATGGAGGAAATGAAAATAAAAGTGTCCTAAGTAAGCATCCATCTCGACCAGGGTTTGTACAAAATGTTGAAACAAAACAGTTAATGCAGTCATTTAGCAAAACAAATGAAGCTTCAACTACAGAAACTTTGCCTCCTCTATCAAAATGCGGCACGAAACAAAAAATGCTTAACAACAATTCAGCTACCACTACTGCTAACACTGCTCCTATAAATCCTAATATACCAGCAAGAAACCATAGTAAAAGAAGTATTTTAGCAAAAATGTTCCACCACAGACTCCTTCAGAATCTAATAAAATGGGGAGTGAAATCATCCACAAATCTTAAAATGTACCGTAGAAAATTAATCCTAGAAGCTCTCATAAAGAAACTTCTCAATAAACAGAATGTCGACAAAAATAACTTCTTAAATATTTGTGGATGTGAATCGAGTCACACAACGACCACCACAGAACCATATATTTTTTTTTTAAACTTTGTTTTATTGGCATTTTTAATAATACAACAAACAGGCTAAAAAAAAAACTGAATCAAAAGGAAATACAGATTGCTGGCCCAACGACCCCACCCCCCTCCCGCACCCCCCCCAACCCCTCCCCTGTAGCTTCGCCTGGATAGATCCCCTTCGTTGGGGGGACACTGCCGTCATTTTATTTGTCTATAGCACGCAAGAAAAGTGGTACGTTGGCTGTCTTTGTGGCTGCAACTCATCCGCCTGTTCCCGGGCCGTGGGCTCCCGGTCCCATCCTTTCTCTCCTCTTAGCTCAATGCACATCCCATCCCCAGGACTGCTGTACACCAAACCAGTTCGCCTGGAAAGTACCCAGTTTATTGTTCATCATTGCAGTCAGTTTGTCCATTAGAAACATGTGTTTGACCTTTTTCAACCAGACCTCCTTCGTTGGGGTCTCTGGGCTCTTCCACTTTTGTGCCAGGGCCACCCTCCCCGCCCTCAGCATGGTTTCCCACATCCTTGGGTATCTAAGTATCTCTGTATTCTCCGGGGGGAGGCCCAGCAGCATTGTCAGAGGGTTCTGGGGGAGCATGTCTTCAGTGATTTCAGCGATCCAGCCCCGTACCTCCGCCCAATATGCCTGGACTTTCGGGCAGTGCCACCACATGTGAGCTCTCGTGCCAACCTGATCACACCCTCTCGGGCACGCGGGGGACACTCCCGTGAACATTTTCGCTAGTTTCGCAGGATCTCTATGCCATCCCTGCAGGATCTTAAAGTTATGCTCCATGTCCGCCATGAACAAATTCCCATGGAAAGCAATCTTAAATATCCTTGCCCAAGCGTCCTCCGAAATCTCCTCCCCCGCCAGATCGTCCCAGAAAATACGAAACCTCCTCCTCTCCCCTAGGTTGACAGTGTTTAGTATTTTGTACATCCCTGATACCGCCCCCTTCCTAGAGGTTGCTGTGTTCACAAATTTTTCGAAGGGAGTCAGCTGCCTATTCAGGTTCTGTCCCCAGGCTTGGTCACACAAGATCCCCTTCAAGCGGAGATAATCAAAGATGGAGAGGGCTCCCCGACCCAGGGCTTCTTTCACTTCCTCGTATGGGCGAATTTCCCCCTCCTTGAACATTTGCCCCGCCCATTCCATCCCCGAGTCCGACCAGGCCTGAGCGTTACGGAACCCCCTGCTTCCCAGTCTGAAGGGGTGTCCCCATAGTGATGATAACGGGGACGGCCAAGTCGTTAGGTGTGCTGTCTGAGGGCCTTCCCGCCAGATTGCCCAGAGGACACCCAGCGTTGGGTGTGATCTTAGTCTATTGGGAATGAATTTACTAGGGGCCCACAGGAGGTCTCTAACTTTGAGTGGGTGAGCGTCCATATCCTCCAGGTACGTCCAGTACGTGCCTAGCCCCTCCTTCATGTGTTCAAGAAACACTCGCAGCTGGGCCGCACGAAAATAAAGTCGGAAGTCCGGTAGCCCGAACCCTCCCTCCTCCCTCGGAAGGGTCAGGACCGCTCTCGCTGTCCTTGGGGTCCTACCTTGCCATATGAACTCCCTCACTGCATTCTGGAGGACCCTGAAAGTGTGTTCGGGTACGTTAGTTTGGAGGGCGGTGAAGAGGTACAATAAGCGTGGGAGTACGTTCATCTTCACGGCCGTCATTCGGCCGTACCAGGACAGGATCATCGTCCCCCATCTCCTCAAGTCCGCGGTGACCCTTGCCATGACAGGATCGTAGTTCGCTGGGGTGAGGTTGGACAGGTTCCGAGTGATGAGGACGCCCAGGTACCGGATGGAGGATTTGCCCACCCTAATCCCATCCAAGCTGGACATAGGATCCAAGACCGAGTCCACCGTTCTCATGGGGAGCAGGACTGATTTTGAGGCGTTTATCTTAAGCCCCGAGAGGCGCCCATATACCGCCATCAAGGACATAAGGGGGGGGAGTGAGGTTCTCGGATCCACCAGATAGGCCAGAATATCATCGGCGAACAGGGAGAGTTTAAATTCCACCTCCCCTCTCTGGATCCCCCTGATATCTGGGTGTGTTCTGACCGCTATGGCCAGGGGTTCCATTGCAAGGACATAGATGAGGGGGGAGAGCGGGCAACCCTGCCGTGTTCCCCGCGTAAGGGGGAAGGACTCCGTCAGCCTGCCGTTCACCTGGACCCTAGCCCTCGGGGCCCTATACAGGGCCGATATCCAGCTCATTATGTGTGCCCCAAAGCCCATTTTCCTGAGGGTGAGGTCCATAAACCTCCACTCCACTCTGTCAAACGCCTTTTCCGAGTCAAGCGATAAGACGCACGCGTCGAGATCTGACTCCTGGGCGTAATGGAGCAGGTCTATAGTTTTTCGGATGTTATCCGAGCCCTGTCTCCCCCTGATGAACCCCACCTGATCTCCGTGAACCAGCTTCGGGAGGACCCCTTCCACTCGTCCCCCGATCACCTTCGCTAAGATCTTTACATCAGTGTTCAATAAGGAAATTGGGCGGTAGGAGGAGCACTCCAAGGGGTCTCTACCGTCCTTGGGAAGCACCACTATTATCGCCTCCATCATGGAGTCCGGGAGGGTACCTCCTTCCAGCACTGCGTTGAATACCCTGGCCAAATAGGGGGACAGAGCGGAGCAGAACCTCTTATAGAAATAGGTTGTGTAACCATCCTCCCCGGGTGATGTGCCCCCTTTCATACCCCTAATCGCCCGCTCCACCTCCTCCTCCGTGACTGGGCCCTCCAACCCTTCCGCCATTTCTTCTGACAAGGCCGGAACCCGCATTGAGTCCAAGAACCCCTCTATCTCCGCCTCCCTCCCCTTAAATTCGGACAAGTATAATTTCTCGTAGTATTGGCGGAAGGCCTCTCCAATGTGGGTTGAGTCATACCCTATCACCCCCTCTTCACTACTAACCGCTTTCACCAGTCTGCTCCTCTGTTCCTCCCTCAGCTTCCAGGCTAAAATCCTGTCTGCCTTATCCCCTTTTTCATAATACTTTTGCTTTACTATTTGGAGGTTCCTCTCTGTCTGGTGGAGGAGGAGGTCCCTCAGCTGGAGTCTACAGTCCTCCAAGGCGGTTATCTGGCCACGCTCCAAGGGGGCTGAGGGGAGCCCCCCGGTTGAAGCCGGGCTATTTTGTCCCTCAGTCGTCTCTCTTGAACCTCCCTTTCCCTCTTTTTCTGGGCACCCATTTTAATCAGGACTCCTCGTAAGGTGGCTTTAAAGGCATCCCACAGGGTGTGCACCCCCACCTCCCCATTGTCGTTCATGTCAAAGAAATCTTTAATGGCCTCGAGTATTTCCTGGGCTCGTACCTCATCTTTCAGCAAAGAGTCGTTACATTTCCACCTTCCCCTTCGTTCGTTTAGACCTCCCCTCGCTATCGTAATACAGACCAGGTCATGGTCGGACCAGGGAACAGGGTCAACCCTATGGCCCGAGGTGAAAGGGTGCAGGATCTCGTCCACCAAAATGTAATCGATCCTAGAGAACGATGCATGAGTGGCCGAATAGAAGGTGAAGTGGGGGGTGTCCTTTCTGGGGGTCGGGATCGTGTCCAACAGTCCCAGGTCGTGATTGACCCCCTGGATGTTGCGTGCCATGATCTCGTCCGCCGCCCTAGCGTGCTGCGGGCCTATTCGTTTTCTATCCCGGTTAGGGTCTAAGACCATATTAAAGTCCCCGCCCACCACCACAGAGCCATGGGAGAATTGTTTGAGTTTGTCCCCTACCTTTGCCCAGAATAGGGACTGGCCTTCATTTGGAGCATAAATCACCACTAGGGTAATTGGGGCCCCCTGAAGGGACCCCCGTAACATCAAGTAGCGACCCTCCGGGTCCTTCAACATGGCCTCGTTCTCAAACCCTATATTCCTCGATACCAGAATGGCAACTCCCCTCTTTTTGCCTCTGTGAGAGGCACTGAAGACCTCCCCTATTCCCCCCCCCGCATTTTGGGCTCCTTACCCCGCGGCCAGTGCGTCTCCTGCACAAGAAGGAAGTCAAGTTTGGACCTCCTGAACTCCCTGCAGACCAGGGACCTCTTTGTGGGGGTATTTAAGCCCCGTACATTTAGGGAACCCACGCCCAGAGAGGGCAGACTGTCAGCCATGATCTAGAACCTCCTCACTCTCGGCCAACGCACATATCTCGTTCTTCCTGGCGTGCTCTCTTAAATCAGTATTTTGTCCCCCGTCTCCCCCCTCCCCTTCCCCCCGGGCGGGCCAAAAACAAAACCCTAACTGCCCCCCTTCCCCAAACTGAACAACCCCAACTACGTGACCCCCCTCCCCCTTCCCTGGCGTCCGGCCAACTAGATCCGCCATCCCTGGCTACTGGCCGAACCACCAGCTTACCCGCCGCAGCCGGGCATTCATTCTGAAGCTTGTCCCTATGAGCCCCCCCTCCCCCCCGCTTTGCTGTCCCCCCCCCTGGTTCCATCATACTTGCTGTTCGTATGGGGGCTGGTAGCGGTGAATCCGCTGGTTATTCCCAACGTCCCCCGTGACTCTGCAGGCCTCCCCTGGGTCTCAGCCTTCAGGATCGTTCCGCTCTCCCTCCTTGGACGGCGAGGGGGTATTCATTTTTCTGAATTTTCTCGCTCCGGTTTTGCGTCTCCTGTCCCTGGATGGGCCCGGGCTCCCCGAGGCTTCTCTCCCGGGCCCCGACGGGGCCCTCCTGGGGTCCGGGTCCCCCACATAGTCCTGGATGGCCATCCGTATGTCGTCCTCCGTGGTCAGGGTCGACCGCTGGCCCATGTATTCAAAGGACAATGAGAAGGGGTATCCCCAGCGGTAGCGGACCCCCTTATCTTTCAACAGGATCGTTAGTGGACGACACATCCTGCGTTTGGCCAGGGTATAGGCTGAGAGATCCTGGTAAATCGTGATCTGGGCATTGTTATAAGTGATCTCCCGGGCCTTCCTGGCTTCTTCCAGTACCTTGTTTTTTTCAGTGTAGTAGTGGAACCGGACCAATACAGAGCGGGGGCCCCCCGCCCTGCCCCCCGCTCTGTGCACTCTATCGAACGTGGGTTCCGTGGTCATCTCACCGGCGAAGAGGAGGGTGATGATGTCCCTCACCTTGTGCGTGATGTCTCTCTCCGTTTCCCCTTCCTGTTCTGGAATCCCGAAGAATCTAAGATTGTTCCTCCTCTCCCTATTTTCAAAGTCATCCATTTGCCTGGACCTTTCCTCTTCTCTCTTTTCCAGGGCCGTTAATCTCATTCCCAGGTCCATCTCCAGGGTCGTCGCTGATGTTTGGTTGGCCTCCACTTGCAATAATCTGTCCTCGACCTTGTCCACCCTCTGGTCTATTTTTTCAAATTTTTGGGCGATGTCCGAGCGCATATCCCTGATCTCCTGTAATACAGAGGCGAAGCCTCTCTCCATGGCAGATACGGGGGGACCTGAGGCCTGTTCTGCCTGTTCAGGTCTCTGGAGGGGACTCTGGCTTCTACTGCTGGACGCCATTTCCCTAAAGCGAAATCCCTGTAGGGTCAGCCGCCAGTCCGTTGGGCCTTCCCCCCCGTCCGTCCGTCGATCTTTGTGGGCCAGAATGCCTGGGCCGCCCCCCTCGGGCCTCCGCGGCCCCCAACGAGGGGGGATAACTCTGTCTTCCCGGGCGGGCACTCGCCCCACCGAGGTCCGGCGGGGGCCTCGCACCCGGGGACTGCCCGTCGTCGCCGAAGTAACTCACGGGAGGGTGGCGTAGTTCCGAGTTCCGCACGTGTGGAGCGCCGCGCTTGTCCGCTTGTCCTCCTGCTCCAGGCCAAGCCTTGTCCGAGCTCCGCCCGTCTTGGTGCGGGGCAGGCTATCCCGCTGGTTCCCGGACCTCGGGGGCGCGGAAGCCGAGGGGGGGAGGGACGCGGCTTCGCCCTGGAGGTTCCTCCGGTCCCCGCGCTTATCCGGCGTGCGGCCGCCGAGGCCTAGCACCGCCCCGTATCTGCCCGAAACCACGGGTCTCGTTCTCCTCGATCCCGGGGGCTCCGAGCGTCGCTCTTTCGCTCGCTAGACGCCCGGGGGGTTCACCACACCTTTCCGTCCTGTCTCATCCGCCTGGGGGGCTCCGGGGGGGGGCTCAATTCCCTGATACGGCCCAGCTACGGCGGGAGCGACACACTCAGGCAGCCATTGCCTGCGCGCCCCCTGGTGGCCCAGAACCATATTTTAATGAAGAAGCATACAAGCAAAATCAAACAAACACAATTGCCATCCATAGAAGTGGACGAGGATATGAAAAAATCAATAATACCATCATGGAACAAGAAACACTGCTTACAAATGTACCCCCAAAAAACTCAGAATTACCTCTCCATTCGACTGAACCAGTCTGTCCAGTATCCAAATGGCCGTGCACGTCAATGTGTAACATTCCTAACAAATATTTCAAATCTTTACTCCAGTTCCTCAATCAGTATGTGAAAGGTAAAGACAAAATTAAAATGAAAGTGCTGCAAAATATGGATACCTGTCCAGTGTGCAAATACACAGGACTACAAGGGCATTCATCAGCCTGCATTTCAGGACCTATTTGAAAAATCACCTTCCATGATATTAAAATGATATCAACACATCATTCAAATGTAAGAAATCTAGTGTATAAACTGTACTATGCTAAAAGTCCAGCTTTAGAACTAGTCAATTTAAATAACACTCTTCTGCATGGTACACCCAAATACCTACAAGAAGAAATCAACCTTATCCAGAGTAAATATTTTGGAAGTGAAAGCAACGTACAAAATGCAATAGTTTTAGAACAGACTAGCAACAATTCTGCACATGGCAACCTTCTATTACACACATACAAAAAAGAAATGCTAAAATTTAAACGTACTTCTGCTGAAGTACAAAACCATGTGTGTGTGTGTTGCCGCAGAACTTTTTACAAAAGTAACACAAAAACTATAGACGTAACATACAAAATAGAAGACAATGAAGATTCCAAATGGTTTGAATTAGCACTGTACCTTTTAGCAGAAAACAAATACCAAATAAGTGAACCCTTAATATCTTGCAGTTACTGCACTACAAAACTTGACAACAACCAAACTCCTTCACGTGCTATCACAAATAATTTGAAATTATTCCCACTACCAAAACCCCTGCAACAACTCAATTTGTATGAGAGCATCATAATTCAAACTGTACACCCATTTCAAGCAATAATACGCCTTCAACCAAAAACAGCAAAATGACCTCCCTCTGAATTGGTGAAAGGCATTTGTTGTAAAGTAATTTATTTGCCATTAGATCTGTCAGAAAATGTGCACACTCTAGGAGTGCAACGTCCAATAGAGCATTCGTTAATTATCTTAGTAAATGGTGTACAAACAAAAGACAACAAAATTTGGCAACAACTCGTGTACTTACATAATGTTAGACAAGCCTTGCAATATCTGAAACACAATAATGAATACTACAAAGACATAAATATTGAAGAAAGCTTAAGGGAAACAACTGAAATGATTCAAGACTCATCAGAAACTGTTCAGTTTGAACTTCTGGATCCTACTGCAGTATCCACTCTTTTGGACCATTATACAATTCATCCAATGCACTCCAATGAGAGCATAGATGATGCACTAGAAACTTACCAAATGCGACAAACCAAAGGGTCACCAATGAGCATATGGGAAAAAAGTATAGAAGCATGTGCTTTTCCACTACTATTTCCTACTGGCGAAGGAGGACGATACGATGATAGACCCACTCAGATAACAGCATCAAAATACTGCTCATTACGAATGTATTCTGAAGATTCCAGATTTAGACAAAATGTGGAATACCACCCACTCTTTGAAAGTGAACTAGCAACCCTATGTTACAGAGTTGCACACATATTGAAATCTGGAACCCACTTTCAAAATATGTCAGCTACGCAATTAATACAAAAAGTGCAAGAAAAAGATGTGATTTTACAATCAAGCATAACAAATCTGTTTGCAAACATGCGTGGTACGAAAGAATACTGGTTCCGACGTCACAGAGATGTACGTTGTATGATCAGAAACTTTGGACCACCCACTTGGTTTGTTACATTAGGTGTGCAGAATATGCATGGGAAGAGTTACATGATTTCCTATGCATATCAAACACCAACAAAACCAACATAGATATACTAACATCCGGAGAACTTTGCTCTCTAGATCCTGTTAATGTTTCAAGATATTTCCACCATCGTTTCATTGCTATGCCACACTTGATTTGTAATAAAACTGTTCCTCCCCTCTGACAAGTCCAACACTTCTTTTGGAGAAAGGAATACCAAGCCAGAGGAGCACCACATATCCACATGCTTTTATGGATTAAAGGTGCACCTAAATTTGGTCAGGACAGTGATGCCACTGTTTTACAGTTCATCCAAAAAATATGTCACTTGTGAAATCCCTTCACAAAGGACACATAGTGACCTTCATGGACAAATTGTACAATTTCAAAGACACAAATGTGGCAAATATTGTCATTGCAAATACAAAAGCAAAGGGAAATACTACACCAAATGCCGCTTTGGTTTCCCTAGACCAGTTACAGAAACAGGTGAAGTGAACAACTTCATGTCTTCAGTTCGACATAGTGTTAAAGGTAAACCACCTAAGAACACTTATTACATAAAAAGAACAGAAGAATCAAAATATATCAATGATTACAATGCAATCATTGGCCTCTTATGGAAAGCAACATAGATGTGCAGTACATTGCAGACAATTCCACTGCAGTTGCATGATATGTTACAGCCTACTTAACAAAAGCAGACAAAACAGAGCTGCAAGACCTCTGGAATGACATATCATCAGATAAAACACAATCTCATAAATTGTACAGCCTAGGTATAAAAATGCTCTCTCATGGAGAATGTGGCACCTATGAAGCTGCAGATTGTTTAACCAGTAACGCTTTGTATGGAAAATCTGAAAATATAGTATGGCTAAGTCTTGGTCCTGCTAAATCTAGAAAAAGAGTTCTGAAATCATATAAGGACATAGAAACAATAGCCAAAAATAATCCCAACAGCCAAGACAAAGAACAATTTACCAGACACATACTACCCGAACAGGAGTACCACTTTGGAAACCATGTGTCTATACCACATTGCCCAAAACTTTGCATACAAAAATAATATAAAGCCCGATGAAAGCAAAGGTAGATATAGAGTGACAGATTGTGAAGGCAGCTTAGTGAAACTTACCAAACGAAGCTTAATTAATCATGTCAAATTGTCATTAAAAACTCCTCAACAGAAAGAACTATATTACATGTCCCTGCTACAACTTTTTGAACCATGGAGAAAAGAGGAAGAGATACTAGATAACTATGACTGCTATGAAGACGCTTTCAAAGCAAATGAAAGCGCTATCACTGATGTGAACTTAACGCAGTACAAAACAATGTTGCACAATGAACAGCAACACAAAGAAGAACTCCAGGTCCAGCTAGATAAGGACACTTCCGACAGTAGTCAACCTTCTGTAACAGGAAGTCAAGAACCACTAGGACAGCCACTAATAGCAAATGAGGCAGAATTAGCTATGATAGAAGTGGAAAACAGCATGTGTCACTATGAAGAAGATACAGAAGACTTAACTGTAATAAAATCAAAACTTAACAAAGACCAGCGAACCGTTTTTGAAGAAGTAACAAAAGAAATTGCACATGGTGTACAGCACGAAAATAAAGAATGTACCAGCCAAAATTACAAACCTATACTGCTGTACGTCAGTGGTGAAGCTGGTTCAGGCAAAACATTCTTAATCAAAATCATCAGCAAGTTCCTTCAACATTTAACAAACAACAAACTGTCAGCTGTTGTAACTGCCCCCACAGGTTTAGCTGCCTACAACATAGGTGGTGTCACTTTACACCGATTACTACTCCTTCCAGTAGAACACCAAAACAAATTAGACTATTATAAACTTCACACAGAAGCTGCAATGGAACTATGCAGAGAATAAAAACAAATGATGTTTATACTAATAGATGAAGTGAGCATGGTCTCCAACCTAATGTTGACTTTGATTCACCCCAGATTGCAAGAAGTACTTAAAACAAACTACGAAGAACTCTTTGCAGGAAAACACAGTATAATTTTCGGAGAACTTCTACAATTAACACCAGTGAAAGGCGAACCTATGTTTAAAACCTTAGGACACAAACTGTGCCGTAAAACTGTTGGCAGCATAGGAAATGTCAACCTTTGCCAACATTTCCAATACAGAGAATTAACAGAAAACATGTGTCTATCTGCAGACCTCACTTACGCCAACATTTTAAAAAGTATTACAATTGGTGTACTATCTAAAGAAGCACAAGCAATATTGAAAAACCGGCCCATCCATGCACTTTATGGCGATAATGCATGTGCTACTTATGTTATGGAACAATTAGCCCATAGAAATGTCAATTGTATGGCCTTAATGCCAACTCTTGCAAGCTTGTTCAAATTCAATGAAACAATGTTAAAAAAAAGAAGAAAAAAAGAAATGCAACTAATAATTGAAATTTGCTCCACAGACAAACTGGACGTACATAGTATGACACTACCCATGTGTCAGCAAGCCACAACAAGACTACATACCTTAGAAAAATCTATCTCCAACACAGCTGGGTTGGAAAAAATATTAAAATTGTCCTTAAATTATAGAGTAATGCTTAAACGTAACCTTGACGTGGAACAAGGACTAGTTAATGGGGAACTGGGTACAGTTGTTGGCTTTCAAACATACCCACATGACAACCACATTCAGTTTGCCAATATTCTCTTTGACAAACTTTCAGAAGTAAAAAGGATAGGGCACTCGACAGCTCGATTCCTTCTCTTCAAAGACATGTATGTACGTAGAGAACAATTTTCTCTAACTCTTGCATATGCAGTCACGATTCATAAATCCCAAGGTCTTACCCTAGACAAAGCATTGATAGATATTGGAAACATTAAAGAAGGCATGAGCTACGTAGCACTATCACGCTTACGTACACTTGATGGTCTATTTCTAATCAACTTTGATGCAAGTAAAGTGAACACTGATATTCCTTGCATTTTAGAATACAATAGACTGCATTCACTGTACACCTCCCATCTGAAATCATATCCTGTTCCAGAACAAGGAAAATGTTGTAAAAGAAAACTAATTCAAACAGAAATGCAACAGGATCTGACTGCAAATTCTTCAAAGAAAGCAAAAGAAGCTAATACTTCATCAATTATCACAAGCAAAGAAGAACCTATTAGTGAAAGTAAATCAGGTACTTCTTCAAAAAAGGAACACAAACTCCGAAAAAATCACTCGGACACAGAACTATCAGGTCCATTCAAATTTTCAAATGAAACTGGTGTAAGTTGCTATGCAAATGTAGCAATGAATATTCTATTTCAATTGCCACCAATTGTTAACAACATTTACTTACACAGTACAGACAAATTGTGTTTTCAATTGTTAGTCCTTCATAGAAATGCAACAAACTATCCTGACAAAACGTATAGTGTTCACAGAATAAGACAAAAATTGGACTATTGTGCTGGAATGGTGAGGTTCACTTTAAACTCACAAGAAGATCCACAAGAATTTCTAATGTACTTACTACAAATACTCAAAAACTAAAACATACCTATAAATTAAATATTCCAGATTTCATACATGTGGAAACATACATGCACTCTCTGTAACAATGTGACACAGGAACACATCCCTAATGAGCGATTTGGGTATGTATCCATACTTAATTGTAAATCCATTTGATTTCAGCAACTTCTACAAAATGCAAACCATGGCAGATTATGTACTATCTCAATTCAGATAATCGCTCCACCTTACTGATACAAACACATAGTAACTACATAATACTAATGCTTCTATGTTACAATGCAGATGGTACCAAAAACAACTGCAAGCTGACTGGATTCACACACGGTCAAGTGTCACTTGGCAAGAAAACCTTCACAACAATAGGTATAGTCTACCACGCAGGAGCTAAAACCAATGCAGGTCACTACACTGCATATATTAAAAAGAAATGCGGATGGGTCGAATGTAATGATAGTAGCATTACTCTAAAGCAGAGATTACCAGCAAATCTTACAAACGCTTATTTAATCTTCTTAAAGCCCAAATTTAATAACTAATGTGAATGTCAACATTAACAAAAATGTAATTAAAATACTATAAACAGTTAGAATACGCCAATAGGTATCTAACTGACCAAGATTGTATAACAACCACACAGATAAATGAATACCACTGATTTGTAACAAATAATACACAGTTAGAATATGCCAACAGGTATCTAACTGTTTAAAAAATCTGCAAGAAGCCAACATATAGAACATTAATCAGAAACAACAAGTGAACACTCAAAGGAAACAAAGAAATCGTTTGTAGCATAGCAAAGAAAGGGTTTTTTAATCCGACAAGGATTTTTTTCCCCCAGACCCAATGATTTGAAAAACAAGCACAGAAACTGAGCAAAATGCACAGTACACTGGTTTGTAAACTGAATATGAGGGTAAAAAAAAGCTAAAATATCTATTATACAATGTAATAAGTCTTTATAAAATACAAACACTAACATGCTCTTTTCTTTTATCACAGAAATTGAAAAAGAATATTTCCTCCCAGTACTAAAGTCATGTAAGAAATATATGGAATCTCAACAAATTAAACAGTAAGTATAATTTCACACATTTCACACAGATTCGAATCTATACGTGTGATGTATAGTTGTAATATGGTGCAGTGGCTGTGGGCAGGGCCTAGAGTCTTGGATGTATAACCTACGGCCTACACCCTGTGGCCATGCAACCAAGACTCTAGTTCCTACCCACAACCACCGCAGCATATCAAAACCATGGTGGCTTATAACTTCACTGCTTATAACTTTGGTCTTGGGTGCATGGCCTTTGGCCATGTGCCCAAGACTCTACATCCTGCCAACAACCACCACATTATATAAAACCCATGCTGGCTTATAACTTCACAGTTTATTACTTTGGTCTTGGGTGCATGGCCTTTGGCCTTGCACCCAAGACTGTAGGTCCTGGCCACAACCACTACAGCATATCCCACCCATTGTGCCTTATAACTTCAGTACTTAAAACATTGTTCTTGGGTGCATGGTCTCGGCCATGCACCGAAGACTCTAGGTCCTGGACACAAGCAGTGCAGTATATGAAATCCATGTTAGCTTATAACTTTAGGGCTTATAACTTTGGTCTTGGGTGCATGGCGTTCAGCCATGCACCCATGAATTTAGGCCCTGGCCACAACCACCTGATAGATATTCTGGATGTATCTATGGGTGTGATATGCTGCGGTGGTTGTGGCCAGGGCCTAGAGTCTTGGGTATATGGCCTTTGGCCATGCACCCAAGACTGTAGGCCCTCCCCACAACCACCTGATCGATGTTCGATACTACGGGTGTATCTATTGCTGTGATATGCTGCGGTGGTTGTGGCCAGGGCCTAGAGTCTTGGGTGTGTGGCCATAGATAATCGAATCTATGGGCGTGCACTATATAAATCCATGGTGGCTTATAACTGCAGTGCTTATAACTGTGTTCTTGGGTGCATGGCCTTTGGCCTTTGGCCATGCACCCAAGAATCTAGGTCCTGGCCACAACCACCACAGCATATCACAACCATCGTGGCTTATAACTTCACTACATATAAAATTTGGTCTTGGGTGCATGGCCTTGAGCCATGCACCCAACACTCTAGGCCCTCCCCACAACCACCTGATCGATATTCGATACTACGGGTGTATCTATTGCGGTGATATGCTGCGGTGGTTGTGGCCAGGGCCTAGAGTCTTGGGAGTATGGCCTACGGCCTACGGCCTACAGCCATGCACCCAAACTCTAGGCCTTGGCCACAACCACCGCAGCATATCACACCCATGGCGGCTTATAAGTCAGTACCACACCCATAGAAACAAAAATGTTAACTGTGGCATGTAGTCAACTTTAACATTCACTAACACCACGGGTGTCCTTAGAACAGTTTCAATTTTCCTGCGCACAGCACGGACGAAGTACTATCCTTATGAGACCTCTCATTTTCAGTAATTACAAACAACCCTGACAGTGCAGGCATGGAGAATACATCATTAGCACCCGCCACCTAAACAAATACAGTATTTCACCCATCTCTTATTCTCTGAACCTGCCCAAGCACTGTGATGCACCAAAACACTCCCCAAAACAGCATTTTGCCTCTGGTCAGTGCCGCGCTGTCGGCGGATCCAAAATATCGGCGCGCATCCAAACAATCTGATGCACATCACGCCTCACTCCAGCCAATCGGAGGGCACGTTCCATGTCCGCGGTCATGACGCGAGCCCCTTAGCCAATCGGTATCTTGTCCGCAGAGCGAACAGGGAAGTGTGACCGCGGAGCGGACATAGACATCACTAATTTTTTGAGACATACTTTTTGGTTGTTTTAAAGAAAACTACTGGATGGATTGGCACCAAATTTACAAAAGCACGCTTTCAGGACCAAGGTCTTCCTCCTGCCGCAAATTTGGTGAAAATCTGTCAAGCGGTTTGAGCTGTAGGCATGCGCAAAGTTTTTCCCCCATTCACTCTATGGGAAAAAAGACGTTTTGGGAGCCCCCCCTATAACTTTTCCCCCCCTGGACCAAACATCACCAAACTTTACAAAAAAATTCAGAGTGCCCCATATACTTTTTTTGCAAAGTTTGAGAGGATTCGTCCAAGGGGAGCGAAGTTATAAGCTGCCCAAAAAGTGCTCTTCCTATGGACACAGCAACTTAACCATAATTACACAGCCACTAGCGTGGCTGTGTAATAAACAATTAAACATAAATAACAAGTCACTGTCAAAGGTGGGAGGGAAATAGGGGTCATACAGTCCTACAGAATTGACCAGCTATCAGCCACAGGCAATGGGGCTTGGAGGGTGAACTCTGCTGATATTCATTAGTTACATCAGGCCAACCACAGTGTGTATCCACTACGATATAACAGCATCATACTAATCTGGTGTGGGAGGAGCAAGCTATGTTTAAGTGGTCATAAGCCTATGGGCAATGGGAAATACCATTTTATTCTTGCAAACCAACAACCCAGGCCATTCAAAAGAAGAAGTTCATGTCAATTTGCAGGCAGGTTACTGAGGCAAACCTGAGTATAAGAGAACTTACCCTGAGAGCCAGAAGCGGACAAAGCTTGTGATACCTAGTAACCTGGATCCAAGAGTTGAGAAGGGGAATTGGATTAGCTGCTGTCCAGTGATTTGCAGCTCAATGTATGACAGAATAGGAAAGAAGCATCCTTCTGATGTTGATTCATATGCAAAAGCTTCTAGCCAGCAAAAGAGAGCAGTACGCCATTGCCCCTTTTATGGATCAAGAATTTACAATCCAATAGACATTGCAAGAGAATGTTTCTCTCTACAGATAAAATAAATAATGTCATTGCCCTGATTGGTATCAGAAGCAAGAGTCTCACGGAAAATGTGACGTCTTAATGCATTAGAATTATCAGATTTATCAAATAAATTAAAAGAAGCTATGCCCTGTAACGCCCTCAGTCAATTAAAGTCCCAAATTAGAGTATCTTTTTCTAGAATTCGGAATAGTGGGGGAGGCCCTTGTCAAGGAATTAGGATCTCAATAACCATTTTTTTCAAATTGATTCCCCTTTTCACTTGTTATCACTCCAAAACTAAAAGCATTTAGAAATGTCTTCTTACTTATCCCTATTCAGAGATACATATTATTTGTAGTGCACCCATTCATTGTTGAGCTAGAAGAAAGTAATTTGACATACACCCTCAGTTATTTCTGTTGGGTTACATGTCATACTAGTTTGAGAAGCCAACCCGCGTTAATGAGCAGCATTTACGGAATAATGGGATCAAACCCATGACACAACTCAACATTAAAATACCAAGCTTTGAATAATGAAAACAGACCATGCCCTGATTTGGAAAAGGCTGAAGCTAGCCGAAACAAGTGTCATCAATAGAGGCAATATGTGTTACTATAAATAAATCTAAAATCCATACAAAAATCACAATTTGGCACAGTCTCCAGGAGTTTTTACTTTCCTATACATGTCATTCAAGCTCAATTTGAAAGGGCTCCAATTCGGACCCACCATAGACAATTTATGTAAATTCAATTATAAGGTATGTTTTCAACTAAAAGTGACTGAAGTGCCCATATTTTATAGTCTGTCTTTTCAAACTATACATTGTTTTCATCACGTTTTGAGCATGTTTCTCATTCTGACATTTCAATGAGTGCTAAGCAAATGTTCTGTTAATCACTGAAATTAATATAATAGCTTTGAGAATATATTTAGAATAGCCACTTCCATAGTACAATTTGTGAATGGCTGTCTGTTTGAATAGGTGATTCTATATCTGTGTTTCATGATTAATGAACTTTAATTAGCAGGGCCAAAGTCGTCAGTTGCATGGTGATTTCTATAATCTATTTCCCTGTTGTGCGATCAGAACAACCAGTATTTAAATTAATGTCATTCTTGGGATTGTGACCATATGGATCATTACACTGGTGTTAGTCTTGTCCCTAAAGGACCTGAATTAAAAACTTGGGTGAACTTGGTTATATGGTGAGTTGTTCAATTGCACTGAATGGAGTGTCATCCAATTAAATGTACTGATCTCAACACAGTCCATCAATGTTATAAATACGTTTTCATTCCACTCAATCTAAAGCAGTCTTGGCATCAACTGAGATGGGCACTGCAGGATCACTGGAGGCTGCAGAAAGCTGGATAATGTTGTATAGAATGCTGGTGATATCGGAGACAAGCCCACCCATGATATACCGGACTGTGAACAGTTCAACTAATCAAGGAACACTCTTGTTTATATGGTTAGTGATGTAAGGAACTCATGGTGGCAACAGTAAAGACAGACACAAGTGATCAAAGTTCAAGATTGTTTATTAAACTGTATAGGTAGGTTGGAAAATGCCTAATCTAAACCTAAATCTAAGATAGGAGCAAGCTTCGATCATCAAACAACAATAAGGTAGTCCTAGTGGTGTTGTTGCCAAATAAAAGGACCTATACTAAAAATAACTATTGACAATCCTTACGCTAAATAAAAAAGAAGTGTGCAATAATGTCCATAAGAAAGAAAGAAGTGTTCACAAATAACCCACTTTGACCCCCTTCTCACCTTTCCCAATGCCTTCTGGTTATGGTAGTTTCAAAAATTGGGTAATTGCTCAGAGTTTAGTGTGTGAGCACACACCGGCTGCCGGACTCCTCTGTTGCTGGTACCCCCTTTTTAACATCAATAGATCTTTATGCTTTCACAGTTCAATTAGACATTTACTACTTTTCGTTCAACACAGTTCGGTTTCTTATCGACTCTCCCCTCGACTCACTGGCTGTGATGTACCGCTTGGCTTTCTTTCTCTTTTGAGTCAAGATTGGTACCGTGGAGAAAAGCGTCTCTCCCCACCTTTGTTATCTGCAGAGGAGGGTCTTGTGTACTGGTGACATCTGCTGCAACACACGCGGGCTATTGTTCGCGGTGTTACGATTCCTTCTGCAGAGGTTTCACAGGCCTTGGTCGGAAAGGACACGGTTGCTTTTTCCTTGTCACCCTCTTGGTTTGCACCGTCTTTCTTTTCCTCTTGCACTGCTGTGCTGAGTTAGCTCTCTCAACGTGCAGTCTGCCTTGCTTGTATTACGCTCTTGGGCTCCACCTTTTATCCCTCTGTGTAAGGGAAAGGGCCATTAGGTGTGTGCGGTTCTGGTCAATTGCCTGACTTTGCCTGACGCTGCTGTTGGGACATGTCAGGGCAATGGCTTGAGTGTAAGTCTGTTGTCTTTCATAACATGCGAAAGTGTTCGCGTCAGAAAAGGGGAAGGGGTAAAGTGTTGGCGTATCCTAAGTGATAGGTTGGGGGAAAAGTGTCATAAGAAGGGGGATACTGCATCTCACCCGTTGGTGCCCGACTTCCACTCCCTGAGGAGCCCTCATCCAGGTGATCCTCACTCACTGGTCTACCCCCAGGAACTGGATCCAATTGCGATGGCAGTGTCCTGGCCACCTGAATGACAGACCCCAGGGACTACTCAGGGAGACACCTTCAGGTTTCTCACAGTGAGTATTTAGCAAAAATGTTGTACACATAATTCATGAGCAAGATGGGATGATAATTATTTTACCCAGGACCCTGATGGTTTTGGGGATGTGGACCATGGAAGCATCCAAAAAAGTGCCCTTAGATATATTTCTGGCTTGTAATGTAAAGCATTAAATAGTTTCAATGGTAGGGCGCATTCGGTGCAAAAGGCAACCAAGTATTCAATGGTGAGCCCATCAGGTTTTACTATCTGAGTGGGAGTTAATAGCATTCATCATTTCTGACCTGGTTATTGGGGGCTCTATCTTTGAGTTTGACTTGGAGGACCATCAGGCCATCCGCTGATTCAGGTAGGTGTATATTTACAAAGATGATTTGAATACTTCAGAACTGTAGGAGAACCTGAAAAAGTCTAAAATTGTAGCTGCAATGTCCTGATCATTAGTAACATCTGAGCCATCACTTCTTTGAATAGCTGATATTTTGGTGCAGTCATGCTTTGTTTGTGATAACCAGTGAGCAACTTCCCTCCTTCATTGTTTCCATTTAGAAGTTGATATGCACATTCAGAAGTATAATGTTGGCATGTTTAGTCAGCACAGAGTTCATTTATTTTTCATACTCTAGCTTATCAAGATGGTCTCTGTTGCTGTTTACAGTATATAGCTTCACAGCTGCTTTAACCTCAGTTTCAAGGGTGGTGATTTCTCGCTATTTAATCTTACTCTCTATATGAAACAGTGGAGATCAATAGACCTCTTTCTCAGGTATTGTACACATACCAGGTGCCACGAGGGTGTGTGTGTGAGCAGGGGGAATGCAAGGTATAGCACTTGTCCAGGTGTTTTCTTGTTAGGTCAAGAGTGGGGTCAAGTTGCCATTTAGGGGCTGCATGGGGTGGTAGGTTGCAGTCAAAAAACCACAGTGGGGCATAGTCATATATCAAGATTGTGCCTGTGCCTGCTTGTAAGATGGAAGGCAGGAGTGTGTCATTTGATAAGGTTGTGCCAAATTTGGAAAATTAGTTATTGGCATGGGAATAGAAAGTATAATCACAGTCTCAGGTGCGCGGAATTCTCCACGTGTGAGACTAAGTGTGGCGTGTGATATAAAAATGCCACAGCATCGCAATTCATCAAATTACATTCTCGAACTTCGATCAGATCAAGTGGGAGATTTAAATCACCATTCATTGCCACTGTAGATTGCAATATACTACCATCTAGTCTCTTGTGGGGCAGAATATTTACACCTACCTTGTGTTTAGCCTGCCTTATAAATTAGTGCTGAAATGAAGCATACTTGGGAATGTCAACATTTGGCTCCAGAATGGGGACAACCCACAGAAAATCACTCAGAATGCCTCCTTGCTGCATTACATCTTAAGCAGTTGATTAAGGGTCCCAGTCACACAGTCAGTCACACCATGGGTGGCATTTTCTACAATGAAAATGTAATCACTGTCGGCTTCCCAGTACAGCTTCCGTAGGGAGATCATCTACCCATACATTTCACAACATTCGCGGATAGGCCACTCCTCGCAGAGTCATCAAAAAGGCCATGAACAATGACCAGACCCTAGAGAGAACTAAAAATCAACACTCTAACAGAATGACTAGAAGCAAACAAATGTACCCTCCCCATAGATGGAGTAACAACCACGTTGGATGCGAAACTCCACAGCATAAAAGGATAATGTCCACTATGAATAGTATTGTCCCAAAGAATCCTTTAAACAACTCACAAAAGAAGAGACTAGCTAAATGGTTCACCCCTAAACTAAACCGCGTGAAAATGGAAAATCGAAAACTGGAGAGAAAAAAACTAAAAACCAGCAAATTTGCTTATCATCAATAGTTATGTTTTTACAGAGCAGTGGCTGTCAAAGCAAAAAAAGAGACTAAGGGAAATGTGAAAGATCCTCCAGCAATTTAAAAACCCAACACCCTGCAACAAAAAAACTCAGATTGCTGCCCATTTCAACAAAAAGATCCTCAACATCCAAGAACACCTTGACAATAAAGAAAGCTTACACTCATACGCCACAAACGACACTCCATGGCTCCTTCTTCCGTCTCCTCTCCAAACGCCCTAACCATGCTTCATATTCTTTCTGCAGTGGACCTACTCTCTACCTTACTCCGTGACTCTTTCAGCACCAGAAGGTTCCCAGCTCCTTTGAAATCTGCTTGCATCTGGCCTCTGCTCAAAAATCCTGCAGCAGACCTGCTCAAACTCAAACATGGTCAACGGACTATGGTAGGCACGCTATACTGACCTTTTTGAATCCAACAGCCTTCTGGATGAGGCACAGCATGGCTTCAGACCATCCAAGGATAAAGGATCAGCTCTCAGTTCGATCTGGAACACACTTAAATACAGCTCAGATGAAATCTCAGAGAGCGATCTCATGATGCTTGACATCTCAGCTGCTTTTGACATCATCAGTCACAAGATCCTTCTAACAAACACTAGAGGACACTGAAATTAATGAAACAGCTCTACTGTTATGATCACCAGTCAGTTCCCCGATTAAGCCTATGGGACCTTAAGGGGTTAACCTTGCTCAGTTATTGGGAGGTCCTGTGGTTCAAGTCAGATTCATATAGAATCAATTGGAGTTTGTGTTCCCTCAATGGCCGCCTGGTTCTGCCATTGAGGAACTAACATTACAGGTCTAGTCTTTGACCGACCTTTGTTATAATTAGCCGTTTCATGAGGAGACTTGCTCTTCGCGTTGCTGACTGCCCTGCAGTACGGACGCTTACCGCAGTTGTCACCAAATTCTATTTACAGTCTACAGTCTAAAGTCCAGCCCTGTTCTTTTCCTTCCTGCAGTCTCCACAGATTTGTTTTTCTTGTTTTCTGTCCCTTCCATAGTCTAGTGTCCTGCCCCTTCATTTTTACATACATTTTCCTTCGTTCGCCCCTCGTAGTTTCCAGTCACCTTGTTCCCCTCACAGAGGTCCTGGAAGAGAACTGCTGTTTCCTCACGCAAGTACAGTTTTCGTGTTTACCCAGTGTTTGAAGCGTTATTTGTGGTACTAGTGTGAGGTTGTAATTCATTAGCAGCAGGTGTTGTTAGTCATTTTTTATTTGCAGAATCATTCCAATCCATCTCAGCTGTGCGCATTATTGTGTTCCGTGCGCCAGTGATAAACGTTTCCTCTCTGTTGAGTTTTTTGACACATTAGTTCAAACATACATGCAATTTGTTGTCGCGTTAGTTTTTTTCCTCTAGAACAGGATTTAGTGAAGTGTTGTTGAATTCACTTGAGCCAGTGTTGGGTAATTATTTACCTCTCTGTGGTCATTCATTTTCCATTACAGGTTTTGAGCTGCTACTAGCTGCTTACAGTTGCTCCCTCATTTTAGGAACTACCTTATATTGATGTTGTTTTCTCCACAGCAATTTTTCCACATCAGCCTATAATTAAGAGTGTCCTATTTTATTTGCCACAATACTTTTGCCCATTTGTCACTCCTTTTAAAATAACTATTTTGGAACTGCTTTGTTACTACTCTTCAGGACAAGTGCCCCTGTGAGAGCGCAGGATGGAGAGCTTACAAAAATAGAAATTAAGGTGAGCCTTAAGAGGTATAGGGTTAATCATACATACATAGCTTTTGTGGAGTGAAGTTTATGAGGGAGCCATAATTAAGGAGGGTTATTTTTTCTTGTCATTTCTACAGGAATAGCTATTCTCTGAAGTTGAAAGGGAGTTCTTCAAGGGCGTTCCCGCAGAGTTTACAGGTAAGCGTTATAGAACGCAAAGCCTCTTTTTGAAAATCACTCTGCCTGGGCGCCATGGAGACTCCTGAGGTGGACCAGTTGGCCCAGTTATTGGGGGAGCTAAGAGCGGAAGTTCATGCTGTTCGCTCTGAGACTAGTGCATTGCGCAGGGAGCTTGTGGTGAATAGGGACAGTACAGAAGAGTTAGCATGCCAACTCTTGCAGACACAGGCTGGTCAAGTTCCCTTACCCGCAGCCAATCCATCAGCCTCTCTCCCAGTTGCACCCCTACTCCAGTTCAAGTAAGAGTCTCCTGAATGCTTTTTGGGGGATCCTAAGAAGTTTGCTGTTTTTATGAATCAGTGCAGGTTACATTTCCTCTGTCTTCCAGGAGTATTTCCCACAGATCAGGCGAAGTTGGCTTTTATTCTATCCTACTTGGGTGGTTATGCTATAGATTTGTCCATTCCCTTAGTCAACAGGGATGACCCAAATCTTTAGGAATCTTCAAGAATTCCAGAAGGAAATGGAAAATCTATTTGCGCGCCATACCCAAGGGCAGGCCCTAGATAATGAGTTGCTCTCACTCCGGCAGGGAAACCAAGAATTGTTGGCCTATGTTGCACCCTTCAATAGATTAGTGGCAGAGACCAATTAGCCCACTGAAAAAAGGACAACGTTATTCCTTAAAGGGCTGTGCAGTGAATTAAAAGATGTATTGGCTCAGGTAGTCAATCCTCCAATGGTATTGCCGAATTTATTGACCTAACTATCCAATTAGATCAGCGTCTGCAAGACCGAAGAGTAGATCATTCCCGTTCCAAGAATAGGACCTATTTTGTAGGCCCAAAGGAAAATCAATTAAGAGCTGGTCTTGAGACTCACACGGAACCAATGAAGTTCGGGTTTGTCAGAGGACCCATTTCACAGGCACAAAGGGACAAGAGGCATCAACAACAATTGTGCCTTTACTGTGGTAAACCTGGGCATTTTCTCAAGGATTGTCCTGTCAAACCTTCACGAAGACCCTTTGGAGGTGTCAACCAGGAAAAGAAAGACCAGATTCCGGAAAACTCCAGTGCCCGGCAAGTGTAGAGGTCAGCTTGTCGAGCATGAAACAGGGAGTAGTGACCTCACACTTTGTTTTTCCTATTATCTTATTTAGTCAATAGCAGCCCACTAAGATGCATGCTTTACAAGCTTACATTGATTGTGATGCTGTCGGAAACTACATGGATTCAAAACTGGCATACAAGATGGATTTTCCCCTTGTGGACAAGTTTGAAGCTGAAAAGGTATCTGCAGTCGACTGTACTCCTTTAGTTTCTGGCCCAGTCACACAACGCACGGATGATCTTACTGTGCTTTGTCAGGAAAGACACAGAGAGAGGATTACATTCGACCTTATAAGTGCTCCACAATATCAGATCATTCTTGGTATGCCCTGGCTCGAGAAACATAATCCAACCATTGACTGGGGTTCTAGATCCCTGATCTTTGTCGCAGAATGTGAAGATTCTTGCTGTTTAATGAGTAACCTGAAGAATCCCGGTCTACACAGAGTAGTTACTGACTGTTAAGTGGCTTCACTTCAACACTACAGCTAAGTCAATGCCTAGTCTGGGATGCTGAGGGAAACCCTTATTGATATATTTTAAGGTCCAGTTCATGTACTCTGGATGACAACCCTTATATAACACCCCTCTCTTAGAATCCCCCTGACCCCACTGAGCCAAGAAGTAGGTCTGTTTTGCAAATTTAAAAGGTTTATTTGAGAAATATAACAATATATATCACACTTTTATAATAAATTAATATTGGATATCACACTTAAAATATGACAGTGATCAACAATGGATAATGTTCTACTGGTAAACCTATTTGGTTGCTTAGAAGTAGTATAGAGGATGAGGTAGCTGAAATGCTTTATGGTTTCAAGGAAATGCAAGGTGGAATAAATGCAGTACAGAAAATAAACTGATATGGTTTCACAAGAGATAATATGTTCACTTTTCCCCTGGTGGCAATTCACCCCCCCCCTATATGCAATGCAAGGAGATGGAAGTAACACACACGGTCTTCAGGAATACAATCAAATACAATACGGAATTAAGTCCCCCCCAGCAAGCTTAGACAACAGGTATGCTTTTTAAAACACGGGCAAGGGTGCTTTGTAATGTGGTGGCAAGGAAGTGAAAAATGCTAAAATTGCTTTTAATTCCCTATAGGAGGTTCAGGGTGAGTGGTAGACACTTTAAATCAGTTCAGGTCAGCCCTACCAATGGTTCAGGGATGGTTATTAGGTTGCAAATGAATTTTAGCGGTTCAGGCAAAAGCGGCTATCTTTTTACAGATGATGAAATCAGGCCAAATCGCTAATCGCAGTAAATGTTGCGAGTGCGTAAATCACGATTGCGGTAAAAGTATAAGGAGTAGGAAGTCGGTTCTAAGCTTTCAGAGGAAAGATAAATCTCGTTCCTAGTACAAACGGTTCCAGAGATACGGACGATTTTGTGAAGGTAGTTTTTCGGATTTAAAGTAAACTCAAAATGACAGGTGACAGCTTGCAGCTGCAGAATTGACAGGTGACAGTTGTGCAGCTTTAAAAATGACAGATGACACGATTTCTAGGAGGCTGTTCTAATTAGGTTAAAATAGTTTGGATTAGATTATTTTAACTAAGAGATTGGGTTCTGCACAGTTCTGGCGGATACTCACTCCTAATTTTGAAATGAATGGGCCTTGTCACACATCTGGTCAACTGGACTGGACTTCGGGCCGTTCTGCTCACAGCGTCTGGGTCAGCTCTGCTCTGCTGGTTAGGCCTCTCTGGATACAGCGGCCTCTGGTTCTGGATACTGCTCTGCTTTCCAGTCCGGATCAAGTGGATTCTGGATGTAACACTGCTTTCTGGGTACTGGCAAAAGTTCTTGGCAAAGAATTCAGACAGCTCACCCGGCTGTGGAATAGTTTGCAAAAGATTTTGAGGCCTGCTGACAAATACGTTTGCTTGCAGTGGGCCTTCTTGGTTCAAAGTTCTGTAGTCTCTGTTTAGCTTGGAAGTCTAAGTGTTGGATCTCTGGATGTGAAGTCGTCGGTCAGCACGCTCCGCAGAAAATGGAATTGAATCCCCTATCTGTCCTGCACTGTCTGCTTTTATGTGTTTAGAAAGTAGGTGGAGAGGCTAGCTTCACTAAGCCTGCCCCTCTCTTAATTTGATAGGTCAATAGATTCTTTGGTCCCTGATTTGGGAAGGGATAGTGTGTCAGAGTGATGTCATTTTTATGACCTGCAGAAATGACACTCCCCTGGTCAATGTGCACACAAATCTATTTCTGATCCAAATACATATTTCCCAGGTACACAAATGGTTGACATTACATGTACATATTACAAATTGCTTCAGGCAGTCTCTGTTCTGACTCTGGCGTTTCTAGGAGCTTGCATTCGAAAATGGCAACTTATTTTCGATTTTAGTGGGTTTTGCAACATTGGTTTTTCATCAAAAATTATACAAAGGTACACCCTCGTTCTCCACACATTCCAGCTATTTACTAGGTTTCTAGCATAAACCCGGTGTCTGTAATATCAATAAATAGCGGGGTTTGGTCCAAGAACACCATAGAAATTGGAGTTTGGACTCAAATCGTGAGGGCATTTTTCATACTAAGAATCTCAAAGTTGTGCATTCCTGTCATTTGGTTACAATAAGTTTTCAATGTTTCTATAAAATATATATTTGCTGCAATTCAACCCCCCAAAGTGTTTGGGTCCGCCTCCAGAAGTCTGGGTGGGTCAGTGATCACGTCTCTCCTTGCTGGCAGAGGGCTTTTGACAGGAAACACTCAAAATTAACATACCCCATTCAACTGAAAGGGGCTATTGTCTCTCTCCTCCAGGCTGAAGGGGAAACCCCCTCCCTCTCACTCTGAAGGGCCATGTGATATCCTGCCTCCTGTTGTGAGTCTCTGGGGTGTTAAGAGTTCTCAGCCTCTTGGCCTCTGGGAACAGCAGGTGGCTAAGATTTTCAATTAACCAACAGGCTTTGAAGTCCCTGCCCTTCTTGCAACTCCTAAATATAGTTTCCCTATCAGAGTTTAGACCGCTAGCGCCGCCTTGTGGAATTTGTCGGTACTGCATCCATTTAGGAGTTGTCTTGAATTTGACAGGAGATTTTTGCTATTGTTCTGATAGGCATCCTGACATTAGAGTGGTTATGTGGAACCCCCCCACAAGAAGGTTGAATCTTTAGAGTGGTCTTGTGCCCATGATTTCAGCAACTTTTTGACATCAGTAAAACAGATTTCTGAACAAAGGTCTCCGGTATTAGCTATCTTGCAATGTTTGAACTTGACATTTTGAGCTTGCCCTCAAAGAAACAGAGGTGATTTAAAAGCGCTTTTGCTCTGACAGGTGCTGCTATTTTTCCTTTGGCACCACCTTTCACCCCTGGCACTTTGGTATGCGCACAACTGCGCGGTTCTCCTGAACTCTGGGATGGAATGATGGGCGGCGACAGCTCATCCCCACATCTACCCAGTCTATTGATTCAGCATGGGTCAAAACCCTTCACATGACTCCACACTTGGATTAATTTGAGGTTTACCCCTCCAGTATAAAGGATTCCAGGAGGTCTTTGAAGAAAAACTGGCTGAGGTCTTACCTCCCCATCGTCCTTACTATTGTCAGATTGATCTTCTTCCAGGAGGACAAATTCCTTGTAATCGGATATATTTGTTAACTGAGAAGGAGGACGCTTACCTGAAGAAGTATCTAGACCAGTATTTAGCTAATGGATTCATTAGACCTTCCAAATCTCCCGCTGCCTCCTCTTTTCTTTTTGTACTGAAAAAGGAGGGAGACCTCAGGACCTGTATTGACTATCGTGCCTTAAATCAAATTACTGTCAAGAACCGATATCCCATTCCTCTCATTTCCAATTTGTTGCATCAAATCAATGGCGCCCAGATTTTTACCAAGTTAGATCTCAGAGGCACGTACCATCTCATTCGAATAAAGGAGGGCGACGAATGGAAAACCGCCTTTTGCACTAAATATGGCCTTTTTGAGTACCAAGTAATGCCCTTCGGATTGTGCAATGCTCCAGCAGCATTTCAATGCTTTATGAATGATGTCTTAAGAGATCTACTGGATGTTTGCGTGGTAGTCTATATTGACAACATTTTGATTTTTTCAAGGAATCCCCAAGAACATGTGAAACATGTTATGGCAGTTCTCCAGAACCTATGAGAGAATTCCCTTTTTTTAAAGCTGGAAAAGTGTTCATTTCATGTTTCTGAGGTTGAATTTTTGGGTTTTGTATTATCCTCTCAGGGAGTCAAGATGGACATGCGGAAAGTGGATGCCATACTCACTTGGCCGGCCCCAACGTCTGTAAAAGGAGTCCAAAACTTTTTGGGGTTTGCTCATTTCTATCGTCTCTTTGTGGAAATATTTTTGCAATTAGTACACCCCATCACGTCCTTGCTGAAGAAAAATAAGAGATTCGAATGGACCAAAGAGGCTGATGAAGCCTTTCAGAATTTAAAGGACAAACTTACTGAGGCTCCTCTATTACAACATCCTCAACCTGACCTACCATTCATAGTGGAAACTGATGCCTCTAATGTTGATATGGGTGCTGTCTTGTTGCAACGCAATCCCGAAACTCAAGTCTTACACCAGGTGGCATTCTGGTCCAAGAAGCTCTCTCCAGCTGAACGTAACTACACCATCACAGACTAGGAGTTATTGGCCATCAGGGGTGCCTTAAAGGAATGGAGACACTACCTATTAGGAGCTCAACACACAATTACCATTCTCACTGACCACCGAAATCTACAGTATCTACGTTCCTTCAAGACTCAATCTGCTCGACAACTGCGATGGGCCCTGTTTTTCGCTAAATATGATTTCATCTTCACCTTTAGACCTGGAGTGCATGATGGTAAGGCTGACGCTTTATCTCAAATTGGCAATGGAGAGGAGGCATTTATTTCTCCCGTTCCCACTAATATCATTGCAGGAGAAAGAGTTTTGGGTTTGGTGCACACAGGAGAACCATTATTCGAAGACATGCAGAAGGAGGTTAAAGGGCCTTTACTCAGGAAGAGCTGCTAGCATGGGGTAATCGAGGAGAACCATTCAGTGTCCAAGAAGAAATGCCTTACTATCAAGACCGTCTGTATTTATCTACTGAGGCAATTAGAAACCAAGTGATTTCCAACTACCATGGTTCTCTGATCGAAGGTCATCCAGGTGTGACCAAAACCTTGGAAAAGATCAAAAGATATTATTGGTGGCAAACTTGGCATAAGGATGTGACTTATTTTATTCTGACCTGTGGAAATTGTGCACAAAATAAGAACTCCAAGAAAAAACCGGCCGGTCTTCTTCAACCTTTGAATATTTCACCAAATCCATGGCATACCTTATCTATGGATTTTATCACAGATCTCTCGCCGTGTGAGGGTTACGACACCATCCTGGTGGTAGAAGATTTATTTTCGAAGATGGCTCATTTTGTGGCTCTAAAAGGGCATCCCACTGCTGCCAGTTTGGCGAAGACCTTTTTAGAAAACATTGTTAAACTACACAGGTTTCCTTCCATCATAATTTCCGACAGAGGTAGTCAATTTGTATCAAGATTCTGGAAGAAATGCTGTGTGCTGGCCCAGATTGATGTACGATTATCCACGAGTCACCACCCACAGACCGATGGACAAACAGAACGCACCAATCAGACCCTGGAGCAGTATTTCTGCTGTATGCTTTATCAGACCGACGACTCCTCGTTGGACATTTTGTGGGTGGCAGAATACCCTTACAACAATTCTATCCACTCATCTACTGGACTCACGCCATTCTATACCCGACATGGTCAACATCCCCGAACATCTGCATTTGACCCTCCAGATCCATAAGAAATGCCGGCAGTCAAGAACCTCCATGACAAGATTTTAACAGCAACTAGTAAGGCTCAAGCTAGTTTAGCTGCAGCTAAGGAATCCCAAAAGAAATTCGCTGATCGACACCGAAGTACTCCTCCAAGTTTTCAAGTTGGCGACTCTGTCTGGTTGTCCTCTAGAAACCTGGCGTTGAAAGACTCTAAGAAGTTTCTTCCCAGGTATTTAGGACCATTTATCATAGAAGCCGTTATTAGCCCAGTGGCCATGAGATTTACACTTCCGAAGAAAATGCGAATCCATCCAGTTTTTCATGTTTCTCTATTGAAACCAGTAGAATCAGAGACACGTTTACTGCCAGCTCCACCTCCAGTGGAAATCGAAGACGATCAACCAGAATTTGAAGTCAAGCAAATTTTGGACTCCAAAATACTGCGTCGCAAATTATTTTACCTGGTCGATTAGAAGGGTTATGGTCCTCTTGATAGATCTTGGGAACCCTTAGAGAACATTCACACCCTTAGACTGTTAAAAAGATTCCATCGAAACCACCCTACCAAACCGCGAAGGAAATCTTTGAGGGAGGGTACTGTCATGATCACCAGTCAGTTCCCAGATTAAGCCTATGGGTCCTTAAGGGGTTAACCTTGCTCAGTTATTGGGAGGTCCTGTGGATCAAGTCAGATTCATATAGAATCAATTGGAGTTTGTGTTCCCTCAATGGCTGCCTGGTTGTGCCATTGAGGAACTAACATTACACGTCTAGTCTTTGACCGACCTTTGTTATAATTAGCCGTTTCATGAGGAGACTCGCGCTTCACTTTGCTGACTGCCCTGCAGTACAGACGCTTACCGCAGTTGTCACCAAATTCTATTCACAGTCTACAGTCTAAAGTCCAGCCCCGTTCTTTTCCTTCCAACAGTCTCCACAGATTAGTTTTTCTTGTTTTCTGTCCCTTCCATAGTCTAGTGTCCTGCCTCTTCATTTTTACATAAACTTTCCTTTGTTCGCACCTCCTAGTTTCCAGTCACTTTGTTCCCCCCACAGAGGTCCTGGAAGAGAACTGCTGTTTCCTCAGGCAATTACAGGGTTTCGGGTTTACCCAGTCTTTGAAGCGTTATTCTTGGTACTCGTGTGAGGTTGTAATTCATTAGCAGCGGGTGTTGTTAGTCATTTTTTATTTGCATATTCATTCCAATCCGTCTCAGCTGTGTGCATTATTGTGTTCCGTGCGCCAGTGATAAACGTTTCCTCTCTGCTGAGTTTTTTGACACATTAGTTCAAACATACACGCAATTTGTTGTCGCGTTAGTTTTTTCCTCGAGAACAGGATTTAGTGAAGTGTTGTTGAATTCGCTTGAGCCAGTGTTGGGTAATTATTTCCCTCTCTGTGGTCATTCATTTTCCATTACATGTTTTGAGCTGCTAACAGCTGCTTACAGTTGCTCCCTCATTTTAGGAACTACCTTATATTGATGTTGTTTTCTCCACAGCAAGGTTTCCACATCAGCCTATAATTAAGAGTGTCCTATTTTATTTGCCACAATCCTTTTGCCCATTTGTCACTCCTTTTAAAATAACTATTTTGGCACTACTTTGTTACTACTCTTCAGGACAAGTGCCGCTGTGAGAACGCAGGATGGAGAGCTTACAAAAATAGAAATTAAGGTGAGCCTTAAGAGGTATAGGGTTAATCATGCATACATAGATTTTGTGGAGTGAAGTTCATGAGGGAGTCATCGTTAAGGAGGGTTATTTTGTCTTGTCATTTCTACAGGAATAGCTATTCTCTGAAGTTCAAAGGGAGTTCTTAAAGGGCATTCCCGCAGAGTTACAGGTAAGCGTTACATCTACGCTGGATCACCTAATTCCTGACGGACATAACCAAAACCACCATCACAAGCCTCTACAAATCCCAGCCTCGCCAACTTACCTTCAGAGTACCCTAAGGATCCCAGGATCGCTTCTTCGATTTTAGACATCATCAACTGATCTGGCATCACTTGCTACAACTATGCCGATGACACGCAACTTACGAACTTGAGAACAATCCATCAGCAAACGTTTCAGATATTAAAACATGGATTGCATGTGTGGATGACAGCAAAAAGGATACATTCAATTCTGCCAAAACTTAAATGATGCTGTGCAATCCAGCAACTTCCCAAACCACCACAATCCCACCGCCTGATGGGACTGGCCCCTGCTCAGTACCTAACCACAATAGACAGCACCCTCACAGTGAACTACATGTCAGAGCAGTCATCAGAAGCTGCTTTTTCAGACTGCACACTCTACGCTGCATTTTACCTTACTTAACATTCACCGTTAAAATCATGGCCGCATTTACACTTGTATTATCCAGGCGAGACTATGCTAACAGCCTCTATCTCAGATGCAGAAACTACAAAGAGTCCAAAATGCAGCAATGCGACTACGCCTAAGAATGAGGATATTCTAATACATCAAACCAGCATTATGTAGTCTCCACTGATTGCCCATCAAGAAAATAATTCGTTTTAAAACATTGTGCATAGCACATAGTTCATACAATGGAAGGGGAACCCCATCTTTCAGAATGCAGTTCCTGCACTACTTTTCTTCTAAAGCACCAAGGTCCAGCAATGCGCACTAGTCCTAGTCCTGAACTTTTATAAGAAACAACAAGGGGATCCTCAATCACCATTCTGGCTATGAAACTCTGGAATACCCTACTTAAACAGGTCTACCTATAAACGAAGCACCTGGTGTACGGGAAACAGCTCACGACTTAGCTCTTCAAAAAACAAACCTGCAAGATCGGAAAAGAAACAGAAACCAACCAAAGCTATTAAACAGATATCCTCCCACACGTGGCACTATTCTGAATAAATGGGTAAGGATGCAATCGCATCATATTGAGGGTGCAACCCCCTTTCCTCCTGTTAGCAAGTGACATTCACACCCTCAAGCCCAGCTCTTCACCAGTGGCGTAACACAAAATGTGGGGGCCCCCCTGCGAGCCATGCTGAGGGGGCCCCCCAACTCGGCAACAAATCACGGGTTGCGCCACACTCTGGGCCGGCCTAGACTGTCACGCTTGCACAATACGCATGAACGTGCTGCTGAAGGGGTATGCTGCACACTGCACTAGGAAAAAGATATAAATATGTGTTTTAGTGCAATATACAGCACACTTTCTGAGATAAATTGGCTATAAAGCCAGAGTGTTTGCAATTGTTTTGTAGGGTAACACAATCCAATACATGCAAGTCACCAACATTGCACAGGAACATTAATGCTTCCAACTGGCTGCACAATGTAGACCAGTGTAAACACGTAATAATAACATTATAGTACAGAATGCCAGGCCACATTTAGACATACCTAGACTGTTTTCAGCAAAATGCCAGTCAAAGCAATAACACTCATCAAGAAGAGAGCACACAATAAAGCATGTGTCTCCATGGCCTCGAACAACACGGCCAAACTCTTTAAAATCTGCAAGGAACTGGTCAATCCTGTTGTGGTCTATACCTCTTCTGTTCCCTCCCATGCCCTTTGTACAGCTCTGGCCTCTCATTTCTCTGCTAAATCTCAGGACATCCTGTCCTCTATGTCCTCTTCCTCTCTCGGCCCATTTTGACCATCTCGTCTCTCCTCCTCCTTTTTCCTCTTTCTCTCTGACAACACCTGACGAGGTTTCTAGACAAGTCCGATCTATGAAAGTGTCGTCCAAACAGGTGCTCCGCTGCTCCTCCAGAACCATCAAAGCCCATATTGACACCCTCGCTCCAGCCTTGGCCGATTTCTGTAATCACTCTTTCGCCACTGCAATGTTCCCCTCTCCCTTTGAGCACTCCCTTGTGCACCCACTCCTCAAGAAGCAGTCTGCTGATCCTACCTGCCGGAAAACTATTGCTCAATCTCCACCTTTCCTGAGCAAACTCTTGGAAAAGCTTGCCATCTCCCAGCTTACTCTCCACACTGAATCTGTTGG
The DNA here is from genome assembly GCF_040938575.1 of Ambystoma mexicanum. Lineage (NCBI taxonomy): Eukaryota > Metazoa > Chordata > Amphibia > Caudata > Ambystomatidae > Ambystoma > Ambystoma mexicanum. Next base: position 982,165,087 of record NC_090936.1, read on the forward strand.
TTGTCTCCATGACCATCAGTCTGGCTTCAAAGCTGCCAGAGGCATGGAAACTGCTCTCCTTAACACCTGTGCTGCTCTCTAACCTCGATTCCAGCATTCCTTCTATTCTCATCCTTCATCTTTCCTCTGCTTTCGACAGGGTCAACATCGCCATCCTGATCAATCGACTCTGTGAGAACCTGGGCATCACAGATCAGACCCTAGAGTGACTGACCTACTTCCACTTGGACCGCCACTCCGCTCCCAGGTCGATCGTGGTCCCATTCTCTCCGCCACCTCTCTCTACCTGTGGCATTCCCCAGGGCTCTATCCTCTCACGCTGGTTTTTCAACCTCTACTTGGCCACTTTGGCCTCCCTGATCTCTACCTTATCCTCTAACTTTCAGTGTTGTGCGGATGACTCAGCTTACCTTCAGGCTCCCCTCATCCTCCTCTCCTCTCTTGCTCATTCCTGACTGTCTATCCACGATTCAGGATTGGTGCGCCTCCAACAATCTCTGCCTTAATGCCAGTAAGACAGAGATCCTTCTCATTGGGACCCTTGCCACTGTGTTTCCTCTCTCACTATAGCAGACCACCTTGGGCCCTCTTCCTTTGCCTTCCTGCGAGGCAAAAAACCTTGGTGTCATCTTCAACGCCACACTCTCTTTCTCTCATAACATCTCGGACGTCACCAAGAAGTCCCACTACCAGCTGCTCCTCCTCAAAGGGACTCTTCCCTTTCTCACTCTCCACCAGAAGCTCACTGTCTCTAAGCTGGACTACTGCAACAGCCACTTTCTCAAACTGTCTTCCTCTAGTCTCCGTCATCTGCAAATGATCCAGAACAGGACTGCAAGACTTAGCCTTGGCCTCAAGCCCTGGGATTGTATTTCTCCAGCCCTGAAATCTCTCCACTGGCTGCAAGGATCAAGTTCAAGAACCTTTGCATTGCCCACAAGGCTTTCTGGGGCCAGTGCCAACACTAAATCCAATGCTCTCTTCCAAAATACCTTCTTTCTCTAACCCTTCACTCAGCTACCTCAAACTCTCTAAGGCTTAGACATTTCTCCAGGCAGAGAGTGGGGGTAGACCTCTCTCCTCTGCTGGTGCCTCCAACTGGAATGGCCTCCCTGCCCCTCTCAAACTTGAGGCGGACAACCTGAAGTTTCGGAAGCAGCTAAAAGCTTTCCTCTTCTCTGCTGCTTTCGCTCTCTCTCCCTCCCTGCTGACCTACCTGGCCTACCTGTCTGCTGTACTGACTGGCTGCTTGGCTACCCTCAGAGTCTCTCTGAGTCCAGGCTCTTTCTTGATTGGTCACCCTTGCACTGCCTCCGGGCCTACCATGCACTTAGGGGCTGTAACTGTAACCCTGCAGTCCATTGTTCTCCTTGCACAACCAATAGCTGCTCTGCCCTGGCTGCACTTACTGAGAGCATTGCTGCCCTGTTTTCCCCTCCCCTCTCACTTGCACTTCCCTGCTCCCTTTTCCCTTGCACTTCTCGTTCTCACAATGACACAAGGCCTAGTGAGATTGTTTGTCTTGTCCTCCCTCTATCATCCCTCCCTTGTGTACAGGTGTGTTAAAAATGACTTGAATCACATCATATCATTTTATCACAGATGCCCAGAAACATATACAATGCCGCAGTAAGAAATGGCTAGACCTGCCGCACCCAAATGCCAATCTAGCCAGGTAATTAAAGTTAGCCGGACTACTTTATCAGAAATGTCCAGTTAAAAGAAAGTCATACCAAACTGAGGAATGACTAGACTGGCTAAATCAAAATGCCCCTCTAGCCACTAATACCACATATCATGCCTCCTTAGCCTGGACATGGACAACCATTATGATTTATCACACAATCCTGCCCCCCCACACATCCACTCTCCCTCCCACCCACTACCCCAACCTCCACAATCAGCTCCTTGGCCCAGAATTACCTCTGCATCCCTCTTCCTTGTCCCAGAGCTTTCGTATGAGGCTCCTTGCCTCATAGGTAAGTACTGGGATGAGGAACAGTGGGACTAGGAGTGATGAAGATTACAGGTAGCTAAATCAGGCATTACCTCCATGTACCTCTACCTCTTCCCAGTACTTTTGTATGAGGCAGAGTGCCTCAAACACACGTACTGCCTCGTATATAAGTACTGGGACGAGGAAGAATAGGGCTAGGAGTAAGCAAGGCATTAAACACAAGTAGTAGCGCAACACCATTGAGTTGACTGGGCTTCAGCACTACCCCCCCTGACATTTTGGGCTATATTGACTCAAATTGGCTAACCTTTAGAGCAGTTGCCAGACCGAACAGGACACAGATTTTAAACGGCACCTGGTTTTTGCTGTTAACAAGAACCCAGCAATTACCAACGTAAAGCATTTCACTGTTAGTACCTGCATTCAAATGCCACATTGTTTAGGCGATTGAAATCGTGATGTGGGTTTAGTACTTGCATGCCAGGGGAGTGATTGGAAGGGTCGAGAGGGAACAGGAGACTTATAGGAGAGAGTTAACTGCTTGTAACATTGAATCTGCACTAGAATAGTCTCATTAAAATGCGTAAATAATTTGGATGCGCCCACACAAATAAGTTTCCCCCTCCCCACCGCATGTGAAGTTACCACCTCTCCCAAAATTTGAAGGGTTAGCCCCCCCGAAATGAAGGTTTTCTTGTGCCCCTGTACACAAGCACACACACCATTCACCTTATACACACCCAGTCATCCACACATTTAAGTGTGCACCCTTTCACCATACACTCACACAGGTAGCCACCTATACATTTAAGTGTGAACCCTTTCACCATGCAGGCACACCCACACAGCCACCCATACATTTAAGTGTGCACCCTTTCACCATACACACACAGGCAGCCGCTATACATTTGAGTGTGCACCCTTTCACCATAGACTCATACACGCACACCTCATGGAGTTGAGGGGGGGCCCCATTACTTAAAAAAGAAATTGGGGCTCATTACGGGTCCAGCGGTAACCGTGCCGGTGCTACCGGCAGGTTGCCGCCAGACCCATAAAAAATTACTATGGCCTGACTTCCCGGTGCCACCGTGCTATTTCAAGTCCGGTGGCTGGGAAATCAGGTGCCGGTAATTTCGTTAAACCCCAGACTCCACGGGAATGGGAACACAGAAGCACCTGCACCATTGTTAACGGTGCCGGTGCTTCCGTGACAGGTCTGCCTACTGTGGCTGCTGTGCCCGGCAGGGTCAGACCTGTCAGGCACGGCAGCCCCACTAGGCAGACCTGTAATATGCCGGTCCAGAAACAACAGTGCCTGTAAGCTTACCAGCACCGTTGTTTCCGGACCGGCATGGTCAGAATGAGCCCCATTGTTTCTTTTTTAAGTCACTATAACTTCATTAAGAAATTATTTCAGTTAAGGAACGAACCATAATCAAAATAATTTCTTTATGATGGCTGAGTGGCTTCAAAAACAAACAATTTCTTTTGAAGGCATAGGGTTCCCCCCCCCACCCCAATAAGGGTCTGAGGGCCCCCGTACCCCATGACATGGAGGCCTCCAGCCTAGGGTCTTCCATGTCATGGGGTACGGGGGCCCTCAGACTTCAAAAAGAAAGTTTCTTTTTGTAGTCACTCTGCCTTCATAAAGAAATTATTTCTGTTACAGAAATGTTCTTTATGAATGCAGAGTGAATTTCAAAAGAAACTTTTTTTTTTTTAGAAAAAAATATTTTCATTTTTTTTTTTTTTTTTTTTTTTTTTTTTTTTTTTACTGGGGCCCCCTCCCAGCCATGTGCTGGTGGGGCCCCCCACACCGCGGGCCCCACCGCACCACGGAGGCTGCGGGGGCCCCTGTTACGCCAGTGCTCTTCACTGCTTATTATAACTAGTTTGAATACTAAAACCTCAATAAAACATTCCATTGAACTTTCAAATTGGAATCCTCTTAGAATCTTGACTACCTCCCTAGACTACCATTCGCAAAATACCCTACCGATTTTTACCCTGGCTGCATGGCAATACCGCAACCCCTCCCACTTCACACTCACCGTTAAACAAAACCCTCCTTTACTAAAGATTTAGCAGCCTTACACTTCAGTCACACCCGTCCAGGCTAGGACTGGCTTATGGGCAATAGGCCCAGGGCCGAACCAAAAACACAAAAGGATACTGGTGTGGGCTCGTTTTTTTGGTCAAAGTGGGCCACTCTTTTGGCCAATTTGGCCCAGTTTGATGATTAATTAACTCTGTGGATAGTCGTTTTGACTACTGTTCCTGAATAAATATGCTTAAAATGCACAATTTGTCCCACACGTTATCAAAAAACTCCCCCTTGGTTACTATTCAAACAGTGTCACAAAAGGAATGAATTGCCATTTGCGAATGTGGGCCACTTTTTCACTGGTGCCCGAGACAATTTTCTGGCCCAGTCCGACCATGCTCCCGTCAGATGACCCACGAGGTCTAGTTTACTTATCAGACCACCACCCTTATGTTAACAACTACTCTCAATCGATGCTTTGAAACGTAGGGGCTGCTCTTACAGCTAAGCTGCGCCCATACATACCGATCACAAAGAATATAGACAGGCTAATTTTACAAGAAATGGATATTGCCTGCAATGGACCACTGTATTAGGACGTGTGTGCTTTGGGTTCACCTTCAAACAATTATAAATGTGCACGAGGCAGAGGGGAAAGGGAAAGTGTAAATGTGAGGCAAACTCGCTGTAAACTTGAACTTTCATTTTCCTCTACGTCTCGGACAAGTAAACGCTGCAAGCAAAGTAAGCTTTTGAGGTGTCGTTTACTAATGGTATCCTATCGAATTCACCTCTTCTTTCGCAGGCGCTAAACCAAGCTGGATTACATAGAATCCTGCAGGAAATGGCATGCAGGCGTTTAACGAAACACACCGAAGAGACAGATGAAGAAATGCACTGCAGAGATCTGATCCTTCACTCAACACTTCCCGCTTCCTCGTCACTGCTTAAAAATGGGCTGGAGAATTATATGACAGCTTCAAAGCAATTCCCTTTGCTTTCACGCCTCCAATGAACTCGTCACCATTTTAAAATGAAAGTGTGATATTTTCATATTGGTACGCAGGTAACCGGTACCTTCGACCTGCACCCATCAACATTACAGGTTTTCCACATCTGCCTTTCCGGCTATCCGACTAACATTTCCCACTCACCTTTCTCACAGGGCCACGTGCAGTGAGGCCAACATTATTGGCAGAAGGGCACTATACAAGACCACTTACCTTATCTTTATGATGAAGACGTCCAAGTCTGTGGGAGCATGAGGAAAGAGATATTGGCATAGAGGACAGTAACCCCTAGAACATAATCGATGCAGAACCCCAGGATAAGATCATGTTAATGTTAAAGGATATTTGTACCGCGCATTATCACCACTGGAGTTGTCCCCTGGTGCTCTAAGTGCCCATGGATGCCAGACAACAGGAGCAAAGTAAAGGGTGTGACCCCTCCATTATACATGACCAAATAAACATGAAAAATTAAATCCTGCTTTTGGGGGATGGTATAAAGCTTCATAAAGCTAGAGCTCATAGCTGTGGGTTTGATATAACATAACGTAGACCTGTTAGGGGGTGTTAATCCTAAATGCATGAATCAGATAATGATGTGTAACATTGAACTATGAGTAAAGACCAAAACATTCGTCATGTCCTACTGTGCCTGGTCCTTTTTGTGGACTTGGAGACTTTGCTCTTTGCTCTCTGCAGCCACATTTCCTCCTAAAATGGCCACCACAAGTAATTCCGGACTGTTTCATGCTGTCTAGTTGTTGCAGCATTCACCGGCATCGGATACTTGTGCTCCGGAGACGCTGTTGGCTTCACTTCTCAAGGTTCGGATGTACTTGCCTTCCTTCGGTTGCACCTTCCTTGGTCTACTTGTTCTTTCTCTGTGCCTTCCGTTTCTTCCTGATTACCTTATTGTTCTGGCTTCTGTTTTCCTCTTTCTTGCGTTCTTGGATCCTTTGCTGCACTCATGGACCCTGGATTCTGCTTACCTGTGTTCTGGGAACCTTACAACTTCTCCGGATTTCTGTATCCTTCTTACCTGAAAATTGGATGTGTTCCAATATTCTGGGATTCCGGATCACTACCACCTTTGGATACCTGCGCTGACATCAAGGGCAACAGGTTTATTTCCCTTCATTGTTTTTTTTCCTGATGTTGGGTGGTCTCCCCCTGGCCAGCCTGCCTGGAGTCCTGCTTACTAGGCAAGGTGGCGTTGGGGAGGCTCGCCCCTTTCTGCACAAGGCACGGACTACAAAGAAAAACATCAATTCCTCATCTAAAAAGAAGTCCTAGCTGAAAACTCCACTGGTGAGCTCAGAATCACTAGCCTCTAAGTCTGTCAGTTTGAGACGACAAAAGACTACACCTGCGGAAATGGATCCGTCATTTCAGGATCTCCTACGAGGCATGCAGGAACTTTCTACCAAGGTCCAGAATTTAAAACCCGAGAATGCTGCCCTGAGACAACTGGTGCTATCTTGAGATACCTTCATGCAAGAAGGGGCATCTTTGGGGGGAGTTGTTGAGTAGTACAATGGCTCTCATAAGACCTTGCGGACGTTTAGGATTGCTGTTTAGTGCACTTTACTTTAAGCTCTATTTTTATTCCACGGATAGTGCCAAGATGGGATTTATTATCTCACATCTGGTTGGTAATGCCCTTGCCTGGGCTACCCCCTTAGTTGTCTCAGGAGACCCACAATTGGACAATTACAATAGTTTTGTCCTCTCCTTTAACAACATGTTTGATCAGCATGACATGGTTTTTCAGCACAGGCGAAGCTACTCAAATTCCAGCAAGGAACTCAGGACATGCTTACCTATGTGACCAGATTTAAACAATTGGCTAAGGAAGCCATTTGGTCAGCTAATGCTTTTTTCACCTTATTCAGGAGAGGACTGAATGAGGAGGTAAAGGATGAATAGGCACGTGTTACCCAACCAGGCTTCTTTCAGGACCGCCTTCACATGGCAATGGAAATAGACTACCGCCTGCAGGAACGGAAAGCAGAAAGAAGAAAGACTTGTTCCTCGCCTCTGAAACCTGCTCCCATCTATCAGAGCCCTTGTGAAGCACCACAGTCCTCCATGGGAGAGCCTAAACCCATGCAGATGGGATCACTACGAGGTCCACTTACCAGAGAAGAGAGGAACCGAAGAGTGGAGAAGGACTTATGTCTGTATTTTGCTTCTCCCAAACACTTGGTACGCAATTGTACCATTGATCCTCCTAGGCGTTCAGGAAATGCCAACTCCTGTTCCTAAATGGAGCCCAGGTTCGGGAGGTTGACTCTTGGTCCTTTTTTTCAGCTTCTTTGGGACCTGCCTCGCATTCTTCTCTGGTGGTTCTTCAAGTTTCCTTGTCATCAGATCTAGGTCAAGATCATTCTGTGCTTGCATTAGTCGACTGCAGTGCCATGGGGATATTTCTTGATGATGGCTGGGCCCGCCAACATTGGATTTCCAGAGAAAACAAGGAACATGTCCAAGCAGTTGAAGGAATTGATGGACACCCCTTATATTCCAGATCCATAACACAACATTCGAAGCCTCTTCTCTTGACCATAATCAACCACCAGGAATATCTCAGCTTTGATATAATCAAGGCAGCACTGTATCCTGTGGTTTTGGGAATGCCTTGGCTTCATCAACATAACCCGTACATTAACTGGGCTGCCGGTTCACTGTTTCTAGGCTCTGAATATTGTCTTTCTCGCTGCCTGTCTGTACAATCAAAGAGCATCCAGAGTCCACTGTCTGGCCACACTGAACAGCATTATGTCTCTGTCTCAAACATCATTCATGTTCGGCAGGAATATCAGGGTTTGCTGATGTTTTCTCTGAAACGATAGTGCAGTCCTCATCGTCCGGAGGATTGTGTCATTGAGAGAGCTGAACATGATAGCATGCCTTTTGGAAGAATGTTCATTTTATCCACCCCTGAGAAGAAGGCCCTCAAAGACTACTTGACCACTATTGTGGAAAATGGTACAATTCGACTGTCTAAATCTCTAGCTGGTGCCTCGCTATTCTTTGTTCCCAAGAAAGACACTTCAGAGTTATGCCCTTGCTTGCACTATAGAGGTCTTAATCAGGTTACTGAGAAGGACAGGTACCCATTACCCCTCATTTCAGACATCTTGGAGGCTCTTCAAGGGATGGTGTTGTTTTCTAAGTTGGACATTCGGGGGGCTTACCACCTGATTCAGATAAGGGACGGAGACGAATGGGAGTCCGCCTTTCGGACCCTCTTTGGTCATTTTAAATATTTGGTGAAGCCCTTTGGCAGTGTCCAACGCACCAGCAGTATTTCAACGATTCATGGATCAGATTTTCTGACATAGTGTTCCTTTTTGTCATAGTTTGCTTGGATGACATACTGATTTGTTCCCAGAACTCTAAATTACACCAGGACCATGTTACCAAAGTTTTGTCCCGGCTTCATGAAAACCATTTGTTGGCCAAACCTGAAAAGTGTCAGTTCAATGTGACAACTATCCAATAACTGGGATTCGTCCTAAACCCTCAGGGTATCTCGATGGATACCAACAAGGTATCTGCTATCACATCGTGGCCAGCACCCACTACAGTAAAATAGATCCAGTCCTTCCTTGGGTTACCTAATTTTTATAGAAAATTCATCCCGAAGTTTTCTACAATTGTACGACCCATCATCACTCTACTCAAGAAAGATGCACCGTTTGTGTGGACAGATACCCAAGATGCAGCCTTAAAATTATTAAAGAAAAGGTTTTCTGAAGGTCCTATACTTCACCAGCCGGACATCTCTAAAACATTTCTCGTTGAAACTGATGCCTCAAATTCGCTATCAGTGCAGTTCTTAAACAAGAACAGCAAGACGGTTGAGAACCCCCTGTCCAGGACTCTTTCAATCAGTGAAACACACTATTCTGTCCTGAAAAAGGAACTATTCATTGGACATACGTCAAGCCTTTCTGGTGTGGCGACATCTCTTGTTAAGAGCAGTGTTTCTTGTTCTGGTTAGAACAGACCATCGAAGCCTCCAGGTGTAGCAGTCAATGGAATGTAGAAACAGTAGATGAGTTTGTTGGGCATATTTCTTCACCCAATACCAGTTTTGGATCTCCTACATCCCTGGATCTCTCAATGTGCTTGCTCATGCTCTTTTGCGACGTCCTGATTACGTCACAGACTGTTTTCATCAACCACATTGATGTTTTTCTTGGAAAAGTACCTCAAGACACACAATCCTGTGAGGAATGGTGGAAACTCCCTCATGACAACGCTTGTGGCCTAACTGTGAATAAAGGAAAGCTCTTTAAAGGAACTGTCTTGTATTTTCCTTCTGAAACGTTGAGAGAGTCAGTCATGAAGCTTTTCCTTGATTCTACCTTCTCCGGGCATCAGGGAGTAAAAGTTACCCTGCGGAACCTCAAGAGGTATTTTTGGTGGCCAAATATATCAGCAGATGTACAGTCATATGTGTAATCCTTTTGTGTCTGTGCTCAGAGCAAATACGATACCCAACAATCATCTGGGTTATTGTTGCAGCCCAAACTTCCTTCTCGACCCTGGCAACATAATACCACTGACTTCATTGTGGAGCTACCACCCTCTAAAGGATGCACTACCATTATGGTTACCATTGACCTCTATTCTCATATGGCTCACTTCAAACCGCTCTGTAAGCTACCCACTGCCTGTGAGATGGTTTATCTTTCTTTCTGAGATTTTCCATTTTCATGGTTTACCATCTACTATTCTGTCAGACCTAAATACACTTCTCCTTTTTGGGTTCAACTTTGTTGACTTCCCAGAGTTCAGAGAGCCTTGTTCTCTGGATACCATCCCCAGAGCAACGGAATAACAGAAAGAGTCAATCAAACTCTAGAACAATACGCTGTTTCTCTTCTCAAATCCAGGATGATTGGGTGGCTCTGCTTCCAGTAGCCAAATTCGCATATAGCAGCTCAGATCACTCTTCCATGGATATCAGTCCCTTTTTCTGTAACTATGGGTTTCCGCCTTCCATTTTGCCTGTTGATGATGTAGGACTCAGTCATGTCCCTTCCATAGACATTTGGATCAATGACCTACAAACCACCCATAAGAAGGTAAAGGAACATTTAAATTTCGGAACAGTTCTAGATTGTACCATAGTGTATAGCCTAGATATTTTCCCTCTGGTAGGTGTGGGGGAGGTCAGTTCTTCAATGGCCGGATCATCCGGCGGTATTGCGGGAACATGGGGTATTTTCGTTTGAGGGTTTTACGTAGAGATGAGTACTGGAGCCATGCACTCTGACCACCCCTCAATGACATTGGTAGGTCAAGCCACTCAACGAAGCTACCCTGTTCAAATACGTCACGAAGCAGCTCGTATCCAGCTTCAGCCCAGAGGCGCACTATTGGTAGCGGTACACATGGGACCCCCGGGACAAAGTTCCATAGTGGGATATTGCCATGGAATGGGTGGGGAGTGTCCAGCAGCAGCCACGTTTTCTTTAACGCCAGAACGGTGCAAACCACTGGGTCCTGTGTATCCCGTGCCGAGGGGACGGGTTGTATCACCGGGGACCGGATGTCTCGGTCGCTAACTGTTAATTTCTCGAGTCTAACATATGGTGGAGGGTCAGCTGTGTTAAACTAGTAGGATGTGTATTGGATTCGGGAGACCAGCCAGTATTTAAGGAAATCAGGGGCCCCGAAGCCTCCATCAGCCATAGGGGTAGGCAAGGTACCAAGCTTAAGTCTGACAGTGCCCAAGTGCCACAGGAAGGAGTTGACAGTGCGAGTCAATGCTTGGAAAAAGTTCTCGCCCGGCCATAGAGGGATGTTGGTGAACCTATAGAGTAATTGGGGCAGCAATATCATTTCCAGTATCCATATTCAGTATGCAAGGGAGATTGGCAATTTGCTCCTTGCTAGAGTCCTGACCGCCAGGTGCGCAAGATAGTTTTGATAGTTCTCCTCGAAGGTCGACTCGAATCAACATGTTATTTCTATCCCCAGGTAAGTGAATTTCGTCTGGGCCCACGTGAAGCCCTTGATGTCGGGAGGAGGAAGGGAGCACTCTGTGAGTGGGAAGAGCGTGGATTTTGCACAGTTTACCTTGAGGCCTGAGATGCGACCGAAGTGAATTACGTCGTTCAATATCGGGGGTAAATTACTGGTGGGAGAACGTACGAAAAGAAGTGCATCATCGGCGTACAGGGACACTATGTCGGCCTGACCCGCCATGAGGAGCCCTTTATGCAAGTGGAGTTGTCGTAGCATGTCAGCAACAGGTTCTATTGCTATAGCGAAAATCAGGGGAGAGAACAGACAACCCTGTCTCGTCCCCCTAGCAACTTTAGAGCGGGGAGCAACAATCTTCCGTGCGGACTCTGGCCACAGGGCCAGAGTAAAGCACCTTGACCCAGGAGCGGAAAGCAGGCCCAAATTTACATTGCTCGAGCACTCGCCAGAGGTATTTCCAGGAAACTGAATCGAACGCTTTCTGCATGTCAAGGGTTGCGGCTACCGCTTGCACATTGGGACTTATCCTGCTAATTATATTAAAAAGCTGTCTTAGGTTCAGCGAGGTGGAGCGTCCTGGGATGAATCCCGCCTGGTCCGGGTGAATAATAGATGGCAAACTGGGGGCAAGTCTGGTCGCTAGCATTTTAGCAAATATTTTGGCATCACAATTTATGAGAGAGAGTGGGCGATACGAACCGCACTGTGTGGGAGATTTACCCGGTTTGAGCAATACAGTAATTGTGGCTTCACAAAGCGATGGAGGGAGTATGCCTGCCTCCACCGATTCTTCCCAGAGAGCTATTAAATGAGGGAGTAGGAGAGATTTATAGCGTTTATAGAATTCGGCCGGGATGCCATCGGAACCAGGGGTCTTCCCCAAGGAGAGGGAGTCTAAGGCATCTGAAAACTCCTCCGGGGTGAGCGGGGAATCGAGGGACCCAACGGTCTCAGGGGAGAGAGTCGTTAGGGGGAGAGCATCGAGAGAGGAGTCGACCTCTTCCTCCGTGGCCTCGTCCAAGTTGGAGTACCGGGCTCCATAGAAAGCAAAGAATTCAGAATTGATGGCCTGTGATGTGATAGCCAAGGAGCCATCGGTTCTTACAATCCCAGGGATATGTGGAGCACCCAGCTCACGGCGGATGAGTCTAGCAAGGAAACGGCCAGGGCGTTCACCCTCTCCGTATCTCCTCACCAGGCCGGGGCTATCTAAGAATTTTTGTTCACGATCCGCAAGGGACCGAAATACGTCTAGCTCCACTCCCATAGCTGCAAGGGTCACAGGGGCTGAACACAGCGAACACTGGGCCTCCAGGTTCGCTAGTTTGGACTCACTTACAGCGATGTCCCTCCGGATTGTTCTAAGAATGCCACTCTCCTTGGATAGCGCTATGCCCCTAATATACGCCTTGAAGGCTTCCCATAGGGTGGCCTGCGAGGACACTGAGCCTGTATTTATCTCAAAGAACTCCTCAATGGCCACCTCGAGCTCGAAGCTGAACAAGGGGTCAAGGAGAGAGTGGGGTTTCATCCTCCAACGTCTGGTACGGTCGCAATCCAGTCCCCAACCCATAGTGATGGTTACTGGTGAGTTGTCCGATAGGGTCCTAGGAGGGATCGTCAGCTGGATCACATTTTTAATTAGTACATCAGAAATTACCCACCTATCAATTCGGGAGTGGGAGTCATGTACTGAGGAGTAAAACGAGTAGACACGGGAGTCGGGTTATAGGAGTCTCCATGCGTCCACCATGGCCAGGAAGGGATGACAGTGTGGCATAAGCCGCCTTGGTGAGTTGGCGGGGCCTGGACCCAGATCTGTCAAGGTCTATATCGAAAATGGTGTTGAAGTCCCCTCCCCAGAGAATAGGAACCAGAGGGAAGCCCTCGAGAAGGGATGTGAGATGCGTAAAAAAACTCTGTGCCATCTATGTTGGGGCCATAAATGTTTAACAAAATCACCTCCCTGTTTTGGAGTGTGGCATGGAGTAAAACATATCTACCCTGGGGGTCTATTTCTGAGGATATAAGTGCAAATGTAAGACTCTTGTGAATAATAGTCATAACCTCACGACTTTGGGTAGAGAAGTTGGTAAAGTATCTTTGGGGGCCCCATGATTTAGCAAACCTCATACATTGTTCAGAACAGGCATGCGTCTCTTGTGAAAAAAGAATCTTGGACCCATGACATTCGGCCTGGAGCTGAAGTTGTCTCATTTTCTTAAAATTGCCCATTCCAGCTCATGAAGGTCAAATTATTCTCCGTCAAAGAGGCAGTGGCGTTCACATCGCCGGGATGTTGATATCCAATAGGCCGACTTAACAGCCCTGCAGCCCCAACAACACAACATTGCCCTGTGGGCCGCCCTTGATGCCAGCACCAAACTTTTTATAACATAACACCCCCCATAACCCACCCCAACCCACGTCCCTCCCCCAACTAGAGGAATGACAATCCCAAAACCCCTTAACCAAATCCAAACTAGTGGCATCAATGCCTGGGGCCTGTGAGCCGGACTGATGGGGCCGCTCCGGGCCAATGGCAGATCCGGTAAAAACATAGTGCCTACAATGAAGCTTCATACGTAACTTGAAAACGGTTTTTGCACATATTAAAAAGGCACAATCATGTAGAGATAATCCAACTAAAGCTTGTTGAGGAGTACAGGTGTGATACATTCCTGGCATAGGGAGCTAGTCGGTGCCGGTGACTCCCCAACAGGTTAGCTGAGCGGCTGTAGAATCATAACTGGGGGGAAGGATCAACCTGGAAAATGTTTGTCAATGAATCTGGAGGCCTCGTCCGGGATCATAAAAAAAGACACCTGATTGTTGTGCTCAACACGGAGTATTTGACTCCATGATCTCTAAGCCTCCTCTTTACTGCCAGGAAAGTCTTGCGCTCCCGTTGGACCGCCACCGAAAAATCAGGGTATAGATGTATCCTTGCTCCATCCAGCAGAAGCTCCCCCTTAAGTCTTGCAGCTCTAAATAGGGCATCCCGGTCCCGAAAGTTCAGGACCCGAGTTATAATGGGTCGTGGAGGTGCGCCCGGCTTAGGTCTCGGAGTCAGGACCCGGTGCGCCCGCTCAATAGCAAACTGTGGAGAGAGATGCAGTGAATCAAGGAGCGATAGTAGTGTGTGTTCAACATAGTCCTCCATCGGCTCAACGATGCCATTCTTGGGTACCCCGATGATGCGGAGGTTATTATGCCTCGAGCGGAATTCCAAATCCTCATTTCTTTTCTCCACTTCAAGGACGCGGTTGGACAGAGCCGTGACCTCTGAACGCAGAGCCCCCAGGCCGTCCTCGGCGGAGCTCACCCTGGTCTCGACCCCCGATACGCGACTGTCAGTCCTCTCAATATGAGCCTTAATAGATGATATGGTGCCATTCATGTCATCTAACTTCGAGTGAAGTGCGGTAAAGCCCTCACGGATGAAATCCATCATATTCTGGGGTTCCGATGTATCAAGGGATGAAGAGGCGGCAAGGGTCTGCTTGGAGACCCCTTCAGGCGACTTCACCGGAGTCTTCGTGAACATATTTATGGAGCTCTGCTTTTTCCCAGCCCCTTTAGTCATTGTGACAATGGTGAGGAGCAGGAGAGGTGAAGGAAAGCCAATGGCACTCCAGGCAGCGCAGGAGGGGGACCAGTGGGATATAGCCCTCCAGGGATCCAAGCCGCCCGCCTCCTCTGCAGGCCAATGGCGGGTATTTTATACGTCCCTGTGAAGTGAACGGGGCCTCAGAGAATGTGCAATTGGTTGAGGTGGTGGGTCACCCCACTTGAGCACTGCTCCCCAGGAGGGGGGGCCCAAAGGATCAGCTAGGAAAGTCATGGGGTCCAGGGAGTGTGTTCCTGTCCAAGGGATAGGGTGGTAGCGGTCACCCCTGTAGCCTGTGGGCAACTGGCCTGCGGAATATCTGGCCTGTAGCAGAAGAGCCAGTGGGGGAGTCCAATTGCCCCCATTCACAGGTAGGGGCACCCCCTGTAATTCACCGAGAGAGTATATGTTGCGTCCTTCACCCTGCTCTTGTGGAAATCAGAGTACATGTGCGAGTTGTTTGTTGTATTAGCAGAGTGGGCGAGGACGCCAGTCCCTCCACCTCGTGATATCAGTTATAAAACAAAATAGGGTGAATATGAGGCAGGGGGCCACAATGGCTTCTCCAGGGTCCAGGGCCCCCCCAGGCTTGATGTGAAAGGTTGGCGCAGTATGGTCCAAGCAACACCGGGGGAAGCAGAATCAGGCGTCCTAAGAGGAGGAAGAACGGAGCCAGGGCAGGGCCCCGAGTACCATAGAGCGACAGGCCTGAGACAACGGAGCCCAGCGTCAGCAGCCCTCCACAAGGCGCAGGGCTACAGGCGAGTCATCCACGGGGCCCAGTAGGGTGTGATGCCCAAGGAGCTGCGCATGGGTCCCACCACCGCCACGTAACTTCTGGCCGCAATGCTCCGGTCGACAGATGTGCGCTGACACCTGGTGTTAGCTGGTGTGCCGCCGCTCTACCCCGTGTGCTGCAGTCTCGCTGATGGTGGGGGGGGGCCCGCACTGGAACGTCCCCTTGACAGAACGCTGTCTCCAGGAAGGGAGGTCGGGTAAGGCCAATCTTAGCGCCCGAGGACCAGGACACGTCCCAGCCACACCGCTCCAGTGGCCACGTCTCCCCATGGTCGCGGCGCCCAGCCTCAGTGCGCGCACCACCAGCGCCTGATCCTCGCCTCCATTCAATGCCTCAGAGGCGCGTCCCCCTCGGCGGCCTCAGCAGGGGCGACACAGGGTCCCAGGCATCTCATATAGGTCTCCCCGCCTCTCCTCTGGCCCAGGGTTTTTGGCAGGATGGGGGATGGGGCCCGGGGCACCCGTTCGCAGGGTCCCCCCCACCGTTTCTCATCAGGATTTGGCCCAAATGGTCACTGAGTCGGCAGCTCAGGAATCGTGAGCTCAGGAATCCGGGCTATGGTCGCAGATGTGCCAAATAAGGATCTCGTGATCTGCTTGGCACGAAGCTCGAGCCTCAGGCAGCCATCTTGTTCGGCACTCAACAGCGCCCCTTACATGAGTGTTTTGACTCGGGAAGCTAGGCTACCCCTCCAGCACTCTATAGTAAGATAGGGTGTGCTGGGTCAGTACATTTAAAGAGACTAGTAAAGTTAATTTAACTTTACAGGTTCTGGGAGACAGTAGTCAGTCCCAGAGAAGGTATTTAAACCTTGGGAAGCCTGAAAGACAACTCTGTGCCACTACACTGAAGGTGCTGTGTGACACATAGAAAAAGATGATGACTATGAAGTTGTGTTAAAACTCCATAACCAAAGAACACAAAAGTAAAACACACATCAAAATACATGAAAGAGTGGGAAAAAAAGCTCCAGGTAAAAAATAAAATCCTAGAAATCCAGCAAAGTTGCTGGGGGTCTCAAAAGTTAAGGGAAATTAGCACCTTTTGAGAATTGTCCCTAACAATCCCTCACCCCCAGAGCTCACAGATGACTCGGAGGAGAAGGCCAACTCATTACACCCTTAATCTCAGGTCCCTTTCTGCAAATATTCCAAATAACCCCTAAGATGGGGTGTTCCCTGATCCTTCTTGGAACGAGATACCTCTGCACCCATATCCATTCCCCCACCATCGCTGGTAGAAAATGAAATTGTCTAGCCTCACCCATTGACAATCCCCCTGGTCCCTCAAACCCCACTCCACTCCTTTCATTTGGTAGCACCAAAATGTCGTAAACCACTGTGGCTTTCTTTCCCTGCCACAAGAATCTCAGAAGACGGCCCTCAACCTCTCAGAAAATAGATTCTGCGATTTTAATTGGCATAATTTGAAATAAATATAGGATTCTGGGGAGGAACTTCATCTTTATAGTGTTCAACCGTCCCAACCAAGACATTGGGCCTCATTCTAAGTGTGCCGGTCTGGAAACAATGGTGCTGGTACGCTTACCCGCACCGTTTGTTCCAGACCGGCACACTACAACTCTGCCGGGCGGGCGCGCTCCCGCCCGCAGACTTTTCACGGGCGCACTGGCACCGTTAACAATGGTGCCGGTGCTTCCGTGGTCCCCATTCCCATAGAGTCCGATAAGACTCTATGGGAATGGGGACTTACAATTTGCCGGCGCCTGGTTTTCTGGTCCGCTGGAGTTGTAATCCCCTGGTGTTACCAGGAAGTCAGGCGTATGTAAATATTTACAGGTCTGGCGGAAACACGCTGGGATCCCTGGCACGGTTACCGCCAGATTCGTAATGAGGCCTATTGTCAATTTTCCCCATTTCTCCCGATCTTGGAAAACCTTCACTAGGAGTGGTAGGAAATACGCTTCATATAGCCCCCCATTTCTCTCAAAACATTTATGCCCAGATAACGTAACTGATCTTCTTTGATATTCATCCCCAGCACGGCCAGTCTCAGCAAATCATTATCCCCCATCTGGTCGAATGGAAATAAAATGGACTTCCCTTTATTCATTTTAAAGCCAGAAATGCTCCATATTGTTCCACTTTTTCCACAACCAATGGGACCGAAGACACGGGATTTCTAAGGTGTAGCAAAATATCATCAGCATGTAGACCCAAGTTGAATCCCCCCAACCCCCAATGAAATACCTTCCACTCTGGGGTCATCTAGCAATCTCTGGTCCAATGGCTCCATTGAAAGAGCCAAGAGTATCAGTGAAAGGGGGCAACCCTGTCTCGTACCCCGTCCCAACCCGAATCATCATGGGAATTTCCTATCAGCAGCTATGCAAGCTTTCAGTTCCCAGTAAAGTGCCATAATACCTTGCATGAACTTGGCCCCTATCCCAAACTTAACGAGAGCTGCCTTCAAAAAATCCCAATCCACTCTGTCAAATACTTTTGTGCATCGACGGATAAAATCATAGGGTCGCCCCCTCTGCCACGGTCCTCTTCATTTAAGTCAAGGGATTTACGCATTGTGTCTGCTCCTTGTCACCCCCTTATGAAACGCACTTGGTCCGAGTGCACCAGCCGTGGCATATGCATGTTAAGTCTTGAAGCCAGGACTCACGTAAATAATTTGGCATCCACATTGAGAAGTGAGATTGGACGATAGGAACCACATACTCATGGGTCTCTACCACCTTCATGTATCACTGAGATAAAAGCCTGCACAAACGTTCTTGGGCCCTGACCAGTTTCCAAAATGTTATTAAACCACTTAACCAAGTGAGGGATCAAAACGCTTGTAAATGTCTTATAGAAACCCGCGGTATATCTCTCCTCCACCAGTGCCTTTTCCAATTGCAATTTATGGATTGCCAACAAGATCTTGTGTCCCGTAATGGGGGTATCCATTTCTATAGCTTCCTTTGGGTCAACGTCAGTAACGACACTTCTTCCAGATAGGCTCCTATACCGTCTGGGTCTGGTTGGTCCTTTCCCTTATATAACCTTTTCTAAAAGTCTGTAAACGTCTCAACTATTCCCTCATTCACATCTAAATGGTGGCCCCTGGTCCCTCTACTCCCAATCTCCATCTATGGGCACGCTGGCCCGCAGTCGTGCAGCTAGGAGGGCATCTGCCTTGTCCATGTTTTCATAATATTTCTGCTTTCGGAACTGGAGGTTCCGAATTATCCTTCCCTCCTCCAGCAATCGTAGCTCTTCTCTCTTACCCATCACTTCCTCTATCCATTTACTCGCTACCTCATCTGAAGCCTGGATTCGTCCTTCCAAGGCCCCTATGTCCATTCACAGCCTATTCTCTAGCAAAGTCCTCTCCCTCTTCCTACGAGCCCCCTCTCTAATCAGCAGACCCCACCATGTTGCCGTACACGCATCCCTGACCATGGCCTGATCCACTTCCCCCATGTTGTTTACAAGGAAATACTCCTGCATCGCCTCCTCAAACTCCTCCCTGTACACCGCATTCTTCCACAGGGACTCGTTACACCTCCACATAGAATTATTTGTGTCTAGGTCCATCCAAGACAGGGTCTAGGGATACCATATCATGATCAGACAAGACAATTGGTTGGATCTCAGATCCCAATGGCACCTCCAAGAGTTCCCTTGAGATAAATAGGTACTCTATACGAGTATAGGTCCCATGAGTAAAAAGTGAATCCCCTTTCTTGCGGGTGAAGAAAACACCACAACTCACACAGGCCATGTATCTCGAGACAAGCCTGTAAAACTTGCCCTCCCTCCAAAGTGACCCCCAGTCGGTCTCATGGTCCTTCTATCCAGCTGTAAATTTTCCCACATATTAAGGTCCCCTCCCACAATCAGATGTCCCACCCCCTCATTCAAAGCTCTCACTAACATGGGCCTCAGGAAATGCAGCTGGCCTTGGTTGGGGGAGTAGAGCACATCAAGAGTAAATCAGACCCTTCTCATGGAGCCTGTCAGCAAAATAGCCCTCCCCTCTGCTCATCTCCATACCTTTGTTACCTCCATTCTCAGTCTCTCATGTAGCAGAGTCAATTCTCCCTCCAAAAAGTAGCCATCCTTAAGTTAGTCCACTATGTTCAACCCGGGATCTCTGCCCGCCCCACCTTCTTTGTGCAACCCTATACATTTTATGCTCATCGATGGCTTCATCACCAAACAGAACTTTCACTGCCTCATGTCTGACTCTCTGCAGGTCTCTGTCCTTTCTCCCTCTTTCTCCGGGATTCCGAAAAATCTCTGGTTATTTCTCCACTCACGATTTTCAACATCATCCATCTTAAGAGTAATTTCATCCTCTCTTCTCGCCAGGTCCGACCATCTTTATATCCATCTGAGTCTCCAGTGTTTCGAGGGATGACTGGATGTTCTCAACTGCTTTCAACCTCTCGTCGATTTAGTCAATTATGACGTTCATTTTGTCCATTTTTCCTCCAAAGTCAGCCCTCATCCCCCTAATCTCTTATAGTAATGAGGCAATGTCTCTCTTCGTGGAAAAGGGGTAGTCACCTCCCCCCAGCATGATCTTATTTGGGGTATCACTCCCTGATCTCTGTCTCTCTGAATATTTAAATCGCTCCAGTTTTGACTTCCAGCCAATGTGAAATGTGGGGCCCTCTATCTTGGACAGGCTCAACCATTTCTCAGTGGATTCCCCTCACCGCACCCTGAGGCTCCACAATAGACCACTTTCTTCTCACCCTCAGATATTCTCATGCAGTCCACTGCGCCCGGGATCAGCTGACCCCGATCAGCCTGCAGGGAGCCACAGGTGACCTATCTAGACCAGATACAATTATCAGGCCCCAGCCCTACATCACTGACCTTGTGGATCCAACAAGGTGGATACATGCCCCAGGCCATGACATGGGGGCCCACACCTTATTTTCCAGGTAGGGATACCAATTTGTTTACAGGAGCCCCACCTTTCTCGGGGCCACACCGCACCCACGTTCTTTGAATCTTCTGGGACCGCCGGGCCCCGATCATCTGCATCTCCTCTCTGTCTCCTACTTCCCAGACCAATCCCAGGGCCAGTCAAGAAGGGATCGGTTGGCGCAACACGTCGCTCACCACTCCGGTAAGTTTATGGCCTTTCTGGCACCCAGTCTGATGGGGTGGGGGGCCACGCACCAAATGCAGGCCGGGCAATCTTCTGGTTGCTGGATGCCAGTGCTGCTGTTCGCGCACTTCTCCTCAACCTTGTCCTCACTTCCTAGGCCTAATGGTAGTCCGGGACCTACGTTGCGCAATATTCATACGGAGCACTGCATCGTGGAACACACTTACACTTTCCCGCTGGACACTTTTTAATGCTGTATCTCTGCACCGAATGAACAGAATCATTCAGGATTTTGTGTCTGTGCACTCAATGTATTCCCACACATTGGGATCCAGTCAATGCCTGCCTGGGTCGTCTCAAGTGGGGGCTCACTCCTCTTTTGAACCCGGCGGCATGGGAGCAACGTGCTTAGGCAGCTTTCAAAGGCACGCCCCCTGGTGGCCTCCCAACGGAAGTCTTTTTACTATGTCACAATTAAATGCACATTTTATTTAGCAGTCAGCTTCCTGATATGTGAGGTGGGGTGCATATACACAAATAGCTTCAATCGAGCTGTGAGGTGGGCAAGGGGGTGTGCATACCCAGTTCCCACGTACGCACAAACACATACAGCTACTCAGCTGCTGCAGTGTTGGTGTCCAAGGGAGAAGGAAATGTATCAGTGGCTGGCACGTGTGAGAAATCTGAAGGTGTCTCACTTACTAGTCCCAGGAGATCTGTCATCCAGGTGGCCAGGACACAGCCATCGCTATTGGATCCCATTCCTGAGAGTGGACCAGTGCGGGAGGATCACCTGGATGGGGGGTCATTGGGGAGTGGAAGTGGGACACTGACCGGTGAGACGCCGTACCCCCTTCCTTATAACACCTTTTCCCCATCCTACCCCATAGGATATGTAAAAGCTCTAGCCACCCTTTTCCTACACAAACACTCTCTCACACTGTGAAAGACAACGCATTAACACCAGAGCCGTTTACTTGACATGTCCCAACACAAGGGTCAGGCACAGTAAGGCAATTGTCGATAACTACGCACAGCTGACATCATTTCCCTTCCCCACAGGGCTAAAAGGCAGAGCACGAGAGCACACTTTGAGCACGGCCAAATGTACAAGAAAGCAGCTACTCTGGGATGGCAGTTCAAACGAAGGAGAAAGGCGGAGGAAACCGAAAGGACAAGGAGGGAATTGCCCTTGCCCTTTACAACCCAGACCCGCGAAGCCTTAGACAAAGTAACAGTAAGACCTGGAATTGCAGCTGGCGATTGGTGTGGCCGATGTCAACAGTACACAGGGCTTGTCGCTGTTGTACCGTCCTTGATTCCAGCGGAAGAAAAGCCAACAAGTTCAGCACAGCCGGTGAGTCGGAAGAAACTAATAGGGGACCGGACTGTGATAAAACTGAAGGTTATAGTGGCAACATTTTACGTAAAGAAAAGAAGATAATAGACATAGGTCTTTTATGAACAAACACGGTATCAACGTCAAAGTGGTCTGGCGCTACGTGTGCGCTCATTCAAAAGACTCTGACAAAGGCCTTGCTCCTGAACAAGGAGGATATGGGGAATTGAGAGAACTATAAGAACCAAGAGGCCCTAGGGAGGCTGAAGTGAAATGTGAAAGTGTTCATACAAGGTCAAGCCAAAACCCCTTGTACAGTCGAAAGTATTTGAGACATTGTGAAGTGAACTGTGTTACTGATGGGAACACTACATAGCACGAGCATATTTCTAAATTCAGGAAAGAGGTTAACTGGCTGAAAATAACGGACAGAATTCTCCTCAAAACAGCATCCCTCACCTCCAAATGCCTGAATAACTTAGCACCTCCATACCTAATGGATAAAATTACTAGAAGAACAGCTACCCGCCCTACGAGATCTGCCAACTCATTTACGCTAGAGATTCCTAGGTTCAAACGCTCCACAGCAGGAGGAACCAGTTTCCCTGTTAAAGCTGCACAATGTTGGAACAAACTACCAGTTGACCTCAGACTTATACAACCCTACCCTAAATTCAGACATAAGACACTCAATTGGCTGCACACCAACGACACCTAACCGATGAACTACATTTCTACCTTTCCATCCCTCACACGGCCCTCTGTTTCCACCTAACTACACTGTAGCGTGGTGGTAACTGTGCATATATTGTGCATATACTGATACTCTTGATAATGCTTCCTAACTTACTCAGACCATCGCTTTGCATTTAATGTATCTTGTACCTTGTACCTTGATTCTTATTCTTATCGCAATCACTGCACTATGTATTGCTACCTTTGCACTGTAACTAAGTTTTAAGATTTCTTGTTTCTGTTGCGCCCGTCTCCCCTAGGGCCTGGTGCGCATTACCATACAAATAAATAAGCAAACAAACAAACATACATAGAATATGATAAAGTAAAATCTACACTTGCCATAGAAACACAGAGTGACCCAGCGAGACGTGCTCGCCCTTTGGAAGTCTCGGTGAAAAGTGACAAGTGTTTTAGAAATCAGGTGAAGGAAGTATGATCCCCGACGAGGGATACTGAAGTAAACCTGCCCTCCGTACACGCGCCCTTCATGGTGGCAATACCGGGAGGGCGCTAACAGGAGGACATTACAAGTCATGCGGATATGCTCCTATCGGCATCCTGAAGCCGGTAATTAGGGTCACCACAATGTCGGCATTACCCATTAATAACAATTTGCTGTGTACCCAACTGCTACAGGTGCACACAGTCAGCACAGGTGAAGGCAATGAAGTCTGGCCCAGCACAAAAGGAGCACACCCACACACCACACCCCTTCCTACACCCAAATGATCCCCCTTGCTGTTGCGAGTTTGGGGCTCGGGCACATGCCTGCATTGCTACTCCATGAGCACCACTACAACAGGCACTACAGAGGAGATGCAGGAGGAGAAGGAGGGTGAGACAGGCCCAGCAAGTCCCACCAGTGCAGCCAGTGGTTCTACGTAGGCAGCCAACAATCCCTCGCATCAGGGCCAGTCCTTACAACCTAACCCCTGTGCAGATCCACGCCCTGTACTGCCTGGACCGGGACGCCATCACCACCATTGTGGACATGAATCACAACGACACAGTCAGCCTGATTGAAATCCGCACCGCCATTCCCCCTCTATTGAAGCTAGTGTCTGTGCTCCACTTTCTGGCCACAGGCACCTACCAGCACACAGTGGGGCAGCTGCATGGCATATCTCAACCTTGTTTTTCATGCATGCTGAACCAAGTGCTGGATGCCCTCCTGAAGCACGCAAGGGACTACATATCCCTATCACGGACTGCCCAGGAGGTTAACGACACAAAAATTGGCTCCCATGCACTGGCAGGCATGTCTAATTGTATTAGTGCCCTCGACTGCACCCATGTGGAATTGGTTGTCCCTCCATCAATGTGCAGATGGTATGTGACTCCAGCAAGATGATAACACATTGCTGTGCCCGATATCCCGGATCAACTCATGATGCAATGGTGTTGCAGAACTCCTCGCTACCGCGCTACATGGAGGGACATGCTGCACGACATGCCTGGCTGCTGGGTAAGTCGCCTGACATTCCCATGGCAGTGTAATGGGCGGGGGAGATGCTTACTCCACCTGGGTGAAATTGGAGGGGGAGATACATGATCCACCTTGGTGAGATTGGGGGGGAGAGAAGCATACGCCACCTGGGTGAGATTGGGGGGGAGACAGATGCATACTCCACCTGGGTGAGATTGGAGGGGGGGTGAATACTCCACCTGGGTGATATGGGGTTGTGAATGGACACTGCCCATACTGCAAAACACTGTGCCCCAAAACATCCCAACCTGAACATGACACCTAAAATGTCATCCAGCTTATTCTTGCTGCACACCAATGGCAATATGTCAGACTTGCAAGCACCCCACACCCCTCAACACGTCCACTGCACATCATCAGACCGTACCCTCTGCAACACAATTCAGCAGCATGCAGTGAGTAAGCGTAATGTACATGACCGCAGCAAAGCACAACACAGGTCATGCATCCATGAGTGCGCTCAAATGAATCCCACCCAGGGAATACACTGATTGTCACTGACCCTCCACCACAGTAGCGCTGCATGTCACCATGGGAAAATGAACCGATGAATGACAAATCATAATCAAACTTGTACCAATACTGCTAGTAAACATACCTAAAAAGTACTGAACATCACCTATATGAGTGCAAATACAGTGGTAGGCATCCACAGTACATGAGCACCAGCATGCAAGTGAACACCCTGCATCATCTGGATAACGCAACCCACACCTGTCGACCATGGCACAGAACACATTGTGGCATATATACATGTGTGCAGACATCCAGGGACATGTGCATGTCAACATCAAATAGCTGCAGGCATGAGAGTGTAAAGTACATGTGACATAGCGGACAACAGCCTAAAGCACAAGACATTGGCAAACATGCATTCAGTCACATCACCTGCCACACATCCCTCAATGGTGACTACATCATGGTCCCTCTCACTCGGTGTGGTTGTGTGGTGAGTCCGATGTGAAGGCCCCTCAGTCCTGTATGTGACACATGCCCTCCACCATTTTTTGGCCAAGTCGTGAACAGGCCAGATAGTTGCGCATATGTGTAGCCAATGGGTGCCATCGGTGATACACTGCGTATCAACATGAACAATGTACAGGCCAAGTACAGGTGTCATAGTAGAAATAAACTCACGCATACCTTATTGTGCTCTCATGCAGGTGATGCTGGCTATCCCTTGAAGCCGTGGCTCCTCACCCCTGTCAGGAACCCGCAGAACAGGCACCAAGAGGATTTCAATCGGGCTCATACCCGTACCCGTGTTGTGATAGAGCAGACCTTTAGCCTGTTGAAGGCACGGTTCCGCTGCCTCAGCAGGTCTGGTGGCACACTCCTTTATGGACCTGACAAGGTGGGAAAGATCATCAGGATCTGTGCCATGCTGCACAACATGTGCATCCGAAAAAACGTACCTCTGCCACCTGACATTGACCAGCAAGCATCGGGTGAAGATGAGGAGGGAGGAGAAGTAGCCCCTCTGCCAGGTCACGATGCACGCGATGGACGTGCTGTGCGCCAATCAGTGATAGACAATTCCTTCTGAGACACTGGGATGCTGAGGGTGCAATGTTTGTTGTACTCTGGGCACTGGGATCGTGTGCATATGGGTGTGTGGGGAGTTGGCCACTGTGCACTGTCATGCATTGAATAAACACACGCCAAATAAACAATGTCCAATCATGATATTTTTTGCACACAACTAGTGTATTAAACAGTCTAAATCATTGTGAATCAACCCTCCTCCTCCCCACAACCCACCCGCCCCCCAACACCCCACACACCCCATACCCCCTCTTCCCCCCGAGTCGAGCTGGCAGGTGTGCCAGATGATGTCGATGTGCCTGGTCGTGTGTCTGTTGGTGCAGGACGCTGCTGCTCAAAGTTATCTGCAATCCTGGCCAGGACCTGGGTTACTGCTGCTAACCCCTGATGGATTAGCAGTGCAATGCAGGGCTGTCCTCTAATAGGGACCAAACATCTCGACTCCCCTGTCCTCCGGACTAGTGCTGAGGGGTGCCGTCAGGGATGCCGTCTGTGGTGCCCTGTGTGGTGTGCTGGGGGGTGGGCAGGGGGCTTGGTGTATGTGCACTATCCCCAGACAGGTTGTTGTACCCTTGTGAGCGCTCCTCACTGTGGCACTCTCCCTCAGCATCACTATGGGGCGCTGAGGCAGCTGCTTCCCCGATGGAGCTGGTGGCGGCCGACTGTGTACTGTCTGCCTCTGCTTCCACTACAGTGGACACATCCTGTGTTTCAGCTTCCTCATTTGGTGTCTCGGCTGCTGTTTGGCTGTCCTGTGGCTTGGCCTGTGTTGATGGTGGTGCTTTGTGTGGCAGTTTGGGCATCGGAATTGCCCTCGATGTTGATGCCCTGGTGCCATCATCCCTGGGCCTGGATTTTTTAACAGGTGTCTTGGCCTGTGCGGCTGCAACCTGTCCGTCACTGTCAGCATCCATGCCCGTGGGAGACCAAGAGAGACAGGGCAGGCATCAGTAATGGTAATACGTGCCTCATGCATACATTGGTGTTAGTGCAGTTATTCCCATTTGATGCATTGTATTCTTGTAGTTGTGGCGCACAGGGTGCTTGCAATGGGAGGGGTTATATTGGCATACGTCGGGTTCTCACATTTTTGCAGTGGTGTCTGCTGTGGGGCCAACCGTTGTGTTGTAGTTTGCGTGCTATGTGACACATGCAGTTTTGCTGTTTGTATGGTGTCTATTGGGTATGGAATTGGCATGCAGCATGCATATTAATGTGACAGTGGTTGGGCCACCATCTGGACTGGGATATGTCCATGTGTGTATGATGGGACATGCATTGCCTTACTTCACTATCACATTAGTTGGCCTACATCATGCTTTGGTTATCTATGGGTTGTGGGGACCCTCACCTTCATCTGCCGATGACAGTACTCCCAACTCAACATCTCCCAATCCTTCGATTCCCTCCATGTTGATGGTTGTGCTGCATGTCTCTTCCCACCTGCTGAGTTTGGTGGGAGAGTGGTCCCCGCCGCCTGTTGCCAGCCCCTGACTGCGGTTGGCCGACAATATATTTCTGATGCAGAGGCGTAGATCGTCCCAATGCTTCTTTACATCTTTGACAGTGTGGGCGGTGGTGCCGACTGCACTGGCCTTCCTGGCCACTTCCTCCCATATTTCATTCTTGCAGAGTGGGGTGGGATGCCTCAGGTCTGCAGCAAACATCTCATCGACGTGCTCAACCAATGTGTCCGCCAACATGTTGAGCTCATCAACTGAGAATCTCTTCTTGCGCAGCCAGGGGCGCCTTTCCTGGTAGCTTTTGCCATTTTATGCAGATTCTGTGTGCTCTCTAGTCAGTACAGGTCCTGTGTTTGGAGGATTGCAATGGATTGTGTTTTTAAAGATGGCCGCCGGTGCATTTCCCATTCCGGTGCGATGATGTTACTTCCGGGTCGGGTTTTTATCGACCTGGTAATACCACGATAGTATTACCGGTGCCATTATTAAGGGGTGGTCATAGGCGTAGCCAGTATGAGCGTGTTTCATGATGCCTCTATCGGAGGTTTGGGGGTCGTTAACGGCATGGCGGTATGGCCATTACCAGCATGGCGGGACACGTGCGCACGCACTCTCGTAATCAGCCACTATTTACGGCGTCAAGGCTACTTGGACGCATTATTACCGCCATGCCGGTAATTACTGTTTTTTAACACAAATCTCGTAATGAGGCCCATTGAGATTTCTGAATATTGCAAGACGATGATCAATTCAAAAGCTAAGGGAACTACATTGTGATGACAAGCGTGAACCTGAATGAGGGATGTCCACAGTGAGCATCTGGTCTAAGCCCGATTGAGGAAGGCTGACGTTGTGAAAGAGATCGGAGCCCGACTGAGGGGGATCCTCAGGTGAAGAGAAATTGTCCAATGTGAAAATAAATAGAAGGAACTTTTGCTTGTTGTTTGTGATGCATCAGGCCCTCTGTAGCAAGAGACTTTGCATAAAGGCCCCAATAGTAGAAAGACGAACTGTAAACTCGGTCTGGAGAAGCCCCAGACGTGTGTTGTGCTTGTGAGTTCCACCTTGTCCCGTCTTTGTATTTGGGAGTTGCTAACACTGGTGTATGTACTAACTCATGTATTACCTCATCAAAACCTTTGCCCATTTCAGCTGTCAATTTTATGTGTCCTTTTTTTTCTGTACTTCTTTTAGTGCTTGTAACAATGGCCTGGTGTACATGGAGTAATGAAAAACCCATGCTCTGCAATAGTTGCACAAACCTAAGAACTGCTGCATCTCATTCACTGTTTTTGGATGTGGCGTTTTGTGTATGGCCTCTACTTTCTCCAGTGTTATTTTCCTCCTGTATGCTGATACAATCTGACCCAAGTACACTACCTCATTTTGACACTATTGTAACTTCTCTCTGTCCATTTCGTATCCTTTGTCTGCTAGCAAAATCAGTAGTGTCACAGAGTCCCTTCAGTAGGACCACAGCTTTTCATTCGCCTCCTGGTCCGGTCTGCTCTGCTTCCATGGTCGCATCACCTTCCCAGGATTTCCTGCCCTTCCATTCTGCTTGTCTTGCTCGATGCAGTTGCCCTTCTCGTCTTGCTCTACGGGTGCTCTGATGCTCTGCCTTTTATAACAGTGGGGAAATGTAACAGGATTCAGATGTGAGTCGTCAGGATCAAGTGCCTGACTCTGCCTGACCCTGATACTGGGACATGAAGAAATGCCAGATACAGTTCTCAAAATGCCTCGCAGTTGCGGAAAGCTCAATGACCGCTTGTTTCAGTCTACTCGTGTTACCATTGCATCTGGCATTGTCCTACTCTAAATGTGGAGTTCTTATTGCTGCAACCTAAGCCTCTGATGAAAAGCTGCACACAGCTTGAAACACGTGTCAGGCTTCTCTTCGCACAAACAATAAAGGCTTTTCTTTGCACAAACAACTAATTATAATTTCTTGGCGCAGTGAGACTGGGAACATCTTTGTTTTTCTTCAACTATTCCTGTGGATGTGTATTGGCAGTACACCCAGACCGCCCAGAAACCCGCAGCCTTGATGTTTATTTTCTTAATCACTGTATAAGCGCTGTGGACTCGTGACTTTTTCTGCCATAACTTTGTTCCTGATACTGGGACATGTCAACCAGACTGGCTGTGTGTGAGTCTGTCTTCCCTTCCAGCGTTTGGTCCATGTAGCAGTGTGTGCATAGGAAACGGAGTAGGGGTAGAGTTTCTAGGTAATACATGGAACCCAGAGGGTCGATAGGGAAATGGGAAAGGGGATACCGCACCTCTCCTCTAGGTGCCTCACATCCACTTCCCAGGGACCCCTCACCCAAGTGATCCTCCTGCACTGGTCCACCCCAAGGGCCTTGATCTAATAGTGATGATCGTGCCTCAGTCACCCGGATGCCAGATCCCAAGGCATTTGTCGGTGAGACACCCTTTGGTTTTTATCACAGTAGCAGCCAGTATAATCATGTCTTTCCGTACAGCTACTTCCTCCAGGTACAGAAATGTGTGTGTGCTTGAACTAACTGAGGAGGGACACTGGACCTGAACAAAAATTCCTTGGACAGTGTGAACACCTTCCCTTTAATCCCTGGCAACCATCCCAACATAACGTGTGCCTTGCGCAAAAACAGCTCGATGTGTGTGGGTATCCCTCTCATTGTGCTGTGTGCATAGTATGCCTGAATTAGTGCCACCCCCCTTGCTGGATACATTCCAGGTATGGTGCACACAATCCCTTTATCTGAAAATGAAATTGTGACATTTGATTTGCTGAGTAGGCCCTTCCCAGAATATTGATTGGTGTGCCTTTTGAATACAGTAATGGTAATATTTATTTATATAGCGCCTATACACAAGGCAAGTATTTGAAAGCGCTCAATGGTCCTTCGATATGCTGTGTCCCTATTGTCAGTGGTAAATCTTTTGTCAGAGGAACTCTCAAAATTGTCCCCGAAAAGCCTTGTGCGTCCAAACGTTTGTTATATAGTGGAAATCCTTCTACCTTGATGCATGATCTGTTTGCCCCAGTATCTAGAAGAAAGGAAAATCCCCTCTGTCCTATCTGAACTGCTTCCTCCGGTTCCTCCCTGAGGTCTTCAGTTACTGCTAGAACAGGACACACTTGGACTCCCCGTGGGCACCCCTATTGGGGAAATGTGTTAGCTGATGACGTAAATGGGTTACCAATCACCATTGTACTCCTGTGTATTGGGGTATGGTATTCTGTCCCAGTATTGTTATCTGTTCTGGTATCTGTGTCTTTGCTGGTGCCTGTAGTACGCTCACTGTACCTTGAGTTCCTGTCATTTCCCCACCTTGTAGCTGCATTTGTGCCTGTGCGGGCACACTCTGTGTTTGTGCAAGCTTTATCTGTAGTTTCTGCTGTTGTGGCATTCATTACCTGCACCTGTTGAGGAGACTGGTTTATGTATGTCTGCTGCTGTTGCCCTGCCTGTGCAATAAGTGGGCATGTTTGTGCAAAATGTCTAGAATTCCCACATGCAAAGCACTGTACTCCGAAACGTGGTGTCATTCCCCTATACCCCATTCCCCTTGGATGTGCATAATATCCTCTCGCAGTCTGATACTATCCCACGTGTGCATTTCCTCCACCTGCCTGCATGACCCCTAGCTGCTGCTGCTGCACATTTATAAATGCGGGCTGTTGCTGCATCTGCGCCGTTCCCCACTGCTGGTTGGGTGATACCTGAGTGTAGCCTCCTGGTTGCATTGCTGCAGCTACTGGAAGCCCTCCTTGCTGAGCTTGTGGAACGACAACTGGCCCTATGAGTTCCGCTCCCTCCATATGTATTTTTGCCAGTTTTGATTTCTGCTTTTGTTGCATTATCCTTCTCCTGCTTCCTCTTGCAATAGTGCACAATTGTTTCCTGTGTTTCAGGCCACCCCTTTGCCTCAATTCTCACTACCTTTTCTAAAACGGCCGGCACATCTGTGAGGAGCTTCCTCACTAAGATGTGGTAAAACAATGGTATTTTTTCATCCCGTGACTGTTTATTTTCTTGTTTCAACATTTCTTGTATGGATTGTATGTATCCCACAGGGTCCCCATCAGGCTTAATTTTACGAGCCAGTATAGAACCCATGTCTGACGTATCTGGATACAGCTCCCTAAGAGCCTTTCAAACATGTGCTCGATAACTATTAAAATGTATTCCATCATGTATATTGGAGCTTAATTTTACACCGGCATATACAGCTTTTTGTCATATTTTGTCACTTCTCTCCCCGACCAATACTGCCAATAAACTTTTTATGTCTCCTATGGCTAATGGGATTCCTGCTGTCTCTTTCTCAAAAACATAGATCTACTTGCTTGCCCCCGCCGTTAATGAAGGCAATGAAGGAAATGAAGGTAAACTGTAAACTTAAGTGTCCCTGTCTATATTGTCTGCCATGGTATGTAGTGAACCTACACGTAGCTTCTTGTAAAAGGGGCACCTGTGTACCAGATCTGCGTTTACCGCCACGTTGTGGTCTCTTGGCTACCGCTATTCTTGTTTTCCTTCTCAGAAGCCTATTTCCCCAGTCACCCAGAGCCTCTTATCTTTCCTCCTCTTCTCTCTCATTATTTCTCCTTTCCTGTCTTCTGTCTGTCAAGTTGTGTGTGCCTGTTTCGTCATCCCCCTGATCACTGTCAACACTGTCTTCCCAGTCTGATATGGTGAGCCCTTCTTCTAACGTATCAAATTCGCTATTGTCCCAGTCTTGTCCCCAATTGTCTAGTTTAAATTGTATGTGTGCTGCTGTCCACCCTTGTTCATTGGCTACCTTCTGGGGTTACTATCCTTTTTCCTCTATTTCCCTTTCCATTGTTTTTTCTGCCTCCTTGAACACAGTGTCAAGCTGCTGCTGTCTGCTCTTTTTCATGTCATTTTGATATTTCCTCCTGCCTTTCTTGTCCTTGCTAATAGTGCGTGTGTCACCCTCCTCCTTTATGTGTTTCTTCCTTGTCTTGGGGCACTCGCTTTGGATATGTAAAACCTGGAGCTGGTTTTAATAATGGGTATATCGTATAGGGAGAGGGCGGTGCACTTCCCTGATCCTCCTCCCCTTCCCCTTTCCCCATCTCTTTCTCCTTTTCTTTGTACAATTTCCAAAGCCCCGAAATATTTTTCTCTTTTTTAAGCTTTGTGCCTTTCTATGTAGCCGACAAGTATGAATACATACTCTCTATGATATCTTTATCAAACGTGCCCTCTCATGGTTATTCCTTATAACACTTTCCCAGTGTGCCATGTGCCGACTGATAATGGTAGTTGGTTATTTTCTGACGATATTGGGGCAATTTTCTGCATGTGATTAATTGGTTCATCCATCCAAAAGGGCGTTATTGTCCCCACCTTAATCGCAATACTTTTTTCCCTTTTTCCTCTTGTCCTTTATGATTTTTAATGTTTAAACTCTCACTCCTTTTTCAATCGATCCCACTCACTCAATTTTATACTTACCACTTCACTCGATCACCCTATTTTCATTTGTTCCGGGCTTCTTCACAGGCCCCCCTTTCACACCTTGCACTCAATATTTGCACGCACTGGCCTTCTCCATAGGCCTGCCTTGTTTTATTGTATTAGTAGACGATACTAATACGATAGGCCCACCACCTTAACAAAGATGCTCTATGTTAGTACGTTAGAAAAAGCAGTTAATCCTCTCCTCAATCCACTGCATCGTTTACTGGCACTATGCGACTTTGCAGCTATTTAGAAGTTCTTTCGGCTCTTCTGTTTTGTGAACAGCCACATAAAACAAATAATACGATCACTTCTCGCAACACTAAAACAGACTGTTGCTACTTACAAAACACGTGTGCATACGACCCTCGAAACAATTCTTCCCCAAAGTAAAAATAAAATGGCGCAACTATACCAATTGCCTGTACTGCGTGAAACTCTTGTCTAACAAGGTCCGCCACTTACTATGCAACGCTCTGCTCTAGCGCAGATGTACCACTGTCCGCCTGCTCCCTATCATCTAAGACTACTATGGTCAATCGCCCTCTGCAGCATTAGGGGACTTTGAAACTGAATTTTACTTGCTGTACAAGTGCGTAACAAGCAAACAATAAATAATGAGGGTGTGTCCTATACACCATAAAAAAATCTCTCCCACCTTTGCCCTTTTGTGCACTGGTACACTCACGTATCCTTTTTAGGAGATTCTTCACTTCTCTCAACCTCCCTTTATAGGCCTACACTTCAGTCGAAGTGAAGGTAGCGCCGGACCAGGTGGACCTTCAGGAACTCGGCATCCACAGACCTCCTCTTGCTTGAGCTCTTAGTACTGGCCAACAGACACTGTCCCGCACTCCTCCAAGACCATGGCTGGACTTCCCACACCTTGGTGGATAGGCCGAGATATCTTGCGGGGGCCTCCAAAAATGTGTAGGAGTCGCCTCGAAAAAATCACCAAGAAATTACAAAAATAGTCAAAAAGTAGTGTACGCTGGTGCAAGAAGTAATGGAGTTTTATTCAGGGCCCCAGACGCAGCTGAGATAGCAAATTCAAACAGATCGTGGAACAGAACTGGATGAAAAGGTGCTGTCAAGGAAACGCTGCTAAAGTTAGAACTTGTTTACAATGCAAAGTAATTAGTATTCGTGCACGTGTGACATGAAAAAGTCTACCCACACAAAGCTGATTGGTTTTCGCACTTTGAACCATTATAGAAAAGAATACATTAGGTTTAGTAATTGGGTCGCCGATCCTTCCCACACTGCTCTAAATTACAACTTGTGATCTCACTATTCACCCCCAATTCCCACAGCACAAAGCTAATTCATTGAACCATTTGAGACGACCAGCAGAACTTTATTCGACTGCCCTGGTCGCCTCATCCTGATTCTCATGGGAAGAACTTTCCACCATGCCACCGCCAGAGCCTTGAACCACGGACATACAGTTACATAAATGTAGCATATCGGGGACACTATAACCCTCTTCCCAGGCAAAATGTTCTACGGGGTACTTTGAAACTAACGTGGTTCTTTTCGACTCCATTAGAAAATCACATTTTTCGAGAGATTTTGAAATATAAAATGGTGTTTCATACATAGCTTGTTGGTGGAGCCTGCAAGCTCTAATCCGTAACCTAGAAAAATAGCAACCATTATGAACATTTTCCAGCACTAGCCTGGGATAGTGGGCTCTGCACTGAATCAGCAGCCACAGAGGTGTTTCCTGCATATAAAACGCTAACACATGTTTCCCACAAAAGCAAGCTGTTAAGGCCTCTTTACCACATTCTGTCCCACCACTACATTTTTTATTAAACTTACCTGTGCCACTGTATTCACAGATTCATTTTAGGAAGGGTTTTATTTTATTATTTTGTAAGCATCAGGATGAGCCCACCCCCCCTTTTACAGTGCTACTCTCGGAACTAAAAAGTGTGTTCCTTTATACCGCGTTGGACTTTCATCTTTATTACAGAGTACGGCTGTAGACTACGTGTGTTGTCTTTGGAACCTGGACCACCCTTCCCTTCCTTCCCTCCCCCACGATTAGCCCTCCCCTTCCCCAACAATGCCCAAAAAATGACAATCAATAAGAAACATAACTGATATATGTCTGTCTCCCCATTGGGAACCCTCCACCTATTGTCCATTGGAATGACCAACTCACCCCAGAACACTGCAGAGGGTGTCCTAAAACCCTCTAGTTGTTCCCAGTAATGCCCGCTCAGCCCATTGAGCCCCTGAGGACCTCACTTACCCATTTCATATTCTCAACTAAAATTCTGCCCACATCATCCTATAGAGAATGTCTTGCTCTCTCACACACCCTGCACCCCCTCCTGGTGTCGGCAACCCCATCTTCAAACTCTGCTTCCCTTGGAGCCATTTACATTGCAGATTGATCGGGGTGGGAGGGACCTGTGACCCGATCCCAGGAAGGTGCTTTTACCCTAAACCATTCCCAGGGCCTTTTTCCATTGGGATGACCTCCTCTGTTCAGGCGGGTACCCTTCTAGCTGGGTGTCCCCAATGTTTAGTATGCGGGCCCCTTTGCCTGGAGTAGTTATTCGATATTCGATGTTCCTTGCCCTCCCAGAGGAGGAGCACGCTGAAGGGTAATGTCCATCTGTTTATGATATTCAGTTGGTTGAGGACCTTGATGATCGGGCATATTTCTTTTTGTTTTTGGAGAGTAGATTTCCTGAAATAACTGGATAACTTTTCTGTTTAGGTGGCTAGGACCCGATCCCCTGGATGCTCTCTAGATGGCTTTGTTCTGGGAGTAAAAGGGCAGTGCCACCAGGACATCTTTTTCCCTCGCCCCTGGGCCTGATCTCTTTCGATCCTGTCAAATTGGATCATTTCCCATGGACGTCCCCCAGCAAGTCTCCAAACACTTGCTGTACCGTAGCTCAAAGAACCTTATCCAGGATTTCTTCCAACAGGTTCTCAATGCGAATATTGGAGCATTGCGGTCGGTTCTCAAAATCTTCACATTGAAGCTCAAGGTTTCTCGTCAAGCTAGCAACCCTTTCAAGAACTTCTTAATTCTTCGGGGAGTCTTCCACTACCTCCTATAGGACTCTTTCTGCCGTGCCTATCCTTTCTTCAAGAGTTGCCAGGTCCCCTCTAATAGAGGAAAAGGGTTGCTGCAAGTCTCCCTCGAAGGATGCTACAAGCTTCTCCTGGAGAACATTCAGGCACTGCGTGAGATCCTCCTTCATGAGCGTTGCAGAGCCCATGCGCCAGCAGCTTTGTAGGCTTCCTCTGGATGGGGGACATTGGGGCTCGGTGCAGGCAAGGGCCTCCATACCCTTTTCTTTAGACAACAGGTGGTTGCTTCCTGGCTTCGTCTGCCTCCTTTAGCAGTGCAATGCCTGACTAGTCTACTTTCCTTCCCTGTCACTGTGAGTGCCCCTGGAAAGTGTGTCCCCTTCCAGACACCTGTGCCTTTCAATGGGGGACCAGTTATCCCAGCTTCAGAGAGGGTACTCAAGGGGATTTGCAGCAGTTAGTGGCACTGATCAGTCCTCTTTAGGGGAGCCCCTCCCATTATGACCTGTGGAACTGGCCTCCCAGATGAGCCCCGGAGCACAGGCTACTCTAAGGGTACAGCAGGAGGAGACTGGCATACCGGTGTCATGGTTGTTGGCAAAAACGTTTATTATACCAGAAATAAAGAGAAAATCTACCTCTCCCCAACTCTTAGAGGGGTTTCCATACCTCAACTAAAACACTAAGGATTTGGTCAGGATGTCCATATAAATCAAGAGTCAAAAACCTATTTCTGTCCCTTACACCTATAACTAAACTAAAGAGGTAGTGGATCTTCTTGGTCCAGAAGAATGACTCACTTCCTGTAGACAATGGATCACAGTTCCAATTTGTAGGTGGGATTTATACCTGAGGGAATTACTCTTCAGGTCTCAGTCCCTTGCCAAGGCACAAAACAAAGTTCCAGATTCTCAAGCAGTAGAGTTCTCAGTTCAAACTCAAAAGGTGAAGCTCCAGTTCAAAAATCAATATTCTTTATTGCCCATAGTTGTTTCTTCAATATTGTCTTCCTTCTCCAGATATCTTGCCCTCAGTGTTTTTACAACCCCAGGGGGAATGTCTCCTTCCCCCTGGCCTTTTCTCAGGCTTGTTCCTCAGTTTACAACACCTGGGGAAATGTCTCCATTCCCCTGGCCTTTTCTCAGGCTTACTTCACAGTTCACAACACCAGGGTGAATGTCTCTTTGATGAATCAACCTTCGGAGCACCAGTGGTCCAGACATGAATATTGGTTTCTAAACCATCCATTCTAAACCATCCATCAGCCCCACACCTCTAGTACACCAGAAGGGATCCGAAAAGTTTGGAAACACAAGAAAATTATAAACCTCCTTGCCCAATTCTGGTACCATGGACAGAACAACAGGCTTATCTCCGAAAGGTTGTGGATCGTTGATTAGTTGCAAAACAACAAAAATACAATTCTTACCCAATGATAAAAGGGACTGTCCAGTCAAGGTTGTATGAAAATATCTATGTTATTAGCACAATAGACAGTTCTAGCACACTACAAAATACAAGTGACCTTGTTCAGGAATGCGGTGGGCAGACAGTTTTCAAAGAAGGAAAAGGGATGCACTCTGATTTCTGACAGGAGGGTAGTCAGTATAGTAATTAATCACAATAGTTCAAGGATACTTGGTTTCAACAGAAAAGGAGCAATGGGTTGTTACATTTCTCTAGGGGCCTTCAGAGAAGGACCAGGGGAACAAAACCACAATGTAGCGTGTGCTGTAGGAGCTCTTGGTGCTCAACAGGGTTGAGTCGGTTTCAGGGCACTTTGCAGCTTCTGCAACAGAGTTCAAGATGGGAGACAGCTGTGGATATCGGGCAGCAGGCAGTTCGGCGAGCAAAGCTGGACGGATGGCTACATGCTGGCCTACACAGTGGCTCGTGTCAGGAATCGCGTTCTCCGTGCTGGTCGGCGGTTCGGCAGCACTGGTGGAGGTGTCTCAGATGGATTTAGCGACTGTGGCATATCAACAGTCAGTGGTGAAGTTGGTTGAAGCTGCTGGTTGGGTACCGGTTATGGAGCTGCTGGAGAGTCCTCTGGATTCTGTATCTCCCACTGTTTCCTGGGAGATGTTTAGGGGAGGGATTTGCTTCCCTCTTGGAGGTCCTGGCCTTCCTTCACTGGCAGAATATGTAAGGAAGTCTGTACCTTCAGCTAGGGTCCAATGATGAGTTCTACTTTCTGCTTCTGGTGGAGCCTTCAGAGGATCGGCCAAGTGAGGGGCAAGGCCCTCATTTAAAGCCGAATGGACCACAGGGTAAGGTGTGGGCTAAGCCTAGCTTAATGAGTCAATCCTGGGTCCCCACCAATAACCTCCTGTATGTGTGAGGCCATAACCAGAGTGCTTTGCAACAGAAAAGGTAAAGGGGGAAAACATGTAATACTAAGTCCCACTCATCTTCCTGTCTGTTATGGATAAAAGGGTCCCTCTGGTTAATGGAGCTCGCTGTTGTTCCTGATTAAAGTAGCAGGTGTACCTTAAAGCTACAGAGAGACCAGACTTTCTGGCTCCATCAAACCACATACTCATACATCCTGAATGGGGTCCCCTGAAGGGATAACTTGTAACCACGCAGTCCCAGACATGACATTTCACTGTCAATCGATACTGAGGTTGGGAGTTGTCTTCAGGATGACACAGTGCATATGAAAGGGTGTTGGGGCTACCTGTCTCCTTTGTTAGCCTCTGCAGCCAGGCACTAGGTGGGCCTGTTTGAATTAAAGTCTAATTAGTATGTGAATGCTGCCAACAGCTATAGGGATCAACAAAAGGACAGGGTGGCTCCATGCCGCCTTTGTTAGTTAGTTAGGCTGGCCATGGCAGGGGGATGGTTTGCCCCATCCCCCTTCTGGAGTTGCATTGTGCACTCTAACTGTAAGATCCCAACTAAATATGAGAGTAGGGGACTGCGAATGTAGGCTATGTCCACCGAGAGTACACGGGTCTATGCATATGTCATGTGGTGAGCATAGGAAAATGTTTGTGGATTAGCACCACACATATACCGGAGGTTGATCGACCAACATTCAATTTCATTTAAAATTTTAAAAAAGCCCAGGCGGGCGCACACCCACAGTCTCCATTCCCCTGGCCTTTTGTCATGCTTACTTCACAGCTCAAAACACCAGGGGAAATGACTCCCTTGTCCTGAAGCCTTTCAGTTTCTGCACAGTTCACAATGCCAGGGGAATGGTTACATCCCCTGGTTTTATTCTATGATTGTGTACACTTCTCCCCAAAGTAGACTTGACTCCCAGTCTTGTGGGTCCCAGACCCATAGGATTTTCTGTTGGTAGTCTGGCAGACCTTGTTCCCTAACCTGCCAGGGACTGCGGCTATGACAATGACTGATAAACTTTCCTTCTTGTGAGTGTGGGTCCCAGACCCGAGCTTCATGTCTTTCACCCCTTTGTATAGCTTCACCAAGCATCCTGGCAACCCTGGTACCTGTCTGGGGATTGTCGAAGCTCTCCACTTGATATTGAGCTGTGCTCATCTTCGGGCTTCTCACGGCTTCTCTTGCCTTTTTGATGCTACAGCAACTCTGCAGCGTTGGCCAACAGCATGAGCATATTCACCTGCCCGAGTGGTTCCTGCGTTTTTCCCATATGGACCTCTGTTGTTAGGTTGTAGGTGACTTGTACGAAATACAAAGGATCAAATGGCTTTTTTTTCGACACCAAAAGTGCAGAAAAAAAAGTTTAGAATGCTTTTTTTTAAAAAAAACTTTTATGGGGGGTTCTCCCCCAACCCCACATTTTCTTTTTAAAAAAAACTTTTTAATGCATACTGAACTAAAAAATATATAAATACATTTTTTTAAAAGCATACGATTTTTTTTTTTCGGTCCTTTTGGTTTCGAAAAAAAGATCATTCGATCCTTTTGTTCGAAACTATGACTGGACACCCTGTTGTTCTGCTTCGCGGGGTTCCCGGTTTTCTCCCATATGGACCTCTGTGGTTCTGCTTGGCCAGATGGTTCATCTACGTTCGACCATTCGAGCACACCGCTACCCCTCGGTAAACTTGTCTGCATGTCCTTCGATTCGGCGGCAGCTCGAGCATTCACTGCGCTCGCGGTTCCTCTCAGGAGGGCTGCTCTCTCTCCTGTTTTCCCTCTTCTGTTTGGAATGTGACTTGACCAATCGGAATTGGAGAACCACTAGAATGTTCACTAGTGGTACCAGGAGTGCGCTTCATGCCTCTGCATTGCCTCCTCATCTCCGTACCTGGCCTATATTCCCCCCTTGGGTAGACTAGACTCTTCTTTGTCTCAGTATTTGTACTAAACTTTTCCCTTGGGTTGACTAGATTCTTCCTCGTCCCAGTACTTATGATTTTGGTTATATGACACATGTAAATGGGGTGACAGGGCAAGAGTGGTGTAGGTGAGGGGGTTAGAGTGGTGGCTCATGGGAAGAGGCTCCCCCTCTGAGAGAAGTGACGACATCCAAGGATTCATCACATTACTAATGCCCGTGTCCTGCTTCCATCGGAGAAAGAACATTTTCTCTCCTGGGTGTCCTACCTG
The DNA here is from genome assembly GCF_040938575.1 of Ambystoma mexicanum. NCBI lineage: Eukaryota > Metazoa > Chordata > Amphibia > Caudata > Ambystomatidae > Ambystoma > Ambystoma mexicanum. The sequence continues at coordinate 982,205,245 of NC_090936.1, forward strand.
TGGGACTCTTCTCTGATTTTCTCCAGGGCTAACGGTGCTACGAGCAGAGCTCAGCCCCATCAGAGGGCGTCCGCCGCCCCACGCCATCCTCTACACACATGGCTCCAGCGGTGCTGGTCTCCCTTCGCTCAACCCTACTAGTGTGCGGTTGGACTCCTCAGCTTGGCACGTTTGGGGTACAGCCTCGCTCCTTTGCCGCCCTGACTGCCGATTCCCACCACAGCACGAGTTCCCTGAACCCCCACAGGCATTGTGTCACACCTCAACGGCTGCAGGGTCTTAATCCACTCTCGTTCCAACCCTTCCTAGAGGCTCACATCTGCATTTAGTGCTCTGTGTGGGTCACAGCACCTATATCATGGTCACTGCGGGGTCGCACTGTTGTGCAGCAGATTTCAGAGGTCCTCCGGACAGACATCTTCCTTGTATTGGGTGACAACTTGAATCCCTGTGGTGGTCATTTTTGCATCATAAACGACTATTACATTAAACTGGATCAGGAGAGCTGACTTTTGATTTTCCCAGGGGGTGACTATATACAGATTTTTAGGATGTCCCATTGAAAGTATAGGGACTTTTAGTGCTGATTGATAGCCGTGCCCGGGTGGTGCCCAGGTCCCGGAGTATCTGCGAACTCAGTGCCCCTAAAATGAATGAGTTCATATTTAGTTTTGCAAGTTTGCTGAAGGCATGGGTGGTGACTGAGGATCTATGCGTGTGTTTTATTGTTGACATTCAGCCATCGCATTCCTAAGTACATCCATTCACACACTCCTACAACCTCACTCACTATGGCACAGTCACTAGGTATTTCTTTTGCAGCGAGGGTTAGTGATCATTGCTTACCCTCTCAATCTGCTGAGTCTCCAAGGAGGGTGAGGTCAAGTGTTTTTGCAGGGCAATCCCATCGAAGTCGAGTTTTCCAGGGCGAGTTTAGTGAAGTCTATGGAAGACATTTGTCTTTTCGAAACAGTGAAAATATGTCCCAGGAAAATGATATGCAAAGAATTAGGTTATTCTGGTAGTTGAGAGTCATGCTCGTTATTCCCTCTAAAACAGATACGGTAGCATACATGCCAACATTCTGTGACCAAAAATCTGTAGGAATCTTAAAGTTTCAAAAATAGTCAGTCGAGGAGGTAATGATAGGAATAGGGCGCGTCAGCAGCCCATTGTCATTGAATGAGCCCGCCGCCGTGGGTGCATTCAATGACAATGAGGCGCCTGCCACGCCTTCTGCCATCACGCCAGCTCGGGAGAGCCCTTGAAAGACTCACCAGAGTTGACGTGGTGGGGGGGCTAATGGCGCCTTTTGTGAAAGGCACTCGCGGCGGAGGGGCGCCTTTAGCCCACCGCAGTGGACGCCTTTTACATCAAAGGCCTGCATGCTGCGCCTTCTCCCGCTACGGCAGCTCGGGGAAGTCCTTGAAAGACTCCCCCGAGCTGGCGTGGTGGGGGGCTAATGGCGCCTTTGACCAAAAGGCACCCGCGGTGGAGGGGCGCTTTTAGCCCACCGCCGTGGGTGCCTTTGACATTAAAAGCCTGCATGCCGCGCCTTCTCCCGCTACGCCAGCTCGGGGAAGTCCTTGAAAGACTCCCCGAGTTGGCGTGGTGGGGGGCTAATGGCGCCTTTTGCCAAAGGCACCCGCGGCGGAAGGGCGCTTTTAGCCCACCGCCGTGGGTGCCTTTGACATTAAAAGCCTGCATGCCTGGCATTCTCCCGGTACGCCAGCTCGGGGGAGCCCTTGAAAGACTCCCCGAGCTGGTATGGGCAAAAAAAAAAAATGTAAAAAAAAAAAAATTTTTTTTTTTTTTTTTTTTTTTTTACAAAAAAAAATCGGTATTTGATGTCAAAAAATCGGTAGGCGGTAGGACTGCTTAAAAAGCGGTATCCTACCGCCTAAATCGGTAGGGTTGGCAAGTATGCGGTAGTCGGGACAGAAGTTGGGTATGCGCGTTATTAAACAAAAGTCAGAATCTCTCTGAAATCTTGGTTTGCACTTCCCATTGTATTACTTAGTAGACCTTAAATGGGGCAAAAGCGGTTGGAGTAATGTAAATTGAGTCACAGGACACATCTGCCGTGCTACTAACCCGTGGATTAGAAAGCGGACAGCGGTATATTGTTTAAGCCGCGCACGGGTTTCGCAACTCAATGAACCACAGTCCCCAGACTGCCTGGGTCACGTGATTATCTGTGAGCCGCGTGACTTCGGAGAACCACAAACACAGCCACTTGTTGCGAGCACATCTTTCCTTTCAGCTCACGGGAAAGAACGAATCCGCGACGATTGAGTGAAGAGGCTCCTTGAATCTTCTGCGTGTGAACGTCAATTGAAACTTTTGCTGACTTACACACTCTGTGGTACGGTAACCCTCTTCCGCTCCCTTACTCTGCAGCTAGGGCGTCCCTATAGGGACGGAAATGGGGGCAATTGCACACCTATTGGCTGATTCTCTCTCTCCCCCGCCCTCCCACATTGATGGCAAGCCCCCTCACCCCCTCTGGCAAAAAAAAAAAACTCTTTCCAGCAGTTGTAAAGGTGGTTCTTTTCCCAGCCGTAATTCGCGCGTTTGCCGGACTTATTTGCTGAGCCTCTGCTTTTTCTTCTGGCCTGACGGGGACACCACAGGAATCAATAGCCTAGGAATATAAATGCGGCGGGGGTGACTCGTCCCTGTTAAAAACAGACTTACATGCTGGGTACACTATTGTTTTCCAAACGTGCAGCTTGCACTTATCTAGATATACAAAAAGACATTTCCAAACTGAAACATGCTTCTGAAACTTACATTCACTAGTTTGTTTTAAAAGTGATTTTTTTTCTGGGCCATTGAGCTGATTTGTGTGGGACGAGGGCTGTGCAACAACCCCTGCTCCTCACCAGCAAAAATCGTCTCCCCATGTGAGGTGATGAGGTTTGGGAGATACCAGGGGGCAGTCATGGTATTTTATGCCTGGTAAAAAAAAATACCATGCCTGACCTTGGACCCCCCTAGTTCCTCTCATGCACACAATCACATTGTGTGTGTGTGTGTGTGTGTGTGAGAGGCGCTGAAGGGGCAGGCAGGCATTTTTTTTTACTGGGCATCTATGATAAATCAAGCATAATGAGTTTTTTTTTATGTAGCTAGACTGCCATTTTAATGCAGTCAGTCTAGCCATTTCTTATTGTGGCACATCCTTTTGAATTGGGCATATTTGATAAAGCAAGCTTGATAAGTGATATTATGTAGCTAAAGAGACATTTTAATGCACCTAGTCTAGCCATTTCTTACTGTAGCATTATATTTTGTATTGGGCACCTTTGATAAACTAACCTTAAGTGGTATTTCATGCCTAGACTGACATTTTGATTCAGACAGTCGAGCCATTTCTTATTGTGGTATGCCATTTTGTATTGGGCATCTTTGATAAAGCAAGCATAATAAGTGCTATTATGTAGCTAGACTGGCATTTTCGGGCAGCCAGTCTAGCCACTTCTTACTGTGGCATGATATTTTGTATTGTGCATCTTTGATTAAGCAGGGTCGCGTTGAAAAGTAAAATGTTAATTGCCTCCTTTACTGAAGTGATACACGGTAAAGATATGACGGTTTTTACCCTCAATCTCTACTTCCATCCAGCGTGGGTGGAAATAGATTTGGTCTTAAACGAAATAGAGAACATGTTAATGACATGGTTACATTCATATTCGGAGGATGCCGGCCTGATCATACTAGGTGGTGATTTCAATTGCCTTTGTCCAATCATGCAGCCCTCTTTGAATAATTGTTCGGACGCGAGGGGTGTGAGTGGGGTAGTTGAAACAGACCTAGAGTGTAAAAACAGTACATTTGGGTTCACATGGGCACGCTCCTTAGCAAGAGGCAGGTTTTGGCAGTTAAATTCATGGACATCCCATGGGTCGAACCCTACACTGACGTGGCATGGCTTTTTTTGCACAATCAACCATAGACTACATCTATGTAGCAAGCATTAAAGGTATACATATTACATTATTTGAGGTGATATCGACTGGATGACCATGATATGCTGGATTGTTCCTTATCATTTTTGAAAAGGGTAAAGCAATAGAGGAAACCAAGTGAACAAATCTTGTTGTAACTGTTTTGATGAACAGAGTGCTCCAATTTAGTAGAAACATTAGAAACATTTGGAAGGTGAACAATTGCATAGAGAGATGGTGGTGTAATCTGTGTGAAAATGAGAAAGAGCTGTGTACTGCGCCAGATGAGTTTGCACAAACCCTAATGCTGATGAAGCAGTATAGTGCAACCAGTTGGCGGGAGCAAGAGGTCTTTGTTATGGACGACCCACAGTTTGACAAGGCTATTGGCCTAAAGAACGACCAATGCGATCTAATAAAAGCAAATATGACAGAGCTGAATGCCGAGGAGCAGGCCGTCAGGTGTTGTAGACAAAAGTATAAAAGATGGGTGAAAGATCACAAGCTGCAGATTTATATGAAGACCTGTTTAGGAATTTGATTAGAGAAGATGCCAGATGGATTTGGTGGCAATTTAATAAGATGCAAATAGATTGCCAGGCCTTGTGCGTTTCTGAGGGTGCATGGGTTGATTATTTCACAGTGAAATATTAAGGAGGAGGCAAATGGTTTGTTAGGAAAATCAAAAGCTGTTCGGCCATCTGAGAAACCCTGCACCTACGAATTTGATAAAGATGATATTGTGACAATAATAAAGGGGCTAAAGTATTTGAGAGCTTGTGGTCCCGATGGTATGGCAAATCAGCTCCTAAAAAGTGGAAAGGAACTATGGGCAGACATCCTTTTTAAATTGTTGAAGAAGATAATCGCAACAGGCAAATGTTCTGAGTCGTGGAAGGTGTATTTTGGCTCTAATTTAAAAAAAGGCCTGACTCTGTGATTAGTTATTGGCCCATTTTGTTATTGGATGTATCCTCCCAAATGTTGTCGGCCTTTGGTAGTAAAGGATTTTAAAAAACTGGGCAGGTATATCCCTCTGGCTAAAATAGCAAGACAAGGATGCATATTAGCTCACGATTTATTTCATCTTTATGTGGCGGATTTGTGGGAAGTGAATAACAGCTGGGGGTGGGGGGACTATCCACCTATATGTATAGTTTTAACAACAAACTGCATCGCCTACGCAGATGACTTGATCCTATTAGATTTTACCCTGGCAGTGTTACAGAGATCTTTGAATGGGATGGCAACTTATCTAAATATTAATAAACTAGAGATAATTCTGCCAAAATCCTTTGTAGTAACAATAAGTAATAAAAAACGAAGGAAACGCTGTGGTGGTCAGTTAACAAAACACGAGTGGCATAAGTTAATACCTTAAGTCCCTGGGCTTTGCGTTTTCCGTTATTGACATACTGAATGTGCAAAAAGAGACATGGAGATCAAGGTGCTATTGTGCATGACCTTAGTGACCTTAATAAAGGTCATAAAATGTAGGATATGTGCATTTTCTTTGATTCTCCCCCTCCCTAATAGAGTTCTATCGCTTGAAAGTGACCGCTATGGTGTTGCACTGTGCAAAATTCATGAATTTCACCAGTAGGAAATACTTGGATATCCTGGAGGGTAGGGTCTTGAAAGAGGTGTTGAGCCTGCCTAGATTCATGCCCACAAGTCTAATATACCTAGAATTGGGTCTTCAGTCGTGGTGGGCACACTATCTGAAGCAATCCCTATTTGCATATACTAAGGTGGCTAACATGGGTAGACCCAGTTTGGGGGCACATTGAAGTGAAATTATGGATGGTGGGGTAATTATAAGAAGCCCTGTATCCATTTTATGGAAGGGTCATGTATATTGAGTGCAGCCTCCCAATTGGTCATGAAAAGTAAAATGAAATGATGGAACGTAATTAAAGATTTGTAAGACCTTGACAGAATTATTATGTATTGTAATAATGCTCTTTATTATACTCCGATGAAGAATATTAGACTTTATCGTAGAAAGTTCCCTGCACAGACCTTCTCCAGGTGGTACTTTACATTTTGATGAAATTGCCTACCAACTTTGGAAAGGATAGGTCTGAGTTTGGGTATTGCAAAGGAATTATGGAATTGCCGATTGTGCAAAACAGAGGATGTTGACACTTTGAAGCATGTGGTCATGAAATGTCCTTCGACTGCTTCGGATCGAACATCATTTCTTGGGTCTTTTGTACATTCCCCTTCTGCAGTTGTTTTTATAGACTTTTGGAACAGACTAATGCCAACTTCATTTAGCATTAGTGATATATTTTATAAAGGTTTCTTAATTATTTACAGCAATGATTACTGGTGGTGAGGAGATGGTTTTGAGTTTAGCTATGTTTGGGTTTTAGTAAATTTTTAGATGTCTGGATTTTAGTGAAATTTTAAAATGACAATGCATTTTATATTTTGTATCAAATATATGAAATTAAGTTTGTTTATACATTTGTGTATAGGTATTTTTTGTACCAAAAGCAGAAATGCAAAAGGATAAAGTAATCGTGGCTAGACTGGCATCCCAGTTTGGACATGTTTTTATACTGTAGCATGGCATTTTTAATAGTAAAGCCAACTGGAGTATGTTCTTAGGTGGGAATACGGCCATGTTTTGGCAGAACAAGCGTGGACATGTTTTCTTATAGTATCATTACTGGCATTATGTGCAAAGAAAATCTGAATATGTGCTTATATTTGAATCCTGGCATATATTGGTCTAGCCAGAATGTAAATGTATGGGTGCTTCAGCGTGAACATGTTTTTTAACAGCGTATATTGTGGGCAAAAGCATCATAAAAATGTACCCCAACACCTCTTGATTGGTTCAGGCTCACTCACTACACTCCATCACACTAGCATTTTTGGGGAGGAAATATTTATGCCGCTCCAATTAAATATACTACTTACATTACTTTATTATTGTCTAAATAAAGCCCATGAATGATTAAATTCACCAGCCCCCATGGATGTATAGCCAGAAACAGAAAGCTGTAAACCATTCTATGGGGGCAAAGTGCCTTTCCTGGACCTGGACACTAGGGTCCAGCTTAAGTTGGATGGTGGGGGGACCATTACTGTCCCGATTGTTACCCGCCGTGGGGTTAAGCAAAGGTGTATGTTGGCCTTTCTGCTTTTCAATTTGTACCTTTCCGGTTTGGTGGATGTCTTGAGGACTGTGTCAAATTGTCCTCTGCGTACTGGCCAGACTCACATTATTTCATTATCCTGTGCCGACAACATTGTGATCTTGGACCACACTTGCAGAGGGCTTTCTCAATCCTTGGAAATGTTAGCAAGTACGCTTTTGATAACGAGCGAAGCATTAACCTAGGCAAAACAAAGGCGATGCACATTTTAGTGGGAAGAGGATTGCCCGCCCACTTGTTTTTTTCTCTAGGGTCATAAGTTATAGTGCACGGGCAGTCATACCTATCTGAGAGTTACGATAGATACTGGGAGCAGCTATCCATCCTTGATAGTGGAGAGGCAAAGTAAGGCAACCACATTGACTGCTTTGACTAATTTGCGAGGCTGTCAGCTGGATATTCACTCAATAGTATAATCAGTCTGTATAAGCAGTGCTATTGCCCAGCGATACTTTATGGCCTAGAAGACATTACCATCAACAATTGGAAGTTGCTTAGCATCTTGGAAGGTAAATTCTGCCGCAGAATTCTGGCACTACCGCCTTGCGTACCTATTGCCATTTTGTGCCTGGAATTAGGGTTATCCTTTTTGAAGGGGCAGGTGCTAACGAAAAGGAGTCTTTGTACATCAAAGCTATTAAAGAGCCCCTATGCCCGATGCTGAAACTTATGGGGATGCTTATTGAAGCGAATGTATGTAATGAGAATAGATTTTTCTCTTTAAATACAGGGAGCCTTAAACTGTTTGAAATGGTTGGCTGATCCCCCTCTCAGAACTCAGACTTGGCGATGATGGTTGGTGTTTGGAAGAAGAAATGTACGACATGGGACTGGAATTTGAATTATTCTCACCTAAGAAGGTTGAAGAATAATATTGATACTATGGAACTGAAGCAAAAATTCCTGTCCCTTCAAAAGTATATTTTCTTATCTGCCCCAGTGCTAAGTAGCGTCATTTCGTATTGCTCTTCTGTCCTAGAAAGCTGCCTTTTCTCAGTATTGTTGCCTCAAGATTCGGTGTTCCGATAAATGGGATATATTGTTTGAAATGTAAATTGAGGCACATTCTTGAAACTCCCAAGCATGTCATGACAGAATGTCCTAAGATGACATTGACGTATATGGTAATTTTGGGCACGGTTACAAATCGATAAAAAGCAATTATTTTTAGTCTCATTGTTTGAACTCAAATAGTGGAGCTCTACACCTTGCGCTATATAGAGTATGGATGAAAGTTAATTTGAAGCTGGGAATGATTACTGCCGACTTGTGAGTTTCTTAATATTTTGTACATATTCTAATGTATTGTCTCTGTGTTCAATTTAATTATGTATGCCCAAATGTATATATTTGGTTTCAAAAATGTACTATTATTTAAGAATGATTTATGTAAAGTTCTATGTGAGCTGAATCACAATACATACAGAGTCCTGCAACCATTGCTAAATAACTAAGGGCAAAGTTGTCTGTCTTCCCCCTGTACTCAGCCTTTATGTGGCATTCCATCTGTTAAGCAGGCTGGCCTTGAATATCATTTGTAACTGGGGTATGAATGATATCTCTTCTGTTAAACTGACTCTTTTTGACCGGCTATTAGTTAAAGCTGAGCTGGAAGCGATGTCTGCTTGAGTCACAAGAATGCAGTCTCTTGCTCAGTGCAATGACAATGTTGAGCCTGAGTTGGCTTTTTAGAATATTTATGAACTCGATGCAAAACATGTATTTCATTAAACCTACTCTGTACATGCTTAATGTCAGTTTTCTTTAACCAGCTTGGTAAAATTAAACCAGTTTGGCCTGTTGATGTTTATTTGATGTGCCACCACCTGCCCACCCTGTTGTATGTGTGCCCCCACTCCAGTTCCCCCCCAAATACTGATTTCTAGTGATGCAACTGTATGTACTGTATATCCTCTTCAACATGGTTATATGGCACCCTCTCTACAATGCGCTGTGCCTGACGCTGCACCTTCCAATGTTGGCCGGGCGTGGCTTATAGGAGTGGCAGTGTGTGTGATCAAGAGTTGCTTGTCCCAAACAATACATCGTGAGACCCTGCAAACATGTTTTTTGGATCAGCTGGTCTTGTCTGCATGCTGTAAATAAATCTCCCTCTGGCTCTGTTTCTAAATAAATAACTTTCTGTAAATAAAGGAGTTTCTCAGTATCTAAGCAATTCGGTGAGTAAATCCCCCTTCATTCTGTAAAACAATGACCCAGACCAGTGCTCCAGATATGATTTTGAAGTGGGAGTATTTTACTCCTTACTCTTTAAAGTTGGGAGTAAACAGATTTTTTTGGGGAGTAAAAATTAAGTCCACTTCCCAATGGGAGTATTTTATAAGTGATTAAAGTAGGTTTTAACTGGGAAATGGAATTTTTTCTGTAATGTGTTTTGTTTGTTTTGCACCTAGCTATTCATAAACATTACAATATCCCTGTTTACTGCTTCTAATCAGGCAGAAATAATAGACATGTGGTACTATGTTCACTGCTGGTCCAAACATATCCATGGACCTGTGTGAGTGAAAGCAGGGGCACAAGGTCATATGTGTCTATTTCCCATTTTTTGTTGGGTGTATTTTTACTCCCTATTTGTATTTTTTGGGAGTATTTGCCCATTGTTATGGAGTAAAAGTGGCCGATACACACCTTATCTGTAGGGCTGACCCAGGCCCTTTGCTTAAGTGCACCTTTGGGATTAAAGTTCACCTGCTGTCGGCCTGTGTTTATGTGCCACCGTTAAACCGCTGGTTCCAGTGCTTTAACTAGGCTTTTGCCACCGTTTGAAGCAACAATGAAGGACAGGTGGTATGCACATCTGCCTAGGGAGGCACCAATCCTATCAGAGTCTGTGTAACTTTCAATCGCCTCCAACTGAAGGCTGTGTAACTTTCAATGTTCATTGTCCAGCAAAGGACAACCTCTTTAAAAGGTGTTATAGCTGCACTGTTTAACCTGCTTTCAGCTCTTTCGTGCGGGGCTGGGAATAAGCTAGGAGAATAAGGAAGGAATTTCTAGCTGGGGCTCATGTTTTGCAACATCCATGATAAACCTGGGGAAATCAGCCATTGGGGTTTTCAGTAGAAAACATCATTATAAACTTGGAAGGGGACGTTTATTTTGAAAGGGGTCGCACTGAGCCCCCATGTATGTTCTTCAGGCATTAGTCACCCAAGAGGAAGAGAAGGGGGAGCGGCAAATGGAACCAATAGAAGCAATGAAAGCTGCTTTGCATAAAATCACGTTGCATTTTGGGAACATAAAAAGTAGCACATGTTTTATTTGGCATATCTGTGATAATGAGTCAATCCTGTAACTCCTCTGAGCACACAATAAACTCTGGCCTGCCTGCTACTTTCATATATGATAACAGCCTACCTAACAGTAAAATAAGTCGGATGTTGGCTGCCTGCATTCAGCTTTCATGCATGTACTCCTCTGACCACAGGTTTTTAAAGGGCTGCTGAGCAGCCGCTTGACCCACGCTCAGTTAATATTGTTCTACTGGCAGGTGCTTGCGTTTGGCACTGTGGAAACCCTGGCTCAGAGGAAGTTTTTGAAAACCGATAGGGTTCGGCCGAGGAAAGCCCCAGGACTCCCTATCATGTTCATAACGCCATCATCCCTCCCCTCCACCTCTGATATTCCTTTTTTGCTCAATCGGTGGTACTGCTGCAAGGCCCAGGACCATACTAAAGGGCTTAACAATTACTTTATTAACACAGCATCTTTCTATAAACGTGAATGTGGAGAAGATTAGAACTATGATGGAATGTTTACATTCAACACTGTGAGCTCGGGTAATTAAAGTTAGTCACAAAACATTTAAAGCTAGTGTGCATGACGTCGGACAGACACAAAAGTGTGCTTTTTTAATGTGTATTCACATTTTTGTAACAAGCTGGAAGTTGGTGTCAAACAACCTTATTGTACATTTTTTTTTTTTTGTCTAAGTGCTGAATATATGTGGCGTAAAAGGAGAGATTTCCTAGCCTTGCATTACTTTGAATTCTGGGACGTACCTTCCACTCAGGAAGCCCTCGGTGAAAGGGCGAGTACTGTGCTGTTTTGCTGTGGAAGTTATTGTGGAATACCTTCCTGTGTCCCGCTTTCGCTGCGGAGTGTCAACGTGGGAAAACAACTTTTTGGAGGTGCGTGTGCCTTTAAGTCAGCAGCAGGATCAGCTGACTTTAAAAGAGCCGCCTCCACACCCTTGCAGCGTAAGCCCTCGGTGAAATGGCGAGTACTGTGCTGTTTTGCTGTTCTGCGTGGTTCTGCGGTTGGAGACTCTGTCGGATTGCACGAATTAAACATCACGCCTGCTGCTGCCTTGATGTACGCCGAGTCCCTGATACAATCTATCCCAGTAACACCGACTCTGATGCATCTCGCTAAGACACGCGCACAAACCAAGAAATGGACTTCAATGGATGCACACCCTGGCTCCGAGAAGACGGCTGTAGCTCTCTGTGGGGAGCGGAACTTAACAACTGTAAGTACTCTAAGCACACAAGTCATCGATGGGACAGGCGATGCCATCCGCCCAATGGTCGAGGTCAACAATGTTGACACAAACGTTGAACCCGTTTATGATGCCCCAATACATATGGCCTTTGAACAGTGTCCACCATACAACTTAACTAATAGCACTGACCCTACATACATCAACCCCGAGACCATGGTCGACAGTGATGGAGGGGACTGTGTCATTATGAACCCACTACCTTCTTGCAGTATGCCCACTGATGCTGTAGCTTTACTCAACCACGACGGCTTTCTTGGCAATGATGTACCGGTTACACCAACAACAAATACATCAAACACTTCTTGTGCCGAACTTCCTCAAAGACACGATCTGAGTAGAAAGGTACTAATGCTTTCTGCAGTACCTAACTCGGAAGCTCGCACTGAGGTAGTTATAACACAGGGACCTGGGAACCGTAGACCTTCATTAGACATCGCTAATAAGCGAATTACCGATTTAGCACTGATGACTAAACTCCAACAAAACCGACATGTTAAAATAGTGAATCAAGGTCACAAGACGTTCAAAAATGATCGGTTAGAACAAGTGATCAATGAAGCGACACAAAGCGGCTCTCAAAGTGTCACACGTAGAGCAACCGTTGGAGCTAAACGCAGTTGGACTAACACAGACAGTTTATCACCACTGCGTTGCCCTCAGGTAAAAAAGTCAAAAGTTACCTCCACTGCAGAATTCCACATGGATCAAACGAGTCACAAATCTTCCTCAGCTGAATACGTTGAATGTTTTAAAACCGCTAGACACCAACACTTACAAAATACTTCTGTCTCAGAAACTTCTTCGTCTGACTCCTCGATCATGGAGCGTCCTTACCCTAAAATCAGATCTTGCAGACGCTCAAACTCCTCAAAACAAGTGCGTATGCCTAATAAAGAAGAGGTCCCTCGAAATGTACCTGTCTCTAAAGACCTACAGGCTGTTATCATAGCATCTATGGGAATTTCTATTGCGCCTTTTTTGAAACTCTACGAGCAGATGAATGAAAACATAAAAGATCTTGCAACCTTAACTGCGCTTCTCAACACAAAAATAATTTAACTAGAAAGGAAAGAAACGAAATATCAAACTAACCTAACCTCTACAAATGACAAAATTGACTGTATTCTAAACTCTGTCTGTAGCTTTACTGCACACAATCATGAAGACAAAAAATTGCTGGCAGAAGTAGCACGGGAAGCCTTAAAACTTTTCAAAGAGCACCCTGGGAAGTCGGTGTGTAACACAAACTTGGAAGCAACTGACTCAGTTAAGGCGCATAGCGACACAGACAGTGCGCTTGATGTAACGGTCACAACACAGCAAGTAAATCGAAATTTGACGAGCTATACTTCGGCCACCCAAAAACAAAATATAACGACTAGTTGGATAAGAACGCAGACAAGACTGGTGGTCCACACTCACAGAAGGAGTGCGTTCTCCCTGTGTATAACGTGTGCGATAAAGACTCTTCCTCACAAATGTTAGCCACATTTGATGAGATGGTTGAAATTAGTAGCCAGCCATGCAATTCTGAAATCGCTGACCCTCAACCGGCATCATCTTCAAGAAGTAAACCTGTCCCAAAGCAAAAAGGTGCAAATGATGATATAACACCGACAAGACGGAGTGTTGTGCCGACCTCCGCTAGTGTGGAGGTATACGACATCTTTAAAAAAACGGCTGTCAAAGGCAGAATCTACACTCTCTGTTGGGAAGTCTGCCAACTGCGAGAAAAAATCTAAAAATTTACCGTCCAATAAAATGAGACGTGGAAATGGTTCCAGAAAATTTCTGCGAAACCTGAAAACAGTGAACCTAATAGTCGCTGGTACGAGATGCAATTCCTCCGACCTTGCTAACTCAAAAACCCTCCAAAGAATTGGAAACACTAATGACAAAACCTGTTCTCCCGAAAGTACTTCAGATGATGACCTGGATTTGGTAAATCTATCTATATATGACGATGATGAAGTAAATCAAGTAGACGAGTTTCTAGATCTTGCAAACGAGAGCTTACCTTCACAACATGTAGGAGTGGAAGCCTCTTATCCAAGCTGTAACATCGAGAAGGCTCAGTCCGACGTCTTACTTGATACTCAAAAATCATCAAAGACACGACGCACATGTACTATCGTCAGTGCTGTTGACACGATCTCTGAACTGAATAACGATCCAGATACACCATTTGTAACAATGGCTGAAAGACGACTCAAACTGGCGGCCACAAGCTCCAAGGATCTCGAACCTGTAACATGCCAACCAATGGACTCTCACATGTCCATAAAAAAGGTTGCTCCCACGATTACTGAAGCGAACGGTAAACCAGACTCGCCTTTCGAAACACTGGCTGAAACGCGGCTCAAGCTGGTGTCGAAGAGTCTGAAGGACCTTGACTGTGATAGCAGTCATGTGGAAGTCTCCGATAAACCCACAGAAATTGGAAAAAGCGGTTCGACTATCTCAAGACGCTCGAACCAATTTGTATACAAACAGCTGAAAGATGAAACTAAACCAAGTTCTAAAAACACGATGCCTAAATTAAAAATAATAAAAAAGGAATCCTCTTTTGAAAAATTAATTCTGGAAAGACTTTACTCTTGTGATAACTTGATTCTAAATCGACAATATCTATCCAAACTATTTTATTTGATACCGAGTCTGCGAACACTCAATTCCGACGACGTGAAAATAGTGGAGTTTCACTGTGAAGAAAGAAATGATATGGTGACTCTGCACCTTGCTTCCAAAATTATTCGCGAGATACTGCTGGACGCGGTACCTGCACTTTTGTCCCTAGGTTTCGATTTATATCCACAGAGCCTAGTTGACAAAATTCCTGAGCCTTTTTCAAACGCACATGATAAAAGCCAGTAAAATCCAAAGAAAAGAATAACTTCGAGTATAAAATCCAAAGAATATAAAGACACGAAACCCGGGATATCAACTCGAAACGAGACCAAACCAAAGGACACAGAAACAACTCAGTTCTACTTAAATGACCAAATCCAAATAACCGTAGAAGGTCTTAACAAAAACATTGGGCCAACTCAAAAGAATGACACAGAAAACGGAAATTGGGCATGGTTAGCTGCAAACATAAACAATAAAAACCATGATTAATGCTTAAATCGGAGTTCACCACAGTGTCTTAATTTCGGATCGTGGAACACACGGGGTTTTGTTCACCTATTCAATTCCCCTTGGATGAACAACTTAGATCTGATTTGTCTACAAGAAACCTGGCTGACAACCTGCCCGTTGTCGCCTGCCTTTGAGATAGTGGTAAATCCAGCGATTAAATCACCCAAAGGTAGGCCTATGTCTGGCCTTTTGATAGCGGTCAAAAAAGATCGCGGACTCAGAATTATCGAGACAGAAAATGTTTCATCATATATACAAATTGCTAAAGTGAGTTTTACCTCCCTCGACAAATCAGAGTCCATGTACATAATTAATCTCTATTGGAATCACACTATAACTGACGCTGTTAAGTTTATAGACCAGGTGACCGCTACACTGGACAACCTAATGGAAAACTCAAGCAGACCATTGATTCTTCTTTGCGGTGATCTTAACATGGACTGCTTGAATTTGAATACTGCGTCAAAAATAAACTCCTTGAATCACAAGGTCAATGGAAAAACGGGACAGCTCTGGATGAACGAAATGAATTCGAGAAACCTTATACCTTTGAATGGGAATACACCGGGTGATATCCCGGCACAGCCCGCATGGAGACGTGAAAATCAATCTTCAACTATAGACTATCTCTTCGTGTCTGAAGACCTTGCAGCCAAAGTACATCGGCTCGAGATTACCAAAATGAAACATAGTGATCACGACATGCTAAAGATGTCGTTCAATGCCTATAGACAGACATCCCAACAATTATGGCTCCACGACAACACGTACCGATCCGGAAGAATTCGTCTTAACTTTAAAACCAAACATATAAACTCGGTAACATCTGCGTTGGAGGACACTCCACGTGAGATTGAATATCAACACCTGTTGATTCAATTTGTGGAATGCAAACAAGGCCTTAAACAACAAAAAACACAGCATAAACATAAGTTTGATCTACAAGTATTGCAACAAAAACGAACTCTACTTAAAGAAATAAGGATGATACCTAGAAGTAACAAAGAATTATACGACGTAGCTAAAAAACGTATAACGCAAAAATACAGAAACTGGAGAAATAACCATTATGCTACAATCTTGCAGAACGACTCCGAAGAGATGATGCGCAATCTCAAAAATAAAAACTCAGCTGAATTTTGGCGTGTAATAAACAATCTTGCCGCCCCACAAATAGCATTACAAGTATCTCCAATTCACCAAGAAACTTGGTTAAAACATTATACGAACCTGTTTAACACATTGGAAGTGGAAAACAAAAGTACAACCGAGCACAAACTCCTGTGGACACTGGAGTTCGACATAAACGACATTACAAACTCAATTAAGAACTCCAACGCATCAAGAGCTCCAGGGCCGGATGGCCTCACGAACTACACAATGAAACAAAACCCGAAAGAATGGGCAAAGCTCTGTCTACTCCTCTTCGAAAGAATAAAAACAAAACGAGCTACCCCAAGATCTTGGAAAAATGCCATAATTGTGCCGATTTTCAAAAAGGGGAACAGACTGGACCCGAGAGACTATCGTCCTATCGCCTTGTTAGATGTAATAGGAGAAATCTATGCAACTCAACTACAACAAACCTTAAAATCGTGGGCACTTAAAAATCACCGTAATGACCCACGACAAGCGGGTTTTGTTAAAGGCGTAGGTTGCGGTCTGAACACCCTTCTGCTGAGTCTCTTAAAAATGGAGTCAATACGAACTAACACTGCCATCTACGTCGCATCTATTGACTTTTCACACGCTTTCGATAGTGTTGACCGCCACATTCTGTGGGAGAAACTCAAAGCTTGGAAGTGTCCAGTGGATCTTATAGACGCAATAAAAGAGCTCCATTCTAATACCACTGTGCAAGTCAGACTCAACCAAGGAGGATCCTTATCTCCTTTGATTCCAACTTATAAAGGAGTGAAACAAGGATGCCCCTTGGCTGCAATTGTGTTCAACCTCTTTATCTCCGACATAGGGGACGCATTAAACGAGGCAACAGCATTTCCACCTAAAATTCATGGCTCGCAGTTGGGTTACTTGTTATACGCTGATGACCTATTACTCTTGGATGTCACACCGGTCGGCCTACAACGAAAACTAGACGCCTTAGAAAGATATGTAACGAGAAACAAGCTTTGTTTAAATAAGAAGAAATGCGAAATCTTGATACTGCGCAACTTGTCAGCCTATAAAAAGAGATCAACCCAATATGTGTGGTACCTGGAAAAAATACCGCTCCGGATCTCTACTTACATAAAATACTTGGGATCCATAATAAGTGCACACATAAATGACAATCCTTGGGTTGAGGCCACCAAAAGGAAATGTCAACAACTGGCTTGCCAGGCCGCGATCATAAACAAAAAATTCAGGAAATTTTCTATAAAACCAGTGATCAATTTTTACAGACAAAAAGCAATACCGACCCTGATCTATGGTGCTGAAAATATGTTCGGCTGCTCACACGAGTTATGGAACACACTTGAAAACAACTTTTGGACCAGAGCGTTACACATCTCTAAAGGATGTCCGACTAGCAACATAAGATTTGAACTGGGACTGACTTCCATACAAGCGAGAGTATGTTGGAATGCTTTAACTTTATACAGGAAGTCACAGCTCTCCAATGCAGCCCCTCCATTCAAAATAATACATAAGACGGACTCAGAGCCCGAATACACAATGCTTGCTAAATGGAAACTGCAATGTTCTGAAATTTTGGACGCAAATGACATTGACATTACTACTTTACTTGAAAATCCTGACAAGGCCAAATGTAAACTATGGAGTGCGGACTGGCATCAAACCTGCATCGACAGATCTAGCTCTCGTCTCCTAAGAGAAGTACCACCAGAAGCAAAAGAGCTAGACAAACTACAACCGTATCTGATGCAATTTTCTGATCAGAACTCAAGATTACTATATCTGCACTTTCGACTTAATCTGTTCATGACAAAAGACCGTACAGGTACTTGGCTACGTAAGGAACCTGTCGATTTAAAATGTCGATTTTGTAATCATTCGATAGAGACACTAAAACACTTGACGTTGTTCTGCCCAGAATTTCGCTCTTTGCGAACAAAGTTATTCGGACCGCTCTTTGAGGCACGAAGTACCTATACGGCTGATGACTGGTGGAAAGTTATGTTTGAAGGTGCTGACCTAAAAATTATGTTTGGCTTAGTTCAATTGTTGAAGGAATTGAAAACCCGTCTAAAAGAGCCGATTCCGACAGTAAGAGGGGACGATTGACAAATCGTCTAACAACATATGTTTGGTGAAAGAAGTAGAAAGTAGTGAATCTTGTTATCTGTTTTAAAGGTTTTCCTTGTAAACCATATAAAACTAATAATAAAAAAAAAAGAAAATAAAGCTACAGGGATATTGATGTTGGATTAATTTGCTTCTACAAGGTTTTACATATTTTCAGGTTGCTCTATTTTGTAGCTTTTGTGCCTACATTTGAGTGTTCAAGTTCAGGCTTTGCTGTCAAAGCAGTTTGACAAAAATGATTACTACCCCACAGGAGTTCAGGGATGAGCAGGGCTCCTAAGGTATTTGTGAAAGCCTAGCTCTTTTATTGTGTATTAAATAAGAACACCCGAGTGGTGTTTCCAATAACCTGATTGGTCAATCTTTGGGCTATTTGAACTTGTATAGCCCGCAGATTGAATATAGTCTGGAATGTAATTGAAGCAGCGTAACTCTGCTGCCCGTTACAGCCTGGAAAACACTTGCCGCCTAGAAGGAGCCCTCTTTTTGGTTGCCCAAACGGTAAAACAAACGAAATTCTTTCTTTTCGCCTACATAACAGTGCAAACAATTAAACACAAACGTCCAACTATAAAAGTAAATAAAGTTCAAATGGTGTTCAATCCTAGCAGCAACTACCTGTTAAATGTTATTGCAACAGTATGTACGGCTTATATGAAGAAACACTATATTTGTAACTGACCTGCAGCTCGGGTTGTACCGGGTGTTATGCACCCTCGTACCTCGTTAAAATCCGTCTTCGGGGTCCATAATGCCCAGTACGCCCCTCGCTGCAGGTTTACACATCTATAATAAAATGATGCGGTTAAATTAATCTCAGAAAGGGTGGTTTGCTATGCTAAACAGACTTCCCTTTCAGAAAGCATGCCAAAAGCATAGTGTGTCCTGCTGCATCAGTGTCCCTGATCTTGAACTCCTTCAATTCAGTGGCAGAGAGCTGGTTCAAAGATCAAAGGTACCCTTTTTGACTGCTGCTGCATTTAAAACACCACCTCTGATCCAAAACTCAATTAATGATGAGGAACGTCCTGTCTGGTGGTAGGATAATCTCTAATAATAAGCCATACCTGGGTTGCTATATTGACTGCTAGTTCAGACAGTTATTAAAGACCCATTTGATTTCTATCACGCATGTCAACATTGCAAGCCCAATGTTAGCTATGGACAGACTATGTGCATTCTAGTCAGTTTGCTTGTCTCTTCTCAACCAGCAAGACAGTGGGCATGAAGAGTGTGTCTCATTTGATCCCTTGTGAGGCATGAACCTCCTTGTAACCAAGCTTCAAAGGGCTAGCCACACATCACAGTACTGCATCCCAAGGGCCTTTCAAGCTTCAGGCATAGGAAGGGGGTAGAGTTGGGACACTAAGACAAAAAAAAATGTTGGAGGAACGAGTCCTCCATCTTGTGTTTCTCTGGGCTTCTCTTCTTTCTGTCGCCTACACTTCCTGCAGAGCAAAGCACTTTGGGTATGATGCAAGAAGTCACAGTTAGTAATATGTAGTACAATTAAAGACTTTGGAAGTTGTTCAACATAAGTTCTCTAAATAGATAACAGCAAACATGTTCTTTTTTAAAGAAGCCCTTAGCCTGCAAAAACATAGAATGTCCTTTTAGAATTCAGGTGTTGGCACGTGCTCTCGAAGCAGGCCCAGTGTGTTTATATTAGCTAGGAGCAGTTGCGTGAAGTGAGTTGAAACCACAACTGAAGTTACATTTTTGCTCTGAGTCAATGGCCTGTTGTAATACTATATTAGTTGTACGTTTATAAAGATGTGTCCCTTGTCAATGGGAGGCAGAGAGAGAGTAGGAGACTCGGATGGCTGTTTGTAAACCATGCTGGGCATGCTTAAGCGGAATAAACCTGGCTCTCTGAGCTTTAAAAATCAACATTCTGTTCTGGCGTTTCATTTTGCCTTGGTTATTTTCTGAAAACAGGCAGGAATACTAAAAAGTATTTTCTCACAGCATGCTACTTGGTACTTAGACCGGGATTGAACCACTTAAAGAAGGCTTGCTTTCATCCAATGAGGAAAGTGACCTATTGCCTTCATATGATTGGGTCACCCACTCCTTACTTGATTCATCTTGGATTCTTAAGGACAGAAGAATTTGTTTCAACCTTTTTTTAAAAGCCCTCTGCCAAAGTTCCAGGCAGGTGTTCCAAAGTATAGACACGCTCTACTCCATACCCATCCCCAGGGCTCATTTGGTGTGACATCTGTTGGACCAAGACCTGCACTCTTTGACAGCTGCACCTGTACCCAGACTCCTCACTGGAGCTGAAGAACTCCTGTCAGCGCCATCTACCACCTAGCCCCTGATTTACAAGCAGTGCAAATGTAATGTTGTTTTGCAATGATATTTTGACCATCTTTCCGATTCTTCCCTTCTATCTTCTCCCTGAGCCCCTGGATAGGGACTCGCAGCACAAGGAGAAGCCAGGCAACTGGATGCCTACGTTCTACAGCTTCGAACCATTCTTGAGAACAAGTCGACCGCGTTCAATAGCCTTCAAACCGTCAGGACCCATTGTGCTGCTTTTGGCACTTAATAGAACTTCTTCGAATCGCTGTTGCTGCATTCATCAAACCAGCTCGAAAACGCATCGAAACAGCAAGGGCACAGAATCGAACCTCACCAGACCACAACTCAAACTGCTGGCAGAATCGTGTCACTCACCGACTCGCCCAGCAGTAACCATCTTATCAAACCTGCTCGACTTTTGAACGCATTGAAACGTATGAAGCTCTTCTTGGAACCGACTCGATGCCCATCTCGCCAGCACTACCTGCCGCATCTGAACATGGTTAGACCCGCAAGACGGCATCCTTAAGACTGGTTCAATGCTGTCGAACCACCTAAGAAGAGATTCGGGTACTTCTCATAGGTCCACCCCCCCATAACCGTTTGAGATGGATAAGCGACCTATTTGCACTTTTTTCTACAGACACATCCAATTGACGACGTTTCAATTTCTTCACCCCTGCTACATTACCCATTGTGCTTGGATTCACATGTTGCATATTCTGTGTTCTTTCCACAGGGGTGGGTTTTTGTTAGTGTTTTTCTAGTACAATTACATTGCATATTGTGTGCTTTTAATTAAATTATATATATTTCTATGGAAACTTGATTGGACATTCCATTATTCTGGACTATTGTACTACTGCTGGTTGGACTGCTACTGTTAACCACTTTCACAACCAGCTTAAAGAGTAGAACCTGCCATTGTTCCATATTAGCACAAAAGGCAAAGGAGGTATAGTTCTTGAACGTGTCTCTCACCTTTATGATTGGATCACAGTTGGCTTGTAGTAGTGTGAGGGATGAGTAGGCGGTTTAGACACTATCCTTTTCCTCTTGCAGATCAGTAGTCCTTTAGTCACAGCCATACACTACAACTAGAATAGCAGTGATCTCATTTATGAAGGCGAAAAAGCCACATCATGGACGGTATCCCTCCTTTAGTCTCGTGAGTTAGCATGGACTAAGGGGAGGCTTTACTGTTCAGGAGGTTGTGAGCCAGCATGGAAGCTTCCAAAACAACAATAGTAAGCAAACTACCAAAATAAAAGAAATGTACAAACAAGGTTATATAAAAATAAGACTTTATTTAAACTAAAAGGGCAAACTATTAAACCCCAACAACTCGCCTATGTAGTAAGATACACAGAGAATGCAGACTCTGGGTGAAAAGGCATCCTGGGTATTGAAGTACTGGGGGTGACGGGTATAGTGTTGTAGAAATTCACTCTGAGTTTAAGTATGTCTTTAAGGCATTCAATGATTGGGTCTTCAATGTGACTATGGACCATAGAACAAAGCTGTGGGACAGAACCACTGAGTATTCTCTTCTTTCAGTGTCACCACTGCCACAAGTCAGATTTCTGGGTGCTTTCTGGTGCATCGAGTTGGGTTCTAGTTGACAAGCTGGTTTGATGAGATTCGACAATGCAGTGCTATTTGCAAATATGGCAACCGCTTCAAGCTCGGTGAATCTTGGGACAGGCAGGATATGATCGAGTCAGCATAGTATGAAGGCTCGACCGGTCTTGCTGCAGGGAAAACAGACATTTGAGCTCCACAGTGAGCTGTTAACTGGATCCAACGTGGTGCGGTTCAATAAATGAAAACGCCTCCTGCCTTGAAGAAGCTTGGGAAAGGCAAGAAATGTTAGGGTCAGTAAAGCTTGAAGGCACTTTAGCTTGAGAGGTTGTCAATTGTAGCTTTGTTGGGTCTTTGCAGTTTCTCAAAAGTGTTTGGAGTGCTCAAAATGGTTTGAAATTGCAGGGAGCCAAAGGATGTTTATTTTGGCCCCTTTGGTGCCCTTCACCTGCTCCCCGAGGGAAGATGGGCCCGTTTTATGCCCTTCTCAAGCAAGCACGCTACCAGAACACTTGCAGGGTTGCCAATTAAGCAAACATAGTCCTGGGTACCAGTGTCCAGCAGCAGGCTTTCCTCCAGCAGGTCACTTTAAAAGTTCTCCAGAAGCGGCAAGGAAAAGCATTTCATGTCCAGGCATGGATTTAGGGCCGCAGTCACAGCTGATTATGCTGCTCCAGCTAAAGGCCCATTCCAATATAGTACCAGGAACTGCTGCCCTTTGCAAGATGGCTCCCGGAATTGGCAATGATGCATTGCTGCCTCTTGTTTTTTTAGCAGAAGTGTTGTAGCAACTATTGCAGTGCGATAGCGGAAGACGGATGTACATCTTAATGCCTAAGTGTTTGCCTTGTACTTTCTCGTGAAATCCTGCATTTTCTGAATTCTTGATTCTTCTGTCCATTGGAATCTCGTTCCTTCTCCCGTTGTTCTGCTTCCTACAGTCCTCCCATGGCCCTGTGAACTCCTGCATGCTTTGGTTTTCTGTTTGGCTGTTGCTTCAGTGTTGTTGACTTATCCTTACTGGAAATTCGTCTGGAGATGTGCCTTATTAGAACTTTTACATGGTTTATTTTCTCCCCTTGGGAGTTTTCTCTGTAGAATTTTGATCCCTGCCTTTGGGGGGTGGGGGTTACCTTGTCTGTTCTGCGATCAGACAGCATGGCTTCCTCAGAAGGAACTCCTGTGCAAGGCCTGCATTTGGCATAGTTCACCTAATCCCAACTTGACCTACTCCCACTTGACCGCATCTTTCTGACCTAATTTGGTAGGTCAGGGTAGATGGCCCCATCTCCAGTGTGTAGGTCCTCTCTTAGTGACACTGTACTCTTCCCCCCCCTCACCAATGCAGTCTGCCTCATATCAAAGGACCTCAGTAATGAGCTCTTTGGTGTAAATTTTCTAAAATGTTGCAGAGGCCCCTTCGAAGCACCAAGCTCCTACTCCACCCCTGTCCTATTCTCACGGGTAAAGTGTCCAGGTACAACACCAGATGACAAAGGACTTCAGGGCAGGTCCACTATATTTTGTGAGTGAAACTCCCAGGGCCAGATGCAAATACACAAATGGCTCTGGAGCTACAGGTCACAGTGGAAACTAAGTGGTACAACTAAATGACATTGGGGATGGGGGGGTAATTTAAACTGTAATTCCTCATGGAATTATATTGAACTATATATATATATTATATAATATAATATATATATATATATATACACACGCGCGCTTGGGTATGTCTCCGTACTCTGCTGATGCAATTTATGCAGTAGGCTGCCCTCTACTGTCCAAATGGCAAAGTGCACTTCTGTCTTCCACTTCAACAACAGCTTTCATTTTTTTTTTCCAACTTGAATTTTATTGATTTTGACATTGGAAATGCACATACAGGTGGGTATATATTATGCATTAACAGTTACATTAGGAGACTGCTCTGGTCCACCTTAACGATAATTAACAGCGTTTGCGTCTATCATTCCAATAAGTGAGAAATTTGGGGCAATTCCACCACATGTGCCAGTAGTGGGCATCCATACCACATTGTCGCCAGCATCTCGGGCTGGAGGTTTGAAACATTTTGGACAGCCTGTGTGGGTCGTACTGCCACCTGTGGAGTAATTTTATGGCATGTAGTTTATACTGGGCTGCGATCAATATTTTGGATGGTGTCTCACAAATTTTGTCCCAAGCCTGCCGGTCAAATTCTCTGCCAAAGTCTCTTTCCCATCTTGCTTTAAGGCAGAGACTCGGAGTGTCGTCTTTGGTGATTAGGGCCCTGTACATTCGCGCTATTAGGCCTTTGGAGGTGTTGGACGTGTCCAGGATCGTCTCAAAGGGCGTCAGTTCTCTTTGTGTGGTGGCCTTCCATTCTCTTCGGGATAATACGCCTTTCAACCGCAAATACAAGAAGATCGGTATGGGGTGAATTTGGAGGGCTTCCTCTAGTTCCGTGATTGAGATACATTTTCCTTTTCTCCACAGCTGACCGACTCTCTCGACCAGCGTCAAACCAGGTTTGGTATCTAGCGTGTTCTGGGATTTCTTCTCTGATCCCGGGGGACCAGAGATGGCTCAGGGGTGAAGCCACCTGGTGACCCCGGACATCGCTTTCCCTTTCTTCCAGATGTTCCACATTGTGCCCAATATCGGGTGGTCGCTCAGTCTTCTTGTGAGTTTCGGTCTGGGGACCCATAACCATTCTGCAAGAGTTACATTTGCTAGAACGTTGTTATCCAGGTGGACAACACTGAAGGTCCTTTCTGTCTCGCAAGTGTGGGATCAGGATTCTGAGTTGTGTGGCTTGGTAATAGCGTTCTATGTCTGGAATGCCCACTCCGCCCAGCTCCTTTGGCAGTATTAAGACATCATAGGGGATCCTGGGTTTCCCTCCATTCCACAGGAATTCTAGTGTGGCCTTCTTGGTTTGTCTGAAGAAGTGTTCGGTGATCGTGATGGGCAGGACCTGGAAAGGGTATAAGAACCATGGGAGGGTCACCATTTGATTGCGTTTAGGCGTCCCATCCAGGAAATTGTCAGTGGCTTCCATTTTCTAAGATCAGCCTTGAGGGCTTCAAGGAGTGGAGGAAAGTTTGCTTCATAAAGGTTGTCGAGGTGTCGTGTTAAATTGATCTCTAAGTATCTCAGTGTTGGACCGCCGATGATCAGCCCAAGGTGTTCGAGTGCTGTTTGCTTTTCGGGGAACGAGTCGTGGAGTGGAAAAAGGATGGATTTGGTTTTGTTAATTTTGAAACCCGAGAGTGCGCCGTATTTCTCGATCAGTTGGATTGCTTGTGGAATTGAGGACATTGGGTTTGATACATGGAGCATGATGGCAGGATGTCATCTGGATATAAGGCTAGCTTGTATTCTCTGCCATTTACCTGAATCCCCTCCACCACAGGATCTGCTCAGAGCGTTATGGCAAGAGGCTCCACGGACAGCGCGAAGAGTATTGCTGAAAGGGGGCAACCTTGTCTCGTACCCCTACTGAGAGGAAACCAGTGGGAGAATTGGGAGTTCACTGTCACTGATGCTCTTGGGGCTGTATAGACGGCCTTGATCCCTCGGCAGAGTGTGGGGCCTAGCCTATCTTCAACGTGGCTTCCAGGAAATGCCATTCGACTCTGTTGAACGCCTTCTCGGCATCGATTGAGAATAACGCTGGCATGTTCAATGAGTTTTGGGCCTCATGAATTAAGTGCAGGGTCTTTCGGGTGGAATCTGCACCTTGTCTGCCTAAGATGAAGCCCACTTGGTCGTTGTGGATTATTGCGGGCATGTGTGACTCCAGCCTTGCAGTGAGGATTCTCGTGTAAATTTTGGCATTGATATTTAGGAGGGAATTTGGGCAGTAGGAGGCGCACAGCTTTGGGTCCTTACCTTCCTTGGGAATAACTGTTATTAATGCTTCTGAGAAGGATTCGGGCGCCACACCGGACTGGAGGATGCTATTAAAGAGATTGACCATGAATGGAAGGAGAGCCTGTTTTGAAAGTCTTATGAAAACCTGCAGTGTAGCCGTCGTTCCCAGGGGCCTTCCCTGTTGGAAGTCTTTTGATTGCTTCATTGATTTCTTCTCCTGTGATGGGAACTTCCATGATTTGTACTATATCGGGCGGGAGAGTGGGCAAGGATATTTTGTCCATGTATTCTGTTATCTCTTCCGGGTGTGGGGCAGCGTGCGACGTGTATAATTTTTTGTAGAAGTCGGCAAAGGCTTCAGGGATACTAGGGGTCTCCCTCGTTGTGGATCGTGGGTACCCACCGCCCTTGGCGTTGGCCGCGAAGTCTTGCGGCTAATAGCTTTCATTTTAACAAACAGAATGAGCATGGTTCTACGCGGTCACCATCCCCTTCCACTATCGCAAACATTTGCAATAATTTCAAGTTGCTTCTTTCCACCCTCACTTCTCTTCGCACAGGACACGGTGGTTCCAGTGTCAATGAACAGTTAATTACCTGCTCAACGTTTCAGTCTCTCTAAAACGAGAGAAAACTGAAAGTAGGTGCTGTAATTATGCTACCACGCAATGTTATTCTATCACAGGGACTAAGCTAAAACTGAAAGTAGGTGCTGTAATTAGGCTACTACACAATGTTCTACTTCACAGGGCCTCTGCAATGGATTTGACAATTAGGCGTCTACAAAGATTCATCATAGAGGCCTGTGTAATCGATGAAACGTAGATACTATTCTTACACCGCACATAACTCTCATTCCATCTGATACAAATCTGCCTTTCAAACAAAGACCGTTGCCTCTAGGTTTGCATTTTCAATTACCATTAATAAGTCACAGGGACCTACACCCCCCACTTCCTGGAAGCGATTAGTGGTAATTCTGAGATTTAAGAAGGGGGACAAAAGTGAACCTTTGAATTACCAACCGATATTGACCTTTGAGGTATGCTAGAATGGCGTGTATGTTAGGCCAGGAATGGCTAGTCGCATTATATGTATATATAACCAAAATACCCCAACATGCCATTTAAATAACGTGTTGGTTTTGATGCCGCGATCAGCACAGCAAAGTCCAAAATGAGAAATGAGATTCAACTTCTACTAACTGAGAATAAACCCAGTCCTACATCTGAGGGTGTTTCCTCTCAAATTAAAATTGTAAAAAAGAACTATAAAAAATGGCTATCCACCCACAGGGTGTTATGCAGCACGAACTTATGGCAGCAGCTCGCCGAAAGGGCCATTTCTAGCGACTCTGTTGGTATATGGCAATTGCTCCGTCAGGCCAAACCGCGCCCATTAACCATCAACTGCATCTCTGAATTGCAATGGCAATCCCATATTGGCCAAACCTTAGGTCGTGCTGTATCTCCCACTCTTATTATCTCTATTCCAACTACTTTTTGGTTCTGTAAGGCAACGATATTGGACATTATGGCGATTATCGCTAATTTGAAGAACTCTAGAGCCGCAGGGCCTGATGGTGTGTGCAACATATTAATTAAACAACGCCCCGAGCTATGGGCTGCTGCTTTGCACAAACTATTCACCCACATAGGAATAACGGGAGTACTACCACCATCTTGGCAAACTAGCCATATATTAACTGTCCACAAAAAAGGAGCATGGGATTGTGCCAGTAATTTTAGAATGCTTGCAATGCTCGATACGTCATCGAAGATATTCGCAAAAGTCCTACTACAAGAATTGAATGCGTGGATTACTGAGAAACAAATACTACCCCCAAATCAGCAGCTAATCAATCTCTCAACCAAAACCAATAGTGGGATCTGTTGTAATGAATGCATATTGCGTAGCCAAACTCTGAGATACATTAATGCCTACCCTAGCCCACGAATAGTGAGACAATATCTTCTATTGAAGTTTAATATATCTGAGGCACTCGAAATTAAAGGCGCATATATGCGTATCCCAAGAGAATGCCACTATTGTCGTTTGTGCGGTATAAATGTAATTGAGACACTACACCATCTTTTGAGTGTACGTGAAAGTCTACATGCGCTTCGGCATAGACACATGAAATCCTACAACAACAATTCTAACCCCGATGAAATTGAGAGTTTTTGGTCACTGTTTGAGTGGCAATGATATAAATCTAATTTATTTTATGGTATTATTTTATACCAAAATTGTACAGATTTTACATTGTATAGTTTGACAATGTGAGGATATTGTAATACACGACTATGTTCCACCGTAGAACCAATGAACTATGTAACTTGGTAATGAAATTGCTATTCAGGTGTACTAATATTAGGGCGTTTTATTGATTTGTTTTTAATAATAAAATTGTAAACATTTGTTCTTAGAAATAATATTGTAATGTGAATGAAATGATATATAAAACATTTGTTTTGTTATATGTATATCAATAAAAAACTGAAAATACCCCATGGCTTTAGGAATTACTATGAAGCAAGTAGACTGTTTCAGGCACCAGTTAAGCCGTTCCCTTTACCTATCCATCCAGTTGTAGAAGGAGAAATTGGCCAACAGAACTCTGCTTGGTTTGGTGTTCCCCACAGCGTCACTAAGCCCAGTACAAGGGGAAACTCCACAGAAACCATTACTAATACTGTGTCTGCACATATGTAGACACATGATGCTCTGCGGCTGTCATGTGGCCAAATCACATTGCAGCTGCTGGTGTGTCTGAAGACCAGGCCCAGCCAAGTGCATGTGTTGACTATAATTTTCAGCATGATGCATTGGAAAGTGACGTCAGTTTAACAGAGCCCACTTTTTGGTAGAGAAAGCTACTGTCCTTTTGCATAGTAAAAAATAAAAACCTCAGGATTGCGCACCTTTGCAGGTGTCATTCTGTCGTAACCAACGTGTGTGATCTTGGACAAATAAGTGCATCTCTCTGTACCTTATCTGCAAAAATATTGTGTGCCTAGAAGTGATTCCGTTCATGCTGTTTGATAAGCCTCACTGAAGTGTAGAGTTGATATGGTGATCCTTTGCTGGTGGCCCCTGAGACTGTCGCCTAGAATGATATTCTTTTAGCACCAGCCCGGCCCCTGCCTCACTGCTATATAACTTGCTTTGACTGGAGAATCTATGTTATCACCAGCCAGTCCATGCACCAGAGAGTCTAGTTTAGAAGACTGATGGGGGCACACCAAGCCGCCATTCTGTGGGTGGAATGGGCCAGAACTGTCTCACATGGCAAGAGTGAACCTCTTTGCTGAACACTGTTATGCTATGTTACTGGTCCTTTTATATAGCAACACCTCTGCCATTTTCATAGTGTTTAGGCTCTGCAAGCACGGGAGATGTGTGATTTTGTCTAACGCAGGAGTAGAGAGAACTGGGCAAGTGTGTTTTGTAACAATTTTCATTTGTGAAGCTCTGGGTATGTAGGGTCTGCATTGAGTGTACATTTTGAGGTTTTACAAGTTGTCTGGATCAGTGGTTAAAGTGCGCTTCCCTGTGGTAATGAAAAGTGTTTGAGAAGTCTGTTTCTGGTCTTGGTGCAGTGGTTAAGGGAATCTAGTGTGTACATGCCTTAGTGTTGTGTAGGTTTCATTGAGAAGTTGTTGAGGTGTGTTGCCGTTTACTGTAGTAGGTAGAGTGATTTTCGTGTTTGGCATACTTTGCCCAGCAAGCCACACAATCGCTGTGGGCAACGTTTACCCTTTCCATGCCAAACATTCCTTCTCCAGATTATATGCCTTGTTATGATACACGGTGTGATGTTGGGCTATGTTCAGTTTTGCAGTAAATTACCCTGAGTCGCCCTTCGGCTTGCCAGCAGACAGCATCCACTCCCACTGTAGTGCCTCTCAGGCTTGCATGGGATTGGAGTACAATGCAACAGTCCGTGCACCATGAAATAGCCACTGAAAAAGCCATTCACATTGCAGCCACGCCATTAAAATGGTAGCTGGTATCAATGGCAATGCCAATAGTTTAGGCTTTTACTGATGTTGCATTTATAGGCACCTGGGTGCAAGGAGGGGAGTGCAAAGTTTCAAAGGAGGATGTGATTAGGGGTTCAGAATGAGAAGAGGAATAGAGCAAGGGAGGAAGCCATTGATGGAGAGTGCCATTGATGGAGAGTGCCATTGATGATGAGCATGAGGAAATATGAGAGTGAATGGGGCAGAGTGAGACGATAAGAAATAGTGTGTGAGAGGGGGTAATGTGGGTGGAGGAATAATGGGTGTAGGGTGGGTGGAGCCAGAGAGAGGGGATACAGTGCATGGTGGGGCTAAAGAGAGAAGGGGTAGGGTTTAGTAGAGAAAGAGGGGTAGGATGGGTGGGGGGTACAAAGAAAGGGTAGGTTTAGAGAGAGCTGTAAGGAGGGTGGTTGGTGTAGAGGGAGTAGTGGTTGGGGGCAGTAAACCGGGCAGTGCATAGCGTGGGTGGGACATTGTAGAGAGAGAGGGAGTAGGGTGGGTGTGCAGGGGTAGATGGAGCGGAGTATGACTGTAGAGCAGAGGTCTTCAAACTGGGGCACGCGGCCGCATCCCAGGGGGAGCGCGAGAGCCCAGCATGATATGTAAGGGAAAAAAAGAGACTTTTTTTTTTTAACTTTTTTTTTTTTAGATTGGAGTAAATGGGCAGGGGCAGCTCACATGGTCAGACTGGACCATAAAAAAAACGGCCTTAGGCACCAATGAAAAAGTGGCCAGCATTTGCAAATGGATATTCAGTCCTTTAGTCACAGACTGTTTGAATCGTACCCAAGGGGGTGTTTTTTGTTCAAATGTAAACAAATTGTGATATTTAAAGAATATTCAGCAACAATGGTCAAAACTACTAGCTGCATAGTGAAGTAACTCCTGAAACTGGCCCACATTGGCCAAAAAAGTGGCCCATTTTGACTGGCTTACATTAGTATTTTGCATTTTTGGTACGGTTATCGCCCTATTGCCCTATAGGCCAGTCCAAGCCTGGCGGCTCATCCATCATAGAGGAGCCAGCCCAGTGAAACACTCAGCATTCCCTTAGCTGTTTTTTCCAGCTGAAGGAGTGCTCCTGGGCTGGCTGAACTGTCAAAGGGAGACACTGTTTGCCTTTGACAGTTCAGTTCCCCAGCTTCACATCATCACTGAGCCATGCAACGCTGGGGGCGTTTTGCTTCGCCAGCCTTGCATAGCTCATTGGAAATGCTGGCTGGGGCACATATGGGCAGAGCAACGTAGAGCGGGGTATTTTAGCAACCACACGCAGGTCCCTGCCGAAGGTTTGTTTATGGTTTGTTTGTTTATTTGATATTGCACAACCAAGCCCTTGGGCAGCTGGGCGCAGCAGTACAAGAAATCTTGAAGCTTAATTACAGTGCTTATCGGGCTATAGTACATACATGTGAATACAGAGGTGGATTATAGTACAGGATACATTACATTTGTAGTTGTAGCAGTGAATAGGGAGTAGGGTATATCATATAATATAGGGTCTTAGACAGTAGTTCTAGGTAGTGGAGAGATTAAGAATCGTTAGAGTGGAGCCATTTGAGAGCATTGACTCTGAATCTCGCATAGGGTGAAGGGCGTCTGAGGTTAGTAGGGAGTGTGTTCCATGCTTGGGCTGCTTTAACTGGGAAGCTATTTCCTTATTTTTGGTGATTTCTTTTTTATTTAAATATGGGTATGGATGCGTGTATGCTTGTGTTATGGGACTGTGGTGGGAGCAGGATGGGCACGAGCACTAGGATAATGTTGGGAGCAGGTTGGGGAGAGCCCAGGGTCTGTACTGGGAGTAGGGTGCCGTGACTGCGCTCAAAAGTTTATAGCCATTTCTACATACTGTCCATCTGGCACATTTTGGGGGCCCAGCCTGCCCATTTTGCTCAGGGGTGGCCCAGGCCAAAAAAGTTTGAAGACCACTGCTGTAGAGAAAGCTGTGGGTATGGTAGAACGAATGGGGGTAGGGTGGGTGGGGGTAATGATACTCTTGATTTCCAGTCTCCTTGGTGTCAAAGCAAGGTATTGTGATCCTAAATGGATGCAGTGGCGTGAGGGGAGGATAGCACGTCACTGTGTTTTAGTCACAAGTGCTTCATGCAGCAGGGAGTTAGCCTTTTTGGTAAGGGAAATGCAAAGCAGCTTGAATCTGTCTCGTACCAATCACAACACTGCTGCCCTGCACTATTTTCTAACTTTTAATTCGAAATGATTAAACCCCAGTAAATCTGCATGAAAACACATATTGGCCCAAAATTCAGCATAGGTTTCCACAAGTTACTTATGTTTTTAAAAGAAAATGTGTTCTACTAGTGGACCCTTCATCAATATTCAAGTTGTAGTGAAACCGGAATGCGCCTCCAACATTCCAAAACCAGAGGCAAGGAGAACCTGCTATTTTAAGTCGTGGTTGTATACTATTCACAAGATGAGAACCATTATTTATCAGTAAAACGATGATTTCAAATTAAGTACATTAACATTCTAACCCTACCTTTTTCACAACCCTTGGTTCAAAGAGAAACAGTGCCCATGTTCAAAGCAGGCAAAGCTGACCGCAACCGCCAAAGCTGTATAACGAGCATCTTTCTGCCATGTTAGTGACAATCACACTATGTGCCTGATGCAACGCTTAAACCCCAGTCACTGTCAGTGCATCACCAGTGCCCACTTGATATGCCGCTAACGGCTTATATAAAGTTTCCCAGTCTTTTTATATAACGGCACTAAACTAAGTTTGGAATAAAGGCAGAAGGCAGTGCTTATGGTCGTCACTGGTGTCACATCATGGAAAGGTGCTTAAACGAGCCTTTGCTTTATTTCATTTTGAACAATGAAAGATTAATCTTCAAGATGAAACTTCAAAACAAGATCTTTATGTCGGGAATAGGGATCCTGTATGCCACTTCCTACATCTAGTCAATAACACAAAAGCATAAACCAAATTACGTGTTCGTCAATCTGCTTAACATCTGAAAGAAGCGCCTGGAAAAAAACACGCTTCCATTACACGAATTGTGATTTGTTTCAGCTTCATCCTTTTTTTCACCATGCACTGAACAGTCGCAATCCGTTCCTGGAACCGAGGTAACGCGATTACTGCAACACAGCGTTTCTAGTTCTGGCTGCCAGACACTTCACCGTGCACTTTAGACTATAGTGTAGATGGGAGGAGAATTCAGATGTTCATTATACAGCGAAGCTCCGGTCGGAAAACGGAAGCCAATTAAGCCAAAGGGTGGATGGTGAACAGCTCGCTGCACGTGCTCTCCCTACCCCCACCACCCCCATGCTGCCTCAGCACCCCTGCTCTCACCCTGCCACTGCTCTAGATTCTGCGTGCCCCATTCTCAGCTTCTAAGCGCTCGCTAAAGCGGTCCGCTCCACAGAACAGCCACCACCTCGTGTCTCTGATGCCTCCAGAAAGGGACAAAGCATGCTGCTCCCAGCAGGGACACGTACACAATCTTGCAGTGTTCTGACAGGAGTTTCAATTGAGATGTCAAGCAGGAAATTGTTGCCGTGCTCCTTTTGGTAAAATGAATTACTCCGTGTTCAAACAGGTGACGTATGACAGTACTCCTCATTGGGAGAAAAGATGTTAAAAAAGAAAAGTCACTATTGGATAACATCCCAGTAGTACAACGAGAATGAA
Organism: Ambystoma mexicanum; assembly: GCF_040938575.1. Taxonomy (NCBI): domain Eukaryota; kingdom Metazoa; phylum Chordata; class Amphibia; order Caudata; family Ambystomatidae; genus Ambystoma; species Ambystoma mexicanum. The sequence goes on from NC_090936.1 coordinate 982,238,736, forward strand.
AGCTTAGTGCATCAGTGATTGTATGACAAAGCATTTCTAGTAGTCATGCCAACACCCCAAACTGCTTCTTGGAGCGCCTTTCTTAGTGTAAACATTGTTTTGGGAAATTTGGTGGCTTATGCCACCAAAAAGCACCAAACCAAAAATTTGCATTTTGTCTTTAAATCTTATTTGGGCACCTTCACTGGTGCAGTATGCTTAACATTGCATCATTTTGAGTTAATCTAAATTATTTCGAAGCTTCAGTCATGGGTTCAATGGTGCAGAAGGCATATACTGATTCATTCCCCAATGCTTTAGTGCCATATTTAGAAATACAGTTTGCAAAGGAGTATATCTGCACACTGTCTCAAAATTAACACTCAAATGAAGTGAAAGTATCAATAATCATATTCCAAAGACTGTTCTGTAAAGAATCTGTGAGTTTATTCCAAGGAGTTCAGCCGACACGTGTTTCGACCACACCGGTCGTTATCAAGGAAAATCTTCTGTATGAAGGCAAAAAGGTAACCAAGATTTGAGGCTGCGCGTAATAGTCAATGTCTTGGAAGTTGTAATGATCTTTATTTTGTCGCTGCACATCAATGTGTGTCAGATATCTTAAATTGAATAATGCAATAGAAAGCCTAGAATGCTCGATTTGAAATTACATCAAAGTTAATTCCTGAGCGATGCCGCTCAAATATTCTGACTTCCTCTGATTGCGTGTGCTCAGATTAAGATTTCTGACGCACATTGATGTGTAGCAACAAAATGAAGATCATTACAACTTCCAAGACATTTGGCCTCATTACGATTGTGGCGGTAAGGCAACAACGGTGCCGGTAGTCCTACCGGCGCCGTTGTTGCCATGCTGCCACATAGGATGGTAGCAACTGTACCGTTATGAACGGTACCGCTGCTACCATCCTCCCCATTCCCATTGAGCCCTATGGGGGCTCAAATGGGAACGGGGACATACCGGCTCTTGGTCCCGCGCAGGGGGAATTACCAGGCCCGTCTAGGTCAGAATGTCCTGGTAATTCCCCTTTCGCGGGACCCGGAGCCGGACCCGAGTTTGGAGGTAGCCATGCCGGTATAAACTACATGGCTACCTCCAACCTCGTAATGAAGCCCATTGACTATTACGCGCAACCTCAAATCTTGAGGTTACCCTTTTGTCTACATACAGAAGATTTACCTTGATAACGACTGGTGTGGTTGTTCCTAGCCCAAACGGTTCCAGAGATACGGACAATTAAATAAAGGTAGTTTTTCGGATTTAAAGTAAACTCAAAATGACAGGTGACAGCTTGCAGCTTCAGAATTGACAGGTGACAGTTGTGCAGCTTTACAAATGACAGATGACACGATTTCTAGGAGGCTGTTCTACTTAGGTTAAAATAGTTTGGATTAGATTATTTTAACTAAGAGATTGGTTCTGCACAGTTCTGCTAGGTACTCACAATATAAATTTGAACTAGGCCTCGTCACGGATCTGATCAACACGTCCGGCTGCGGTTCTGTCTGCTCAGCGGGTCAATCAGGCACCGGTTCTGCTCACAGCGATCTGGGTCAGCTCTGCTCTGCTGGTCTAGCCTCTCTGGATTCAGCGGCCTCTGGTTCTGGATACTGCTCTGCTTTCCGGTCGACATCAAATGGATTCTGGATGTAACACTGCTTTCTGGGTACTGGCAAGAGTTCTTGGCAAAAGAATTCAGACAGCTCGCCCGGCTGTGGAATAGTTTGCAAATGATTTTGAGGCCTGCTGACAAATACGTTTGCTTTCAGTGGGCCTTCTTGGTTCAAAGTTCTGTAGTCTCTGTTTAGCTTGGAAGTCTAAGTGTTGGATCTCTGGATGTGAAGTCGTCGGTCAGCATGCTCCGCAGCAAATGGAATTGAATGTCCCTACCTGTCCCAGCAGTCTCTTTTTATGTGTTTTGAAAATGGGTGTGTGCCTGGGCCTAGCTAAGCCTGCCCCTCTCTACTTGTCATTGGCCCAATTCTCCCCTCTCCCATGATTGGGGGAACTGAGTTGTGAGTTAGAGTGATGAGGTAGATTTTATGGCCAGAGGGCCCTCCCCTGTCATCTTTACACACAAATGTATATTTGATCCAAATACATATTTTCCCAAATACACAGTTGTTTTTACATCGCCTACACACATCATATATCACATGAAGTAGGCACCGTTCAGACTCTGGCATTTCGAGGAGCTTGGTTAAAGAAATGGCAACTTATTTTCAATTTTAGTCGGTTATGCAACATTGGTTTTTCATTAAAAATTATACACATATACACAGCCTGTCCACACATACTCTAGTAAATTCCCATGTCTCTAGCTTAAACACAGAGTCTGTAGTATCAATAAATAGCGGGCTTTTGCCCCAGAACATCACACAAATTGGAGTTTGGGCTTGAATTGTGGGCAAAGTTTTCATTTTAAGGATCCCCAAATTTCACATTGCTGTCATCTGGTTACCAAGAGTCATCAGTGTTTCTGTAAGATATATATTTGCTTTCAATTCAAAGTACTGCAGTGTTTGAGTCCGCTCCCAAAGTTTGGGGATGACCGTGATCACATGTCTCTCCTGGCTGGCAGATCTTTGTTGACAGGAAACAGTCAAAATCACCGTATCCTATTCAAGGGAAAAGGTCTTTTGTGTGGGCTCCAGCAAGCTGAGGTCAACATACCAGGGGGCCACTTTGCATTTGGTTAGCATGACCATGTGATATCCTGGGCTTTCTGAGGTGAGAAGGTTTCCCAGCCTTTTGGCCTGTTAATCAAATCAGATTGTCTCTGGGAACAGCAGGTGGTTAGATTTCTAATTATCCCACAGTCGTTTGAAGTCCCAATTGTCACAGAAGGCTGATTAGCTTCTGAAGTAGCAGTTCTCCTGTTTAAACCGCTAGCGCTGCCTTGAGTCCAAAGCGGGTACTGCATGCATTTTTTTTTTTTGGATCAGTCTTGAATTAATGCATTTCAAACAAGAGATTTTACATGGACGTATATTATCCAGGTTCAGCACATGGCACTGGTGTGGTTCTGGAGTAAAATAATTTTTTGCCCATAATTTAGCCATATTTGACCTGAAGAAAATGAATTCCCAATAGCTATGGGTTGCTTTTGGCAATCAGCATTGCCCCTTTTGCAATGGTTTCAGGCTACTGTGTGTAGCCCAATGGTGGCTTTAGGCAGTGCCCTTCTGTGCCCACAACATAGGCAAAAATGGGTGGCAGTCTATTCTTCATGCATTTCCCTGCGCATTTTCTGGGAGGTTCTGGCCATCATGATGTTTTCAATGCCAGTAAGGCACAGTTTTTGTGGTAGGGCTCGGATGCATGGGTAAAAACATCCCACAAGCCCCCCCTTCTTGCGATGGCCATTCTGATCCTTCACAGATGGAACTCGCAAGATCTGGGATGTTCTCCTCATCTTCTTCCGGTAGATGGCACAGTTCAGCATCTTTTCCCCCATCCGGTTAGATCGATCGGTTCTCCTCGCCGGTCCTGATGGTAATATTGGGCGGTACCCCGGGCCCCTTGGGTCTCTGCTCCCGGTCCCTGGTCGTCCTCCTTGGTCAGTCTCCAGGTTTTCTTTCTCCTAGGACGACAAAGGAAAAGCGGCAATACCTATTCGTAGACATTTTTCCATCACTACTAATGGTGTGGCAGACTGTGGGATGACTTACTGAGAGGTGGATCCAATGTAAAGTTATATTCTGAAGTGACTTGAAGGTTTATAACAAGACTGGCTGAGCTGTGGATTTCAGCAGTTTAAGTAAATTTGGACTGAAAGACACTCAAAATCTAAATGTTTAAAAGAAATGAGTGACCTACTTCTGAGAGTCACATAGGTTGCAATTGTTTAAATGTCATAGTTTTAAACTTAGAATCAGCATTCTAGTTGCATATGTAAAATGGTTAGTTTTATTTGAATGCAGAAAACTGGGTAACTAAAAGTGACATTAGCTGGGGGCTGGCTTAAGGAACTGAATTCTGCCTGCCAGCTACCCCCGACAGGAGTTGAGACTTGCACAACTGCTGTGTTCCCAGGCCTACCTGCCTTTTGCTCTTCCCACCCAAAAGGGATATGACACTTCTCTGATTGAATTACCAAAGGGACTGCTAGAGACTAAACATAGGACCCAGGCAGAGGGTTTATTGAAGTGGCCATGAATGGCTTCCTCTTGAACAAAGGGCGTTCTAGGGCCCAGGCAGATGGTTTATTGCAGGGTTAATAAAAATGGCTTCCTCTTGGCAGAAACTGGGAGGGGGAGAAACTGGAGACAGAGGCTGAGCTTGAAGAAAGTGGAAAGACTGGTTTCTGTACCATGTGACCTGAAAAGACACACCCCTGTAGCCAGAATATGGTTTTAGAAAAAGATGAATAACTCATAGTACGGACTTGTCATAATTATTTAAATGATACCATAATTCTTGTGATTTTTCTGCCCACATTTTAAGAGGTTTTTAGAACCGGTGGCATGATCTGGGGGCAAACTAGCAGTTAAGAGGGTATTACTTAAAATGACTGCATGTGAAAAGTCTGATACTTCATCAATCAATGCCTGCATGCCTTGCACACATTTGGGTAAATTTGAGTAAGAATCTGATATTGGTAACTTGACCAAAAAGTGAAATATGTTGCCATTTCTCAATGCAAGCTCTCAGGAAGAGCAGATTTTGAACAGGGGATACCTCCTGTGATATGTGATGGGTGCATGTAATTTTAAACAAATGTGTACCTGTGCAAATATGTCTTTTGATCAAATATAGATTGTGTGTAAAGTTGACAGGGGTGGGTTTTCTGTATCATAAACAGACCTCATCATGATGACGCTTCATTTCATTCCCCCAATCAAGGGGACGAGGAGGAAGTGGCCAATGACAAGTGGAGAGGGGTAGGGCCTAGGAAGCTAGCCTCTCCACCCATTTTCAAAACACATAAAAGCAGACAGTCAGGACAGATAGGGACATTCAATTCCATTTGCTGCGGAGCATGCTGCCGGACCATACCACATCCAGAGATCCAGACTTCAAATCCATCAATCTCCAGAGAAAGCTGTGCAGAAAGATCCAGAAGCAGTGCTGTACCCAGAGAGAGAGCAGAGCTGACCTAGACCACTGTTAGCAGAACCAGAGAGCTGACCCAGATCACTGTGAAATGCCGAGACCAGAGTCTAAAACCTGACCAGATCCGTGGCGAGGCCCATTCTATTTCTAAATATATTGTGAGTACCGAGCAGAACTGTGCAGCACCAATCTCTTAGTTAAAATAATCTAATCCAAGCTATTTTAATCTAAGTAGAACTGCCTCCTAACTGTCACCTGTCATTTGCAAAGCTGTCACCTGTCATTTCTAGTTGCTAGCTGTCACTTGTCACTTTGAACTTTTAAAATTTCAAATCGGAAAAACGACCTTTACCATATTGCTCATATCTCCGTGACCGTTTGTGCTAGGAACTTGGTTTAACTTTCCTCCGAAAGCTTAGAATCTTGGCTTTTCAACGGACCTAGAACCGCATTCCTATTCCATACACATTTGCCGCAATCGCAAAAAACGCACTCGCGAATTTTGCCGCGATTTGCAAATTTCTCCACGTGTGAAAACAGCAGCTTCTTGCTAGAACTGTTAGAAAGTCGTTTGAAACCTACCAACCATCCCTGAATCATTGCTAGAGTGAGCCTGGACTAATATTAACTAGATACCACTCACCCTGAACCTCTAGAGGGAATTAAAAGCATTTTAGCATATTTTTTCACTTCATTGCCAGCACATATAAAAGCATTTTGGGCCTGTGTTTTAAACTTCTGTAGTCTAAGCTTGCTGGGGTGAACTGAATTACATTTGATTGCATTTCTGAGAACTGTGTGCTTTCCTTCCATTGCATAAAGGGGGGGGGATTGCCAGAGAAAAGTGATTACATTGTTTTGTTGAAATCATATTGAGTATTTTCTGTATTGCATTTTCATTCAACATTACATCCATCTAAACTTATACAAAGTATTCTCTACCATCTTATTCTTCTGTTCCTATTCACCAGTGTGCTAGTGCCAGACTATCCATTATTGATTACTGCTCAGATTAAGTGTGATATTCAATTATTAATTTATTATAAAGTGTGATATATATATCTATTGTTTAAATTATCAAATAAACCTTTTAAACTTGCAAAACAGAACTACTTCTTGGCTCAGTGGGGTCAGGGGGATTCCAAGAGAGGGGTGTTATATAGGGGTAGTCATCCAGAACGCATGAACTGGACATAAAGATGTATCAATAAGGGTTTCCATTCAGTATCCCAGACTAGGCATTGACTTAGCTGTAGGGTTGAATTGAATCCTCTTACAAATTGGGGGCTCGTGCCGGACGTTTGGATTAGATCTATCACTTGTGCAGATTAATACAGCGTGCCAGCTGACCAGATACACATATCCGGTCGGATCACACGCTGTGTTACGCTGTAAAGCACTCCTCAAAGGAACGCTCTAAGGAAAAGGTCTGTTTTGCAAAAATAAAATAAAAACTTCTGTAAGTCAGGACAGAGACCAATCTCTAGAATGACGACCTTAGTAGACATGAAAATAGCCAGAGAGCACTTCTTACATAAGTTATTTGTGAGAGGTGAGTGGACTCACCAGGACCGCATGGTCTGGTTGCAGGCCATCACGCAACAGGTCACTGAAACAGGGTCAGATATATGGGGAGATCAGGGTCCCCTACATGTGGCCCTGAGTGAACTATACATGGCTCCTAAAGCTAAGGATGAACAAGACAAGATGGTTAGGATAGCCGCATACCTGTACCTATATATGGGAGACATGCAGGATAAATGTACTGAAAGCCAAGATCTGGCGAATAAGCGACAGATGGCGTTAGAGAAGGTCCAATCTGACCTGGTCTCTTCTGAGCAGAGGCTGCAGGGGAGCCAGGAGTCAGAAAATGAGAGTAGACAGCACATCATTAAAATAAAGAGGGATATGGACATCCTGCAACAGGAAAAGGCTGACCAGGATACCAGATTTCTGGCCTTGCAGAAGGAGTACCAAGAAGGTTTGGACTCCCTACTGCAGAGCCAGAAAAAGCTGGAGCAACAATTAGACTTTAACAGGGCATGCACGGAGCAGGTAGCCACCCTGCAAAGTCATCTAGATAGAGTGAAGGCAGAGAGCAACAAGCTGATTTTGAAAGACCTGGATACCCAGGCAGAGTTTGATGAAGAACGCCAGAAAGCTGGTGCCTTTCAAAGGCAGAGGGACGACCTGGCGGCACAAATGCAGGCTCTTAGTCAGGAAAGAGACGCCTTAGGCCAGCAAGTCTGCCATTTAAAAAGAAAAACAGAAGAAAATCACTTGGCCCTCCAGGGGCTGGGTGACCTCCAAAAAGAACACCAGAACTTGTTAGAACACACCAGGAGGGTGGAGGATGCTCTGGCAAGAAAGGAGCAGGCCAATAGGGACACAGCTCAGGAGGTAACCCTCCTGCAGCAAAGACTGGCCCAGGGCTCCAGGACCAATCAGGAAACGCAGAGAGAGAATGAGGCTCTCTGCCAGCACAATGATAGACTCCAACAACAGGTAGCAATGCAGGAGAGACTGATAGAGTCTAGTAAGGCCTTAACTGAGGAACTGAAGGCGCAGGCTCTTGCATTGCAACAGGGAGCAGGGGCGGATAGAGATGAGGTTCGCTGGGAAAGAGAAACTCCTGAGCATAACCCCAGGAGCCCTAGTACCAGAGGCCTTTATTTCTCTCAGTCCCTGGACTCTGCCACCCCCATGTCCCCTGGCGCACATGAGCACAGGGCCACAGGGATGGCAGATTACTATCCAGCCAGAAGCATGGGGCTCATAGGCCAGTACCACCCAGGAATGGAGGGGCGGGCATCCGGGTATGGGCACCCAAGCACAGTGCAATTTGATGGGGAAACCCAGGAGAGTAGGCCCATTAAGGGCATCCTGAAAACCTCTGCCCAGTTAGGTCAGTGGGGGGGGGGGTACCCATCAAATCCTAGCAGCAAGGAGGGATCTGAAGACTCCTCTGAGCGGTACAGGACACAGGAGACCAGGTCCCCACATTCTGCCAGCCATTCCCAGGCTCGCAGAATCCGGGAAAACCTGGAAGAACAGACGGGAACCTCTGGGAGCAGTGCCTCTGAGTCAGAAGATGAATGGACCAGGGTTACCCGGACCAAAAGGGCCAATAAGACAAAAAGGGCCTTGCTTAAGGACCCCTTAAAGTAGATTAAGGCAATCGGGAGCGTCATCACGCCTTATCATAAGAACGCCAAGTATTCTGTTTGGGAGCACTTAGAGTTGTTTGAGCAAATGATGGAGACTTTCCATTTGAAAGACAGCCAAAGCTGTATTCAATGTGTAAAGTGGACCTTCTCCCCGGAATACTCCAGTTTCTTTGCGGGGCTGGAGGACCAAAATTATTTAAGATGGTCCACCTATAAGGCGGCCATCTTGAAACATTTTTCTACTCATAGAAATCCTCAAGAGGCTCGCAAGGCAGCCTACAATTTACAATGTGGGGAGGATCAGGCCCCACAAGAATTTGTGCAGGAGCTAAAGCGTGCTTTTGCACAGACCACCAGGAGGGTGCGCACAGACAGCAGAGAATTCGTCAATACATTTTTCCATGCCTTGCCCAAATATATAATGACCCAGCTCGTGAGAGATTTTCATGAGAAAAGATCTTTAGAATGGGTCATTGAACAAGCCACCCGCATCTACGAGGTGCAGAAACCGGTGGAAAACAAAAACCAGCCTAAAAACCCCAAAACCAACAGCACCCCTGCTGCTGCCAAGGTGGCAGAGGTAAAGGTTGCCCCCGTTTCGGATTTGGAGATGGGGGGGGGGGGCCTAAAAACCTGCCTGCACCTAATAATGCTAGGCCCAGAAGGTCGTCGGGCCAGTCACAGACAGGGAGCCAAGGAGGCAGCCCCGCAAATGGGGTCCCTCGCTCTCCTGATTATGTAAGTCCCCGTTACAAGGGAAACAGACCCATCCTGGGTTATGTGTGGACTCCTCCAGCCCAAGGGGGGGATCCAGCCAAGCACCTAACCCAGAGAACTTCCCTCCCAACTTCTCACAGGAGGGCAGAAACTCACCAAACCCTGGGCAGAACTTCTTCCCCAGGTATCCACCCAACTTCCAGCCCCAAAATCCTCCACCCTTCTTTCCCCAATTCCCTGAGCCCAGACAACCGAATCCGGGAGAGGGGAGGCCAAGGGTGGAGGGGTATCCAAATCTTCCCAACCAGGGGTACTACCAAAGAAGGGATAGCTACCCTTCCCGGGATCAGCCCAGGGGAGAAAACAGGGCCCCGTATCAGCCTGAGCGGGTTTCCCAGTTAGAGCGCCAGGTTCAAAACATGGCGCGGGATCTGGGTCACATACTGAGGGCTCAGCAGAACCCTCAGATCGGCATGCCGGCGCAGAACGCACCCAACTCTGGACCTGGTGCTCCAGAACAATGACGGGGGCAGCACCCCAATAACTCACCGGTTCCCAGGGAGGAGGCACAAAGGGAAGGGGGGTGTAAGGCCTTGGAGGAAGCTTCCTTCCTCACTTGTAAACAGCCCCTGGAAACCCAGGAACCGGAAACAAAATCTCTTGCCCCTGAAAGCCTGCCTCCTAAGGAGCAGAGGGGGGTAGGAGAAACAAAAGACCCAAACAGACTCAGTTTGAGGAGGAGGTACAGATCTTCCAACTTGAGGGAGAGGGATCCTCAGAGGATCCTGGGAAAAGGATCTTCTCCTTCAGAGAGGGGGGAACTCCTCCCAAAGAAAAATGGGTCCCTAGGGATGCAAATCCAGACTGGGGAGATGTGGAGACTGAGCTACCGCCGCCCACCATCTCATCCCAGAACCAACAGCAAAAAAATCCCCTGGTTCAAACCCATCCTGGTGACTGCCTCCATAAAGGGGGGGGGGCGGCCCGGAACCGGAGCCAGGGGAACCCACAATGGCTCTGATCTCCAGTTGCCAATTCTTTCTTTCAGATTACCAAGGCTCTCCACAGAATTCCGCCCAAATCTCTTCTCTAGCAATGTCCAAAACCAGAAAGTTAGCCCACCAGTTGTCCAAAAATGTGCATTATCTGTGCCCCCTTGAGGAGAAGGAGGGAAGATATTATGCCCCGGTACAAGTACAGGGACAGGGTACAATTTTGGCACTGGTGGACACGGGATCTCAAGCTACCCTTCTGTCCAGAAGGGCCTTTGATGAACTGAATGCAGGAAGGGGAGGGAATTACCAAATTCCTCTCACCTCACTTCCTGGACAACTCCAGAACTTTGACGGGAAGGAAATTCCCGTTGAGGGGACGGCAGATTTGGACATTAAAATTGGGCGACACAAGTTGAAACGCCCGGTCATAGTTGTGACTCCAGAGGGCACCCCTTGTTTACTGGGGAATGACCTCCTGAGGAGGTTGTCACCCTTACTAGATTGCGTAAACAAGGTCCTCTGGACCCAGACTAGCCGACCAATAAAATTAAAACAGAGTGTCAACCATGTTAGTTTAAACGGCACCTGCCACATGGTTGAACACAAATCTGACCAAGTAGAATTTCACTTCCAGAACAACCAAATTCCAGATGTGACAGTAATAGCAGTTGGACAACAGACTGGTGATGGGGGGTCCTCTCTATTTCTGAAAATCACCCTTCCTTCCAGTTTAAGGTGGTATTCCACACTGGAAGGAAACACCCTGAAATTCTTTACCAATCCACAATCAGAAACTCCCACTCCTATAGTCCAGAAAGATGTGAAATCAGCTCAGAGCCTGGCTGATATTCAGCAAATTGGAGAGCAGTTGTTCATCCCTGTCCAATTAAATGATGGGAAGGACTCTGTTCTCGCTCGAGTGTGTGTGAACAACGGTAAGAGCTTCATCAGCGAAGCCATGTTCCGCCAACTCCCAAAAGATCCAGCCATTCCCACCTTCAAACTGATAGACAAATGGGAAATGGACCTGGAAGGACCTAATTCCAAACAGCTCCTGCCAAGCAGGTGTATGCTCAAAATCTCCATTGGCAACAAGAGCATAGTCCATAATTGTTGGGTCGTGCGAGACGTCCCTGCCGCCTTTTACTTAGGCAGTGACATTCTCAATCGCTTTGCCATTAGTTTGGACCTAATAAACTTCAAAGCTTGGTCCCGATTAGCGGATAATCCCATGGGCTTTGATGATCCAGAAAAAGCATTTAGGTCAGCTCAATTGCTACCTTATGCAGTTGAAATTCAGATCAAAGAGGAAGTCACCATCCCAGAAAGGACCCGACAATTCTCCCTGGAAGTGAAAGTTAAAAGAGGACAACATTTGAAAAACCCTGATGCTTACATACATCTAAATGCTTCTCTCCAACTGCAAGGGTTAGGGGTAAACCCAACACCATTAGTCAACATAGAACATGACACCATTCCTATAGAGGTGGATAACAGCGACTTAAAGAGTATTACTCTAGCCACAGGCACCATTATTGGCATGGCAATTGATGACCGACATTTCTCCATTGATTTAGGAAATGAACTGTTAGGACCAATCCCCAAGGACTGTTTTGACAGTGACAGTGATGACAATACAACACCAGACAGGATTTTTACCCGGCATGGGGGGGGGGGAACTTCCTGGTGTACACTTCTTGCCCTTATGGTAAGGAAGATGTGACTTGTGACTTCAGGAGGGATGAGGTGATTTTCCAGGTCCATGAGGGCTGCCTTTCCCACCTGAAGCCTCCAGTCCAAATCAGCACTCTGACCAGGGACTTCTCCACCCAGCTGGAGGAGGCCGCTCGAATAGCCAAACCAGAAGTCTTTCCAGGCTTCAGGCAGATGGTGGAAGAGAGAGTCAACCTAGCTGATGCCTGTGTGACTCTGGAACAAAAGCAAAAGTTGAAACAAGTTTTCTTGGATTTCCAAGATCTCTTTGCGGTAGACTCATATGACTGTGGTCGCACTGACATCCACACAACAACAATCCCCACGGACCCTGGCATGACTCCAGTGTTTGTGAAGCAATATCGTTTGCCTCTCGCATCCATGGAGTCCCTTACTGAAATAATTAAGAACCTTGAGTCCAGGGGAATAATCCGTCCCGTCCACAGCACCTTCAATAATCCGGTGCTGGGAATATTGAAGCCAAACGGCCAGTGGAGACTCTGCGCCGACCTCAGGGAGCTCAACAAACGGGTCCATACTTCCCGATGGCCTCTGCCCTACATTGACCAAGGGCTGGCCCAGATCCAGGGGTCACGGGTATTCACTGCAATAGACCTGACCAATGGATACTGGACTGTGCCTGTCAGTAGGGAGGACCAATACAAGCTGGCTTTTACCTTTGGGGGCCAGCAGTACACATGGACCCGGACTCCCTTCGGATACCTCAACTCCGGTAATGAGTTCAATATTTTCCTACATAAGGCCATGCCCGACCTGGGTGCGAGGGGTAACCTGGCTTATGTAGATGATGTCCTCATCAAAAGTTCATCTGTGGAGGAACACATAGCGGAGATCCGTTATGTTTAGACGCAGTTGAGGGCCGCCGGAGCAAAACTTTCCTTTCAGAAAGCACAGGGGTGTATGTAGAACCCGTGTTAATTTCTTGGGGCATGAGGTTACTCCTCAGGGTCTCTGTCCCCAGGAAAAGAAAGTGGAAGCACTTCAGAAACTGAAAGACCCCACAACTCTGCGGGAACTAAGGAGCCTCCTTGGACTGACTAATTACAGCAGAAAGTTCATTGAGGGCTACGCAGAGATCACCAGACCCCTGATTCATCTCCTGAAGAGGGGGTCAAGTGGGAATGGGGTCCAGAACAAGCCGAGGCAGTAAAACAACTCAAAAGAAGCCTCTCAAAAGCGCCTTGCCTAGCTTACCCTGTCAGAAACAAGGAGTTCTTCCTGGAGACTGGTTTCTCTAATACGTGCGTGACGGCAGTATTATACCAAAAGCATGACAAGGTCAATAAAGTAATCTCCTATGTGAGCAAAACTTTATCCTCTGTGGAGGAAAAATTCAACGATTGTGAGAAGGCACTCCTGGCAACGGTGTGGGCATTGAAGAATTACCGCCCGTTTATCCAGGGGGAACACATCATAGTGGAGACTCCACACCAGCCTCTGCAATATCTCCAAAGTGACAGAATCCGGGCCGGAAATGTGAGTAATTCCCGAATTACTTCCTGGATTCTGTCAATGCAAGGCTTTCCTGTGGAGGTCAGATATGGCCAAAACAAGAAGAATCCCCTCGCGCAAGGTCTGGCTGACTTGCATGATTGTGCCAGAGAAAACTGTCTCGAGGACGAAAGTCTAAAAATAAAGGACAACATGGAGGCATACCTTAATTCCCCCAACAAAGTCTTTGAAGAGGACACGTGTGAGGGAATACCCACTGTGTATGTGGATGGATGCTCTTACCATGTTGACAACGACGGGGAGAAAGAACTGGTGGCCGGCGTAGGGAATGCATGGGTGAATGAGTCCCCAGAACCCTCCGCTGGATACAAAATTGGTCCCCGAAGTAGTCAGGTGGCAGAATTGATGGCTGTGCATCAGGCCATCCTCACTGCTGTCCAGCATCAACTCCACGAACTGGTCATAATCACAGATTCGGATTATGTACGGAACGGGTTCGTGGAGCACCTGGTTAATTGGAAAACCAGAGGCATGTTATGTGCTAACAACAAACCCTTGAAACATGGGAAGTTGATCCAAAACATTGATGATCTGGTCACCTCGAATGAGATGACCATCTATTGGAAAAAGATCAAGGGCCATTCCAAAGTAGAGGGACCAGACAAAACTGGAAACGACTTAGCTGATCAGCTGGCCAAAACCGGGGCCATCCAAGGGGATCTAATTGAGATTGAGTCCCTGTGCGGGGAAATCCAGGTCACTGCTATCACTAGGTCCCAGACAAATGCTCACAACGACCTTTCAATTGCACAATGGAGTAAGGAGACCCCTGATGCTGATTTGATTACCGCTCAGAAGGGGGATCCAATAATTGGTAAATTTTACCAGCACCTTGAGGACCCTAAGAAATTTCCCCTGACGGATACCGATTACACTGGGAAAGAGGACCTAAGAGTGTTGATGAAATATCCAAAAATGTTCCGAATCCAAGACGGTTTACTGGTAAGGAAATCCAAAGCTGGCCACGATCAGTGGGTGGTTCCTACCTCATTCCGAAGCCTGATGTTAAGTCACGGCCATGATGCGGCCACCGCCGGTCATAGGGGGTTTCCCACAACATTGGAAATCTTAAGAGAGGTTGCATACTGGCCACACATGGGGCAGGACCTCGACCAATACTTGAAGGGGTGTCTTGTGTGTGCACAATTTCAGCCATCATCCCTCACGCACCGTGCGCCTCTCCAAAAGAGGGTGATGACACTGCCATGGTCAGATTTACAAATCGACTTTGTAGGCCCTGTGATTCGCTCTGCTAGGGGGAATAAATACATGTTGACTGTGACATGCTTGTTTACCAAGTGGGTGGAATGTCTCCCAGCCCCAAATTGCAAGGCAGAAACCGCAGCTGCCTTGATGATTAACCACATCTTTTCCCGTTTTGGTCTACCTCAAAGGATTGAGTCAGACAGGGGTAGCCACTTCACCAGTGAAGTAATGACAAAGATGTGGGAGATACTGGGGGTCAAAAGGAAGTTGCACATTGCTTACCGGCCAGCTTCTTCTGGGGCAGTAGAGAGATATAACCGAACCATTGTGAGCATATTAAAGAAGTTTGTGGCAGATTCTGGGCCAAGTTGGGATATCCGATTACCTCTGGTCCTAATGGCCATCAGATCTACCCCTTCATCTGCAACCAAAATGTCACCATTCGAGTTGATGACTGGGCGCAAGATGGTGCTTCCTCAGCATTTGCTCTACAGGACCCAAGAGCAGACACTGATAAATGCCTCCACAACTCATGAGTATGTGGAGAATTTAAGGAGACACCTTCAACATGCTTTTGCTTATGCTCAGCGGAATCTAGAAAGATCAGCTGATAGCATGAAGACCCACTATGACCTGAAGACTTCCAGGAAGGAATATCAGGTGGGGGACCGGGTCCATCTATACGATTTCCAAAGGAACCAGGCCAAACAGCGAAAATTTTTGCCTACATGGAAGGGACCCTTTGAGATTATAGACAAAATCTCCCCTGTGGCCTACAAGATCCGCATCCCCAAAGGCGGTTTGGCAGAGGGGGAAGACAAGTGGGTGCACATTAACCAGTTGAAGTGTTGCCATCCCAGGCACACTCTGCAACAACTGGAGGAATCCTCTGGAATCCTAGAGGGTACTGTCTCCAATTAATTCAGTTCTAACTTAAAATATCCTACAAATCGCCTATCAAATTCTGAGTTTCTCAATGTGGGTGTTTTGGTTTTTGAATGCAAAAAGAAATGTGCATGTCCATATGTTTTGACTATAAATTTATATGCCATCCCACTATATCAATGGTGGGGGAAGAATGTCTATGAATAGGTATTGCCGCTCTTCCTTTGTCGTCCTAGGAGAAGGAAAACCTGCAGGCTGGCCAAGGAGGACGATCCGGAGACCGGGAGCAGAGACGCAAGGGGCCCAGTGTACCGCCCAATACTTCCATCAGGACCGGCGAGGAGAACGGATCGATCCGACCGGATGGAGGAAAAGATGCTGAACTGTGCCATCTATTGGAAGAAGATGAGGAACCATCCCAGGTCTTGCGAGTCCCATCAGTGAAACAGAATGGCCATCGCAAGAGGGGGGCTTGTGGGATGTTTTTATCCAAGCCCTACCTCAAAACTGTGCAGTACTGACATGGAAAACATCATGATGGCCAGAGATTCCCAGAAAATGCCCAGGGAAGTGCATGAAGAATAGGCTGCCACCCATTTTGCCGATGTTATGGGCACAGAAGGGCACTGCCTAAAACCACCATTGGACTACCCACACAGTAGCCTGAAACCATTGGGAATGGCAATGCTGATTGCCAAAAGCAACCTAGAATTGTGGGGAACTCATTTTCTTAAATCCCAAAAATGGTTGCATTACCAGTGCTCACCACTATCAGAAAGCCGGCGGTGTAAAACAACACCAGACTTTTTTTCTTTTTTTGTGTAAAACTGAATAAATGAACCCAAAGCATGCCAAAGAAAGACTTACTGAGAGGTGGATCCAATGTAAAGTTATATTCTGAAGTGACTTGAAGGTTTATAACAAGACTGGCTGAGCTGTGGATTTCAGCAGTTTAAGTAAATTTGGACTGAAAGACCCTCAAAATATAAATGTTTAAAAGAAATGAGTGACCTACTTCTGAGAGTCACATAGGTTGCAATTGTTTAAATGTCATAGTTTTAAACTTAGAATCAGCATTCTAGCTGTATATGTAAAATGGTTAGTTTTATTTGAATGCAGAAAACTGGGTAACTAAAAGTGACATTAGCTGGGGGCTGGCTTAAGGAACTGAATTCTGCCTACCAGCTACCCCCGACAGGAGTTGAGACTTGCACAACTGCTGTGTTCCCAGGCCTACCTGCCTTTTGCTCTTCCCACCCAAAAGGGATATGACACTTCTCTGATTGAATTACCAAAGGGACTACTGGAGACTAAACATAGGACCCAGGCAGAGGGTTTATTAAAGTGGCCATTAATGGCTTCCTCTTGAACAAAGGGCCTTCCAGGGCCCAGGCAGATGGTTTATTGCAGGGTTAATAAAAATGGCTTCCTCTTGGCAGAAACTGGGAGAGGGAGAAACTGGAGACAGAGGCTGAGCTTGAAGAAAGTGGAAAGACTGGTTTCTGTACCATGTGACCTGAAAAGACACACCCCTGTAGCCAGAATATGGTTTTAGAAAAAGATGAATAACTCATAGTACGGACTTGTCATAATTATTTAAATGATACCATAATTCTTGTGATTTTTCTGCCCACATTTTAAGAGGTTTTTAGAACCGGTGGCATGATCTGGGGGCAAACTAGCGGTTAAGAGGGTATTACTTAAAATGACTGCATGTGAAAAGTCTGATACTTCATCAATCAATGCCTGCATGCCTTGCACACATTTGGGTAAATTTGAGTAAGAATCTGATATTGGTAACTTGACCAAAAAGTGAAATATGTTGCCATTTCTCAATGCAAGCTCTCAGGAAGAGCAGATTTTGAACAGGGGATACCTCCTGTGATATGTGATGGGTGCATGTAATTTTAAACAAATGTGTACCTGTGCAAATATGTCTTTTGATCAAATATAGATTGTGTGTAAAGTTGACAGGGGTGGGTTCTCTGTATCATAAACAGACCTCATCATGATGACACTTCATTTCATTCCCCCAATCAAGGGGAAGAGGAGGAAGTTGCCAATGACAAGTGGAGAGGGGTAGGGCCTAGGAAGCTAGCCTCTCCACCCATTTTCAAAACACATAAAAGCAGACAGTCAGGACAGATAGGGACATTCAATTCCATTTGCTGCGGAGCATGCTGCCGGACCATACCACATCCAGAGATCCAGACTTCAAATCCATCAATCTCCAGAGAAAGCTGTGCAGAAAGATCGAGAAGCAGTGCTGTACCCAGAGAGAGAGCAGAGCTGACCCAGACAACTGTTAGCAGAACCAGAGAGCTGACCCAGATCACTGTGAAGTGCCGAGACCAGACCAGAGTGCAGTCTAAAACCTGACCAGATCCGTGGCGAGGCCCATTCTATTTCTAAATATATTGTGAGTACCTAGCAGAACTGTGCAGAACCAATCTCTTAGTTAAAATAATCTAATCCAAGCTATTTTAATCTAAGTAGAACTGCCTCCTAACTGTCACCTGTCATTTGCAAAGCTGTCACCTGTCATTTCTAGTTGCTAGCTGTCACTTGTCACTTTGAACTTTTAAAATTTCAAATCGGAAAAACCACCTTTACCATATCGCTCATATCTCCGTGACCGTTTGTGCTAGGAACTTGGTTTAACTTTCCTCTGAAAGCTTAGAATCTTGGCTTTTCAACGAACCTAGAACCGCATTCCTATTCCATACACTTTTGCTGCAATCGCGAAAGACGCACTCGCGAATTTTGCCGCGATTTGCAAATTTCTCCACGTGTGAAAACAGCAGCTTCTTGCTAGAACTGTTAGAAAGTCGTTTGCAACCTGCCAACCATCCCTGAATCATTGCTAGAGTGAGCCTGGACTAATATTAACTAGATACCACTCACCCTGAACCTCTAGAGGGAATTAAAAGCATTTCAGCATATTTTTCACTTCATTGCCAGCACATATAAAAGCATTTTGGGCCTGTGTTTCAAACTTCTGTAGTCTAAGCTTGCTGGGGTGAACTGAATTACATTTGATTGCATTTCTGAGAACTGTGTGCTTTCCTTCCATTTCCTTGCATTGCATAAAGGGGGGAGGGGATTGCCAGAGAAAAGTGATTACATTGTTTTGTTGAAATCATATTGAGTATTTTCTGTATTGCATTTTCATTCAACATTACATCCATCTGAACTTATACAAAGTATTCTCTACCATCTTATTCTTCTGTTCCTATTCACCAGTGTGCTAGTGCCAGACTATCCATTATTGATTACTGCTCAGATTAAGTGTGATATTCAATTATTAATTTATTATAAAGTGTGATATATATATCTATTGTTTAAATTATCAAATAAACCTTTTAAACTTGCAAAACAGAACTACTTCTTGGGTCAGGGGGATTCCAAGAGAGGGGTGTTATATAGGGGTAGTCATCCAGAACGCATGAACTGGACATAAAGATATATCAATAAGGGTTTCCATTCAGTAACCCAGACTAGGCATTGACTTAGCTGTAGTGTTGAATTGAATCCTCTTACAAGACATATACATTTTATACTTTAACATACCTAACATTTTACTTTTGAGATACAAGTTATCATTCAAAGACAGTGGCTTACAAGAGTATAATATTTTAGAGACTATATGTGGGATATTTTAGGGTTGGAACTGAATTAATCTGGAGCGGTCCCCTCTGGTGTTGGAGAGGACTCCTCCAGTTGCTGCAAAGTGTGCCTGGGATGGCAACACTTTAGCTGGTTAATATGGACCCACTTGTCTTCCCCTTCCGCCAGACTGCCTTTGGGGATGCAGATCTTATAGGCAACAGGGGAGATCTTGTCTATAATTTCAAACGGTCCCTTCCATGTAGGCAAGAATTTTCGCTGTTTGGCCTGGTTCCTTTGGAAATTGTATAGATAGACCCGATCACACACCTTATATTCCTTTCGGGTAGTTTTTAAATCATAGTGGGTCTTCATGCTCTCGGCTGATCTTTCTAGATTCCGCTGAGCATAGGCAAAAGCATGCTGAAGGTGTTTCCTTAAATTCTCCACATACTCATGAGTTGTGGAGGCATTTATCAACGTTTGGTCTTGGGTTCTGTAGAGCAAATGCTGGGGAAGCACCATCTTGCGCCCAGTCATCAACTCAAATGGTGACATTTTGGTTGCAGATGAAGGGGCAGATCTGATGGCCATTAGGACCAGAGGTAATCGGATATCCCAACTTGGCCCAGAATCTGCCACAAACTTTTTTAAGATGCTCACAATGGTTCGGTTATATCTCTCCACTGCTCCAGAAGAAGCTGGCCAGTAAGCAATATGTAGCTTTCTTTTGACCCCAGTATCTCCCACATCTTTGTCATTACTTCACTGGTGAAGTGGCTACCTTGGTCTGACTCAATCCTTTGAGGTAGACCAAAACGGGAAAAGATGTGGTTAATCATCAGGGCAGCTGCTGTTTCTGCCTTGCAATTTGGGGCCGGGAGACATTCCACCCACTTGGTAAACAAGCATGTAACGGTCAACATGTACTTGTTTCCTCTAGACCAGCGAATCACAGGGCCTACAAAGCAGATTTGCAAATCTGACCATGGCCGTGTCATTCCCCTCTTTTGGAGAGGCGCCCGGTGTGTGAGGGATGTTGGCTGAAATTGTGCACACACAAGACACCCCTTCAAGTATTGGTCGAGGTCCTGCCCCATGTGTGGCCAGTATGCAACCTCTCTTAAGATTTCCAGTGTTGTGTGAAACCCCCTATGACCGGCGGTGGCCGCATCATGGGCGTGACTTAACATCAGGCTTCGGAATGAGGTAGGAACCACCCACTGATCATGGCCAGCTTGGGATTTCTTTATCAACAAACCGTCTTGGATTCGGAACATTTTTGGACATTTCATCAACACTCTTAGGTCCTCTTTCCCAATGTAATCTGTGTCCGTCAGGGGAAAGTTCTCAGGGTCCTCAAGGTGTTGGTTAAACTTACCAATGATTGGATCCCCCTTCTTAGCTGTAATCAAATCAGCATCCTTGCTCCATTGGGCAGTTGAAAGATCATTGTGAGCATTTGTCTGGGACCTAGTGATCGCAGTGACCTGGATTTCCCCCAACAGGAACTCTATTTCTATTAGATCCCCTTGGATGGCCCCGGTTTTGGCCAGCTGATCAGCTAAGTCATTTCCAGTTTTGTCTGGTCCCTCTACTTTGGAATGACCCTTGATCTTTTTCCAGTGGATGGTCATCCCATTTGATGTGACCAGATCATCAATATTTTGGATTAACTTCCCATGTTTCAGGGGTTTGTTATTAGCGCATAACATGCCTCTGGTTTTCCAGTTGACCAGGTGCTCCACGAACCTGTTCCGTACATAATCCGAATCTGTGATTATGACCAGTTCGTGGAGTTGATGCTGGACAGCAGTGAGGATGGCCTGATGCACAGCCATCAATTCTGCCACCTGACTACTTCGGGGACCAATTTTGTATCCAGCAGAGGGTTCTGGGAACTCCTTCATCCATGCATTCCCTACGCCAGCCACCAGTTCTTTCTCCCCGTCGTTGTCAACATGGTAAGAGCATCCATCCACATAGACAGTGGGCATTCCCTCACACCTGTCTTCTTCAAAGACTTTGTGTGGGGAATTAAGGTATGCCTCCGTGTTGTCCTTGATTTTTAGACTTTCGTCCTCGAGACAGTTTTCTCTGGCACAATCATGCAAGTCAGCCAGACCTTGCGCGAGGGGACTCTTCTTGTTTTGGCCATATCTGACCTCCACAGGAAAGCCTTGCATTGACAGAATCCAGGAAGTAATTCGGGAATTACTCACATTTCTGGCCCGGATCCTGTCACTTTGGAGATATTGCAGAGGCTGGTGTGGAGTCTCCACTATGATGTGTTCCCCCTGGATAAACGGGCGGTAATTCTTCAATGCCCACACCGTTGCCAGGAGTGCCTTCTCACAATCGTTGAATTTTTCCTCCACAGAGGATAAAGTTTTGCTCGCATAGGAGATTACTTTATTGACCTTGTCATGCTTTTCGTATAATACTGCCGTCAAGCACGTATTAGAGAACCCTGTCTCCAGGAAGTACTCCTTGTTTCTGACAGGGTAAGCTAGGCAAGGTGCTTGTGAGAGGCTTCTTTTGAGTTGTTTTACTGCCTCGGATTGTTCTGGACCCCATTCCCACTTGACCCCCCCCCCCTTCAAGAGATGAATCAGGGGTCTAGTGATCTCTGCGTAGCCTTCAATGAACTTTCTGCTGTAATTAATCAGTCCAAGGAGGCTCCTTAGTTCCTGCAGAGTTGTGGTCTCTTTCAGTTTCTGAAGTGCTTCCACTTTCTTTTCCTGGGGACAGAGACCCTGAGGAGTAATCTCATGCCCCAAGAAATTAACACGGGTTCTACACCACTGTGCTTTCTGAAAGGAAAGTTTTGCTCCGGCGGCCCTCAACTCTGTCAGAACATAACTGATCTCCGCTATGTGTTCCTCCACAGATGAACTTTTGATGAGGACATCAACTACATAAGCCAGGTTACCCCTCGCACCCAGGTCGGGCATGGCCTTATGTAGGAAAATGTTGAATTCATTGCCGGAGTTGGGATATCCGAAGGGAGTCCGGGTCCAGGTGTACTGCTGGACCCCAAAGGTAAAAGCCAGTTTGTATTGGTCCTCCCTACTGACAGGCACGGTCCAGTATCCATTGGTCAGGTCTATTGCAGTGAATACTTGTGACCCTTGAATCTGGGCCAGCCCTTGGTCAATGTAGGGCAGAGGCCAGCGGGAAGTATGGACCCGTTTGTTGAGCTCCCTAAGGTCGGCGCAGAGTCTCCACTGGCCGTTGGCTTCAATATTCCCAGCACCGGATTATTGAAAGTGCTGTGTACTGGACGGATTATTCCCCGGGACTCAAGGTTCTCAATTATTTCAGTAAGGGACTCCATGGATGCGAGAGGCAAACGATATTGCTTCACAAACACTGGAGTCATGCCAGGGTCCGTGGGAATTGTTGTGTGGATGTCGGTTCGACCACAGTCATATGAGTCTACCGCAAAGAGATCTTGGAAATCCAAGAAAACTTGTTTCAACTTTTGCTTCTGTTCCAGAGTCACACAGGCATCAGCTAGGTTGACTCTCTCTTCCACCATCTGCCTGAAGCCTGGAAAGACTTCCGGTTTGGCTATCTCAGCAGCCTCCTCCAGCTGGGTGGAGAGGTCCCTGGTAAGAGTGCTGATTTGGACTGGAGGCTTCAGGTGGGAAAGGCAGCCCTTAGTGACCTGGAAAATCACCTCATCCCTCCTGAAGTCACAAGTCACATCTTCCTTACCATAAGGGCAAGAAGTGTACACCAGGAAGTTCCCACCATGCCGGGTGAAAATCCTGTCTGGTGTTGTATTGTCCTCACTGTCATTGTCAAAACAGTCCTTGGGGATTGGTCCTAACAGTTCATTTCCTAAATCAATGGAGAAATGTCGGTCATCAATCGCCATGCCAATAATGGTGCCTGCGGCTAGAGTAATACTCTTTAAGTCGCTGTTATCCACCTCTATAGGAATGGTGTCATGTTCTATGTTGACTAATGGTGTTGGGTTTACCCCTAACCCTTGCAGTTGGAAAGAAGCATTTAGATGTATGTAAGCATCAGGGTTTTTCAAATGTTGTCCTCTTTTAACTTTCACTTCCAGGGAGAAGTGTCGGGTCCTTTCTGGGATGGTGACTTCCTCTTTGATCTGAATTTCAACTGCATAAGGTAGCAATTGAGCTGACCTAAATGCTTTTTCTGGATCATCAAAGCCCATGGGATTATCCGCTAATCGGGACCAAGCTTTGAAGTTTATTAGGTCCAAACTAATGGCAAGCGATTGAGAATGTCACTGCCTAAGTAAAAGGCGGCAGTGACGTCTCGCACGACCCAACAATTATGGACTATGCTCTTGTTGCCAATGGAGATTTTGAGCATACACTTGCTTGGCAGGATATGTTTGGAATTGGGTGTTTCCAGATCCATTTCCCATTTGTCTATCAGTTTGAATGTGGGAATGGCTGGATCTTTTGGGAGTTGGCGGAACATGGCTTCGCTGATGAAGCTCATACCGTTGTTCACACACACTCGAGGAAGAACAGAGTCCTTCCCATCATTTAACTGAACAGGGATGAACAACTGCTCTCCAATTTGCTGAATATCAGCCAGGCTCTGAGCTGATTTCACATCTTTCTGGACTATAGGAGTGGGAGTTTCTGATTGTGGATTAGTAAAGAATTACAGGGTGTTTCCTTCCAGTGTGGAATACCACCTTAAACTGGAAGGAAGGTTGATTTTCAGAAATGGAGAGGACCCCCCATCACCAGTCTGTTGTCCTACTGCTATTACTGTCACATCTGGAGTTTGGTTGTTCTGGAAGTGAAATTCTACTTGGTCAGATTTTTGTTCAACCATGTGGCAGGTGCCGTTTAAACTAACATGGTTGACACTCTGTTTTAATTTTATTGGTCGGCTAGTCTGGGTCCAGAGGACCTTGTTTACACAATCTATTAGGGGTGACAACCTTCTCAGGAGGTCGTTCCCTAGTAAACCAGGGGTGCCCTCTGTAGTCACTACTATGACCGGGTGTTTCACCTTGTGTCGCCCAATGTTAATGTCCAATTCTGCCGTCCCCTCAACGGGAATTTCCTTCCCGTCAAAGTTCTGCAGTTGTCCAGGAAGAGAGGTGAGAGGAATTCGGTAATTCTCCCCCCTTCCGGCATTTAGTTCCTCAAAGGCCCTTTTGGACAGAAGGGTAGCTTGGGATCCAGTGTCCACCAGTGCCAAAATTGTACCCTGCCCCTGTACTTGTACCGGGGCATAGTATCTTCCCTCCTTCTCCTCAAGGGGGCACAGATAATGCACATTTTTGGACAACTGGTGGGCTAACTTTCTGGTTTTGGACATTGCTAGCGAAGAGATTTGGGCAGAATTCTGTGGAGAGCCTTGGGAATCTGAAAGAAAAAGTTGGCAACTGGAGATCAGAGCCATTGTGGGGTCCCCTGGTTCCGGATCTGGGCCGCTCCGCCCTTTTTGGACGGAGTCATCAGGATGGGTTTGACCCATGGGATTTTGGTATTGTCGGTTCTGGGATGAGATGATGGGCGGCGGTAGCTCAGTCTCCACATCTCCCCAGTCTGAATTGACATCCCTTGGGACCCATTTTTCCTTGGGAGGAGTTCCCCCATCTCTGAAGGAGAAGATCCTTTTCCCAGGATCTTCTGAGGATCCCTCTCCCTCAAATTGGAAGACCTGTACCTCCTCCACAAAGTGGGTCTGTTTGGGTCCTTTGTTTCTCCTACCCCCCCACCCCCTCTGCTCCTTGGGAGGCAGGCTTTCAGGGGCAGGAGATTTTGTTTCCGGTTCCTGGTTTTCCAGGGGCTGTTTACAAGTTGGGAAGGAAGCTTCCTCCAAGGCTTTACACCCCCCTTCCCCTTGTGCCTCCTCCCTGGGAACCGGTGGGTTATCGGGGCGCTGCCCCCGTCATTGTTCTGGAGCACCAGGTCCAGAGTTTGGGGCATTCTGCGGTGGCATGCTCATCTGAGGGTTCTGTTGAGCCCTCAGTATGTGACCCAGATCCCGTGCCATATTTTGGACCTGGCGCTCAAGTTGTGAAACCCGCTCAGGCTGATACGGGGCTCTATTTTCTCCCCTGGGCTGATCCCGGGAAGGGTAGCTATCCCTTCTCTGGTAATACCCCGGATTGGGAAGATTTGAGTACCCCTCCACCCTTGGCCTCCCCTCTCCCGGATTAGGTTGTCTGGGCTCAGGGAATTGGGGAAAGAAGGATGGATGATTTTGGGGCTGGAAATTGGGTGGATACCTGGGGAAAAAGTTCTGCCCAGGATTTGGTGAATTTCTGCCCCCCTGGGGGAAGTTAGGAGGGAAGTTCGGCGCTTGGCTGGATCCCCCCCTTGGGCTGGAGGAGTCCACACATAACCCAGGATGGGTCGGTTTCCCTTGTAGCGGGGACTTACATAGTCAGGGGAGCGGGGTACCCCATTTGTGGGACTACCTCCTCGACTCCCTGTCTGTGACTGGCCCGAGGGCCTTCTGGGCTGTGAATTATTTGGTGCAGGCAGGTTTTTAGCCCCCCCCCCCATCTCCAAATCTGAAACGGGGGCAACCTTTACCTCTGCCACCTTGGCAGCAGCAGGGGTGCTGTTGGTTTTAGGGTTTTTCGGCGCATTATTTTCGATGGGCTTCTGCACCTCATAGATCCGGGTAGCCTGTTCAATGACCCAGTCTAAAGATCTTTTCTCATGAAAATCTCTCACGAGCTGGGTCATTATGTATTTGGGTAAGGCATGGAAAAACGTATTGATAAATTCTCTGCTATCCGTGTGCACCCTTCTGGTGGTCTGCGCAAAAGCACGCTTTAATTCTTGCACAAACCCTTGTGGGGCCTGATCCTCCCCACATTGCAAATTGTAGGCTGCCTTGCGAGCATCTTGAGGATTTCTGTGCACAGAAAAATGTTTCAAGATGGCCGCCCTGTATGTGGACCACCTTGAATGGTTTTGATCCTCCAGCCCCGCAAAGAAACTGGAGTATTCTGGGGAAAATGTCCAATTGACGTACTGGATGCAGCTACTGCTGTCCTTCAAATGGAAAGTCTCCATCATTTGCTCATAGAGCTCCAAGTGTTCCCAAACGGAATACTTGGCGTTCTTATGATAAGGCGTGATGACACTCCTGATTGCCTTTATTTGCTTCAATGGGTCCTTAAGCAAGGCCCTTTTTTGCCTTATTGGCCTTTTTGGTTCGGGTAACCCTGGTCCATTCATCCTCTGACTCAGAAGCACTGCTCCCAGAGGTGCCCGTCTGATCTTCCAGGTTTTCCCAGATTCTGCGAGCCTGGGAATGGCTGGCAGAATGTGGGGACCTGGTCTCCTGTGTCCTGTGACACTCAGAGGAGTCTTAAGATCCCTCCTTGCTACCAGGATTTGCTGGGTATCCCCCCCACTGACCTAACTGGGCAGAGGTTTTCAGGATGCCCTTAATGGGCCTACTCTCCTGGGGTTCCCCACTAAATTGCACTGTGCTTGGGTGCCCATACCCGGATACCCGCCCATCCATTCCTGGGAGGTACTGGCCTATGAGCCCCATACTTCTAGCTGGATAGTAATCTGCCATCCCCGTGTACCTGGGCTCATGTGCACGAGGGGACATGGGGGTGGCAGAGTCCAGGGACTGGGAGAGATGAAGGCCTCTGGTACTAGGGCTCCTGAGGTTCTGCTCAGGAGTTTCTCTTTCCCAGCGAACCTCATCTCTATCCGCCCCTGCTTCCTGTTGCAATGCAAGAGCCTGCGCTTTCAGTTCCTCAGTTAAGGCCTTACTAGACTCTATCAGTCTCTCCTGCATCGCTACCTGTTGCTGGAGCCTATCATTGTGCTGACGGAGAGCCTCATTTTCTCTGTGCCTCCTGATTGGTCCTGGAGTACTGGGCCAGTCTCTGCTGCAGGAGGGTTACCTCCTGAGCTGTGTCCCTATTGGCCTGCTCCTTTCTTGCCAGAGCATCCTCCACCCTCCTGGTGTGCTATAACAAGTTCTGGTGTTCTTTTTGGAGGTCACCCAGTCCCTGGAGGGCCAGGTGATTTTCTTCCATTTTCCTTTTTAAGTGGCGGACTTCCTGGCCTAAGCTATCCCTTTCCTGACTAAGAGCCTGCATCTGTGCCTCCAGGTCGTCCCTTTGCCTTTGGAAGGCACCAGCTTTCTGGCGCTCCTGATCAAACTCTGCCTGGGTATCCAGGTCTTTCAGAATCAATTTATTGCTTTCCTCTTTCTCTCTGTCTAATCGAATTTGCAGGGTGGCTACCTGCTCTGTGCATGCCCTGTTGAAGTCCAGTTGTTGCTCCAGCTTTTTCTGGCTCTGCAGAAGGGAGTCCAAACCTTCTTGGTACTCCTTCTGCAAGGCCAGAAATCTGGTATCCTGGTCAGCCTTCTCCTGTTGCAGTCTATCCATGTCCTCTTTTATTTTAATGATATACTGCTTACTATCATTTTCTGACTCCTGGCTCCTCTGCAGCCTCTGCTCAGAAGAGACCAGGTCAGATTGGGCCTTTTCTAACGCCAGCTGTTGCCTACTTGCCAGATCTTGGCCTTCAGCACATTTGTCCTGCATGGCTCCCATATATAGATACAAATATGCCGCTATCCTAACCATCTTGTCGTGTTCATCTTTAACTTTAGAAGCCATGTATGGACCCTCATCTCTCCATGTATCTGACCCTGTTTCAGTGACCTGTTGCGCGATTGCCTGCAGCCAGACCGTTTGGTCCTGATGAGTCCACTCACCTCTCACAAATAGCTTATGTACGAAGTGCTCTCTGGCTATTTTCATATCTACCAAGGTCGTCATTCTGGAATTTGAGTTCCTTCCTGACTTACAGAGGTTTGTATTTTATTTTGCAAAACGGACCGTTTCCTTAGAGCGTTCCTTTGAGGGGTGCTTTCACAGTGTTAAACAGCGTGGTGATCTAACCGGATATGTGTATCTGGTCAGTTGGCACACTGTATTAATCTGCACAAATGGTAAATCTAACCCAGAATATCCCGGCTCCGAGCCCCCACTTTTGTAAGCGATATTCAATCAACACTACAACCAAGTCAATGCCTAGTCTGGGATGCTGAGGAAAACCCTTATTAATGTATTTTTATGTCTAGTTCAGTACTCTGGATGACCACCCTTGTATAACACCCCCCTCTTAGAATCCCGCTTACCCCACTGAGCCAAGAAGTAGGTTTGTTTTGCAAATTAAAAGGTTTATTTGAGAATTTAAACAATATATATATATCACACTTTATAATAAATTAATATCTGATAGTACACTTAGACATATGATGTTGATCAACAATGGGTAATCTGGCACTAGCACACTTCTTTACAATCAATGAGGAGTTAGTATAGGATGGATAAAGTAGCAAAAACACTTTTATGGTTTCAAATAGATGCAATGTTGAATGAAAATGCAGTGCAGAAACTAACTGATATGGTTTCACAAGATATCATATGTTCACTTTTCCCCTGGTGGCAATTCACCCTTCCCCCCTTATATGCAATGCAAGGAAATGGAAGTAACACACACAGTTCTCAGGAATGCAATCAAATACAATACGAAATTCAATTCCCACCCCAGCAAGCTTAGAGAAAACAGGTATGAGTTTTAAAACACAGGCCCAAGTGCTTCGAATGTGGTGGCAGTGAAGTGAGAAATATGCTGAAAATGCTTTTAATTCCCTTTAGGAGGTTCAGGGTGAGTGAGAGATACTTGGGATGAGCTCAGGCTCACTTTTAGCAATGATTCAGGGATGGTTATTAAGAGGCAAACAAATTTTTAGCAAAGGAAAGCAAAAAGCTGCTATCTTTTTACAGGTAAAGAAATCAGGCCAAATCGCAAATCGCAGCAAAATTCGCGAGTGCGTGAATCGCGATTACGGCAAAAGTATAAGGACAAGTCTAGTTTTAGGTTGGTTGGGAGGCTTAGATTCTAAGCTTTCAGATGAAAGTTAAATTTCGTTCCTAGCCCAAACGGTTCCAGAGATACGGACGATTAAATAAAGGTAGTTTTTCAGATTTAAAGTAAACTCAAAATGACAGCTTGCAGCTTCAGAATTGACAGGTGACAGTTGTGCAGCTTTACAAATGACAGATGACACGATTTCTAGGAGGCTGTTCTACTTAGGTTAAAATAGTTTGGATTAGATTATTTTAACTAAGAGATTGGTTCTGCACAGTTCTGCTAGGTACTCACAATATAAATTTGAACTAGGCCTCGTCACGGATCTGATCAACACGTCCGGCTGCGGTTCTGTCTGCTCGGCGGGACAATCGGGCACCGGTTCTGCTCACAGCGATCTGGGTCAGCTCTGCTCTGCTGGTCTAGCCTCTCTGGATTCAGCGGCATCTGGTTCTGGATACTGCTCTGCTTTCCGGTCCACATCAAATGGATTCTGGATGTAACACTGCTTTCTGGGTACTGGCAAGAGTTCTTGGCAAAAGAATTCAGACAGCTCGCCCGGCTGTGGAATAGTTTGCAAATGATTTTGAGGCCTGCTGACAAATACGTTTGCTTGCAGTGGGCCTTCTTGGTTCAAAGTTCTGTAGTCTCCGTTTATCTTGGAAGTCTAAGTGTTGGATCTCTGGATGTGAAGTCGTCGGTCAGCATGCTCCGCAGCAAATGGAATTGAATGTCCCTACCTGTCCCAGCAGTCTCTTTTTATGTGTTTTGAAAATGGGTGTGTGCCTGGGCCTAGCTAAAACTGCCCCTCTCTACTTGTCATTGGCCCAATTCTCCCTTCTCCCATGATTGGGGGAACTGAGTTGTGAGTCAGAGTGATAAGGTAGATTTTATGGCCAGAGGGCCCTCCCCTGTGTTCTTTACAAACAAATCTATATTTGATCCAAATACATATTTTCCCAAATACACAGTTGTTTTTACATCACCTACACACATCATATATCACATGAGGTAGGCACTGTTCCGACTCTGGCATTTCTAGGAGCTTGGTTAAAGAAATGGCAACTTATTTTCGATTTTAGTGGGTTATGCAACATTGGTTTTTCATTAAAAATTATACACATATACACGGCCTGTCCATACATACTCCAGTAAATTCTCATGTCTCTAGCTTAAACACAGAGTCTGTAGTATCAATAAATAGCGGGGTTTTGCCCCAGAATATCACACAAATTGGAGTTTGGGCTTGAATTGTGGGCAAAGTTTTCATTTTAAGGATCCCCAAATTTCACATTTCTGTCATCTGGTTACCAAGAGTCATCAGTGTTTCTGTAAAATATATATTTGCTTTCAATTCAAAATACTGCAGTGTCCGCCCCAAAAGTTTGGGGATGACAGTGATCACATGTCTCTCCTGGCTGGCAGATCTTTGTTGACAGGAAACAGTCAAAATCACCATATCCTATTCAAGGGAAAAGGTCTTTTGTGTGGGCTCCAGCAAGCTGAGGTCAACAGACCAGGGGGTCACTTTGCATTTGGTTAGCATGACCATGTGATATCCTGGGCTTTCTGAGGTGAGAAGGTTTCCCAGCCTTTTGGCCTGTTAATCAAATCAGATTGTCTCTGGGAACAGCAGGTGGTTAGATTTCTAATTAACCCACAGTCTTTTGAAGTCCCAATTGTCACAGAAGGCTGATTAGCTTCTGAAGTAGCAGTTCTCCTGTTTAAACCGCTAGCGCCGCCTTGAGTCCAAAGCGGGTACTGCATGCATTTTTTTTTGGATCAGTCTTGAATTAATGCATTTCAAACAAGAGATTTTACATGGAAGTATATTATCCAGGTTCAGCACATGGCACTGGTGTGGTTTTGCAGTAAAATAATTTTGTGCCCATAATTTAGCCATATTTGACCTGAAGAAAATGAATTCCCAATAGTTATGGGTTGCTTTTGGCAATCAGCATTGCCCCTTTTGCAATGGTTTCAGGCTACTGTGTGTAGCCCAATGGTGGTTTTAGGCAGTGCCCTTCTGTGCCCACAACATAGGCAAAAATGGGTGGCAGCCTAATCTTCATGCATTTTCCTGGTCATTTTCAGGGAAGTTCTGGCCATCATGATGTTTTCAATGCCAGTAAGGCACAGATTTTGTGGTAGGGCTCGGATGCATGGGTAAAAACATCCCACAGGAGCTATTACTACCTAATATATTGCAATGTTATGATACAACAGTGCAGAGAGGCAAGGACTCCATGCAGAATTGTATACCTAACCTCATGGTCAAATGGTTATTTATATAGCGCTTTTGGCAAAGCGCTGTACATAGAACATATTTATCACAATTATCACCAAACCAAAGTTAATACTCCCTTATTGACCTCAAAAGGATACGTTTGGCCTTGCCGGGATTTGAACCTACAGATCATGCGCAGATCCAAACAACAAGAGCTCAGCTGGCTGAGCTATCTTATTGGCAACATCATCAGAGGTCAGTAAACTATTGACTTAGCTTTAATAATCACAGTGCCTAGATGTGGGATGAACCATCTATGAAGCGCTACATCAAGTTAAACACCTATCTTGATAATCACAGAGACAGGTTTTGATGAATTTCTATTTCAACTAACTCATTTAAAAATAGATTTAACAGCGTTTGCACTTCCTGAAGAGTCCATTTTTGGATGTTTTAATTGTAGTCTTGAAGATTTGAGAGGCTGTAAATCCTGTGAGTTGGTGTACCGACAATCGCTCACCATTGAGCAAAGATTCTGCTGCCACTGACCATTTATAGTAATGTACCCCATTGACTGCAAGGTTGAATGGATATAAACTAGACCGTGCATACTCATCATTTTACCCAATCTTTTTATAATTGGAGTGTATATTAAATTATAAGTTTAAAAATGATCTGCCTCCCCATGATAATGCACACAGCACAGGAACTCAGAAAAATACAATTGTGCAATGCTGGTTCACTTTCAATGGAAAAAGAGCATAATTTGTTACAAAAGATTAATTCTCAATTGCAACTTAGTTTTCCATCTTATTAATTATACAATCCTAAAATGCTAGGAAAATAAATATGCACAGTGCTTCTGTTTGTTCCATGAGCATCTACACACAACACAGTAGAAGCTGAATGGAAAGAAACCATTCTTTTTATCACAGTGTGCAGTTTCTTTTTTTGAAAGGCTTTTCTCAATGGCTTGCAATTACATCCATGTAGATAAAAAATCAAAACAAGGTTTCTGTCAAGTAACCTGACCTTTGCACTTCCCTCTGCTCTAAAGCTGTGCATAAATGTACACAAGAAAATAATAAAACTGTCGTATTTACAAGATTTTCATGCATAAAAAGGCCTGGTACGGACCTTGAGGCCTGGCCATCTCTATGCAGGGTACTGTAATCTTAATTTCTATCATTGTGTGATAATTCAGCGTAACATTTTCAATATTCTTAGTCCAACTATTGAAATATACCCTTCCAAAATCAGATTAAAGTACTTTGAGTTATTGCTCGTATATTTTCTTTCAATGTTTCAATGATCAGTGCTTCAATGCATTGTCGAACTTCCACTGAGTAATCTCTGAATGTGCTGCCAATGACCCTATCCAAAATATCTGGATTTCATTTTTCAAACAGTGGTCTTCAGTTTAATTTGGCCCTGAAGCAGTATCAGAGCCTACCAATTTGGATCCCACCTCCCTCACCCACTCCCGGGAATGCAAGCAAGCTCCAACTAGAATCCCCTTTCTTATTGATGTATTACCAAATTGAATCTCCTAATTCAGTCCCCCTAGAAAGCACACAATACATCTGGGAAACGCAATTGTACCGCTAAATGCTTGGATTTGTTTTTCTACAGCCCCCTCCATCTCCTCAAAAGCCTTCCTGTTAAGGAAACCCCTTTTACAAATACTTGAGGAACCCATCAGAATTCCTCATGCAACTGCTCAAGATTATGGACCCGTCCAGAAATAGCCTATAAATCCTCAATTGGGCCTGAACGATATGGACCAAAAGTCCTATCTACATATTTCTGGGCTGGATGGCGATCTACAATATATCTCAATATTGTGTATGTGGGTTAAATGTTCAGTTGTAAGCTGCCAACTACATGTGAGATGTTGCTTATTCATAAGACATTGATCAGAATAAAGTGCAAACATAGGGTTCTCTTCCTGTTTGAGAATACACAGAGCTGTGTAAATATCAAAAAGTAAATAAAGAATTTTAGTATATGTAATAATGTGTATATCTCGATGTTAACGATAGTGTCTCCTATATCAATTAAAAAAACATATATCGATATATCTCCAAAATTCATTATATCGCTCAGCCCTAGCCTGAATTTAATTATTAAGAATTAGTAACCCTTAGTGTGAGACCAAAGGGTTTTCTCATAGGAATGGTGCATGCAAGGAGGAGCATTTCTGTGAATTTGTGAATATCTCACAATATGATAAGTTTCTTCTGAAGCATACATTTTCATCTTTGGGGTTCAGTTAAAATAAACTAGTTTATTTTTTTTTAATTTCAAGACTTTCAATTATAAAGTAATATACAAGGGAGACCTATTCAGACGTGGTACTTGCACACATAACTCTACCTTAACTATAAAACTGTATATTACATCCATGATATGAATATCGATGATAAGAAACTGGGAGGAGGTAGAGTCGATGTAGGAGAGAAGTAGGTCTGTTTTAAGAGCCAACCAGAACAAAAAGGTCCATTTTAGAAAATTAATTTCAATCCAATGGTGTCAGTTTAAGCATACATATCATCTAATGGACCCCATATCTCATATTCATCCAAAGCATCGTTTTTTGTAAAGGGGACATGGAACTGTTCCTGTGGGAACCAACAGCAAATGCAACAAGACACTGTTAATTCCCGACCTCAGCAAAGGTACAGAGGCTCCCATGGACATACCCTGTGTGTGGGGCCAGCGGGCATACATGCATCTCCCGCCATCATGGAGATTTAACATGTTCATTAGCAACCTTGCATTCAGCTATTTTGGTGGTTCCTGAGGCCCACCTGGCTATATCAAATACACCTGCAGCAGAAGCAGAACCAGAGCCATCCCAACCCCCACGAGTGAAGGCAAAGAATCATTCCATGGGAAGAAACTGACAAAAGCGATCAAACTATCTATCTGAAGACTCCTCCGAACTATTGAAAGCAATTCAAGACAGGGTTTGAATATTGAGATTTGATGAGCAGGAGCTAAAACCAGCTCCTGGTGGTGGGCATTACCCTGTAGGCAGGAGCTACTGCCGGGGAACAAGGAGCTGCCAGAGATGCTCCTTTTTAACTTTGTCCATTTTGTATGAACCCTTGTGTTTAAATATGGATTAGATGTGCTCTAATTCTTCCTTGTTAACATTCTCGAATACTCAAAGTTAATGTCACAGACATTTACATGTTTTGATGGCACCAGTTGGCACTAGGCGCCAAAAGTAGCTCCTGGTAGCTTCTTCAAGCTAACCAGACTCTACTATGCTAGAAGCAGGAGCTAAATGACTCCCAGCTCCCCTCAATTTCAAACCCTGCATATTGTAGTTTTGCCTTCTTCCTGCCCTCGGGAGTCAGGAAATACCATATAAGGTCATGCACTTCCCTGGGAAAGCTGCTGCTTTCATGCGCTAGCAAGGCTTTGTGTGTGTTAGACAAAGGGAGGAGGCTTTGACTGTCTGGTCGCAGTCCACATCCCACAGATGTGAAACCAGTAGTTTGCAAACTACTAGACAGGTGGAAAGTCACTCGGTTGTCCACATGGGCAAAGCACGCCATTCCTTTTTCGCCAAGAGTCAGTTATCACTCCTGCTTGATGTAGTACATTGCATGTTCATACATGGACAAATGTCAGGGCAAAGAAATCACGGGTATGTTCTCAAACGGGCAATTGCTGGCATTTTGTAGAAAAGCCATCAATTGTTTGCTTAAAGGCAGTACTGTAAATGGAAGAAACGGACTGTGCGAACCCATTCCTTCTTGACAATAGCCCACACAAGTAATATGAGGTTTGACAAAGTCCCCTGCCTAACCACAGGGCTATCTAGTAAGATTACCCAAAGGGGCAGGGCTCTTATCAAGCTAGTGGATGATGGACCTGTGGATGGTATGGAGAGGAACCCCTGGTATTCCCGTCATCTGGCAGTAGACTGTCCCATTGGCACATAACGCTGACCCTTTAAAGGCAACCCAATTGGCCCCACAGCGTCACCTGGCAATATGCCCACTTTGCAAGGCAGACTGAGCAAAATAAAGTCCCCTGCCTACCGAAATGCTTGGCAACATCGCTGATAGGCCTGTTACTTTCACAGCTATTTCTGGGAGGGACGTGGCTCCCACTGCAGGTGCCTGATGCAAGCACAGATGGACACAAATAGCAAATCCATGATGGTGGACATGATTTTTGAAGCCACGTTTTACCTTCCTCACCGGATAAATATTCCTAAGTCAGATACGTTTTAGTTAACAGAATTATGTGGAACCAATCAATTTTCCCCACCACTCCCCCACGGGTTCAAACATTCACAGACTATTACCAACATGCAGTGGGGTGGAGGGGAGGAGACCCCATAGAGCATAAGGGACTGGTTCAAACCAGAGTAGTGTGTGTGTGTTTGTGTGTGTTTGGAGACTGAGGTGGTAGCTGGAGTTTGGAGAGTGTTGGTGGTGCAGATAGGAGATTGTGAAGTAAACGTTGGCGGTTTTTGAATGCAGCGCCATTACTCCCCCCCCCCCCCCCCTCTCACTGTCTGGTGTTACTAATGGAATGTGGAGTTGATGCTCATGTTGCCTATGAAGGTTTTCAGTAACTGGACGGATTGGGAGGAGTGTGCTGGGCCTGTACTGACTTTTGTTCTACCCAGTCTTTTGATGTATGTATTTGCTGTGTATGTATATATTTGCATAGCGTCGCAACCTGAGGATACAGGCGCCATGGTGATAGTATGCAAGGTACGGAGTAGGGGCTTCACTTTCACCTTTTACTTTGATGGCAGCAGGTTGTAATTGAGTCATCCTCTAGAACATGGGCTTGTCATTTTTAGAAGTTCAGTTATAAACAAGACTGTGCGTTCGAGGATCGGAACAAGCAGAGCCTCGCAGCGAACACTCAAAAAAAGTTAATCGCTCTAGAAGGTTTTTATAACGCATTCCTAAAATGCTGAATGTCGGGAAATGACAAAGGCGTGCCAGAAATAAATGGCCAATCCTCCCCGACCCACGGACGAATGGCTGTAACGCATATATGCTGGGGGCAGGGGAGTCTTCTGTAGACACCACGTGAGATAACAAGGGCAGTGAATACAGTTTGTGTGTTTACATTGGCGTTTGTATGATGCTGGAGAATACTTCTTTTCCAGGTTGGTAAATTATCCATGTACAGTTTCAGTGCACTTCACCCATTGGTATTGCACACAGGGTTCCCTGACATTGTTCTCCATTATCAAACGTGATATTTATTGGATTGGGTTGAACATTTTCTAGTTTTGGCAATTTTGGTGTAGCACCACCTATGAGCCAAAACTATTGCATTGGAGTACAGATGGGAGGGGCTATGCAGGGTTCGAAATTGAGATTTATTGAGCAGGTGCTAAAACCAGCCCCTCAGTGTAGGGCATCGCCCTGTAGGCAGGAGCTACCGCACGGAAGCAGGAGCTACCAGAGATGCTCCTTTAACATTTGTTTGAACCATTGTGTATTAAATGTGTTCTAATTCTTCTATATTAACATTCTCAAATACTCAAATGTAATGTCACATTTACATGTTTGGAAGGCACCATTTGGCCCTAGGAGCCAAAAGTAGCTCATGGTAGCTGTTGGTTTCAAGCTAACCGCGCTCTACTATGCTAGAAGCAGGACATAAATAGCTCCCGGCTCACCTTAATTTCGAACCCAGCCAGATAAATATCACCTATATACCAAATAGAAGTGTTCATTGCCTCTCTCCTACTTCCAGGTGTCCAGTCTGCAGGCAACACTAAATGGCTTCAGATAGTGCAGAGGGAAATGATACATGCGGTGAACGACACATAACAGGGGTTGACACATAACTGAGATCAAAAGTGAGCTGCACGCAATACGGCGGATTACCCTACAAAATAGGTACATCCTGGACTTATTGACGCCATGGATGGGGGTGTGTGCAAGAAGATAGGATTGTAATGTTGAAGGTACATCCCCCAAAGGATACAGAAAACTGGTCCTTGTCACACATAATAGGAGCCCTACACAACCTGTAGACCGGCATGGAAACTGAAGCTAGAGTGGAAGCTGAAAATTGGTTCGATGTTCTCATGGGCTCCAACTTGGCTTGGAATAGCAGTGAAAATACTGGTTCCTATTGTGGTGTTCCTGTTCTTAATGTTCTGCACGTGCCAAATGATACTCCGTTGCTCACAAGTGCCCTCCCAAACAGTGCCATGATGATGGTGTCGATAAGAGCAGGTAAAGCTCCTTCTCTCATAAAACACGAGTACACCCAGATGGATAATTGGGTGGGAATATGCAAAGGATGGTAATATTAGATAGGTCCTTTGACCCCCCCAGGAACATTACTCACCCTCCCGCAGGACCCACAGAATTATCGAGAAGGTTGGGTTGACTTAGCAGGAGATGGAGTGTTTTATGACTGGCACTCCAGAAGAGTATGCCAGAGGTGGGTGAAGTTTACATAACATGTGCAGAGCATGGGTCTCCAAAGGAGAAGAATACAGAAGGAGCTAAGCTGTTGGGTTAATTAATAAAGGATTAACTAAAGAGGGAAATGTTGGGATGCACGCCCAGCTCCCATGCCCACCCAAACGATTCAGGCTCAGGAAAATCTATTGACACACGCAAAAGTGAATGTGCATGACTGCAGAGGTGGGTGGAACATGCAAAGTGGGAATAATAAATATAGTTGTTTTGTGGCAGTCATGGAAATATAGGTAGGTCCAGGTATAGGGCACAAGTGATATTGTGTACAGTAGGTAAAATATAGCATATAGTGATGATGACGTAGGCCCTGGTCCTAGACATGAGAAATGCCAAAGTACTGCCATGCTGGAAGTGAGGCCTAGCATTTTGCAGGCCCTGTTGGAAGTAGCAGCATAGTATGATAAAGAGTTTGAATCCCCTTCCCATTCCAAGCCCCAGCAGTGAAAATGGTTCAGACCTTCTGTTACGTTCATTTAATTTGTGCATTGTCCTGTAGTAAGATGTGTGCATTAGGAAGAACAATATTCCTGCAAAGAGTCAAGTACCTTGTATGCCTTGCAAATAGCTTGCAATTTGAAATGTTTCACTGATTAAGAATTAAGTAGGAGGAACAGAGAAATCGCAGGAACTGATGAAAAAGTACTTGGTGTAACTCGCCAGTAAAGCCAACCCAAAAATGTTGTCCGAACAAAACCTGGATGTAATACACACTACATAATCCTATGTATGAAGTGACAATATGGTTTGTTGTCATTTCTTTTTAATTGCAACATAGCGTCATCTGCAACAGTCCTGTAGGCGCTGCTGTAACTGTAATGGATACACTCTGCCGAGTACTCTTGTATCTTTGATCTATGAGGTCTAAATGGTTGAAACCCTCATTGCTATCTACTAACCAGGCAGGGGTTCAAGATGAATGAATATGGCCAAAGAGCATGCACTAATGTTAACCATGTTTGCAATATCTAGATCTGGAGAACCTGACTCTTGGAGAAAGAAAACGGACATTAGAAGTAAGGTCCAGGGAACTGTGTAATGGGTGCGAGAACTATAAAAGTATGTGTTTCTTCGCCTTTTTGTTGGCCGGCAACGGCCTGCCAGTCCGAGCCTAGTCCTCAACAAGGGCTGTGGGGCGTTATCGGCCTTGTCCTGAAGGCAGGGTTTATCTGGGGTGCAAATGTATATTTAACCTGCGTTGTTTTACCAATAACCCAACTACGAGAATATTACTGTAAGCGCATGTATGGATATTTGGTTATCAAATTGTGCTCAATTGCAGTTGGATATTGTATTTTTGAATATTCATTTTGGGGGAGGGGTGTTGTACATGTATTGCCTTAATGCTAACAGCTGTGATGTAGATTGATTTGATCAAGCACATAGCCATTTAAGCTGGTGGCTTCCATGCTGTGTTGGAGTCTGGGTAAACCATGCTTTTCTAATGGACGAATTCGAGTATCTTACTACTTGAATCACCCAGGCTATTCTTCTGCCTCAGTATTGTACCACCACGACCAAACAAAAATGGGAGCTACTCGTGGTGTCTAATTGATCATGTGACTGTAAAGCTTACTTTTCAACCCTTGGAAGGAGAAGTGCATTCTAAAGTCCCTGTGCGCTGATGTCTGATGCTGCATGATGGAGTAGGTGCAGGATCCCTCTCCTGTGATTGCCTGCCCCTTACAGACACCTCCTTCCCGGAGGTTGTCATTCATTTATATCGTGTCCTTTTTTTGTTGTTGTAAAAAGTGTTTGCTAAATGTAGCTCTGTCGAATATTTAACAACCTTTTACTGATTAATTGAATAATCCAATCCTGCATGTTTCTCTGTTTTTGCCAGGCTGTGGAACCTACCTTGGAGTGTGAGAAGTTGTCGTTCAGCTGTTCCATACCTCCTGAGCGGCATCTTGTCATCCTCGTTGGATGGCATGCTCCTGCTGCAGAAGGAGATTTCTGCATGATCTTGCCGCTTCCTGCCACCTGCCTCTAATGTTAGGACAATAACCGTGTGGTGCGGGGAGCCTGGCAGATCTATACGTGGAACTGCAGCATCGGAAGGTGTTCTTGGCGGGGGGTTATGTTTCTCTGCACATCAAAGATGCCACGCATTTCCACCTGGATAGAGAAGTTATTTCAACTGTTTCTCCTGTGCCTGCTGGTCGCTTTTACAGATGCTAAACCCCCAAATATTGTGTTGATTTATGCTGATGATTTGGGCTTCGGAGATCTTGGATCCTATGGTCACCCCTCCTCCATTACCCCAAACCTGGACACACTGGCAGCGAAAGGACTGAGGTTCACCGATTTCTACAGCAGCTGTGCCCTCTGCACTCCCTCCAGGTATCCACAATCTTTTACTGCATCCGGTGGTTCTTGTCAAATGGGTCTGTTAATAAATGCACAGGCTCATGTGCACAGTCTCCTAATTTCCAGTCAGAAAAACACCTGTTTGCATCAGAATGCCACTTTCACTGAACGGGGCAAGTGCCTACCCATCCCAGTAAACCCTGTTCACCTACCCAAAATCTGTTGGGCTTTACCACCAAGGTCACAGTCTATTTGCAAAGGGCGCTTTATGCAGAAACTGAGTGAAAGGTCCCATTCACGTCTAAAGGTTCGCTTAAACCATTTTTCTCATTGTCCTTCAAACACTATCCCCTTCCACAACAAAAAGGTATCTCGTCCTCAATTGCTGCAACTTGTTTTTAAATAGGTTTTATTTGTACTATGAGAGCAGCTTCATGTTACAACAGTTATAATCACTTTTGTGCATTTTCCGTACATATTGTGTCATTTACTGTTCACCCTTCGTTAAGATCTTTGATAGCTCAGTTGCAACCACAGTTTTACATTTCTTCCCTAACAAATGTCCCTTACCCCCAACAAATACCCCACCCCCACCCTTTTCTCCCAACATGATTTAAGTGCTTTCCAATTGCTGCAACGTTTACCAATGCCTGTAAATATGGCTTTACTCTTTGGCTAGCATTGACTGGACCTCGTGTCCTGTGCCCTGATTTGATCATGTATTCTCTCACTTGTTGTAGTCATTGGATATTCTGTCTCTTTCATAGGGCTGCCCTGCTCACCGGCCGGTTCCAGACCCGCTCCGGAATGTATCCAGGTGTCCTTGACCCTGGATCCCGAGGAGGACTTCCGCTCAGTGAAATCACCATTGCCGAGGTCCTGCAAGCTCACGGTTATTCCACTGCCATGGTGGGCAAGTGGCACCTAGGGTATGGTGCCAATGGAACCTTTCTGCCCACACACCAAGGATTCCAACGCTACCTGGGTGTGCCTTACTCTCATGATCAGGTAAGTCTAAACGAGACCATGCTTTGGCTAGCAATTTGTCCAGCTGCACTGTCTCACAAACAAAATTCAGATACAAACTGCTGATGATGTATACTCTGCTTGGATGAGGCAGACACACTGTCAATCTGAGTGAAGCTCTACGTTAACTCTTAGCTATGTTTAGGATGGTTTCTCTTGGCGCTGTGCTGTCCCATGCTCACCTATTGGTAGCTATGGTTCAGTAGTCGAGTCACCTCAGAGGAGAGCAACTGGGTCTGACATGAGTACTGGGAATAATGGACGATTTGCACAGACTTTATAGAAATCTCCTTTTTAACAGGTTGTAGGAAATGAGTTTGGTAGATGATAAACAGCTGATCTAGAAAGCTTTGGCATACTAACTGGTTACGGTTCTCTTCAGGCCTGGAGTGGTTGACTTGCTGATGACCCAAGTATGCCCTTTCCTAAGATTAAAGGGAGTTGAGGAAACTGCACTGTGTGTGCGATGATTCTACCCTGGGTGTTCAAGTAACTGCAGACTCTGTCAGTTACTGGTGGGGCCATCTGAATTGGGTACGCTAACCTCTTAATCAGCCGCGCCATTGCAGAGAATGATGATTTCAGAAGGCCGCCAAGTTTGAGACTACTCCGTTCAATTGTGAAGCAGCCATGGGTGCTGCTGGTTATTGGTGTTCTTGCGTCAGATACCTCTGTCTCCTCAAGACAAGTTGGCACATGTTCCTGGAGCAAGGGTTTCTTGAGCTGGTGACTTTCCTTGAAGGGAAAGGAGCACCATGCCCCCCCCCCCCTCAAAGGAAATATGTGCCAACAACCCCATCAAAAGCAGCATTGGAAGGATGCAGTCTGGCAAGCGTCTGCATGATTTGACTTCAGGGGGCTTTGTTGGTCTTTCATGAGTCTACTGCAACCTCTCCTTATTTACCCATGTAACAATGCATGGCACTTGGGTGAAATGGGCAATTGTGGGTTGAGATGTTTTCTCCATTAACAGGGTCATATCCATTGAAACTTTTGTTGACAGCCCAATCAGTGGTTGCTGCCCCATTCAAAGTTTCACAGGCTTTGGCTATGGTGTGGATTTGAATTTCAATCCATTCAAGCGGGTACCGAGGCTGGTGGTGGTGGTGGTTTGATTGATTGGCATTTGTTTCATTTTCTCAAACACTTGCAATATTGATAAATAGCTAAACAGCATGAATAATGGTCCCCTTTAATTATTTCCTGTAATCGGTATAATGAAGGAAACGTGTCGGTGACATCTTTAAATGTGTTTTTTTGTCATTACTATAGTGGCAGCATATTGCTTTGTATTGTAAATTCTGTCTGGCAGTGCTTGACTTGTTTTTAGACATATTTGTGGCCTGTCTCTTTGGAGCGCATGGCATGATTATTTGTGTTTTAGGAAACAAAGTAAATGTTAATCAATCGCTATCCAGTTAACATTTATAAAATGACCACACAGCAGTGATAGCCACTCTGTTGGATTGTGTGGCCTCCAGACTGTAGTCTGTAGGTTTTCTCCTATCTAGTAGGGATACTGGCCTGCCTCATCTATAAATGGTCTCATGGTTATAGCTCTCTAATCACTTATTGACACCTTCACAGGGATATATAGCTCAGCCTGCTTTTTTAAAACTTTTAGACAGTTTTACAGTTGTAGTGAGCTCTCTCTCTCTCTCTCTTTCTCTTTCTCTTTCTCTTTCTCTCTCTCTCTCTCTTTCTCTCTCTCTCTTTCTCTCTCTCTCTTTCTCTCTCTCTCTTTCTCTCTCTCTTTCTCTCTCTCTCTCGGAGAAAGTGCCCAGCTCACTCTTCCTTGGGAGTGTTCCTGCCCTGAAGCCTGCTCCTGATACTCCCCTCTGGTTGGATCTCTCTTCTGGTAGAGGTGTGGCCTCAATCTCTGGTCTCCAGGCCTCTTTGACCTGTCTTCATGCTTGCCAATTCTCTCGGGTTTCTATGGCCTCTCCGCTTTCATGCTTCCCAACTTTGTATGTTTGCTTCAGTCTAATAAGTGCTTAAACCTTCCCAGCTCCTTCACCTCGCTTCTTTCAGTACTTTCAGCTGATTACTTGCAGCTCCTTTGGTTCTCGGGATCATCTCTGCATTGCCAGCTCAGATTTGTCAACGCTCTGTGACCTCGCAGCCTGCTCATCCGGCACTGCTCTGGGAATGTGTTCTTCAGCTGGTCCTGCTAAATATTACATTAGGTGTGGCTTTCTCCATCCTTTTATACAGATCTATAAGTTTGTTTCCTTAAAAAGTCATTCAGTTGTTTGTGGCCTGCGGAGCTTTCCCTAGTTGGTCCAGTGTTCAAATCAAGATATTTGGCTTAAGCGTACTTCTGGAGTTTTATATGTCGGCTGACAGCGGGAGGGAGACCTGTGTCGTGTCACAGCACAGTGTCAGTTGACTCTCTGCCGCTCAGAAATTGAGTCTTGTTGGCATGCAGGCCCACAGAAGCGTAGGAATGCTTGGTGCAATGGTGAATGTCCGTGCTCCCATTCATCCTGCAAAGCTGCTACCCTTTTGCCCAAGGAGCATGAGCATATGTTCAGTATGGAAGAGTTGTTCGTGGCCGTGTCCTTGTTTGTTCTGGCAGCCACTTGGGTTCTTGGAAAAAAGAAAGGGAGACCGGACAAGAAATCGGAGTGCATTGTTGTAATTCAATAAGGCCTACACAATCTGATCACCAACGGTTAATCAAATATGTATGTCCTTTCAAAAGGGTTTTCTAATGATTAACACACATTGATGAAGGCATTTTGGAGCACCTAAACGCCATGGGAATTGTTATACATAGACAATTGATAATCTAGGCTTATACAATAATTAAAGACATATAATCTATATTACATGGCCACATTAGTGGCCATGTAGTTATGGTTAAGTTGCTGTTTCCATAGGAAGAGCACTTTTTGGGCGGCTTATAACTCCGCTCCCCCTGGACGAATCCTCACCAAACTTTGCAAAAAAAGTATATGGGCCACTCTGACTTTTGGTGAGAATTCGTCCAGGGGGAGCAGAGTTATAGGGGGGGGGGGGTCCCAAAACGAAATCTGCGGCAGGTACAGGGGCTTGGTCCAGAAAGCGTGCTTTTGTAAATTTTGTCACCATACGTGCAGTACGTTTATTTATAATTATGAAAAAGTGGGTCTGAAATAATTAGTGATGTCTATGTTCGCTCTGCGGACACACTTCTCTGTTCGGTCGACAAACAAGAAACCGATTGGCTAAGGGGCTGCCGTCATGACCATGTACACGCAACGTCTCTTCCCATTGGCTGCTGCGAGATGTGTTCTGCGTCAGATGGTTTGGATGTGCCCGACATCTTGGATCCGCGGAAAGCAGAGCAACAACC
This sequence comes from Ambystoma mexicanum, assembly GCF_040938575.1. Lineage (NCBI taxonomy): Eukaryota > Metazoa > Chordata > Amphibia > Caudata > Ambystomatidae > Ambystoma > Ambystoma mexicanum. Next base: position 982,282,868 of record NC_090936.1, read on the forward strand.
AGCGTACACATGCTTTTTTCATTACCCCATTTTGCTGTGTCGCAGAGCGTTGGGAAAGGTTCACACAGTGAGAAATGGCTGATCTATGCATTTGTTCTTCGGCCGTCATGATGTAATTTCTATGGACACCTTGTACGTACAGTAAATGTGGGGGGGTAATAACGATAGCACTTCAGTCCATGTAGCGGGCAGGAAATGTGTAACTCTTGAAATCACACGGGTATAGGTACAACATTGAAATTGACATGCCGTGAACGCATTATTTTTCCCAATGGCTATTATATTCATTAGTACGCCGCCATGGGAGGCACATTGTACGGTGGTAGTGGCCAGGGGCTACAGTCTTAACATATGGGTGATTAATGCACTTGTTCTGGGGGTCAGTCATCATGATGTAATGTGTATGGACATCTTGTACGCATAGTAAACTTATACCTACTTTATGATGCATGTTATGTGGCCTCCTTGTACGCACAGAAAATGAGGGGTCCAATAAGGCCAGTATTTCAGCCCGTGCAGTGCACAGGGGAGTTGTTACATTTGTAAGGACACGTGTTTTGTTAGGGAACATTGAAATTGCCAACATGCTGTGAATACATTACAGTTTCCAATGGCTATTATTATATTCATTAGTACGCTGCCATGGTTGGCACATGCAACAGTGGTTGTGGCCAGGGCCTAGAGTCTTGGATGCATGGCCGTCGGCCAAAGGCCAAAGGCCGAAGGCCTTACTTCCAAGACTCTAGGCCCTGGCCACAACCACCGCCGCATGTGGCACCCATGCATACACCCCTTGTGTTGCATTTTCATTGGCAAGTTGTGGGGAGATCCTGCACCCAATAATACACTTATACCTACTTTATGACGCATGTTATGTGGCCTCCTTGTACGCACAGAAAATGAGGGGCCCAATAAGGCCAGTATTTCAGCCCGTGCAGTGCACAGAGGAATTGTTCCATTTGTAAGGACACGTGTGGTGTTAGGGAACATTGAAATTGCCAACATGCTGTGAATACATTACTGTTTCCAATGGCTATTATTATATTCATTAGTACACTGCCATGGTTGGCACATGCAACGGTGGTTGTGGCCAGGGCCTAGAGTCTTCGATGCATGGCCGTCGGCCAAAGGCCGAAGGCCTTATTTACATGACTGTAGAACCTGGCCACAACCACCGCCACATGTGCCACCCATGCACACACCCGTAGTGTTGCGTTTTGATTGGCAAGTTGTGGGGAGTGCGTGCAGTCTTGGGTGCATGGCCGTAGGCCATGCAACCAAGAAGAAAGTGGTAAGTACTAGACTTGGAAGACACTGCACACCCATCCCATGTAAGACCTACAGACATACACATAGGAGGGAAGCCTCTGGGCAGAGGTACTGAAGGATAGCACACCTATAGAATAACCCCCACTACCACACATCACCAAGGTGGTTTTGGGGAGACCCTGCAGTCTTGGGCGCATGGCTAAAGCCCATGCACGCAAGACTGAAGTCATAAGCAGTGGAGTTACAAGTTCATATGGGTGTAGTGGATTGTGGTCGTGTTGATGCTCTAGTTCCTTCACTTCATGGCTGCAGACGATGGTCCGAAAAGTAAATTTATAAGCAGCTAATTTACAAGGACCATGTTTTACATATGCAGCGATGGTTGTGGATAGGAACTGTACTCCTTAAAACTTGGTTGTAAGGCATAGGTGATAGGTTACTCACCGCAGATGAAAGGCCAGCCTACAGGCACTGCAGCATATTACTACCATAGATTAGACGAGTAGATTCCCATGTGTAGAAAATGCCTGCTAATATACTTACTGCTTACTTTGTTCAGAATCCATAAACCTTTTTTAAATTGGTTAACATACTTTTTCCATTTCTGTGATGAAAGAAAAAGGTGTGTTAATGTTTGCAGTTTTTCCACATTTGACGCATTGCATAATAGACAGTTCACTTTTTTTTTTTTTAGACCCTCCTATTTAGTTTACAAACCAGTGTACTGTGCATTGCGCTCAGTTTCTGTGTTTGCTTTTCTAATCCTTGGGTCTGGGGAAAGAAATCCTTGTCGGATTAAAACCCTTCATTTCTTATGCAACTAAGTACTTCATTTTTTCCTTTAAGTGTTTTCTTCATTTTTCTGATATTCTAACTGTTTGTAGTGTTTCACATCCTTTGTTGACAATTTTGAAGTACACATTATTTCGTAAATTTTGGCTTCAAGAACATTAAATATTTGTTAGGTTAGCTGGCAACCTCTGCTTTAGAGTAATGGTGCTATCATTACATTCAAACCATCCAGAATTCTTTTTAATGTATGCAGTGTAGTGACCTGCATTGGTTGCAGCTCCTGCATGGTAGATTATTCCTACTGTTGTAAAGGTTTTCTTTCCAAGTGACACTTGACTGTGTGTGAATCCAGTTAGTTTGCAGTTGTTTTTGGTGCCATCTGCATTATAACGTAGAAGCAAAAGTATTATGTAGGCACTATGTGATTGTATCAGTAAGGTAGAGCGATTGTCTGAATTGAAAATACTACATAATCTGCCATGGTTTGCATTTTGTACAAGTTGCTGAAATGGAATGCTCTCACAATTTGGTATGGAAATATACACAAATCGCTCATTTGGGATTTCTTCCTGTATCACTTTGTTACAGAGAGTGCATGTATGTTTCCAAATGTATGAAATTTGGAAGATTTCATTTACAGGTATGCTTTTGTTTTCCAATACTAATAGTATGTACATTAGAAATTCTTGTGGATGTTCTTGTGAGTTCATAGTGAATCTCACCATTCCAGCACAGCCGTCCAATTGTTGCCTTACTCCATTAACACTGTATGTGTTGTCAGGATTGCTTGTTGCATTTCTATGCAGCACTAACATTTGCAAACACAATTGGTCTGTGCTGTGCAGGTAAATATTGTTAACAATTGGTGGCAATTGAAATAGAATATTCATTGCTACATTTGCATAGCAACTTACCCCACTTTCATTTGTAAATTTGAATGGGCCAGCAAGTTCTGTATCTGAGTGCATTTTTCGGTTTTTCTGTTGCTTCTTTGCCGACTTGCCTGGTTTACATTCCCTAATAGGTTCTTCTATGTTTGCAGAAATTGATGAAACTTTAGCTTCTTTTCTTTTTTTGCGGAATTTCCTGTTGCATTCTGTTGCATTTCTGTTTCGTTTATTTTTCTTATTTTTCTTTTACCACGTTTCACTTTATCTGGAACAGGGTATTGTTTCAGATGAGGGGTGTACAGTGAATGCAATCTATTGTATTCTAGAATGCAAGGAATATCAGCTTTGACTTTACTTGAATCAAAGTTTATTAGCAATAGACCGTTGAAGGCAAGCGTCCCCAACCAGCACGATCCTCCCCGCAATGAGAGACAATGATGGACTCTCCCAGGATGGGAATAAGGCCAAGACAAGTGCGGGTGAGCGTAAATGGGAGTTTATCAATCAGAATAGGGCATGCAAAGAACTCTGCAAACTCCGAGAGCGCTCTGTCTGACAATAGCAAAGACAGGCGTATATATTTACAAAAGACGTCATAAAAACCTACACACTATAGGGGGCACAAGTTCAATGGGATTGGGTGGCGACGACTAGCTATAGGTGCTGCTGCGATGTGGTTGGCCTTGGCTGGAGGACGTCACTGGTCAGCCTCGTGGGTTGGGCTGGGCCTGGCAGGTCTGCTGGGTTCATCCGGACGGTGTTGTTGTGCCATTGTGGCCAGTGTCAGAGATGAATGTCTTTTCCTGACTTATTTGCCCTAGGCCATGCACACTGCAGTCATTCAGTTATTGCAATATTATCTTCTTTAGTAAATCTTTCAATAGGTTATTCTACAGGTTAATGCAACACAGGAGGAATGCGCCTTGAGAGGGGTTTGACGGCGATTCGTCAGTACATGGTTACCAGTGTCCTGTTGACCGGGTACCATAGGTCGTGGGGCTAGGTCTCAGGGCATGGGACGGGCGGTACATGTCTTTTTGTCTTGTTAGAAGTCGTTATGAATGTGCTGCTGGATGTTGCCATAGTATTGGGTATCCTAATGTTACAGGGGTCATAAACCTAAGGTTATCCGGTGGGTTGTGGGGTTTAAGAGAGGGCGCCTTTGGATTTGTGTATTCAGGCGGAGGTTTACTACTGGGCTGTAAATAATGCAGGTGGCGGGCCGTGGCCATGGGTGCTGCAGAGGGGATTACAAATCTTTGAAGCGGCTCCAGCCTAGTTGGGGGGGGGGGGGGGGTGGAGCAGCGCGGCGCGGGCCTCTGCTCTTTCGTCTGGCAGGCCCCACTGGGAGGGAGGGGGAATGGCCTTGCATATACTCACAAAGGCATCTTCCTCGTGTGCTGCCAATTCGAGGTGAAAGCATCATAAACATTCAAATAACACTCAATACTAATTGAGTCATTTCAAAGCTCACATCTTAACATTGCTAATTCCTCTTGAATATAGCCAGTTCGAGCACATTACTTGTACACTATGTTTTAACAACTACAACATTGTGTTATATGCATATACATTTGCAGTAAGTGAGGTAGTAGTGAGGTTGGTGGAGCACATGGGAAATGACTTGCCACCGTACATGACAGTAGTGGCACATAAGGGGCTTGGACTTGTACACATGGAGGGTGCATTCTCGCGTGTCCTTCTCATGAGCCCTCAGTATGGTTGCATTTGTCTTTCCTTGCACTCTAGCAGCATTGGTTCGGTTATGGCGTGGGACCGTGGGGTGTAGGCTTTTCAATGATGCCCATAACAAATAACCCCCCGGGATGCTTTTATTATTTACACGCAACTGCAGTGGTGGGGGTGCTTCACTGTTTATGCCATGTGAACATGTATTCTACCATATCTGTACGTTTTACAAATTTCCTAACCAAAAAGGGGTCTGTGGAGAAAATGCGCGTATTGCAAGTAGTTTTGGCATTAGTATTTGGGAACGTTTGCTTCTGTCCGAGGGCCATTTTACAGGTCTCTTTTTCACCCAGGCTTCGCTGGCCGGGTCATGCTGGGAGCAGTGATACACTGCGGAAGGTGAAATGTTACAGTGTTGGTATCTTACACTAGCTCATGTCCGTCTTGTTCGTGGGAACGGGCTCACAGCGGATCTGCCAGGGAGCTGTGGCCACAGGGATAATTGAAACTCTCCAAAGGTGGGGGCCGTGCTACAGTGCGCAGAGCTCACACCATCTTTATTAGACAAAATGGTTTCTGAGGCCTAGCTAAATTTAATACGTTTGGGCAATGTCTTCAGCAGGCGAGCCATCCACCACCTGGGCCCTGGTGGTAAGGAGGGGACGCCCGATGAGTCATGGCCCTCACCTGGGGAGGGGATGTAGGCAAGGGGGGTCTTTTGGACCAATCCTCCCCTACATTTCCCCCCTTTCGTTACTTAAGTAACAAATTCTTTAAATCTTCCAATCTCCTGCACTCCTCTTGGTCAATTATAGCGTCATCCCATGCAGGTGTGCCTTTTATGGGCATCCACGCTCTGCACACCCCCCTTAAGCTCTCACCTCTCCTAGCATACTCATCTGTGGTACAGGTCAGGTATATACATCCGCTCTCTCCTTCCAAATCTACCCATAACTCCTCGTACCATTCTAGTATACGAGGCTCTCTAATGGTAGTATGCCACAAGTTGTCCACTATATCCTTGTCGTGATACTGAGGTACTAGCTGATATCTTGGTGTGTCATCTGTTCCTGTTTGTACCTGCACTTCCTGCATAGTTTGTATTGTACTATGGGTGTTGCCCATTGTCACCATCATCATTGCACCATTCGGTACTGCGTTAGCACAACATCGAAGACCCACCTGGCACAGGCAAAAAATAAAGAGGAGGAACACCACAGCCGGCATCAAAAATTTCACAGTCATTCCCAGCCATGAGGGAACCCAGGAGAAGATATTGTCGAACCACGTGCTTTCTTCTGCTCCACCTTCCATTTTCATTCTTTCTCCTAGGTTGTGTACTGCTTCGATCACATGGGACAGGGAGCCGTTGTCTGCGTCTTCAGAAGGTACGAAAGTGCAGCAGGCACTTCCGATTTTTCGGTAAACACCTTCATCCATCGCTGTCAACAGGTCCAAGACATACCTGTTTTGCATGGTCATCAGCCGTAATGCTCTTAGTTCCACTTTTATTACGTTGAACCCTTCTTCAGTGTCATTTGCCAGTTGGACCAACGTGTTATCTGGAGCCATTTTGCGTTTGCTCTTGCCTGGATACTTGGGATCAGTGAGGCAAAGAATGTTTCTGCCGAGCTGAATAATCTGTATCTGTCTGGGATCTGTGCCAGCAACTCTGATGATGCCTTTGATATGTAGTTTGATGCTCGTCTGTTTCGGGACAGCACCTCTTCCTTGTTCCCAGAAGACAGGACATAGATTTGTGACTCTGCAGTGGGCTGGACCGCACTCTGTTGGGTGTCTTCTCGCGTCCTTTTACTCCCATCAATGTGGCTTTCTGGGATTACCATTAGTGCTGAGTGCAGGGTGGCCATTGAGCAGCTGCCACTCCATGATTGTGGGAGGTGCAGGTATGCCTGGTTGCCACATACCCAATACGTGTCCATCAGGGCCGCTGTCCCTTTTCTTAGATCTGGGATGGTAAGGGTCTTGTTACAGTTCTTGTTTGTCCCATGGAGGTTTTCCCCTCTCCTTTAAAACACAGTTCATAGTCTATTTCGTTCTGCAGCTTGAAGGGTTTTTCAATGGCTGTTACCCAAGTTAGTTTTGAAATGTGATCCTTCCATATTGGTGTGCACGTTTCTTCTATCCACTGCAATTTCTCTGGTGCCACACCCCTCAGCGCTTCAGCTTTACACATTACTTCTTCGTCCTTCCACTTGTTGTCTGAAAAGAGTGTCCCCTGTATCACAAAAAATGGTTCTTCCAGACATACCACTCCTACCGTCTTTGGGTAGCAAGTTTTCTCGTTCTGCAGCATTCTAAAAGTAACTTCATGTGCCTGGAAGGTGTTCTTAATCCTGCACAACGTGAGATGAAGGAGACATTGGGCATCCACAATAGGCAACTCTTTGGGTAACAATACTTTGGGTGTGCCTGAAGCATGGGGAATGAGGGAGCAGACATAGAAGCTCTCATTTGTTGTTTGTTTAGCTGTTGCACTCATATCCGCATACCATTTATTTGTCTGGTGGGGGTGTCGTGGGTCTTCCATTTTATCTAGTCCTAACCCATAGTACTCATCATACTTCCTCCTCCCCGCTTCCCTTTTTCGTCTGTTATTTTTGTTCCTCATGTACTTCCCAGCCTCATGGCCGATGGACAAAATGGGCCCCCCTTTCTCCTTCCCGCCCCCCTTTGCCCAATAATCATATAATATTTCGTGTGTTGCTCTCATCCTTGCCTTTTCTTCCTTTACGTTGTCTGTTAGTGTGTTTTTTGCTATGGGGGCAGGCTGGCTGGTGGGAGTGTTATACAACCAGGATATGGCGGAGGGGTTTCGGTCATTTAAACTGCAGGCATTGTAATTAGATAATTTCGGCGGAGACACTGTGTTATTTTGCATTTCACCCTGTAGCCCTTCATTTTTTGAGATGACAGCATTGGATGGTGTGGTATAATATCCCCATACAAGTTTAGTTCCGTCCCATACCAAAAAAAATCACCTTCTTTGGTATTTGCACGTGCTGTTGCATTGGTCACATTAGTGCTGTTAATCCCTCCCCCCTCGTTCATCTCGATAGAGATGAACGCTATGAACCAATATGTAACTAGGCCAAACATGATTGTAAAAAACAATGTAATGCACACAGATAATCCACACTCATACGTATATCTGCATCTCTCAGTTAACAACTCTCTATATTTAATACATCTATCCGTTGCAGGCTGCACGTTAGATGCCATGGTAGCTCCTGTTTGAGATATAAAAGTGCATTAAGTGCATGAATGTAAACATTTTGTTGGCACTAGCAGTGCCAGTATATATTGAAAGGGAATGGAAGCGGATAGGGTTGTAGGGATGGGGATACACCGACAAGGGAGTAGACACTTCATAATTTTATCACATCATTAATTACATATAAATTCACAAGAGAATTTTTTTTTTTTTTTTTTTTTTTGTAATATCTTTAAAATGCAAGTATACATGTCAGCCACTTTCTCATTCAGGTGCATCTCTGCCACACACACACAAGTTCATAATCAGACATTCTCCTCATTGTTTGCTGTTCTCTGTGCCTCCTCATCCACCTCTTCCTGCACATTATTATATGCCTTTCGTACATCTGTCAGATGTATCCAATACTTCAGGCCCTTTACTTTTACAGCTGTGGGCGTGGAAAAAACTACTTCGTATGGGCCATGGAATCGTGGTGCGTTCCACCGGCGCACAAAACGCCTGACATAAATGAATTCACCGGGCATCAGCTGTAGCTGTGTTTCAGGTTCCGTACTAGACCCTGTTGTGTTTCCCTCCTCTCTCGTGAAAGGTGGAGAGAGCTGCTTTGATATTGCGCGCGCTGCCCTTGTCAATTTTTTGAAATAGTCTGTGAACTCGTCTCCCAAGATCGCAGCGCTTCTGTGTGCATCTGAGTGTTTACGCAGTGGCGAGTGTGCTGTGTGCATTCGTCTCCCAGTCACTTTTTCGTGCGGGGACAAATGGTGGTCCTTCCTTGGCTGATTTCTCAGCTCAAACAGCGCAAGTGGTAAACAGTAAATCCAGTTCTTTTTTAATGAAAAGCATAGTTTCGATAACCTTCCTTTTAACAGGCCGTTCATCTTCTCCACTACGCCATTACTTTGAGGATGATAAATCGAGCACAACTTATGCTTTATTCCCAACAGTGTCGTTACTTCCTTGAAGAGCTCATTTACAAAGTGAGTGCCGTTGTCTGAGCGAATCACGTCACAAATTCCCCAGCGCGGAAAGACTTCCCTCACTAGGAACTTCGCAGCGCTTTTAGCATCAGGTCGTGCACATGGGCCTGCTTCTACCCACCTTGAAAATGGGCATACAACCACAACCATGTAACGTGCCCCATTACACCTTTCTCCCATGTCCGCGTAATCGATATGTAACTCTCTGAATGGCCCAATCGGTTTTGGAATTGTTCCCCTGAGCGTACGCAATGTCATTCCTGAATTGTATATCTGACATGTTGTGCACTCCAGTGTCAATCGAGATAAGTGCTCCTGAAGACGGGGCACGAACCACTCCTCGTGTATCTCTGCTGCAATGTGTTGTTTCGTGTTGTGTGCTGGGAAGTGTAGTTGTTGGAACGCTATTTCCAATAACTTTACTGGCATTACTACTTTTCCTGAGTTATTTTGTCGCCACAGTAAGTCTGTTGCTGATTGGCTGCACCCCCGTTTCACCCACATCACCTTTTCATCTGCACTTGCTCCTTCCTGTAACTCTAGTATTTGTGATATCGGCATTGCATTGTACCCTTCTGGAAGCTCCTCGTTTGTCTTGTGCTGTAGCATGTACTCACCTGCTTCATATTTTTGAAAGTAAGAGGCTTCTTTGGCCGCCGCGTCCGCTGCCGCGTTTCCTAAAGACACAACGTCTGTGTTTGACGTATGGGCTTGGCATTTCACTATTGCTACCACTGTGGGGTCTCGTAGGGCTTCAATTAACTCTTTCAGTAAGTCTGCATGTTGCACGGGAGTCCCATCTTCTCGTCGAAACCCCCTCCGCCCCCATCTGGCCAGACCTCCATGTACTGTTGTCATATAAGCTGAATCTGTGTAAATGCTGCATGTAGTGCTTCTATTAGGGCAATCAGTTCGGCTGCTTGTGCTGAGTAATGTGATGGAAGGCGGTACTGCCCTAGTGTTTCATACTCACCGTCTTCTAATCTCACCACTGCCATACCCACATGTTTCTCTCCCGTGTCCACGTCAATGGATGCTGACCCGTCAACAAAGTACACTTCCCCCTTGCTCAGAGCATTCTCGCATACCACTGTGTCCTCCCCTCTTTCTCCTGTGTAGGTTGCACAATCGTGTTCCTGCATGTCCTCTAGTGTGCACGCTTCCGTAATGAATGTTGCTGGATTCACTGTCCTGCACCGCACCACATGGATGTTGGCGCTGGACAATATTATTTCATAGGCGGTTGCCCGCTGTGTTGTCAGTGTGCTTTTTGACCTTTCCAGTATTGCAAATAATGAATGCTCCACAAACAACGTCACAGGGCATCCCATTACTATTGTGGCACTTTTCTCAATTGCGAACGCGGCTGCTGCGAGCGATTGCTCGCACGCGAAATGTCCTTGCATCACAGCATCCAACGTGCCACTATAGTAAGCCAAAGGTTTGTGTCCTAGGGACGTCTTTTGTGTCAGTACAGCTGTCATTAGTGTCCCCTTGCAGTGTGAGAACAAGTAAAACTCGCGCCCATAGTCAGGATTTGCGAGCACTGGAGCGCTTGAAATCAATTCTTTTAATGATTTGAAGGAGGCGCTCATTTCTTCTGACCATTCTATTTTCTTGTTCTCCTGTTGGGCCTCCTTGAGTGCTTGCAGTAAGGGTCTGGTGTATGCTGCATAATCTAATATCCATGCTCGGCAATAGTTGCACATTCCCAGGAATTTCTGCATTTCCTTCACTGTTGTGGGTTCTCCTACTGATCTTATTGCTTCTACCCTGTCGGGGACTATTCTTTTTCCATCTTTTGATATAAGCTGTCCCAAGTATAGAACTTCTGTCAGACAATATTGTAGCTTTTCCTTGTCTACTTTGTACCCCTTATTGGCCAACAGGGTCAGGAGTGTTATTGAATCCTTTCTGCATGCTTCTTCGTCCTGTGCACAGACGAGTAAATCGTCTACGTACTGAATAATTGTGCTCTCTACTGATAAGTTTCCTAAGTCTTCATGTAGTATGCGGTTGAATATGCTCGGGCTCTCACAGTATCCCTGTGGTAATCTGCAATGTTCATATCTCTTCCCCCCCTAGTGTAAATGCTGTCAGGTATCTGCTCTCTTCAGCCAGGGGGATGGAGAAAAATGCGCTTTTCAAATCGACCACCGTGAAATGTGATGCCGTTTTTGGGATGCTGCATAATATTGATGCAGGGTTCGGGACCAAAGGGAACTCTTTCTGTATTACATCATTTAGGGGGCGTAAATCCTGTATCATCCTCCAAGACCCTCCCTTTGCTTTTTTAATTGGGTAAATGCATGTGTTACATGGGGAGTTTGAAGGCACTATTATCCCTTGTGCTAGTAGTGCATTTATTGTCTCTTTTATCCCTTCTTCAGCTTCACGGGACAATGGATACTGTTTCACACGGGGTAGAATTGCTCCTTGTTTGAGCTTTATTATCACAGGTTGTACTCCATGCAACAACCCTACATCATGGGGGCCTGTTGTCCACAAATTATTTGGTACGAGCCTCATGTCATCATCGAAGAATGACGGTGGTGCTCCCACCACTGCCATCAGCTGAACAGGGATTTCTCTAGCTTGAATCAAAATGTCACAGGGCATTGCTATTTCCATTACTATTTCACCATCCCCTTCCGAATCTGAAAAGAGGTCCTCATCAGTTAAGTCTCTTAGGGCAATATTGGCATTTGTACACAGTACTGTACGCCACTCACATCCTTCTATATCTATCCCAATCACAGAGATCCTTTTCGCAGATACCTGTACAGCGTGCAAATCTAATGATACCACTGATCCTGGTGCTGTGTCAGGGTGCACTATTGGGCGGAAGAGGAACTCCGCTGGAATCCTCCAATCCATTCGTCTTAGCTCAGGAATTATGAGGGCCAGTGTCTTTAGTCCTTCAATAAACATTTCCTCGTTTACTGGCAATCCACGTATTTCTGGTGTGGTTGTGTGAGCCTGTACTACCAGCATTACACGTAATGGGCATATTCCTGGTGTTGAACACACTATACCTCTCTCAGTGAATGATATCGTCATGTTGAGTTTGCTAAGAAGATCCCTCCCTAGTAAATTTATTGGTGAATGTTCATAATACAGTAAGGGTGTTTTTAAAGTTTTACCTCCTACTGTCACATCCAATGCTTCTGTGTAAGGAACTTCAATTACAGCCCCCGTGAACCCCTGCGTCTCTAACTTCCTGTTAGATAACGGGAACCGTTATACATGATTTCTCCGCTCCCGAATCCACCATGAATATGAACTGCTTGTCTCCTATCTGCGCCCCTACCAATGGTTCCTCTGCTGCATTGTAGGTGGTAGATAGAACTGGACACGCAAGTGTTCTCTGTGGGCTGTCCTATGCGGGGTGTCTCATTGCCCCCCCCTTGGTTGAACACACTCCCTGAAACCACTGACACGCCACTATAGGGGGCTGGTGCTGGTGCTCCATTTGATGTTGTTGCGAAAGGGTTGCCTGGCGTGTAGTGCATATTGTCATTGTTTTGTGGGTGATTCTGTGTTCTGTATTGGTGTCCCTGTTGTTGCTCATTGTACCCCTGGGCGGCGTTTCTTTGTTGTTGTCCCATTGGGAGACCATACGGGCTCCCCGGATGGGGATGACCATAATGTTCTGCCTCTGGAAATCCGTTGCTTGGTCTACTTCTGCACGCTCTAGAGTAATGTCCCCACCTCCCGCAGTTCCAACAACTCCCTTGCGCACCTCTGGGACCCTGCCATCCATTTCCTCCCATTCCCCCGTACCCAGGTCCACCTCCTCTTCGGCCCCTGTACCCACCTCGTCCTTCTCGAGGGGCCCACTCTTGCCACTGCAGACCTCCGCCCTGCTCCTGCTCGTTCCACTGCCGCTGTCCTGCCCCTGCCCAATTACTTGCCATCCTTCCCTGTATTGCTACCAGCCCCTCCTCTTCCTCATCTCCCTCCCTGCTGTGTGGGAGCGCGGCTACTGCTGCTGCGACCTTCACCAGCTTTGTTTGCACTAGTTTCGCTTCGTCTGCCAATCTTTTCTGCGCCACCTCCTTCTCCCTTTCTTTTATTCGCTTACAGTGGTGAACTATTATGCTCTGAATTTCAGGCCATCCTTTCGCTTCAATACCTGCTATCTTGTCGAGTGCCTTTTGCACCTCTTTTGGGAGCCCCCTCTTTATAATGAAGTAAAATAACGATGTCGATTGGTACCAGGGCGTGCCCGTTTCTGCTCTCCACATCTCTTGGACCCGAAAAATGTAATCCATAGCATCTTCCCCGTCATTCATTGTACACTGCATGACTGACTGTAAGTCAGGTGTATCTGGAAACGTTTCCCTCAAACCAT